>NC_071469.1:7335886-8031386 GCF_028500815.1 Rissa tridactyla
GGGCTTGAACCTGGGAGCATCTTAGCCCAAACACATGCCTCTAAATCATTCATTACAACCATCATTTTTGGCAAGACTTGAGATTATTTGTAAAAGCCAGTAAATGTAAGCAGAAAGGTGGGATTTTTTTCAATCCACAGGTCTTCACACATGAAGGGAAAAGGAGAACGCAGCAACAGGTTACATGCTGAAGGCTTCAACCTACTACATCCTCCAGGGTGGAGATGCACAATGTGTTTTCCTTCTGATGAAGAAAATTGGCTTATATTCCCATCGTTTTCCACGTCCACAGTGGGACTCTTTATAGGCAGCATACTGGAATCAGATCATTATAATAAACTGGATTTAAACAAAAGTATTCCTGCTTTTTGCTGGGTTTTTTTTTTTGTTGTGGTTGTTTTTTTAAAACATCAGATGAGGTTAACAGTCCTGTATATAGCACAGCCTCACAGAGAGCTGTATCGGCACAATTATGGGGCAGCAAACTGAAAGGGTAGTAGAAATAAGAAAGGTACTGAAGGGGACAGTAAGGGGACAGTGGGAACTTTGCACCAAAAGGAAGTGTAACATGTAGCTACACCTTCAATGAAATCAACACCAGATTCCCTAAAGGAGTTTTACAGAAAGGTATCTGTCATGTTGTAAGTAAATAAAGTTTAACACTATGTTTGCAACCAAGTTAAAATAGGGCAGAATTGCCAGTTGCAACAATTGTCCTCACCATTGCGGAGTCATATTGAACCATCAACCACCAAGGCAACTATGTCATTTTTAAATTACTCTTGATTTTTCTTTAACGAGTTAAGTCAGCCCCAGGATAGAGTCATATCCGACTTTTAATTTAAAGCACACATTGCTAAACCTGACACAGACACTTCACGCATGACCAAGCCAAGGTTTTGTTCATTACTATTGAGGAAGTTCTCAAGCATTTTTTCCTTATCAAAAACTTCTGTGAACAAGCACTGCAGAAACACTATGAACATCATCAAACTATGTAATCAAACCAGTTTAATGAGATCTGGGTTCCCCCTCCCCAGTCTCGGGCCCTTGCTGCATACCCACAAACAACTACAAGGCACGTTTCGTTTCATTTAACAGCTTCAAGGGCAATTCCATAAAACTTAAACCGCCTCAAGAGGAGCGTAGGGAGCCACGCTCACCCTTTGGACTCCAAGGACACCACATCTCACCCCACCTAGCAACACAGTATTTACTACAACAAACGTTTCACACCAAAAGCTCTCCATTACAACCCCGGACACAGATCTGCCGAGGTTCAGTTCCTTGCCCCAGCACAGACTCATTTTGTGGGTTTGGACAGGTTGCTTCCCCTTCCCAAAGCCCAGGTTCAAAGGAGAATAATCTCTTCTGCATCTCTGAGAGGAAGGGGGAGGATAAAGCTACCAGTGCTTCTGAGCTGTCCAGACAGAGCCCGGCACTTAAATCTGTTTACTCGGATAGAAAAGCAGTGCTACACACATATAAAAGCCTTCTGTTGCATTTTCACTCTGTGTTTTTGCTCTGTTGCAAAAAGAACACAAACAGCTACAAATCCAGTTTCATAAAAATGCCAACTTTAGTAACTCTAAGTACTTTGAATTTTATTCATTTTCTTCTGGTTTATTTTGGTCTCCTAGTCTGTCCCACCCAATGTTTAGAAAGCAACCTGAGCCTCAAAACTCTGGGTAAGCCCTACATTTTTAGAGGCTAAAAGCAAAAATGCAAAACAAAAATCAGTGTGTGAACACAGACACTGATATGATGAAGCCAGAAGGCAAAATGTAAACATCCCAATCAGTCCAAACAGCTATATACAACAGCTTTAGCATTTAAGAATTTTTTTTCACTTACATACAACATGTTAACTTGGATGTAACTGAAAATTATTTCAGGGGGGAAAAAAAAAAATCTTTTTTCTGCAATACAGCACTATAATTATCTATATACTGTGGGAAAACTAAAAGAACACAGTACAGCTTTCTAGTGTCAAAATAGATTTCATGGCAGCACCTGGAATGGCCTTTATAGAACCAAACATGCTTTTACATAGCAATTTTCAAGGGATCTTAAAGTAGCCGAAGAAGCCCAAGCAATTTTGATAAGATGTAAAACTTAGGTTTTGGAAATTCTTGATCATCAATTATTGCACAGTACTTTAACAGAAGTGTAACTTCCACTTTAAGACATTTGAAGGAATAAAGTCTGCCTGAAGTCTTCTGAAGTTTCTCACACGGCAGGGTTCACACGTGCTAAAACATAACTGTTGTGTTTCCCGAGTGAAACAGTACCTTCAACAAAAGGCAATGCCAGGGCTGCTGCCTATTGACAGGACATGTAGCTAAATGCAAGAACCCAAACAGCCACACCAGCTTCGTACGAGCTTCCCATCCTTTCGGGTTATACTGGTTTCAGCTACATTCCTCTTTTGATTTATTTGAGACGCATGGCCAAGTCCCTTACACACATGAAGACACAGGTTGAGCACATCCACCTTACCTTCCAGTGAACCTTAGACACGAATCGAAATGAAAGCTGCACAAAATGTCTGCCAGGACAATCTTACAGAAGAGCTACGGGGTGCAGCTTGTACTTCAACAGTACAGGACCGAACAAGGGACGTCAAGGAAGTATTCCAAACCAATTTTGTTTCTTCTTCTATAATGAAAGTGTTAGGTATTATCTCGTTCTTATCTGACTTATCACAGAGCTAATTATTTCATTTCAAGAAGCAAAACTTGACGTATGCTTTGCCTTGTGAAAAATCACAACTCCTCCCTTGGTGGTCAAAGTTGTGTAGCTTTTATTCTTCCTCCCCAACCTGCACTTGCTGTCATCTTAAAGCAACATGATACGCATCAAAGTTCAGGATCTACAGTGACAGCAGCATCCGTGGTGTGCACGTACGTAACAGTGGGTCTTCTCCCACAAAGTCTGCAGTAAAAAACTAGCTGGTATGATGAGAAAAAAAGAAAAAAAAAGTCATTACTCTATTGCTTTCCAAATTTGGCCACCAATTGGCCCTCTCTCCTAGAAGACAAAGAGACTAGTCCTGCTTCTGCAAGTAGCCCTGGGACTAAGCCTTCTCCCACAACCTCCCACCAGGCAGAGCAGGGTCTCACACCCAGACACCTCCCTTTGCTGGAACATCAGATTGCGGGATGTTGCTTTCCTGAGAGCCGGGCTGCTCGCTCACTCCGATGGTCCCCGCACCCAGGAGATGGTCACCCTTGTCACTGCACAGCCATCACTGCCAGAGTTGCGTGGACAACTTCACAGCACTGCGCACGTACGCATCTCATATGCTCTTGGGAACTTGGCAGAGGTACGGCCCTACCACTGACACTGGCCAACAGATGACAAGTGCCCGCAGAGCCGCATCCACAGATGGTTTGAGAGCCTCCAGCAAGGCTGCCTGCACCACACTAAGCTCAAGGGGCAGGCACGGCCAACTTCAGTCAATGCGGGTTGGCAATATAGTGGAAACTGGCAGGAGCAGTCACATCTGCAAGTAACAAGCCACCCAGTAAAGAAATCTGTTAAGGAAAATAATCAGTCTGGATGAAGAGATGGCAACTGAAAGCACAAAAACTCCTCTTTATGCACCAAGAGATGAAGGAGGAGTGTCCTCATAGCGCTTCCACCTCCGAAGGTCGGAGGACAAAAGGACAGACTCTCCTTTTACCTGGAGCAGAAAGCCACATAAGATGAGGAACACCGCCTTTTTCTTTTTTTTTTTTTTTCCATACTACTATTATGAACTATGTCTAAATGCAGATTTTAGATGGCTACACAGAGAGGCCACCACAAGGAACCTCCCATAACCACTGTCAGGCCTCCTGAGCAGCTCACATGCTGATAAGTCTTTCAGTGGAACAAACAGATGGATGAACTCTGCCTGAGACATGGGTCCTTACTCAAAACCTGCCCCAAACTGGAGGGGACTTCTCCAGAATCAAAACAGTCGGTGAACCTGGTTCTTCATCAACTGAGTCTTTTCACACATTTAAACTACAACTAAAGGCTCAAACAAAGAAAATTTGGGGAGAAAGGAATAAGTTTTGGATTTTAAAAGCAAGAGTTATGGGAAAAGACTTTATTATGTACCAACTGACAGACATGGGAGAAGGGGTGACAAGTTTCAGGCACAGAGACACTTTCTGATGTCCCTAACAGCACGCAGACATTTATTTTGCTGTTTATTTTGCTGTTGCAAGGCTTCCTGCGAACCTGCGAGGTTGCCCCTCTGTCACTACAGCAGACAAAGCAGCCAGCACAGTCTGAGCTGGCAGCCATAAGAGGGTTAATGCACACTGCACACCAATTAGAAAAACCCTATAGTTAAAATTAACTGCAATTGCAAAGAAAAAAAAAATAAGAGGAGAAAAAGAAAACCAAAAAAACCTCACTCTCACACACCCAGAGAAAAAGCCAAGTATGCTGTTAGCGTGGGGAATCCAGCTCTTTACACATTCCCATTCCACACCAGCATATTCACAGTAGTTTTCAATAAACATCTACACAAGTCACTGGAGGGGGGGGGGGGGGCGAGGGAAATAAAAAAATAATCTGTTTTCTTTCATACAATTCCACAAAAATAACTGTCATCACAACCATCCTTGTGGCAGAAAAGTCCATATTTGCCTGCAGTGAAATCCGTCTGCAGCTGCCCTGTGGAAAAGACAGCCAATAATTGGCTTCTTTCACCTCTGTTAACCACGAACAAAAGTGTCATTCAGCTCCCAAATGGACAGAAGGCACCAATGGATGGTCAGCTCGCTGAGCCAATGGGCTGGAATAACAATAACCCTGTAGCATTTTCTTTTTCCTTTTGTTTAGTCTTTCAAAGCCCTTAATTAAGACCCTCACAAAGCACCCCTACAGGCTTCTTTCAATGAGGCATTACACGCCTGTTTTCTTGTATTTAAGGAAGAAAAGTAACAGGGATTTCTGAAACACATTAAGCAGTACACACAATTTCCATGTATTCACAACTGAAATACTGTTACATTTTAGCTTTTAAATATTATCGTCAATAAAAAGAAGTTCACCCTTACTGTGCCCGCTCTTTGCTGTACACCCCTTGCTCCGTCAAGAATAAATAAATAAATACAGGCGGTCATAAATCTGGCATAACCGCAGCAGCTCGCCCAAATCCATGGCGAGCCGGCAGCTCCCAAAGTGAAGGCAAGTGGAACAAGGCATGTTGATGAAACATCCCTGGGCATCCTGGAGCAGGCAGCTGAGAAAGGACGGGGTAAGGCAGGGGACTAATTTGTTGAGACTGCACATGACGCACTGGCATTGTCTGGAAATCAGCGCTTGTGGAGGCTAAGATACATACCCTGCTGGGTTTAGTGGCCTTGCGTACAATTAAATATCTGCTTGCATTTAATATACGCGAAGGTAATCTGTACTCCATTATTTACGACCAAACTGATGTAATACCGATGTTTGTGTACTAAACGGGACATTTGAGGACTACCTCTGCTTTTCAGCAGCGTAGACATTCTCTGTTTAACAGAAATGCTGTAGAAACTTGGAATATTTGAGCAAACAGGAGCAGCTCTTTGCTTGAAGGGCTTCTCCCCCAGCCACAAATAGGGAACAAAAGAGTTTTTAAGGAAGTGCCATTGCAATATCATCCTCGTAGGTGCAGTAACCTAGTCATCTAGTCGTTCCCCACTGCAAACCAGCCTGGGGGGCAGGCTGTGGGGTGATGGGTGCAGGGGTGAGAGGGAGGCACCTGGTACATCCACCACCCAACAAAGCCAACACCCAGCCAGCGAGGGTCCAGCCCTCCCCATGGCCTTGTGAATGCCCTCATCCCGTGAACGGCAGCGTACGGGCAGCTCCCTCCCAGGAGACCGGCCCGGCAATAGAAGGTGCAGCCAAAAGCTACCAAAATCACTAGTGGAAGGTATTTTTCACGTCAAAGAACCACAGGCTGAAGCTCTGGTAACCTCCAAAATGCCCTCTCCCCTGCAAGAAACCGGGAATAGCCTTTTTATGACTGACAGAAACCCCACACAACACGGAGAGAACAGAACAAAGACGTTTTTATTACTAACACCAATCTGAGCAAACACAAAAAGCAATGGTTTAAAACCCTCCTCTCTACACTACCTACGTATCCAGCAGGCATTCCTTAACAAGCACCCCTTGCTATAAAGCCTACATGCATCCAGGCAAAATGCTACTGGGTATAAATCAGCTTAGAGCTTTTATTATTAATTTTTTAAAAAATACACCAGAGAGCTAGCTGCTCGTATTTGTATTCACATAGTCAAGGAATTAACTTGCCTTTCAGGAATGGTAATTTGACAGCAGTAATCAGTGATTTTGTTTTTCAAAAAAAAAAAAAAATCAGACTGCCTATTTAGGCAAAAAATATTCAAAAAAAAATCAAACTGCCTATACACCAAAATCTCTTCTAGTCTACCTGAGACCACTGAACTAAGGCCCCCACAAATAATACATGACTACTACCACCTGTCCTATATGGTGTTCCTGTTTCCTCCCGCTGTAAGAAAATACGATGTAACTGTACTAAAAGTAAAAAAAAAAAAAAAAAAAAAAGACGATAACATCTGCATGACTTGGTTCTGAAGGCCTAACTCCAAGGCCACATTTTTGGAAAGCCCGTTCACAAGCCTTTATCAGAACATGTTATATCACTGACCTTGACAGAGCTTCAACATCGATCAAGCAGGAGTTTGCTCTCAAGTTCTGTTATATTATTGACAATTTCTGTGATTATTTACCACAGCAGTTTAGAAGGGACTCCTCTCCAACAGCAAAGAGCAAGAAAAATAATTTAAACTCTGAAAACAAGCATGCAATATCACCCTAAGTGCATCCAATGCAATATCACCCTAAGTGCATCCAATGCATCAACTACAATACAAATTCACATTGTGCTGATAAAAAAAAATATCTCACAACAGTGGGAAAACAACAAATAAAAAAAAAACACCCAAAGCCTAAACAACCTCCCCCAAAAACCGTCTGGACAGAGGCAATCTCCAGCACGACTTTGCTGGTTAGGAACTGCATCCCAAACTGGATAGTTGTGCTAACCAAATTTAGTGGTACAGCTCTGGACTTCGGAATTCTGCCCTAACATGAATAAAAATAATAATACTTACCATTGGTGAACTAAGAATACAAACCAATAAAAAGTTAGCATGTTTTCTAATTTTTAAGGAAAATATATACAAGCAAATGAAACCTTTTACAGAAACCCTCAGCCAAAAAAACCTGACATCCATTGCTTGCCATTATAAATAAAAGAGGTCAAAGAAGCACTTATTACTAGTAATTTTCTTGAAAAGGTTAAATTCTCTCTTCAGTTTAACGCTGTTCTCAGTATTTACATGACTACACCTATTTAAAACTGAGTAGATTTTAATCACTAAACTGTCAAGAAAAAAACAGCATACTTAATGCAAACAGAACATTACAAGTATTTACATGAAAAACAAAGACCTACCACATTAACTATCCAGCCCACACTCTTAGCAACAGAGATTAAGGCTTGTCAAGTTTAATCATGTACATAGGATCAATTTTTTATATAAACACATCTAATGCATGTGATGGAAAAGCAAGCTACTCAAAAAAGGCAATCAAGTAATCCGCCTGTATTTCTAGCCTGCTTGTAGACAGAAATAGCACATGCATCTTTCCAGCAATATGCATTTTACAGATGAACTCCAAGAAGAAAATTGGGCTTGTGAACCCTTGTCTCCTTGGCTACCTCCACAGGACAAACATGGGCACATTTTTACTTCATCATAGCTATCCTGTACGCAAGGAAATACAGTCTAGCTCTTACCTAAAGGCCACCGGTCAATATACATTCATTTTTAATGTATAAACCTATGTTGCAGTGAAGACAACTATAATGCATGCAAGGTGGACAAAGAATACCCCCTCCCAAGCTCCATTAATAACAAGATCTGGTTTTTCTTGTTCTGGCTTGTTTCAAAGAAGTCCGGTTTCTTCTGCCTTGAAAGACTATGGGTTTTACTGAATCAGTAAACTGGGGCCAGTAAAACTTGCCGCGCAGCTCAAAACCTGCCCCTAATAAGGACACCTCAGTGCTCCTGACACTCTGTTTTCCTCATAACCAATTTCTTCATTTACTACCATCAACACAGCAATTTTTCCAATCTATCACAAGCAAAATTGTGAAGATACTATTAAAAAGGAAAGAAAATTAACTCCCTGGAAGTTGAGAGGGTGAAAAGGTTTTTACTGAAACCAGCAAATCATTTAAGCTACCAGAAATGAAGCAGAGCTCTGCAATTATGTCAGATCCCACAATAAATACCAACACATCTTATATTCACTACCAAACCTGAAAAGTATAAAGCAGGTGTAGTAATTTATTTTAACTTTTAGTTGAGGGACAAGTAATCCTGCAACAGATCAGAGATTAGAGCTATAAGAGACTACCTTAAAAGGCAAGAAAATATTCAAAACATGATCACTTCTTGTCTGTGTTTAAACAAACATCAGGATATAACGAAGAAGGCAGTGTAACTTAAAAATATACAGAACTTTGTCATGTTCAAAACAGTTTATTTTTTCCACATATCTAAATACAGTCGATTTTACAAATATATTTACTTCCTGTGCAATTAATAGTAGAGTTAAATAATTATTTCATCTTTATAAGAGCACTAAATATTCAGAGGTCCAAGACAAAGGGAACCTTTTGCTACTTTTCATTATATTTACCACAAAATAGTTACATTATTGTAAGGACTATTTACAGTAAACACGGTAGGGAAGGAAGCATCCCCATCCTTTTGACATATCAAATTGTACTTTGTATAGCATACAGATTAATATAAGTTGCAAGAGACAAAGCTTTGAGAACTAATTCTGCACCACCCATTCCAAGAAACAGATCAGTCATCCTTCCTCCAACTACCACCGAGTTAAAATAAAAAAGATTTTAACAAAGAATTTATGCACGTTATTCCTTTTGGTCTTTACTATTCTTATTGTCCTTTCTTTCCTCCATACTATGTATTATGGAGAACAGCATGAGGAGCAATCAGAAGGATACAATCCTGAGAAATTTCCACAAGATTAAATATGTATTTCTTTGCTATCACAGGAGCAATCAGTCTGGCAGCATTGCATCACATCCATCTCATGAGGAGTCATTCTCTTTTGACATTTAAGTAGTGTATGACTAAACAACAGCTGCCAGTAGAAAGTGATGGTTGAATTAATGGATGTTATTTGCTAACGTAAATGTACTTTCCTTTTTACCTGTATCACCCCACTACAGTATCAAAGTGCGGTGTAAACTGGTGCTTTTCTGCTGAACTCGTACCGCCTTTAGTTAAGGGAGAAGTGCTTAGAGCTTGCTAATTCGGTACATCTAGTAGTCGAGTTTCAGCAAACTGAAGCTTAACATGCTACGTAAAAGGTATAAATTATGTTTCCAAGACAGCTCCGGGCACTGCCTTGTTTGGAGTTGCTTACCGAGCAACTACATTTCTCCAAACAAACTAATGTGCAGAAGGGTAAAGGGCAGTGAAGGTAATTATTGGAAGGAAATCTCTCCCTAGGCCAGAAAAGAATAATTAAGCTTGTGCATGTTACATCACATAGGGGAAGTGAACACTGAAGTAATCGAGTGTAAGCGATAGCAAGACCTACCTACAATCTTCTTGAAAGGAAATTAAGGCGGGGGTAACCTAAAGCAGGATTGTTTAGGCAACACGAAGACAGTATCCCCTAACTTCATTTACAGTTCTTTATATAAATGCACACATTTCCCCTACGCACATCTCCCCCCAGAGCAGAGAAAACATTCTGTAACCCAGTAATTAAATGAGTGTGCTGAAACCTAAAGCAGTTAAACTGCATTCTGCAAGCCTGGATCCAACATAGCTTACTTATTGGTCATTAATCTCTCCGCAGATAATATCTTCTTAACAGTTAAAAATGCTTAAAATATGACCAAGGTTTTCAGTATTTAAGATGCCTCTCATGCTTCGGCCGCCACAGTGTTTTGGAAATTGCCTTGTCTAAAGGAGTGCAACATATGGGAATAAGCGTGATGAGTTTCTGGTCTAGTCCTTCCTCAAAAGCCTTGGGCTGTTGTGTGAAAACTTGGTGAAAATCATTTGCACAACCCTGAAAAGCTGGTGAAGGAAAGCTGTAACAGAATCTCCTCCTTGAGTTGCATATCTGGGGAAAAGAGCCCAAGACCTCGGCAATGCACTGCTGCTGCCGACAAGATGGCAGCAGAACAGGGGTTGTTTCCATTTTTAATCGCACAGACTCTTGGTTGTTATTTGCAGAAGGTTCTTGGATGATTTGCCTATATTCTCTGCAAATAAACTGCGTGCTAACTGCTTTTAAAATATTAAGCAAGTACAGAGCAATACTCTGTATTTCTGGTGTCCTATACACTTCAGAGAGATGTAAACCAAAAAGAGACTTCTCCATAAGGACAGGTTAAGTAGCAATCCCATGTAAGGCCATGCTTGTGTGTTTGAGCTCCGAAAGGACAGAATCAAGATGTGTAACGCAGACAGACCTTAAGGCTTTCCCAATAAATCTGCACGTATGAATTGTTAAGATATCTGCCACCAACCTCAAGAGCAGCATCTGCTAAGCACTGTTCCGCTGTAAGAACCCTTCTGCCTCCTTTACTAAACTTTAAAACTTTATTAACCTGTCTCTTAATCCTTTTGGCAAAGTCCTTAGATTAATTTTCAAAACTGGATATCTCTACATACCAACAGATTTCCATCTACGTACAACAGAGCTAAACAGAACGGTATCTGGGCAAGGTTCCTCAACACTGGCATACACAAGGCTTGCACCGCAATGCAAACACATGGGCAGGGCGCAAATCCTGCAGCAGGGTGCTACTACTCAATGGCTTTTCCTTCTTTAAATCAGAGATGCAAAGGACTTTTGTAATAGTGAAAATGGTCACACGTAAAAATACCTCTGCATTTTCACTGCTGATTCACACTGTGATTCACCTGTTCTCTTAAAATCAGAAGCTGCTTTTCAATTTACCATAGTACTTCAAGAAGGGTCCCAATAATTAAAACTCAGCACACGGGATGAATGACTGTAGGCACTACACACTTCTTGTCCTTTGCCTCTCTAACAGCACAACGCAACTAATGTATTGTCTTTTGAAAGAAGTGGGAGTTTTTGAAAAAATACACATATATCATGCGCAGAATCCTCAGTTTCCCCAGTACCTCCAAGGTGTGAAAAACCAAGCAGGGACTGGTCATGCAGGAGCTATCAGTGAAACTTCTATGTTCAACTATTGCCTGTTGAAGAAAAGAACTCCAGAACAGGGATAACTCCTCAGTGATGCTGTCAGCCCTGAATGCTGCAATACACACACAGGGCAGGGAAAACAGGCACAAGCTCGTATTTTAAGAAGCCAGCTAAAGTTCAGAATAGTACGTGTTGCTTGTTTAGCCATTCAACAGATCCATCTCATTGTAGGGAGTCCATACCCATTTTTGCCATGACCAGCATTTACTACTCCAAAATGGTAGAAAAAAAAAATCAAAGTCCAACTGTACTCTCAACAAATGAGGGGGACTCCAGTCAGCGTAACATGGTTTTCTCAGATGTAGCCAAACAGATACATGTACAAATGTTTGCCAATTTGCACGGTCTTCTATAAAACAGTCCCAAACCAGTAGGACAATGGGAACCTACAGCAGTATGTGTACTCTGTTGGATGGTACAGGCATGATGTAGAAGTCCTTAGTGGTCAAGTACACATCTCACAGTCACCAGGAAAGAAAGCACATGAACTAAACATTGCCCTTCCATTTGTGGGATATTTATAGCTACGTATTCTCCACGGGCACAACTGAAGTTCATGACTTCACATTGCCATGGTACGGCAGAATTTCTCAACTTGGTGATTACTTGCACATTACATTCCTTCTGGTTTGAAGCATTTGTTTCTATTATATTTATTATGGTAACAAAGCTTACATGGGCAAAAAATTATTAGTCTGGCATGGACTTTAAGACAGCAAGCAGTCAAGGATCAAACTGTACAGAGCTCCCCGAGCCCTCCCAAATTCCTTGCACAGAAGAGCCCGGAGGGCCTCAGCAGCTCCACACAAACTGGGAGTGAGGAGCAAGCCCCAAGCCATGTCTCCTGCCGGGCACTGGCAGGACAGAGATGAAACAGAAGCTGTCTATTCCCATTGAAGGCGCCAAAGGACAAACTGGTGGGCAGAGCAGTTTGCACAGCAAAGTGGCCTACAATATCAATCTGACCCTTTTGTAGCAAAATAAATTGGACCAGACACCAAATTCACTGACTCCAATTCACTGAAAAATGGCGTTAAGAAGGAATATTTTTTATGTTTATGTTATTATTCCACTATTCTCCATTCCTGAAGGCATTGAACCAACTAAGACCAGATGATGCATTTTACCTGAAGGAAAAGGGGAATATATTTGGCAAGATAAAATCCAGGGTATTCGGAAATAAGCATCAATCCAATGTATGTTACAGAATTTCTCCCATCGACGCAGTTAGTTATTAGGGCAAAAAAAGTTATCTTATATGAGTGGAGAGACAATGACAGCGGAAGCAGTCCTACTCTTAAGTAGGATTTCTGATATATTACTGTTTAAACAATAGCCATCTCTCTTGAACACGCTATAGATTTATTTTACCGGCATTATTACTTAGGAGAGTAGAGAAAGATTTTTTTAATTTTTTTAAGGAGAAAAAACTGGCCTTCCTGCACAATTGCAGAGGCTCCTGCTGAAGCAATAAGTGACTGACTTTTAATATCCTCAAACCAAATAAAAATCCTGCTTAAAACTCCTAAACATGAAGATACTGTACATTTTTGTCCTGGAAACTAGAGATCTGTCTTTGCAGGAAGCAGGTTAAAAAAAAAGAACAGGCAAAAAAATAGCTGAAATTTTTGAAAACGAAGTGTCAAGCAAGAGCAAGTCAATTCTGAATAAATGATTAATTGAGCTGGATATCGAAGAGATTTAATCCCTCCACTAAACACTTAGCACAGAACCAGAAGATTTGCCCTTGGAAAAGACACTTTCTACACCTAGCAAGACTCACACTACTTCTGTAAAATATTAACAGTTTGGTCAATATTAGCACATACAATTTTTTTTTCTTTTTTTTTTTTTTTTTCCCCTCTAAACCCAAGTGCTAAAACCAACAGCAGTAAAAAAGTACCAAAAGGCTGAAGCCTGTCCAGGTCCAAACCACCAGCAGCTACGTCCTCAGAGCAGAGCCCCTCACACAGGACTATATCCTTTTCTCTCCCCAGCTCAGCTTTCCCCCCCTAATTCCATGAGGGCCACCGAGACCCCAAGATAACACCCAGAGGGAGCACAGCAGGGTGAGGATTTAGTGCTCAACTGAGAAGCCACTTGAGTGAAACTGCAACTAAAAGAGATGAACAAAGAGTTTGCTGCTGGCAGCAACTTTGCAAAATATCCTTCAAGAACATGTAAATCTGGGCCTAACTGCATGAATCTTTTAAACACCACAGTGTCCCTTCAGTATGTTCAAGGGCTCCTAATTTGCACGAGCAGCTCAGAGAACTGCTGAGAGAGCTACAAGCACATTTCCCAGCCTGGGCAAGGCTTCCCCTAGCTAAAAACCCAACCCATTTCTAGGGCTTTCAACCATAGCACCTGAAAAAGAAGATGGCTCCTTCACAGCTTTTACGTGCAAGAACTGAGTGAAGGCCAGATCCACCAGTCCTGACAAGCGAAGAACACCAAGCAGGCTTCCACACAGAAAGACCCACTGCCCCAAAGAGAGAGGCCTGAACAGCAGAGTCACAGGTTTCAGAGTCCCTTCACTTCTCCAGATGAGACAGCTATACCCGCAACTGTTCTGGATCAGAATTTAGAAAAATAGCAAGGAAACTTCTGAAGTAAGAGTTATTTCTGAAAACATATGAAACGGAATTTCAAGAAGAACAGCCACGACACCCCTTAGATGAAATTTTAGCAACAAAGAAAGGATCGAAGCTAGACACCACCAAGTCCTTTTAACGGGCATGGAGCAGCAAGCTTCCCCAAATGTCCTCTCCTGACTCGCACCATCTTCTCCTCCAAGGTGGTGCTGCAACAGGAGAAAACCATCCCTGCTTTCCTGCCATAACCCCAAAGTCCTGAGTGCAGGAAAAACAAACCCTCACTTTACAAGTTAACATACTGTGATGTCCTGTTTGGATGACAGGGAACATTTGGTCTGATTTCATGCTCTGAAAGTCATGGGCGTAGGGGGAGACAGACCCCCAAGGCACGTTCCTGGGGGACCCTCGCATCTGCGCTCACATCTTCTACACCTACTGAACACCAAATACCAACCACCACAGTGCCCCAATGGTTGAGAAAAAAACATCGCTTAGTATCACGAGGAACAAAACATGACCACGGTGAACTCCACCGCATGGTCACACTATTAATATTGCAATGACAAAATGGCTTTGCTCTACAGCTGGGGTTCTGGTCCCACGGCAAAAGACAGCACCACGTAAAGTACAACACCTTCAGCAAGAACATTTTGGTGGCTCACAGCAAACCTTATGGCTAGCTTACTGATCTACCACCAAGTTTGAAGGCCCCAGCCCTCTGCCCTCACAGCCCCGTACACCGCTTGCAAAGAGAGGAATGAAATATTCCATATGTTTCCTTTGTCCGCGACATGCCTATTGAAAGCACAGCCACGCCGCTCTCCCCGCTGGGGCACTGGGTCAGGCCATTCATCTGTAACCATGCAGATGTCAAGAAGGTAATGGGAAAACTCCCAAACAAAAACACATTTTTCACAGAACGAGGTTGTAAAATACACAACTGCAGCACTATTAAGCTAAATTAAACAGGTTTAGGCCTCCCCTGCATACCTCTGAAATTGCACATCCATTTATGACTCATTGCTAATTGCGTACCATTTAAAAGTCCAAACACATTTGCTCAAAAATTTTAGGGTGAAAAAAGTCCTTTTAAGTCCCTAGCATTCCTCCAGGATTGGCTGGGGAGAGAAAAGGAGGAGGTACACAGCTTAAAAAAAAAAAAAAAAAAAGTCTTTATATTTCAGTAAGAAAATGCTCAACTGAGAGCTGCAAAGACAGCTGTTTACTCTCCGAGGGCCTGACTTCTCAGGGTGCTCTCAACAACTTCACCTGACTTTGGATTTTTCTTCATCATCTCTTCCTCAAGATAAAGAATTAGCACTTGCTAGTCTTTTGATTAGCAAAAAGATCTTTTTTTCTGCCCCAAAGACAGCACCTTCTGCATAACTTCCATCCCCTCCTACAGACCATGTTGATGGTCTGAGGCTCCTCCCTCATTTTTGATTGCATTAATTTGTACATAAAAATGTTAATTTGCATTACATTTTTAATGCAAAGCTTACAGGAATTACTTACTATATTTTAAAAAAAGTGATAGAGGTATTAAGCTTTGTAATAGTTTTCCTACCCCTAAAGAAAAGAATTAACTTTAATATTTTCTTAACTTTAAATACCAAAAAAAACTTCAGACTCAAAAATTACTTCAATTATATCTTCACTGTGCCAAAATCTTGAGGTTGAGTTGTCAAAAAAATCACCAACCACTGCCTGAATTACCTAGAGGTAACAAAGTTATGACAAGATTTTTAACTATATGTGTATTTATCAGTATTCGATTTGAACAACATCAACAAAACAACCCAAACATTGATTCACACTGAGCATCAAATTTCAACAACAGACCTTACATGTTTTAGAGTTCTCTCACATTATACCAACGAACATCTGGCTACCTCTAAAACTGCTATCACTTGAGAAACACAAGAAGCTTTCTTCAATAGTGAAAAATGTATTGCTCTTACCTTCCACATACTCGTTTCAGGTTCCCTTACTGAATTGTATTTGTCAAATAGAAGTGCAAAAAGCACATAAGGGAAGGCCCTAAAGAATTCATTTTCACTTCTGCCATGCTATGAAGACTGTTCTTCCTTTGAGAAGACATTGAATTAAACAAAATGTATTGAATAATATGCTTTTTAATAAGTTCAAAAAAATGAATGTAAAAAGCTTAGCCAACAGTTTTACTGACTCCAAAACATACTCTATGACTGAAACAGGCCACTTAAGAAAAATATGACTTCCCTATAACTCGGTAAGTATTAACAGAAAATATAAAAAACACACCAGGAAAGCGAAGCTGGCAAAAATTCATTATGTGATATTCTTGCCTCCCAAAAACACATACATCCCTCACAGACGTCACGCTCCAGTCTAGCAGGGAATATATGTCGATATCACCTGTTCAAAAATAGCTATCCGCATTTTTTAAAAACATGTTTTCATATTGACTGACATTATGTATAATGCCATTAGTCAGCTGTTACATATTCAAATTCAACAATGGTTTTCAGACACCTACTTTAAAGTTTTATTTTTGAGATCACTACAGTCCTTCTGTTATTTTGTAAAAGATGTATATCATTAATAATGCAAGTTGACTGGCTGTATGCAGAATGTGCTTTCAAATTCAGGGTGAAGCTGAAACACAGATTTCTTTTCCCCTAATCTTTCAGCGACAGCAATATGTTTCTGGGAAGTGGAAAGTTCTGACCTTGTCACAATCCTGTAACAGTTAAATCATTCAACAGTAAAATAAAATGCATTCTGCTATTTCAGCTATGTATTTTAAAATAAATTACATACGATTTGAAAATATTGGAAACTTTCAACTTCAGTGAAACTCACTGACAGCTGCAGTAACTCAGCACTTTAAAAAAAAAAAAAAAAGGCAAAAAGGTCAACTGTTTTGCCAGGTAGATCACATGCCGTTTCTGCATGATTTAATTACGCTTTCCAGGCACCCATACATCTAATGCTAGCTGTTTCCGATGTGGCCATACCAGCTTTATCTGGAACACAAAACTGAATAAATCTGGGCCCGATTCTTAAACAAAGGCTTTCAAACACGTTTATAGAGAGGACAGTATTTATATAGTAACACCAAGATCTTCCTCTCTGTGTAAGCTGCTGTGACACCCATTGCTGCACGCAACTCCACATCAACTGAGCCGTCTGCCCAACTATCAGCAGAGGAAATACCAACAGCTACCTCCATGTTCCCAAGAGGGTTGTGCAGGGCAAGCTGGCGGTGGGAGAGCATTAAAAAACAACGTCACATGACCAGAAATCTCTCTTCAGACCAAAGTTTGAGAACATCTTATCAGAAAACTGCAGCGGCAGTTTTCATACCTGAAAGGCAGGTATGAAAAACTACAGAAGAATATTTCCCCATAGCAAAATCCTCGGTCAGTGCAGAAGATGGCCAGGGACCTCTAGCCCATGAAATGCTCTGATAAATCTGTTAGCAGAGGTCTCGTAACATTTAAATCTCTGTTGCCTCAATTTACAGGTTTCTTCAAATAGAGACAGCTTCTTCTCTTATCCTCTCCTGTGTACCCTCTCCCACCTTTGTCTCCTATTTCTGGGATCATACTGATCTCTCTAATTCCTCCTCAAGCTATTTTTGCCTTTCTGCTTCTTCCGTAAAGAACCCCAAAACCACAACTTGGCAGCACAGAGCTGCTGCCTGAAACACATTCATCCCTTAATAGAATAACTGCTGGCCATGAAGTCCCAGGCGGCCGCGCTGAAGCTAACCAGCCCCATCCATTTCACTCCCTTGCTTGTTTGCAAAACAAGGAGCAGGCAAACCTGAGTTGTTGGCAAATCCTCCAGAACATAAACACATCACCAGCTCCTGCCCGTTCCCAACACGAGGACCACCTTTAGGAACAAACTTTTAGGAAAAGCGTAAGGGTGGCCAAGAGGAGGGAAGGGAGAGGAGGGTCTCTTGACATTCGGAGAAGCTCCCGGAGCCCCGCAGCTCCCATGCTCTCTAAAATGAGATATGGGTGCTCAGCCCTTCTGAAATCTAGGCCAGTAATTTTCTCTGGGTAAATAAGAGCTTGTGTTCTGCAAAAATTGCTGGCTTAGATGTACAATACAAAACAAATAAAGATCCTTGCGGAGGAGGTTTCTTTGGGTTTTGTTTTGTTTTTCAGTCCTTATATTACAGCTTCCATATTTTCCATCTCAAGCAGATAGTTACTAGTAAATTCCTCTCAAGAGCTGAAAAGGTAATTATTTACTAGCATAAACTTGCTTACACTAAAGTCCAACTTTTTTTCCATGCTGCACACTTATCTTAGTATATATTCCCCAAAGTCACACTCATGAGCCTCAGCCAGTAAGCATCAAATAAGAAATGACATATTGCTGATACAAATGAGCTCAATGTACAAAATAAATGCCAAATACCTGACAAATTAAGTGCTATGGCAGAGCACTGGGGTTTTAGAGGGGAGTAATAAAAGGAAAAGAGGAAAACACCAAATTTGCTGCCAACAGAGAACATAAAAAGGGTAAAAAATATTTCACAAACTTTGAAACAACAACTTCACTTTTCTGGGCGCTACCTAAGAGTGTCTACTTTTTTACAAGACCAACAGACAAATCAGCCAGTTTTAAATGAATCAGAAGAATTCCAATCCTTGGGTGAAAGAAACTGGAGAGACTGCCACTGGAGACACTGGGCTCTGGTCCAGTCACCAGGTGCTGGATGCTGCACCAGCAAACTCAAACCCCTCTCCTGCCCATGGGATTTCATAGGCCTGTACAAACGTAACAACATTTCTGCCAACTAACAGGAATATTCACATTAAAATAACATGACCGTGTCTTTCCAAAAGAAGTATGGAAAGCATGCTTTTAAAAAGACAGAATAAGCCTTTTAGTACTTGCCATCACATCACCAGCATGCGGCATAGGCAAGTGAAAACCTAAACGGTGTAACTGTAAAACCTTCAAACCTCTAATTAGATAAGGCTTTTCTATCTCAGGAGGACTGCAATTATGCTACATTTTCCAGACTCAAGGTCACATCTGGACATCTTTACTCTTCACCATAACAACTCTGCTAGACAGCATTCACAAAACCGCAGCCAGGTCCTTATTGTGCTTATCTGACCATAACGGGATGCTAAGTACCTGCATGTTCGTACCAGACATGTTAGAAGATGGCACCTCACATCTACCTACTGCATTTCATCACCATTCTACAAAAAATAAAAGTGCCAGACGAAAAGGAAAAAATAAAACGTGCAAACTCTACTGAATCCAAACAGAACCGTATCATTTTGCTGTTTGTACATAAACGGATCAAGACAACTCAAACGTGAGATGGTGTAGGTGCTTCCGGATAGCCTGCATACTGAAGAGAAGATAATCAACTCTCTGCATCTGCTGAAGCAACCTGTGGTATGAAACAAGTAAAAAAAACGATCGTCTCAACTGCCACATCTTGATCTTATAAAGTTAGCGACATGCTAGCTGCCACATCTTGATCTTATAAAGCTAGAACACAGCACACAGAAAGACAGCCAGTATCAGGTTAAACGAGTAATAAAAAACAAAAGACCAAGATGACTGTTTCATCCTGAAGGTCTATCCTTTAGGGCAGCCGGGACTCGCAAACCCTCCTTTCACAATTCAAAGAAAGTAAAATTAAAGCAAGGGACCCTGCCATTCCCTGAAAATACAAGCAAGAAGCACTAGAAGGAAAATTGTCTGTAATGTTTTTATATTTCAAGTGCCCGAAATATAATAGCAGGCACTGAAAAGGGACTATATTCCTCATGGTTGTCAGGCAAGCCCCTAAAAGAGCCAGGCTCATGCAAGACCTCTCCGAAGTCATTAGCCAGAATTATCTGCTTTTCATCTCCTCCACAAGACTCACACAAGTATTAAAGCCCCAAAACTGGAATTTTAGTTCTCAAACTGACACCCATGAGAAGCACAAGTACAAGTATGCCCTACCGTAACTTTCTTCCATTAACATGGACATTTTCTAGCACATGGCACATGAAATATCATAGCAAGGATCAGGAGCGCACTGCACTGATTAAAAAATCCAAACAAACAACATTTTCACATTCTTGCATAGGCATCTCAACTTGCTAGACGACAGTTATTTTGCAACAAAGCAAAATCACAACCTTCATAAACAGAAAAACAGGCAGCTGGTAATTAAAAGTTACATAAACACCTACCTAAATTATACAGAACAAATGGCCGCCCACAGTAAAAGTATCGAGTAATTATCCCTGGTCATGTCCTCCTGACTCCCTCTGCGTTCCTTCCCATCCATCCCATCTCCTCCCCTCCTGCCCCTCAGAGAGTCTGGCTCTAGTGCTGCCACCTCTCCTCCCAGCACTTGTCTATCTCCCAAAAATCTCTTCATCAAGACGACTGCGGTTGGGACGACATACTCACCTTTCTTTATTCAAATTCCACCTCTCAAAGCACGCCGATGACTCAAAAGTAATGAGCAGATACTCTGTCTTTCCACGCTGCTCGGTCTGATGCAACCACCCACACGTGACCACACGGTGCGAGGGGGTAACCATAGAACCCCCCTGCTATGAGCCCAGTCCTTCTCCTCCTGCACCACAGTGTCACATTTAGCCAGGTATGAATGCAGTGGAGTGTCTATTCAATGCGCGTTCCACAAAAAAACAAACCCACAACTGCTCTGTTTGGAGGTGCTTCCTAACCACCACAGCAAGCAAGGAATGAGCAGTGGATCAGTCAAGAGCTGAAGACAGATAAGGAAAAAGGGGAATCTGAGGCTCTAGAGAAATCCCTGCCTGACCATTTGTGGCAGCCCAAGAAACATGGCTGTATTTTAAATAAATACAGCCTTGGAATAAACCTTGGAAGTTATGTTAAATTATTAAAATTAATGCAAAGAAATTAAGGCTGCAGGAAAACAGAAGTAGTAAGAATTAAATACCAACCCCCTTCCATGGTTCTCAACCACCCTGAAACTCACTCACTGCCAGCTTTGGTTAATTGTGAGCAACTTTCTTTCAGTTGCTCTCTCCTGGCCAAAGTAAAAACGTAGGCACAACTTTGCTTTAGTATCGCAAAACATCATCGCTTGTAACACTTTTTCAGCCATCTCTACACTACAAACTCTCTGCTGCTACGGCTATAATCAAAAAAAGCCCCATAGCAATGCTAAGGGGATTTCCTGGCATCATTATGCTGCCTGACACGAATCATAGAAAAGCTTTCCTCTCTTCACGTAGCTAAGACACTTTGCCATGACACAAACATGTCAGCTAGGAGGTGTGATTTTATTTTATTTATTTATTTTTTCCCCCTCAACACAAGCCAACTCAGCTTCTCTGGCAAAACTATAGACTGCCCAGCCCAAGCAGGTCAGAAATGACTTTTCTATTGCCTACGAAACTGTGTTCTACATACCCTAAACTTCCAGTGGCCTCACTACAACAGAGACTATTCAGGCACAGAAGTGCCAAGAGTCACCCATTTTTTTCCTTCTGTAAATAAGGAAACAGGAACTAAACACAAATGGGGACCAAGGGTATCCTTCACTGCCACACAACGAGACAGCGAAAACATTCTGCTCCAGTTTAAAGAACGCAAAACCAAACCAGCAGTGACACAAACGCATCTCAAAACACGCTGAAGCACGTGCGGGTCGGGTCTCCTCTCACTTTTGCCGTAAGCGTTAAATTGGTTTCTGGAAATTTACCTGCATAGCAAGGAGGAACTTACAAACTGAAACTCTTTGGCAACCTTATCTCTAATGGGTGTTGGCTATGACGACTTGTACCCATTAGACAACATGGGTTGTTGTCTAATGCCATGTTGTAGACACACGGGGATGTACCATTCCCATTTTACAAGACAGACAGACAAGGTAGTAGCCATAAAACCTCGGGCTTAAATGCAGCTTTTACCAGATAGGCTTCAAGTACTTTATGAAATGGGGTAACTTCCTTGTGGAGGAAAGTGAAGACAGTTTACCAGCAAGTCCAAGTCTTCCCAACGGCAGCTCCTGACTCCCTACCCCAAACGCTCACAAAACATTGTTTCTGCCACAGAAAAACCACCACGAAGTCAGCTCCCACTAACATCGTACAAGCAGAAAAAGGAAAAAAAATATTTATGTGCAGTTAACAACTTTTGCCACTTGTCAAGTACTACACAAGCAAAAGGCCCAATAATCTCTCTCCACCCAGCTTGAACAATTAAAAGAAAAAAAAAGTCCAAACAGGTAGGAGAAACTGGAAACCTGCTCAGTAAACAAAACCTCCAGTAACTAAGAATCAGACTCCCTTTGCATATTAAGTAAGTGTAGGCAAACAAAGAGGAAAAAAAAAAAAAGAAGTGATATTTTCAAAGGCATACACTACTACTGTATTTTGACAATGCAGCAGTTCAGGACCGATCTGAAACCACGCGCTGTAATTTGCTGTAGTGTGCTCTGTACTATGTGTCGTAAAGGCAGCGAAGCTTTAGTAATAGCAGACCTGACCACTGGCCCATACAAGACCTCACTCCAGCCTGTGAAATCTGTGCCGAGAAGTGGGGCAAGACTGACAGGTTTTATTGTGAAACTTAACAGGTTTGTGGATTAGCAAAACTACCATATTGAAAGCTGCAAATCCCTCTCCGGTCGTGTCTCTAAGGAAGAGAGTTGTTCAGTCCTCAATTAAAATTTTATTATTAAAGTTACCCAAACTCAACACAAGATCCACCAGTTTGCGCCTAGTTTACAATACCATAGCACACGGGGGAAAATGTTTTAAGAGTTTACATTTTTGTCCATCCACAAGCAGAACCTGACCAAGCTCCTGAGTCTTATGCTGTGTTTTTCAAAGTTCAGCTGTGTGTGCCATACTGAGAGATTCTGTAAAAGCAAAGTCATCCTCAGTTAACTGGATTTAGACATGCTGCAGACTGAAAACGCCTTCACTTTTGGGCGAAGACGAGCTGGCCTGGGAGATGGTTTTCTGAAGAAAACTGAAGAGAAAGGCGCCTCGGTGCGAGGACATCGCACACATGTACGGGCAGCGCTGTGTGTCCCCACCCCTGGACGGCAACCCAGGGGCGACCCGGACACCCCAAACCTCGCCCCCACAGGACCCCCCAGCAGCTCCCCCCGCCTCACTCCCCGCCCTTTTAAACCCCCGAGACCGATCCCCTGGGGTTTTCAGAAGGCTTTGCCCAGCCGGGCCCCCACGGGGCTCCGAGGAGCCGGCGGCCAGGTGCCGCCTCAGGCCGCCCTCACCTGCCCCGCCGGGGCCGGGCCCTGCGTGCGGCCCGCCGGGCCCCGCCGCTGCCCGCAGGCCGCTCCCCCCCGCCGCGGGCCGGCGCCGGGGGGGGCTGTATGACACCCGCCGAAGCGGCAACAAACACATAAACAGGCAATTACTGAGGGTTTTTTCCTCAGAAAGGGGGACAAAGCACCCGCCCCCACCGCTACCTGCCCGCCCCGGCCCTACTCACAGGGCGTGCGTGAAGGCGCTGAGTCCCGGGGGCACGGCGGCCAGCCCCCGCCCGGAGCAGTCCACGCCGCGGTCGCCGTCGCAGCTGCAGGAGGCCGGGCAAGGCGGGGGGGACGCTCCGCCGCTGGGCCCGGCCCAGCTCCCCAGGCCCCAGGCGACGAGGCCGAGCAGAGCGAGGCACCGCATCGCCGGCCCCCGCCGACCGCCGGCCGGCCTCCCCCGGCTCGGCCTGCCGCTCTCCGCCGGCGCCCTCCGCGCACAACCCCTACTCCACCGGGCTGGCGGAAAAATATATTAAAAAAAATAATAATAATAACAAGAAGAAAAAAATAAAAATAACAAGGCGCCTCCGGCCGGCGCGGCGCGGCCCTGGGGCTGCCTCAGCGGCGCGCCGGGGAAGCCAGCCCTCCGCCGCCCGCCCGCCCCATCCAACGCCCGTCGTCGCCGCCGCCGCTCATCTCAGCCCCGCAGGTACGGCGCGGGGGCGGCCATGGCCGGCTGGCCCGCGCCGCTGTCCGGCGGGTGGCGGTGCCCCGGGGAGCGCGGCCCCGGCCCCTGCGGCTGCCTGCGGCGGGGGCTGCCCGCGGCGCCCGCCCCTCCCGGCCCTCGGTGGCTGCGAGCCGCGGCGGCGGCGGCTGCTCTGCTCCCAGCGCCGAGGTGCGTATGCTAATGAGGCGGCCGCCCCCGCGCTCCGATTGGCGCGCAGAGGGCGCGGGGCGGGGCAATATGCAAAGCACAGAGCGGGCGCGGCCAATGGGCGCTGGGGGGCGGGGCTGACGGGTGGAAGGGGGAGGTGGCACCGCCCCGCGCTCCCGCCGCGCCAGCGGGGCCGCTCCGCGGGGACCCCCGGGGGACACCATGGGACCCCCCGGTCCCTCGTTGAGGCGGCCGTCGGGGCGCCCTTGGTTACAGAACCGTGACTCAGCGACCGGAGGAGCCTTGGGGCGGGGAGATGGGGGCCGGCTGGCGGCGTGAAGGAGGGCCCCGCCACACCCGGTCCCCGTGTCCCCCTGCTGCAGCCCGACCTCTGCCGCGGCCGCACCCGGGCCCGCTCCCAGACCCCCGCCCCGCACCGCAGCCGCCAAGCAGCGGTATGAAGTAACCCTCGGGCCTGCAGCGAGGGGTGGCAAAGGCAGCAGCCGGCTCCTGTGCCCCCGGCGGGGTCCGGTACAAGAGGGTCCCAACCGGCCTCGCCCGTCCATCTCCTGGAGCGGGAGGTCAGAGACATAAAGCATTTCACTCTCCCGTTACCAAAGCGACTGCACCACAAACTCTTCTCAAAAACGATTTGCTTTAAAAAACTGTTTCCCTGCCCCACAAAATGGTATCTGGCTTTTATAAAACCCCCGCATGGTAACCAAACTTGTGCCAGTAGTGGGTCTGTGTCCTCTTTTCCTTACTGCCTTAAGACAATAATAAACAAAACTGAACACCCATCTATCCTTGAGGTTAGGACCCTCCGTCGTCATGTGTGTGCTGCTATTCTCTTTAACCAATTTTGGGGTTTTTTTACATGCTTTCTTTTGGACTCTTCTAAGGTGCAGCTACCACCAGGAATGAGCCTGCTACGTGTTCAGCTCTGCTCACCTACGCACCATGCTCCGTGCAATAACCATATCTTACTGGGAATGCCACGGCAGCACTCCTGTAACACCAGTTGGGACCTCTCACTGTTGGCTCCCTCTTGCCCAGACCCCATAACGGGCTCTGAGCAGAGGGACCTGGCTGAATCGAGCCCTGTGAAGGTGCCAGAGCCTGCCCTGATGGCAAACACTCGCACCGTCTACTTTACATGTCTCGTTTGGATGCTCTGAACCCGCCTGGGGAGCTGCCTGCCCGGCTCCGCCGCCAGCACAGCCCCCAGCTGCAGCCGGAATCGCACCGGGGGATGAGCCTGCTCAGCCCTAACTAAAACAGCAGAGACCCAGAGAGCCACCTGCAAGATCGGAGCTTTCCTAAGCCCTTCTGCTGCCACGCTGGTCGGTAGGTAGGTATTGTTCTGCTCATTTCGTGGGTGGATGGTGGAGGAGCACAGAACCAGGTAAGTGACTGACGACCTGCCTCCGCGGCAGCAGGGGGATGGGATGGGATGGGATGGGATGGGATGGGATGGGATGGGATGGACCACACAGAGCTCTGCTGACTTCCCCGAAGGCAAGAGCGGATTTGCAATGGTGATTGACCCTTCAGCCCAACGCAAGAGCAACCGTGCAAGCGTTTCACACGACGTGGTGGTGCTGACTTCACATTGCTACAGTCAAATCCGAAAAATCCCAAATAGCCACACACGTATGGCGAGCCAGACGCATCGGGGATGAGGAATACTTGTTCCCAGCAGACATCCAGTGAAAAGGCAGCATTCACAGCAACCCTGGCCCAGGACCGGAGCTCCAATGCACGTGCCAGGAGCGTCAGGAGCTGAGGTGCCCATACCTTACACTGTACCTTACCAAGGGCCACCCTCACCCACAGGGACATCGCAGGGGACACTCTTCATGCCAGGCTGAAGTCTGGGCTAATCACGCCTTCCTTGTGCTGACTGAGGTGGGGGCAAAGAAGAAAACTCTTAGCCCAAAATAGGCCATTTGGTGAAATTTAAAAAATCAGGAATGTAAATAGCGGAGAACCGAAGATTTAAAATCATCTGTGCTCAAAAAGGCAGAGCACCCACTGAGGATACAGATCTAGAAATACAGACCTTCCAGCATCCTCCTCCACCTCCTACGTTTCTCCCCGTCATTTTTTTCAACTGTTAACTCCCTTCTAAAAAAGTTAACACTATTTTACCCAATTACTAAAAATATTATTCTCTTCCATAGTGGGTATCCTGTTCCTGGTGCACTGATTTTGTTTGAACATCGTAATTCATCACTGCAAAAAGAAGGTCATTTTAATAACTTGCTGTGTGCTTCGCCTATACCTTGCGAGCAGTACAAAGTTCTCAACAAAGCTGAATTTGCCGACATACAATAAAGCTTTGCCATAGGTATATAGACACATATGGTTCTCTCTTGTCCTTCTCCCTAGTTGAGCTTGGAATGGGAAACACATCAAGTCAAAACCATGTTGTTCGAACAACTATTGGGGCCAAAGACACTGCACATTCACATCAGACTCTGCACCGCGCTCAGGGACAGCGATGGAGGAGCAGGAACCACCACAGCAAAGGAAAAAAGTTAAAAATAATTATTTTCTGGACATACTTCTACAAAACAGACCCAAGCCAATCCAGACAAGAAAAAGCATTCTTTTCATCCCAACTGGCAAAGAAAAATAGCAAAGTGCTTATATTCAACTCTGCAAATAGTCTCACTTCACTAACCAAAAATAAAGGGAGCAGAAGTGGCCCCCGCTGCCTGCACGGCGTTCGGAAGACGGATATTAGCGCGGAGCATACTTTGTACTGCGGTACTGGCCACTTGCAACACCCGCAGGACTTCTCTTCTGGAAAAAAAGGACGAAAGATTTCTAGCGAAAGCAGAAAAGCAGCACTTTTTTCCTCATCCTTTGAAGCCCCGGAATAGTTTAGCTTTTCCTGTCAATCCTTGCCTGATTTCAATCTTTCAATTTCTTTTCCCAGCATCTCTTCAGGTGTTTTTTTCCTTAGTGGAGCTATCTCAAGTCTCCGTCTTCTAAACTCCTGTCCTAGGAGCCATCCACATTGTCCTTTCCGTTCAGGTGATATTGCTTTGCTGTTTCCAGTTAGGCTGTAACTTGTTCTGGCAAAGTAACTTCAATCCTTTCCTCATTTTTTCAACCTCTCCGTCTCCCTCACTAGCACTGTCGGAGCGTTGCTCGCTCCTCCATCAACAGCCCACGCTTCTCCCTCTCTCTTCTTATGCAGCTGCCCTGTTTGCAGGCATTTACTGGTTTTATTTTCCTTTATAAGGAGACCCCTAACGTTTATTGCAAAGCTGCTTTATTTATGTAATACAGATCTACAAGCTCAGGTATTTTTAAGCTGAAAAAAATAATGGGTACCTTTTATCAAATGATGTATTTAACTAAAAATTGTACCCATGGACTTTAAAATCATCATGGTTAAAAGATCTAGTCCAAAACAATCCTCAACGCCACAAATTCCAAGAAGCATCCTTCAAAATACAGCATAAGGCAGAGATCAGCTCATTTAAGAGAAAAAAAGAAAAAAAAAAACATAAAGGAGAGAAAGATCCCGAGGTGTGCTTTAAACCAGATGAAAGAGATAAGGATTTAAGAACCAAGTCAATTAAAAAAATAAAATAAAATGAAAGATTTGCTTCAGTTGAACTGTGAGGAAACTACGTTCTGCTCTTCTTCTGGGAAACTGGAAAGCGCCATAAACCGGTCTGTCTCTGCATAAGACCTTCAGGATTTCAAGCCCAATGTATAGGCAGGTGTTTGTGAAACTTCGGTCAGGTGTTTGTTGAAAAGCTTGAAAGACGTAGGGAAAAATTAAAAAAAACAAAACCACCAAACAAAACCGTGGACATTGGATTTTTTTTCTGCCGTTGCCACAAAACTGCCTAGCAGCACTGCAAAGAGAGGAATTCATTTGGATTTGATGGGAGTTGGATGTGAAAGAGCATGCAGATAAAGACTGGAAGCACAGACACAAAAATACATACGACCCGAGGTTCGGCCGGAGGAGTTCCTCCTGGAGGCGGGAGCTGCGCCAGGGGAGGATGGCAGGTGAACGAGAACGTCAGGCTCGCAGTCACGATGAAGAATTTGTCTTGCTTTAAGAGACGATTAGACGTTATAAAGCAGGTGGCTCACCAGCTAGTGGACCAGCAACCTCATCCTCAGATTCTTCTTCTCCGACATCGCTTTTGCCAACGGAAGCCACGAAAGCAGCGCTGATTTAAGATGGATTTGTGCGAACGGTTAATGCTAATATTGGTCCGAAGGGGGTGAGGGAGAGGGAAGCAGGGACCCACACGCTGTTGGACCTGCATTGTGAGCTGCTCCATCCCCCCATTCCAGTCCCGTATTGCTGAGAAATTAATTAACACACTGCTTCCAGTTCCAAGGAAGTTAAGGGTATGCCGGAGAACATCACATGGAGCTGCTGCGAGTAGAAAAAGAACAAAGTCTGGAATATCTGCACTGACAAAGCGAGTTCTCTTAAAAATTAAAGCATACTCCTTTCCAATAAGGAGGCCGAAACTTTTACTCAATTGAAGTAGAACTGAAAATTGCTTCAGGAAACAAAGCGTCAAATGAGAGAGAGAGTTCAGAGTTTTGCCAAGAAAATGAAGGTAACCTTGATATAGCAGAAACGCAGGAACAATTTAAGACTTCAGAAAAATGATTGGAATGACAAAAAAATTGAGAATTATTTTGGTAGGGCCAAAACCTTGCTCAGGAAATGGCTTTGTCAATACCCACTTTACACCTCTGTAACACGAGACAAACTAATGAAGACAAGCAAGACGGCTAAGATCCGCAGTTTGAAAACAGCACACGGAGAGTCAAGGAAAGAAATACACAACTTAAATATTGAATATAAACAAGAGAGAAAATTAATTTTAAAAATGAAATATTACCTTTATACATAAATAATACTTAACTTCCAACGGTACAGTGCCTCTACCACTACTTCGAGATTGCCCTGCATAGTTCAGAGCGGGATGCGTTTTGCAGCCTGGCCTGATGAATTTGTCCTTGCTCGGTTATCCCAAAAGCTGCCTCCGGAATCCAGTGAGCTGGGCTGTGACTAGAAAAGGGACGTTACCCCATAAAGACAAGAGCATAACATCAGACAGTTTATTCCAACACTTTCAATAGAGCAAAGCTCTATCAAATAGAGCAAAGCTAAAAGAGAAGACAGCCCAAAGAGTTGGGGGGGGTTATTGTTGTTTTTTGGTTTGGTTTGGGGTTTTTTTTTAGCCTAGAAGTGTCAGCTCCTCCGCCGTCTAGAATTGGCCCTGGAGATTCTTCAGTGCTAAGTGTTCCTTTTTAAATAAAAGGGAGACCAGTTCTCACCATAATGTCATGGCATCCTAACGTAACAAATTAATTTTATCTTAGCCACCTCTAACCAAATGATCAGCTGAAAATAGGTAATTACACAGGAACGAAAAAGTGATTTAGGGCAAAATAACTAGGACGTAAGGTAAGCTTTTAGCCCAATATTCATGTCAATCTGTACCCCAGCTCGAATACCCTGGTGGGGCAGACACTGCTCACCTCTCCTCTCCGTCCGACCACTGGTCTCCTCTCCCATGCGCTGGTTGAGATTTGAGCATCGCTGAGATTTGTGTGCACTTTGCTGTAACGTAGTTTCTGAGTCACGCTGAGCTAATGGACCCTCACTCATTTTAAAGAGGTGGGAACGATGTGTGCTAAAGTGCAGGTTGTTCCTAGTCTCAAAGGTTAATTTTTTTCTATAAAACATCCATTACAAGCATGGTGCGATCAAGATTTTCCACGGGCATTCTAGCACGAAATACTTTTAACGTTAAAATAAATCAGGCGATAGCCAAAGTGAAATCAGCCCATGACCAGGCGGTTTATACGTGACAAGCAAATACTTTGCAGGGAAGGGGGTTACAAAGAAGGACACGGAATTCGGTGAAGACAGAGCCACTGAGCTGAATAGAGAAACAACCTGCGAGAAGAAAAACCTAATAGCTCAAAGCCAAGCGTTGCCGCTAATTTAATTGCTGAAAAGGCAACGTCCATATCCACTGGTAAGTATTTTAAGCATTTGGGTATATTTCATGATACGTGGCCAACTGAGAAGTGGCGAGAGGAGCGCTCCAGGTGAGAAGGCAGGGGCAGGCAGGGGCAGGCAGGGATCGCAGCCAGCCCCGGCAGCAGCTCTCCGGCAGCATCTAGCGGGAGAGACCCCTTTTCTCGACATCCTCCATAGAAAATAACGAAAAAATGTACTTTTAAAGTCCCGCAGCCTGTTTTTAACTTTTTTCATGAGCCACTGAAGCGAAAACCAGTATAAAATTTAAGGCAAGACATTACACTAGGAATTAAAAAGCCTAAACAAAGCAGTGCTTTAAGGGTGAAATCTGCCTTTGCAGAGGACCAGCTTAAGGATTATGTAGCTTTAAATCCTACTTAAACCCTATTTTGGAGAACTATAATGGAGCCCAAGTAATGTAAAGGAGTAAACTTAACTTCGATGATAAATTATTCCCAGAACACGCCTGTGCTCCTCAGGTGTTTTGCAAAATATTATTAAAGCTCCTGCATTAGAGTGAATAAAGTCCTTTTCTTTCAGTTCGTTATCAAAGAAAACTCCATCTGATACATTACATATCGTCACCACAGAATAACTCTAATGCTCCGGAAAAAAAAAATGCACATGGAGAAATGGTCTTATAAGGGAACAATTACGTATGTAACATAACCATTTGCTAATCAACAATTTCCATTACCAAAAATCCCACAGTGCTAACAAATTGAATGGTTTATATTTAAGTCACAGGCATAGTCAGAATATCCCTGATGAAGACCGAGGGGGCTACACTCCCCATAGGTTTCAAGTTGAATTTTCTATTAGTATAAATTAACCCAACGACGTTCCCAGATGCAACGTATTGATGTAAATCATGTTGCGCACAGGCCAGATCCCTTATTTTGGCATGTTCCCTGCAATGACTAGCTCACCGCAGGAGACTGATTTCTTCCTGGAGCCTTGAGGATGAACAGAAGCGTTGGGATTCTTTTTGTTACAGCATGTGATTGCTCATCGGCTATCTAATGCCGTGTCTGTATTGCTCTTTGTCTCCCACTCAAACGCTGCAGCAGAAGAAAAGATTTCATTTTTATTCATGTTTTGTAGCGGTATAAACATTACTAATCTGCAGGTGCCTGAGTTTCTGCGGGATTGGCTTCAGATTGTCCTTTTGAAAAGCTTTTACAGTTACAAGGCAATGGAGTCAACAGGCTTTGGCAGAGCCCTGATGACCAGAGTGAGGGAGGAACCCCGGCCTTACCTGGAGTAGTTTGTGTCTTGGGGGGAGGAAGGGAAGCGAACTGCTAAGTAACCAAGATTTATCATCGAGTTGAGCTATCAGGGACTACGCTATCTTCAAAAATTTGGGGCATAAGTGTACACTAGTAATTTTGGGCCTTTTTTATCCTATTTTATCCGATTGAAGGACTGAGACACACTGACACTGATGCTCTCCAAGGGACGGATGATCTCAAAGGTCCTTTCCAACCATGAAGATTCTATGATTCTATGATTTTCAAAGATACTCTTGGTGGAGGGGAGCAAACGTACCAGCCACGGATGGGTCGCTACTTGGGACATACATCCATTGGCCACCATACCAAGACTGACCTAACAACATGATATTAACGCCTAGTACGCCAGACAGGACTTGGAAATTAATACGAAAACTTAGAAGACACCTAGGACAAAGCAACTAAACCTATTTGGCAATCGCTAATAGACAACAAAAACCTCAAAGACACAATCATCATTTTTCATAAGTAACTGCAATCCTGAATAATCGTGATCCTTTTTTTTTAACTTACCTAGTTGCATTCTGCTTGTCTAATTAGAATTACTCTTGCTATTTCATTTGAAAACATCCTCACGTTTACCTAAAATTGTCGCCGTACGTGGTTATGCTGCAGTGTGACCCACGTCTAGCGCCGGCAGCAGCTCAGACACATTATACACCTTTAATACTTTGGCAAAACAGCAACACCGAGAAATACAATTTCTTCGGGACTCCACATTTATCATGGGGATGACGGAAAAACAGCATGGCTAGTGCAGGCTCTCGGCTGCAGCAAATTACAGTCAGGAGCCTGCCCAAAAAAGAGCAAGTTTTAATACATACACCAGGGGAGGTAGCTGCGTCTCAAGCTGTCTGCTCGTGCCGAGGGACAGGCTCACTTTTGTGCTCCTCAGAATATAAAAATAATAATAAAAAAAATATCGCCCCAAATGAAATCGCAGAGGAAACTGCAAAAAGTCTTATTTTCTACTGTTTCCCCCCCACACACACTTCTCAGAAACACTTATCATACAACACCGGCCACAAAACCTACAATTTCTTAGCAATAGATCGAGGCTCTCTGGAGCCAAACTATTTGTTCTGTGTTTGTACACTGCAAAACACAATAGGATCCCGATTCCAACCCGGGACTTCTAGGCGCTGCTGCAATGCCAGCGATCCAATAAATCACTAACTTTTGCCTTTTACTTACAGGCACTTGAAGTAGGTGAAAGGGCCGGTGACTTATTTCCCCGCTGTTAGCCAGCCAGTCTCCAGCACAGATTAGATTTTATTCAGACAATGCTACTGTACCGCTGGGGCAGGGAAGCGGAGCTGCGATTAGATAAGGAGCAGGTACAGGTGGTTTTACTTACCTCTGCAAGTACACAACTCTGTAAAAGCCTCGCGCTGTTCTGGAAAACGACTTTTTGGTGACGGTGGTGGGGTATTTGGGGTTTTTTCCCCCCCTTCTATAGATCTATTTTCTAGATAGCCAAGGAGAAATCAGAAAGAAACATGGAAGAATGTACGCCTGAGTGCCTAAAACAGATGGTATGATGGAAAAAACATTCCAGTAACTTCATACAGAAACCTGGGTCACTCTTAGATAGCCGTGTTTGCCTTCTATGCTATCAAATCAGATCAACCAGCCAGGAAAATATACTATTTTAAAAACACCGGTGAAAAGAGGGGGGAGAAATTTACTTTAAAGGGAGAAAATGACTATTTAAATATCACCATGGCTCAACAGGACACATCATTTCGATGCAAGGTTTTATAGGACTGAACACGAACACCCAGCAATATTGGAATATATCCATATTACTCCAGCTTTTATATTAACAGAAGACTCTATATAGGCAAGATTTATCAATACATTATGCTATATAATTAAAGAGATACAAAGGTCATATATCCTCACATAGCATAAATCCTCGATCTGAGGATTGTTCAGTCTGGAATGAATAGATCCAGTTTCCAAAGTCTTGCAATGTGTGACAAGGCTCCTTCGTTTTTCTTTGAGGAGTGGGGAAGAAATAATTAGCATGTGCCTGAGGTGGAAGACTTTATTTAAACCGTTTTAAGCCTTTGTTACCAATAAAATACCCAATTTACTTCAAAAAAAAAAAACCACCAAACCAAAAAAACCCCCCACAAACAAAAAACCCCCCAACAAAACCCAACGAACAAAGGTGAGGGATGCAAAAAGTTTCTTCTACTTTTCCTGATTTTGTCACTCCAGACCCAAGATGGGTCTGTAAAACAACAGAAATTGTAGCACATCAATACTTCAAATTCAACGCTAACTTCATTTTTAAAGGCTACCCTGGGACATCTGGTGCTGTTTTCTTCATTTGTGTGGGGGGGGTTTTTTGTGTTTTGGGTTTTGTTTTTTTTTTTTACATGATTAGAACTAGCTACCAACTTTATCCTGAGGCACACTTTTGAATTTCAGCTGTCTTTTGTTGAGCGTGCCGTCTTAGCCTCAGACTCCCCAGGCAAAGGACAACTCCCCTAATAAAAGCCAGGACTGCTTTTCTCCAGAACCAGCTTCTAATCAGGATTTTACAAGCCAAAGGCTCACAGAACCCCACACTGCTCCGCATCCCGGGCTTCCCGGTAATTCCAATCACCAATGCAATTCCCGTGAGCGTGCACTTTGCTTTTGAGTTCGCTTAAGGCAATGGAATTTGACCCAAAACCCCTGAACACAATCCCTTGGTCTCTGCTGGCTCACTGGACTGAAACAGCTCCGTAGTACGCGGTCAACAACCAGCAAACGCCAGCAGAAGCAAGGACTCATCGTTGAGGACAAGAGGGTGACAGGAGCACCGAGTTTCATCACCTTATGCCAATATGCGGGCAGCCTCAGATACGCAGAAGTTTTGCTTTTTCAAACCAGCATTTTTGGTTTTAAATTAAGACAAAACCACGTTTTCGCATCCAGCGGCAGCCTCCAGAAGAAATGATCAGAAGAGAAGAAAATAATTTTGCAGCAAACCCCTGAAGTTGCTTCTTTCATTTAGTTTATAAGTAATTTTGGTTCTCTCCCTCCATGACTGTTTAAGGTGGGATACGAGCTTGGACAAAATACTTTTCTGGATATTTCCTGCTCCATCACAGCTGAAATCGGAAGTCAGAAACAAAGTACCTTCCACCAACTTTTTCAGTTGTTTTAAAATCAGTGAAGCCCGTAATTGCAATGAAAAACATGAAGTAGATAATCTACTGGTTTTTTAAGTTATGAAATTACATTTACGTCTCTCAGTCTTTGGTTCAGTGTCATGCTGAAATTTACAGTTTATCTCCATAAAATCTGAACCACGTTTAGCCGAACGGAGATAGTTCGTGCATAAGTCAGATCATGGAAATTATTTGATTTTAAAATAAAATTGAAAGTGTGTTTTGATTTCCAGTTCACGTGTTATCAATCCTCTACACATCAAATAAAAATATTCATGTAAGTATTTTTGCGTATATTCTGCATATATGTCCATATATTACCTACATTTAAAAAAAAAAAAAAAAGCCTTTTTACATTGAGAACTGAAGCATTTTCTCCCACCTTTATCTCAGTTCCTAACTCCAGGCACATTTTTCTGAGGAGCTGATAACCTTACAAGGTCTTTAAAGAAGGAATTACAGAAATTCAACATCCCGCTACTTGAGATACTTGCTTCAAACCATTCAAAGATAGTATCTGACTCAGAACAATGCCCATAATGTAAGTTTATGCAGCTGAGACCTGGGAGGTCTCAAAACCGCAGAGGGTTCAAGGTATTATACATACTTTATGGCATGCTGATTTTCATCTCCAACAAATCACAAAACATTAGGATAGAAAAGGGAAGATCCATAAGCAACCAGGAGGACAAACTAGTAACAGATTCAAAGTTTTTCTCTTTGGACAGCCACACGCGTGCAGGGTGTTTATGTTATGCCCTAGAGATTATAAACACCCAATTACCGCAATCTGTGAACAGCACTCAAAATGGAAAGTTGGAAAAAAGACCCACGCAAACACAATGCACGTGAAATTTAACTTTTATTGTTGTGTTGATAAAACCCAAAGATCCCTCACAGCAGCAACAGATGCAGAAGTTACCTGCAGAAAGGATACCTCTCTTCTTAATCTGTTTGCAAACCCAAGTACGCCAAGTGTGGAGCGACTGCATATTGACACAGTACAGGCACTGCTCAGTAGTAACAGAGATCAAGTTTCTTGGCATATTTCAATCCCATCCTTCCCTTAATATCGTAGGGTTTTCATAGAATTAAAGTAGTTAATGAGCTGCCTGTTTATTGGATTATTTTTTTTTTGTTGTAGAATTTTAAAACTTTTTATTAAATTCTACACATAGAATTTATATGCACAGATATACCTCCCCACGTTTTGTAGTAGTTGGCAAGCCGTACCCAAATGCTACAGTTCAGAATGAAATTGCTACTGCATTTAGCAGCTCTAGCTGCACTAGAGTAAATATTTCTGTAGAGTAACAAAACACACCTCTTTGTTCAGTAACACAAGGGATACAGGTTTTAAAATGCACATTCCTATCTTGTATCCATACCTTTCTTTAATATATATATTTATATATAGCTCTAAACCAAATCTCTACTATTTTACAATTAAATTAAAACACATCCACAATTGGTATAACTAGTGATTTTGGTCTCAATACTTTAAACATTAGTTGTTCCACAAAAATATACAATTCAACGACATGGTTGCATCAGTCACATGAGGCCTTTTGAAAGAGGCCTATGACACAATCAACCATGCAATTCAGTGCTCAGTGTCATCTGATAAATATTTATACTGCATTTTCCAGCTATCAGTATCTTCAAAAATCCAAATTTCTCTTTGCAGGCTTACCATGCTTACATACATGCAGAAAGCAGTCACATTTCTCACTTGCCTGGAGCAATCACATTATTTTTCTTTTCCAATAGATCAACTGACAAAGCACAAACTTCATGCTGCCATTTTTAGGTCGCTAACCTTTTCCTTTCTTTCACATACTGAATTATTTCACAATGGACCGTACTGCTCCATGTGAAAAGACTAGGGATTAGCCACATAGTAAGAACTGCACTTTTCAGTTTAAGCCTCTAAGAATCAAATTACTAACAGTCAATTAGGATGCACTCATAGCTGCCGTACAAGTGAACAGACACCCAGTAGACAATCAAGTTAATTCTAGATACATAACCAAAGGTGAAGCTTTAAAACAAAACAAAACAAAAAAAGAACCCCAAACCTAAACTACACAAGCAGAGCCTCAAACCTGGTAGATTCCAGGAATTGGACCTCTGTCCAGAAAAAGTTTCTTCAAAACGGCACACAAAACCCGTGCCACCGTCAACTACGCTTGAAATAAGACATTAATCTCTTATACCTGGAGAGTTCCTTATTACCACCACAGCACCATTCCATGTAAAGTTTTACAGCAATGGTGATGTAGCACTTCCCTGGCAGAAAAAAGAATCCCCCAAGTCAGGAGCAGTCAGTAATAAAACCCCAGACGAGTTCACGTGTCAGGGTAACCTGGCATAGAAGCCTCAAAACATTTTACTCTTATAAAAGTAATAATAATTTAGGTACTAACTATTCCAAGACCATCAGTCTGTAGATAAGACTACAACAGAACACACTAAAAACACAAGAGAGGTATGACAATTAAGATGAATGTTTCTTTTAAACAGCAGAAAGTCAGGGAAACATCTGGAATTCTTTTGCACTGCATTAATATATCTTCTGTTTTTGAATATAAAAATACATCTAGAGAGTCAATCCAGAACTGCACACACAATTGCATTTTTCCCCTTAACTGCTTCAAAATTAGTACAAAATAATATAAGTTACAGGAATGATTGTTTCAAATCTGTAAATGTCAGCTATTACAAAATCATTATATGAGAACACCAACTGTAAATTATTTACAGGCGAGGTAATACTATTTCCAGAGTAACGAATTACAATTTAGCAGAAGTGTAAAAATAATGTACTCACCAAAACATTACAAAATCTGGTATCATTATCAGCTACACAGTAGATCATGATTAGGTTTTGTAGTTGATATACAACATATTCTTAAGAAAAGTGCCAAAATACTGCTACATAAGAATCTTTTTTTCAAAAATCATTCAGCAAAAAAACCTGCAGATTCTATGTTAAGTAATGCCAAAAGAAAAGAGGAAAAAAGGGATGCCGATTGTACATCTTATTAAACGCCCTTGAAAAAAAAATCTCTAAATTCACTTTCATGCTTAAGGGTCTGATATCAAAGAGACCTATTAAAAAAATCAATAGAAATATCAACATATATGCTTTTATATATGCTTTTTCGGGGTATCTTAGGCCATTTTAGAAGTACACATTCCTCTTAAACTGTGAAACACATGGGGACTGAAAACATTCTAAAAACAGCTGAACTGCCGAGGGCTGCTGTGATCAGTGGCACAAAGTCCAGCTGGACGCCAGTCACTACTGATGCACCCCAGCGGTCCGTACTGGGGTCCATACTCTTTAACATTTTCATTAATAACATGGGCGACGGGACAGAGCACACTCCCAGCGAGCCATTCAAAGGGACCTCAGCAGGCTGGAGAAACGGGCAAAGAATCATCTCAGGAAGTTCAGCGAAGGAAAGTGCAAAGTCCTACATCTGGGGAGGAATAACCCCAAGCACCAGTACAGGCTGGGGGGACAACCAGCTGCAAAGCAGCCTTGCAGAGAACGATCCCAAGCTGCCTGCGAGCCACCACGTGCCCTTGCGGCAAAGAAGCCCAGCAGCCTCCTGGTCTGCATTAGGAAGAGCAGTAAGTTGAGGGAGGGGATTCTTCCCCTCTGCTCAGCCCTCGTGAGACACAACTCAAGTGCTGGGTCCAGTTTTGGGCTCCCCAGTTCAATATGTACAAGATTGAGTCCAGAGAAGGGCCACAAAGGTCGTTAAAGTGATTGGAGCACCTGACAGACAAGGAGGAGCTGAGAGAACTGGGATTGTCTAGCCCGGAGAAGAGAAGGCTCAGGGGTGATCTTACCAACATGTGTAAATGCTGGATAGAGAGAAGTGAAAAAAAGCCACAACCTTCTCAGGAGCATCCAGTGACCGGACAAGAGGCAATGGGCACAAATAGAAATACAGGAATCTCCACTTAAACATAAGAATGGACCTTTGTAGTGTGAGGGAGATCAAAACACTAGAACAGGTTGCCCAGAGGTCTTCTGGAGTCTCCACCTTTGGAGATGGTTAAAAACCCAGCTTGTCACAGTCCTGAGCAACCTGCTCTAGCTAACCCTCCTCTGAGCAGGGGGGTTAGACGAGATGATCTCCAGGAGTCCCTCCAAACTCAATCATTCTGTGATTCTATGAAAAGGACAGGGTCTTTTGTAGCCCAGGCACTGGATCAACTGAGTCACAAAGCAAACTATAAAAATGTAAATGGAATATATTTCTCTTTAAGTTATTGCATACAATGTTAATTTTGCTGCCTGCGTTTTGCTGATCTCATTTTTTCAAATCTTGACTCCATTTCTTCCAGGACCTTTGGTGTATATCGCACAACTAATTTAACTTTTCCTTGAGCGGCCTTCAGCAGTTCCACTGCTTTTTCATGGTGTTCGCCTTCGACGCTCTGCAAAGCATAAACCATGAAGTACAGGATTAGTAAAGACACACACTGAAAACAGATATTTTTCATTTTTTTAACAACGTCTATGTAATGAAATATTGAAGTATTTATTCTAGTTTGAAGACCACACAAGGACAATGTCACCCAAGTTCAGGATTTACTCTTCAGCAAATCAGTAAAGAGGAGACGATAAATATACTAATTAGTATTAACAAAGGAGTAGTGCAAAACTTTTGGTTAGGTTTACGCTGAACAATTAAATTCTGTATTCACATACAGTAAGCACAACAAGAATAACATTAGGCAATTATGAAATTATACTTAAAAATCAGTAACTTCAGGAGGACACTTATTTAAAACTCAAGATTGTTTTTCTTTTTTTTGGCATGCATTCTAAATTCAGCTTTCACCCTCAATTTGCCTAATAACTTGCCACAGACCCCTGCAAGATAGCTGCCTTCTTGACCTTATCCTGTGTTATGACAAGGCAAACCAGTGCATACTGGGCACCTGCACCACAGCAGCTAACATGCAGTGTGCCGCTTATCTCAGTGCTCCCCACGTCTCTCACTAAATGCAAGGTATTCAAGTTAATTTCCTCTAAACTGATTAAGAATAGCCTAACCCAACTCAGTAAGAACAGAATAAAAATACTTTCCTAAAACAACTCTAAGAATTTATTAGGGTTATATTAGACTCATCTAATAACACATTTTAAGCAACAGTCCTCAACAACTGCATCCAAACATACATTCCTGGACAACATATATTTTATCAGCAAAACTTATTTCTCCCAAACTTATTAAACACAATGATGGGACTACCCCAAGCCTACCTCCCACTGGTGCTATTAGAAGCTAGAAGGCAGGTGATGTACCTGTTGATTGGAGGGTTTCCCCGTTACTATAAAGTTACTTACAGAAAGAAAGACAACAGTTAAAAAAACCCAAGTTATTTCTCTTCTATCAGACTTAGACAACACATATATTTGAATATGTTCCTTTTTTGTTATTCAAGTGGATGTGTAGGCTGTTCTGTTTAAAACTGGTAGTAAAAGGTTTGTAAAGTTCTACGTTTAATTATATCAAAACACCTACAATTCTGCGGTACACTCCAGATCTCCCAGCTGAAAAAAAATAAAGTGGTTTTATGGCACATTCACTGCAGTCTTGGCAGTGGCTTTTTTTTTTTCTTAAATAATTAGAAGTTACAAGAAAATGCCTGTCATGTATTAAGATGACATGATTCCATCTGTAAACATCAGAAGATGATTCTTCTGAGACCACATTAGCATTCTCAACAGTACTTTATGCATTCACTCACTATATTCTTACAATGGCTATATGTATTTATACGTGTGCATGCACACACGCACACACAGAGCCATTGTTAGCTGTACCAGCTGTTTGATGACCAAGTTCAGTTTTGGGTGGAGCCGTGGTTTTGTTTTCTTTAAGAGGGTCTGTGGGTGAGGAAGGCCTCATCTGAAGACAGTTCTACACCTGTCCCTCAATGCTTCAAAATAACAGGAAGGCTAGGCCAAGGACAGTTGCGTCACTATGGCCATGACTTCTCTTGTGACTCCTGAAAAGGACAGCTGGACTGCCAGGTAATAGTCAGGAGCTAAGTATATCAGAGATTTGTGCTAGCAGGGCCTTCCCAGAGTACAGACACCCAGTAAGTCCCAATTCCTTTCATGTGTGAAAAAAAACCCCTTGGGCTAAAGGGCATAAGATTTAGTTCGACCCTCAGTCTTAAAATAAAATTGAGTTTGCAGATGTAATGGTGAAAACATTAATTTTAAGCTAGCATACAGCTTCTCTGTAAATAAAAGCAATGGTTTGAGAGATATTTACGTGCATTTGACTAACAGCTGCCATAAGTCAAAGCCTGTCCATAGCCTCCTCTTTCCAGTCACCCTGTGTTTTGCTTTTTGCATTCTAACTCTTCAGAAGAGGATACTTATTAAAAATAAATATCCACAACAGCACTTTAGACATATACTCCTTAAAATATGCTAGAAAGCCTCTATTTATGAAGCTTAGTACGCTTAAGTGGAAGGAAAAAAAATTAACAACTGAAGATAATAACACCTCGTAGAGCCGTCTTATTACCACTTCCATTATGCAGTAGCATTTTCATTGGGATAATAAGAATCTGGTCAGTCTAACGCAACATAGCATAATTTACTACTTACCTTAGAAGGTGCAGGAAACTATATTAATTAAAATCTGCATTGTGAAACTTTGATGAAGGAGGAAGCCATAGTGGCAGTTACTATTCCACAAAACAATACTTTGACTAAATTTATACAACCCCTCAGAATCTGAATTACTGACATAAATAGTATCGTTCCCAGATGAGATAGATAATCAAAGCATAATCCTAGATCTCTCAGTGCACACAACTCTACAGAAACCTAGGCAAGTTGCTCTTGCAAGGACAAAACCAAACTATTTTGCCAAGATTAAAAGAGGACATCGAGCTTGTGCCATGTATATTCTCTGTGTGCCCCCAAGTGGAAACAAGTAGTTATTGCTACATAAAGTGAAAACCAATTCCTACCACTCCGTTTACAGAAAGCAGCTGGTCTCCACGCTTCAGGCCTCCATGTCGATCAGCTATACCGCCAGGGATAATTCGAGAGATATAGATTGGAGAGTTTTGTTCTTTGCCTCCCATAATGTTGAATCCAAGACCTTCTTCAGTTTTGGGTAGTTCAACCACTCTGGGATGGGAATGACCTTCACTAGCAGCAAATGCAGCTACAGTGGCCTGTAAGAAACAAGATTTTCCTATTTATAAGAAATTAAATATAGACACCTTAGCTAGACACAGTGAGCAGGCTGAAAAAGTATTTTTATCTCTGAGACCTTAAATATGAAGACAAATGAGATTAATTTCCTAGATACCAACACTAGTATGAAAAATTTACAACTCCCAGAATAAAATTAAAACAGAAAAACTTAAAAATAACAAGTCTTTTGTTACACCTTTTAATAACCCATTAAGCTTATCCATTTTATCAGACTTCCAGATAATATCCGTCTGAATTTTAAATAATCTTCTTCTGCTTCTAAAGTAACAAACTACTGCATTTTACACAAGTTATAGTTTGGCTTTTACCTTTGCTGTTGCATTAGCTCTAACTTCTGGGCTACTGCTGATATCCACAGTTTCATATACGTGTTCATACACCTTTAGAGACAAAACAGTTTAAGTATGGGGAAAACAGGTACTTTTCTGCTTACATAATATAACAAAATATCAGATACAACTCAAAAACGTGTAAACTAAAAACTACATACCTCTAATAAGAAGTTACTCCCTGATTCGCTACAAGGTGTCAAGTGACAAATCTACCACCCTATGAAGAAACAACTCTCTTGACATCTTTATTACTCAGTTAATCCATGCATATCCAGGTTTCAACCTAAATCTTCCCTCCTTCTACAGCATTCAGACATCACCATGAAATGCTTAGGGCTAGCCTAACACACCTGACTGGAGACACGGATGACTATCTTCTCATGTTTGATTCAAGCTGGAACTCTTCAATAAGGACACATGCAAAAATCACTTAGAGGATAGCTCTTCAAATCTCTCCTGACAACCCATCCCTGCCTGCAAAACCCCAAATTTTTCTTCAACTGATGCAACTAATTGAATATATTAAGAAAAATAAAAGTATTGAAAACATAGAGACAAGTAAGAATACTAACGCTAAGATAGTGCTTACTCTGAGGGCTAAGCCACATCCTCCTATCTACCTGGCAATTATTTGGACTTGCTAAGAAATAAACACACTGTCCTTGATAGGATGAAAACATTAAGATGACACCTGTGTCTACAAACAGATGTTTTAACTCATTCCAGGTGTTATCATCAGTGGTAGCATCAACAGCAAAAGAAAGGCAGATTAAATCACCTAAAAATCTCCAGAAGAGAATCTGTAACGTGGTGCAAGGCAATGTGTATTTGGCTTACAAGAAACAGAGGCAATTGATACTTTGTCCATTTTTACATTCATAGAACCATAGAATGTTGGAAGGGACCTTTAAAGGTCATCTAATCCAACCCCCCTGCAGTAAGCAGGGACATCTTCTAGGCTCAGAGCCTCATCCAGCCTGGCCTTGAATGTCTCCAGGGATGGGGCATCCACCACCTCTCCGGGCAACCTGGGCCAGTGTCTCACCACCCTCATTGTAAAGAACTTCATCCCAATGTCTAATCTAAACCTGCCCTGCTCTAGTTTAAACCATTGCCCCTCATCCTATCGCTACATGCCCTCGCAAACCGCCCCTCCCCAGCTTTCTTATAGGCTCCCTTCAGGTACTGGAAGGCCACTATAAGGTCTCCCTGGAGCCTTCTCTTCTCCAGGCCGAAAAACCCCAACTCTCTCAGCCTGTCTTCACACGAGAGGTGCTCCAGCCCACTGATCATCTTCATGGCCCTCCTCTGGACCCGCTCCAACAGGTCCACATCCTTCTTGTGCTGAGGATCTTGTGCTAGCAGACAGTAAAGACAGACTCTCAAAATAACCTCTAAAAAGTTATTTGCTCCTGAGCCATTATTTAATACACCTATGCTATTCCAAATTATTTTCTTTTGAACTTTAAAAGTGAGCCTTGTTTTATTAAGGTATTTATTGTTGTAAATCAAATTCAGCTTTTAGAAAGAAAATCAGATTATTGCACTGAGCACAAAAAGGAAAAAGTAAAACGTACTGTTTTTTCACTCAAGACAACTGCTTACGTCAAGTTAACTTACCTCCCTTACAGCATTACAGAATTCACTTTGAAGGACCCTTTGCAATGCCTGCAGCTTTTGTGGTGGCACTTCTCCACTTCTCTGCAATTTTTCCAGCAACTCAATTGCTCTGCAGATGTCTACAGAAAAATAAAGCACTATTAATGAGGAATGATTAAGAAAATTCAAGTGGTGATTTGTTGTTTGTTTTTTTTTTAACTTAAGTTAATGGAGCAGCATGTGTGCACTTGTATACACCTTAAAACTATGTATTAGTTTCCTTTCTCCCATAAAACTATGTATCTACAAAATGTTACAATAAAACACTGTACTTTCAGACAATTTAAGTCAACCACAGCAACCCAACCCTGTAAAATATCTGGAGGTATCACTGCCATATGCATTTTACAAAGACAATGTGATTTTTCCTTGAAGTTTAAATCAGACTGAAGTATTTAATAGGTATATACAGTATCATCGTTTCATATGCTTACTTCATAATTTACCTACTGCACAGATAACATTTTGTTAAAACCACCTAGAATATTGTCAAATATATTATCTAACATTCCTTTTAAATTAAAAAAATCAGTTCAACAAGAGTACATTCAATATTTCCCCTACAACAGGGCTGAGAACTATCTGGTCTATTCCCTCCCGCCTCCCCCAAAGTGCTTAGAAAAACAACCAAATTCCTTTTGATGTTCTCAGTTGAGAGAGAATATCTCTGTAGTCTAGAACCCTCAACCCCAAACCTCTTCGTTCGTTCCTAGAAATTTGTTCCTAAGAACTCGCGTTGTGCATATAAATGCAGATGCTGCTTTGTGAAACTGAACTCCCTGTGAAAGATTTGATTCCCGACCAGTGCAGCTCAAGACAGGCATCAAACGCTATGTGACATGCTCCTGGCAGCTCTACAAGAGCAAAATACATTCATATCCCTCACTTGTATTTCCAAAGTGTTACATTAGTGATGACTCTGAATCACGCAAGTCCTGGAACAGAAGTAGAACAGTCTCTCAGAAAAGCAGATAGAAAGGATTACCTTCATTATCACAAAGGCAAAGAAGCAGTGATTAATCTACTATATAAATAAGGCACAGTATTATTTTAGAAAAGGATGAAGTCTGGGACACTGCTATATCCCAAATGCATTACTTCCTTTTTTCTGTAATTAACCTTTAGGCAATCATTTTTCATGTGGATTCACGTCTACTCAATGGTGTGACGTCAGCACAGATGATGTGCAATAGCCACAAACTTTTCCTGAAGGCTGAGTGTAAAGAGAGAGAATTTACGTAACAGTGGGGTGTTTACAGAGATTTTACAGAAGACAGTGGGGTGTATGTTCTGAAATTGAGGTGAAGTGCACCGTCAGGAGACAACCAACTGCGATGTTCTGTCCACTCCTGTGAATTATCAGATGTATCTTACTGACTACTACACTGAGATTGGGTGGCATGGTCAATTAAACAAGGTACGAATTAACCTCACAGACTGGTCATCCACAGACTGGAAACAAATCCTTCATGGAAAAACATCCAACTATTACCGCTACAGCCACAAGACACAAATTGTTTCAGATGAGAGTTAAGGTTTCTATGTGCCATGAGAACTTGGCAGGTTTTGGCAAGCATTTCCAAGCTTTACAAGCATCAGTTATCTAACGCAAAGAAATATCAAAACCTAAATTTCAAAACCTATTACTAATCCCAAGTCTACAATGAACTCATTTCACACAGGCATGCATATTTGCTATTTGTACCACTAAAAAATGAAAACAATGCTTCTCAAGCTTTTAATTTCCTAACACTCATTTTGTATTTCATTTAACTTACAAAATAGCTGGTGAAAATAAAGATTCTAGATGTGATTGTTTATTAATCTTTAAATCTTTTTATGATGCAAAATCACCAACATCCTTAGTAATCCTTGTGTTTAGCAATAGCAGAACACAATATCTTAATTTCATGAAGTCTTGCACTGAACAGCCTGAAGTAGAATGATCAACAAATGGTAATAGCAGCACTTCCAATCCTGCAACACTCCATATCCTCATGATAAAAGTCTAGTAAGTCTGTAAATTACATTACAGCTCTCATTTAAATATTTGCAGATGTTTGCAAACAAACGGCTATTTCATGCACATAAACAATACAGTTCTAGGCAGTCATTCTCAAGCCTGTGGTCCATGAACCTCATTAAGCTGTAGGGTGCATGAACTCGTTGTCTAACAGGTTGATTAGGATACTGCAGGAAATTCTGAAGGGTGATAGCAATCTACTGATCCAAGAAGTAGCTGCAGAAATCAAGACTCCAGAATTCCATTTGCTAATTTCTCCTTTTTTTTTTTTTTTTTTGACTTCCATGTTTCACCAATAAACTAGATATATTTCCTACCTGGATCTCCTAACAGGCTAAATGCTTAACTACATAGCATTTTATACCCTAAGGTAAAATTGGTTAGTTTGGGAACTGGCTATGTCTTTCATAAAGCGCAGAGCAAGAGCACAGAATCAGCTTGTCAAAAAGTGACTGGGATATGGTGAACTGGACTCCTTTTAGGTGAAACTAAAGCAGAAGATGCACTTTAATTAAAAAGGGCTTGAAGACCAAAGGCCAACCTGCTGCTGTAAAGCAAAAGCCCAAAGCAGACAAACACAGCATGAAAGCTGGGTCCTCAGCACTCTACAGATCCCCTTTTATCACACTGTACCTCTTGCTCAGGTAGACAGAATCACAGAATCATAGAATGGTTTGGGTTGGAAGGGACCTTAAAGACCACCTAGTTCCCCTGCCATGGGCAGGGGCACCTTCCACCAGACCAGGTTGCTCAAAGCCCCATCCAGCCTAGCAGTGGAACCCACTGTAAATCAGATTCAGCTTTTAGAAAGAAAATCAGATTATTGCACAAACAAAACAACTTTTTCCCCAACAGTTGTTTTGTTTTATCCTGTTGACAGGATCCCATTACACCAGCCTGAACATGAAATTAGCGTAACTTTCTCCTACTGAACTGCATTAGGCAACGTTAGTCAAAAGCTGAAGATTCAATCTCTCCCAGCAATACTGCTCCGGAAACGAACTAGTTTAGCTGGGAACAAGTGGTAAAACAGACTTTCTCTTCAAGAAAAGATTGCTAACTACTCTGTTGATGTAATTGGCTTTCTCCTGAACTACTGCTTGGGATACGATCAGCTGAAAGCTGTCTTCGACTACGGTTCGGCCAACTGTTCAGCACCAGAGACTGAAATGAACACTACAGAATTGTTTCAGGATGGATTTCAACAAGGATCGATGTAGAAATAACTCCAGAAGTAGGTGATTAAAAACACCCATAAAACTCATTGTAAAACGGAATACACACATAACTAAGAAATAGATTTTCTTTTAACCTTTTCATCCCTTTTGTATCAGTTGCCTGTTCTTCACAAATAACTTTTTGTGATGATGGGATACTACATTGAAGTCCTAAAAAAAGAGACACATTGAAACTAAAAGAACGAGGAAAAAAAAGCCAGCAAGATGCCACCACTCCAAGCATATGTGTGAACAAAACACAGAAAAAGGGAATCTGCTGTGTCCTCATAGATACTCCTGATTAACCACCTCCGCTGCTTATGTTCAAATAGTCTGGATTCCTAAGGTGTATGCAGAGTTATCACACATCACCACTGAACCATAACAATAACTTCAAAATGTTAAATATTGCTTTATCCCTGCCCTCTGGTGAATGTGGGGGGTGGTGCTTGCAACACAGCTTGGAGGAAAGAACAGACAGGGAGAATTTTCAATTGCCCTCATTGTAAGCATATGGTAACCATTTTACATCAGCTCATTTTCTACACTATTCTCTCTTTTCTTATGCTACATGCCAACGTTAGTGATGTTCACTTTCAAGCTGATGATGATTCATAATCAGGTTATCTGCAGTTAACCCCACACAATTAACAGAGGTTATTCATGTCTGTAAATAAAGCTCTTGCTTTTGTAGGTCTGTTATACTGTGCTCCCTTCTTCTTCTTTTCTTAAAAAGACCAATATACCAGAAGACTAAATAGCTCCTTTGTTCCACTGATCCCTAAGTAACTCTGCAGATTTGTTTGTTTTCAGGCATAGAGCATAGTGGCAGGATAAAGAGGTAGAGGAGGATGCTGCCTGAGGTTTAACGCCGCAGACCTACCAAGAGTAACTAATCCACTGTGAAAGCAGCTGCCCTAATTAACAAGCTCTGTAAATGGGGAGGGTAGATGAGCTGCAGAGTGGGAAGCAAAGTCCTTACATAAGTCACTATTTACAGGCCTTCTCTCACACATCAGAAGTGGAATGGGAAGGAGGGTTAGGCAAACAGAAAAACTTAGTTCTGTGGTAGGTAACATGTGATAGTACTAAACACACTAAAGTGGATGTATACAGTGTGTTACACATCTACAAAAAAGCATCTAGCTCTGTGAGCAAAGGTGGTGGTCCCCACAGGACGGCAGTGGGAAAACAGTCAATTCATCCAATCAACTACACTCCACTTAATTGCCTTCCTTCCAAGAACAGGACTTCTCATAGTCAGTATTCTTTTCTCATTTAAATTCCATTTTCCCCATCCCAGTTTTCCTAATGTATATGATTGGTTTATTAGTCCGTATTTGTTACACAACCATGTGTTCACTGAGCTACTGCGGACTTTGCACAGTTCTGAAGAACCACCCTGAAAGAAATCTATCACAGTTTCTTAAAAGCCCTGGATAAAAGACACAAATGTACCACAGAAAAAATACCCAAGTAGGTTTTTTATTTTTTTCCGTTTCCTCCTAATTCTAGTTACACACTGCACAGTATTAACAACACAAAAATCAGTGTGAAAACATAAAAGTGAGAGGGTAACAGAGTTGAGCAGAACCATCAACAAGTGTACAGGGACCCCTGCCTCTGTCTGTTGTCTTCTGCCCAGCAGGTCAAGGGAAGTGATTCTGACCCTCCATTCTGCTATCATGAGACCCCCTCCTGCAGTGCTGCATCTAGCTCTGGGGCCCTCAACATAAGAAGGACATGGATGTGTTGGAGCGGGTCCAGAGGAGGCCACAGAGACCATCAGAGGGCTGGAGCACCTCTCCTATGAACACAGGCTGAGAGAGCTGAGTTTGTTCAGGTTGGAGAAGAGAAGGCTCCAGCGAGAACTTACAGCAGCCTTCCAGTACCTAAAGGGGGCCTACAAGAAAGATGGGGAGGGACTTCTTTTATCAGGGAGTGTATCGATAGGACAAGGGGTAATGGTTTTAAACTGAAAGAAGGAAGGCTTAGATTAGCTATTAGGAAAAAATTCTTTACTGGAAGGGTGGTGACACAGTGGCCCAGGTTGCCCAGAGAAGCTGTGGATGCCCCTTCCCTGGAGCTATTCAAGGCCAGGCTGGATGGGGCTTTGACTGACCTGGTCTAGTGGGAGGTGTCCCTGCCCATGGCAGGGGAGTTGGAAGTGGATGATCTTTAAGGTTCCTTACAACCCAAACCATTCTATAAGTCTGTAAAAACCGAGTATATTATTGTTGCTAAGACACAACCTAACAGATTGAACTTAAAAGCTAAGGATTCAGCTGTGTTCAAGAGTCTGTCTTCCCAAGAGAGAAAGAGAAACAAGGAGTTAGCAGGCTGCGTTCAGAGCTCGCAGAAGTGTCGACACCAGCGACGGCACAGCAGACACATCCACATAAGGGCTAGGGGGAGCGCACCCGCGGAAACCCAGCCACAAGCCGGAACGCGAGAAAAACCTTCGGGGGCCGCATGAAGAAAAGCCGAAGAAGAACCAAGTCCCACCAACAAGCTGAAAAAAACCAGAACCGGAGAAAAACATTTTCCAAGCAGCTACCGCACGGCTGCTCTCCAGCTGTCCCTAGGGCAGAGGAGCCGCTCGGGGTCGGAGGTGGCCGGATCGCCACCACCGCACGCTCTCGCCCCCTCCGCGGCACGGCGAGGCGCCGCTCCCTGAGGCCTCAGGCCGGGTGACGGGGAAGGCCGCTCCGAGGACTCGGGCCGGACCCCCGGTAACGCGCCGCAGGGCCGGGCTGGGCCAGCAGCTCCACCGCCCGAGCGGCAGAAAAAAAGCGGCGAGGAGCACCCGTCCCCCAGCTGCCGCTGCGCTCACCTCGCTCCAGCCGCACCGGCTCCCCCAGCGCCGCCATCTTCTCCTCGCCGCGGCCCGCACGGGAAGTGACGCAGCGCTGCCGGAAGGGCCGCGCGCGGGGCGGGGCTGGCCCTGACAGGGGTGAGATGGCGGGCGCGGTGGCCACAGAGGGTTTGGGTACGGTAGCAGCCGGCGGCTTCCGTGTGAGTGGCGTGGGGGCCATCGCAGCGTTTACCTCATGTGGGGCAGCGGGTCCCTGCAGAGGCCGGCAGCAGCCTGCCCGCCCGCCGGTGCCGTGGGACAGGCTCCTCTTGGCTGTGTATTCCCCAGAGGCCAGCCAAAATTATGGCAGGTTCACTGGAAAATGCCCTCTTTTTTTTTTTTTCTTTTTTTTTCTTCTCTTTTTTTTTTCTTCCTTCCCTACCCCTTAACATTCTTTACACTCTAAAAACACCGCACAGGGAGTGCGTATCTTTCTGTGCACCCCGAGTCCCCCTGTAGATGGAATATGTATATATAAATGTTGTTCTGCCTGTGTGAAATGCGAAGCACGTGCTTTACGTGTCTTGCTTGACATCCATTTAATCTGTGTATGGGCCTAATGCATTGCATTTACCTTCTGTATTAAATCAATGTAAGTGCAACATTCTCTGAGTTTTTTCTGGAAAAGAGTAGGCGGCTACTTCAGGTTATGTATTTTTATACTCTTAATTTATTCTAAGGCTATAACTCTTCATGTTTGGCTTTGATTTTGTCTGCATTTTGTATTTTTTGCTTTGAAAGAGAATAGTTCTCAACAGGGCTCCAAGTGTCTGCTAATGTGACAGTGATGTACTCCCTCCGTTCTGTGATTCATTTTAATGTCAGTTCCTCTCAGTTTGAAGGATGCTGCATGTGCGTTTCAATGAAAAGGTCATATGAATGGAATTTTGCAGGTGAATAAAATTAAATCCTCACAGACTAGTTTCCACCGAGAAAAAGCGTTTTAGCAGATGGAACCGTAGAATGTTTCTGGAATAAAATCCAGATGTTTCTATCGCAGTGATGCAGGAACTGCCATTCTGTTAGAAGTGATTGAAATTTTAAATAGCCTGCTCTGACTTTGGACAGATGAGCCTATGAAGAAAAATGAGTGTTCAGCAATATTTCATAAATCTTAAGATTTTTCCAAAAGACGTGTGATAAGAATACGTGTTTAAACATACTTCAGTAAGGTCTAAACATTCAGAAGTTAAAGCGGCTGCTTTAACTTTCCTGTAGACCCAGTGAACTGGACAATGACATTACGAGAATAAGAAAATCTGAAAAGCAAATTTCTTGTAGTGCTTCCACTGCCTACTTCATAGCACTGTCCAGCTTAAACCCTATCGCTCCATGAATTTGCACTCATTTATACCTGCAGAAAAAAAAGCACACCACCACAACATCATTTGGGTTCTAATTTGTGATCTGTGAAGAACGTTGATAATGTAATAGCTACTTGCTTTGGTTTGTTCTTTGTTTCCAAAAGGGAATTTTCTCTGATTATCTTTTACTTGAGAAAGCTAGGCCTTTTTTACAGCAGGTATTCTGTGGATAGCAGGAAAACTAGCGGGGTTACAATCTTACGAAATAATGGAAAAGAAGCAGTTGAAGGGGCCACTTACCCTCTTTGGTGTTTGCTTTTTTGTAACACCTATGGAACTCGACCAACTGGAAAATACCCGAGAAAAAGAAAACTTTGGTATAAAATTTGACATGGCTGTCCATTTTAATAAAAAAGCTAAAAGTTGGCATGTACGGCTTTTCTGTGTCCTCCAGAAGAACGAAAGAGTGACAGGCTTCATATGCCACTGGAAGAAGTGGGATGTCAGTGCAGGATCACAACAGAGAGAAGAAAAATAAGGCTAAAGATTATGTAGAAAAAGAAAAAGCATACATACCCATTTGCTTTTTCCTTTCTGAGGTAACATTTAGGCACACTGCTGTATTGTTGCAGGACTGCCAGATTTTTGCAGTAGTGTCTTAAGTTACAAAGCCAGGCGTTGCTATGTCAGAGGTATTTTAGTGCATTTTTTTTGGGTCTTAAAATACAAGAAAATGTATTTGAATTAAAGTAATAGCCACTGTGTAAGTCAGACGTCTAATCCCATCCCATCAGAAAGGAAGGAACTCCTGAGTCTAGAGCATGCTGTGTTTTTCTAAAGAAAAATTGAAAGCAGAGGTATATACTATAATATACTATAATACTGGCAGATTCAGTATTAGCATGACAAACTGTTTGTGCCATCCTAGTCCGGAAATCCCTATCCCAGTAAGCGTTTGGAGGAAAACAGGTCCCAGAAGCGATTCCCAAAGATTGGGGGGTGCCCCTCCTGAATGACTAGGTAAATGTATTTGCGCCGTAGTGGGTAAGAAGCATGAAAGATCTAAAGCATTAAACTTCAATTGATGTATTTTGCTAACTATAATGAAATTATTAGTTTAGACCCATTTGTCTGTGTCACTCAAGCTTGTGGCATTTTTACCAGAGTTACTTTACTTATTTCTTCGTTGATGAATTAGCCTAGGTGGTACCAGCTGCACTTTAATGCCACATGAAATGTTGGTGCCGCGTGCTGTCATATATGTCAGTAGGGCTTCTGGGAACGAGCACATCCTGCAGGTTTTTGTGTGTGCGGTGACACTCTAGCTTTATTTTTGAAGGATTATCAATAGTGAAGTGATATAGCCTATGTCTTTATTGGAAAATAGTTGCATTACCAATCCAAGAGAAAATGGAAATCAGTCTCTAGTGTAAGCTAACCTAAAATGAAAGGACAGTTTGTTTTAGGTGAGAGGTCTTGGTGTGTAAGAAGTTAATCCATAACCGAGTAAGACGATGAGCTTTCTTTATACATTAACTAGTAAGGTCTTAATATTGTTATGATAGCGTCTTAACAGGCAGCCAGACACGGGGCTCTTTTATTCTAGACATTAGACACAGGTGGAGGGAATGCAAATACGACAGGATGTATTCTGTGATCAGCTGGGCAAAATGCAGGAAGAAGAGTGGTTCAAGAAACTTTGTTCATTTTTTGGTTGGGCTACTGCTGGGGTGCAACGTTTGGGTTCAAGCTTCACATGAAAAAGAGACACTGTTTACAGCTGTGGAAGCAGTCATTCTTACGAACTTCTCTCACGGGGACTTTTTTTTTTTACAGGAATAGCTAGAGTTGGTTTAGCGTAAATACTTTGTTACTGGATGTGCTAAACCCAAAAAGTGATCAGAAGAGTAAGAAAATGCACACGGGTTGTGGCTAGTTTTATCTCCGTACAATTCTTTTGGTGTGTAAACTTATGTCTCGGTTCTACTCTCCCTGTGTGTTTATAGGTGTTCTTGTGTTATCAGGACCAGTCCACAGTGGTCTTGTAGCTAGGTAGTAGTTTCTTTCACATCCAGCTGGCATGAATTTAGTCACAAGGAGGGACTATAAGATCCTTTAGATGCTATAGAAAACATTGGAACATGGTTTCCTAAAATTTCATAGTCCCAATAACATCTTTAGAAGTGTGACAGTGATAATTAGTGCATTATTTTAAAGCACAGATATTACAAACCACACACCCACAGAATTTATTCATGTATGTGTTTTCACGTGCACATGGCCAAGAATGATCTCAAGGTGGTTTTAACATTATTAGGCAAATGTTAAGCCCCAACTGAAAGGAATTTTACCTAAATAATTGCCTAGCTAATTGCAGTAGAAGTTATGTATTCGTCCAGGTCCCTTTAAAGGGGAAATGTTAATCATGCAACACAGTACACCAATTTGGATTAAAAAAAAGGCTAAAATAGGTATCAGGACACGATATATGGTTATAAAAATTGCAGAGGAATCTCTGGTGTCCACAAAGAGCAACGTCTGCCTTGGAAACCTGAAAGGCCAAATTAACCATGACAGGACTTTTATTTATGATTCAGGGCAGAGAAGAGAGTGCAAATTCAATTTTTAGGTTATTAAGACATCCCTTTGCCTCAGGACTACCATGTTGGTAGAATTTTATTGCTTTAATACTGCTGAATTTAATCACTTTAAATCTTTGACAGTTGCATTAGTATCTGCAATTTCAGCAATACTTTGATTCATTGGCCCAGTCCGGAGCGAGTTTCATGGTCTGTCACACACTGTGATTGATTATTGTCCCTGTCAAAGTCCAGGCTTTTATACCTATTGAAGAACTTGGTACCTTTTTTGGATGTGCACATACTAGCAATTTTTTCAGCCTTCATATGACAGAAGCGATTTTTGCTTTGTTACATGTTACAGAATATGCATTTTGATTAAGCTCTCACACACCGGTTGATGAGCATGTAGAAAGGGTCCTGCGTTTTGGTATGTGCCACCTAGTCTCCATGTCAATTATTCTTTCCACATGAAATTTGACTATGTGAATTCTCTCTGAAATGTTCTAGTCACTCCCGGTTGATGTGGGAACATGTAGCAGGCATATAGAAAGCTCTGCCTGTTAGTTTTTTTGGAAGTCTTGTCATTATCATCCCCCGGCCTTTTCTATAGACGAAAATGCTGCTTACTGGTGACAGGGCTGACAGAGGAAGCAAAGTCAAACTGGAAGGCCAGTGATGCATCTAAATACTAATTGCAATTAATACTCAGAAATAATTAAAGGCATCTGCTTTTCTTTCAGAGGAAAATACTTGGTCTTGCAAATGCTGCTTTTTGATAAATCGTATAATATCTATGAAAGACCTCATACAGATGACACGGACTCACCTTACCGCACGCGCTCCGTAGTACAGCTTCGCAGGAACCCCTTCAACATCGCGCTTTAAAGGGTAGCAAACTTCTGTTTACAAAATGGAACAGTATTATTATATATTAATGGTATTATAGTAACTTATTATTATATATTAATGGTATTATTATATACTATAGTATTCTATACAGAACCAAAACCTCCTCTCAAACACTAATTTGACAGAATTTACCACTGCCAATATGCAAGTGATCATAATACAATAATTACGCTGTCACGGTTCTCACCTATAAGAACGTTTTCCTCGGTACACTATTTCAGCCATTCAGGGAATGAAATTGTGTTAACTGGTGAATTTCAGAAGCAACGCAGGATGTTTCTTTTCACCCGGAATGGGACAGGGATGTTTTTGAAAAGAATGCGATTAAGTTGTGTCTTTCTGAACAGTCGCAGAGGTAAGATTGCATTAGCAACATTTGCCTGCCTTTCAAGTGCTTTGCTTAATGTCCTTTTAAAGTAGCTTACAAGACAAAGTGGTGGGCAAACGGATGGCAACATTAAAAGAAAAATCTCATTTTACTTTACTTTACTTACTCATTTTACTTTACTTTATTTGACCCCTTCAAGGTTTGAGTTTGCTTTAAAAAAGAACTAGTGCTGCACTAAAGCTACCCAAAAGAGATTTGGCAGAACAGCTTTTTGATAGAAGGATATAAACATGCTGAGTCTCCCTCGGCTTTCCTCACTGGAAGCAACCTGTGGCCTCGGCCTCTGGGATGGGTGGTCAGAAGAAGAAACTCTGCCTTTGCAGTATGTTCTTCTTCCCACTTCAATTCCGCAGGGCTTTCTGAGTAGGAAAGGCGTGGAAGTTGCAAATTCAGTGCGTGTCCTGCACAAATACAGGCGTGAGTTAGCAGTGAACTCCAAACATCGGCTTTTAGTGAATTTAGACTCCACTGAAAGGGAGTAATTTGTAACGTAAGAGTGTTTCCTCCTAAAATATAATACAAATATCCACAAAGCCTTTCATAAAGAGACAAGGAAAACTTTCCAGATCTCGATTACTACACACACACAAAATATTTACAAAAATAATCGTAGAGAAATATTTTTACTACATAATAGACAACCACTGGCTCTATGTAATGGTTTCAGTGTTTTGTAACGCAGAGTAGACTTTATGTTAGCCAGACTTAATATATTGTTTCTACAGTACGTATGAGAGATTCTCCTCTTTACAGAAGAAAATAACCGAGCAGGAACCAGAACTCAGAGTTACATAAAATCTTACATTGTATGTCTTCGTCAGGCAGCACCAAGTTTGCTGTGTCACATCTTTTGAGAATAGCTATCCCGAGCAGATGAACTGTTACGATCAGCAAGGGTCACGCTGCAGAATAAGCATCTGTGCTGTTCAGGACCTTGTGAATGTTTGGACTGGAGTTTAATTTCACCTTTTGGCTTTTTTCCCTGCATTGTGGTAATTTCTCGGCTGTCTCAGGCTGCGTTTGAGTCTTTCTCTGACCCCAGTGTTCCTTGGCTAGTCCTTCTGCAACAAACCCTTTCTCTGTGTACCTTCAGATGAGCTATCTCAGAAGAAATCTCACTGGGATCAGAAGAATCTAGGGAAAGCACTGGTTTGACTCCTAAAATCTGAAATTGTTCTGTTTAATGACTTAAGCAGAGCTTAAATGTGTGCCATTGACATAAGTGAGAGTTGGACTAAGCCCCAGAAGACCATTCAAGTCCAGGAAGGTGGTTCTCGCTCTCCTCTGGTGCAAGTGAGGAAATTTGAATACAATTAAGGTATACATTTAGGAGCAGATGGACTTGGCTGTAATGATGGGTAACACATTTCTGGCTTTCTAAAGCGTCTTTTTTTTTTCCTCCAGTGTTTTTGGCCAAAAATGGTTTGTAAATACCATTTCTCAAAGGTCTGATTGTAACAAGACGGATGCAAACTGCTAACGTAACATTAAAGCAAAATTACTGTCGAACTGTTTATGCTTACAAAAACGCATCCACCATTTAGGGTCCCCGTCAGATCCTCCGCCTTCACATAACGAGGCCCTCTCGCACAGAAAGGAACGTAAGTTTCAAAGACATTGTGGTTTTAGTAGCATCACTGAAGTTTAACAAGCTCCGGAAGGGTTCTGCTGCACATCCCTGCACTTTTAAAACTCGGGAGAAAAGCATTTCAAGCGAATGTGTAAAATTTTCTTTTTTAAATATTTGAGTAACAGAAAAGCAACGTTACCTTCCCGTAGCGCAACCCTGCTGTCTCTCAGCCTCTGGCTCACGGGTGTCTTTTAGCTGCAGCGACAACCCCAGGAGTTTTGCTGTTAATTGCGATAGCGGTAGGGCCGGACCGCTCCGAACAGCTAACAGTTAGGGATGCTGCCTCTTTGGGTGTACCGCGTAGCATATACCGTTAATATATTTTTCTCCACCTCAATAAGGATTTTCAGAGCTTACTTCCTCTATGTTGAAAAATACACCGTGATTGTTTCCCAAAATGGAGTCTTTGGCTAGACTTTTCTCTCCTCGTCAAAGGTGCCAACCTGATAGTGCCGGAGGTAGATTAATTTTGTTTTGTTAAAACATCTAATCTTGTCATCTTTATGAAGCCTGTGCGTTTGATTAATATTAAATAGACTACATTAGTGGTATCTAACCGGTACGGCCTGTACAAATGTAATACAATCTCCTTCCATACTATTTTATCACATTACTCTGGTTTCTAATCTTGCAAATATTCTCAAGAGGAATTACTCACATTCATAAAGTAACCTCATATTCTTTAATGTTTGCAGGCTTGGGCCCCAGGTTACAATACCATTTATATTAAAATTGTTTAGGGGCTGCTAATTATTCCAGATTCTGCATTTAGGATTATGTTTTGAAGGGAAAAATACGTCTTATTTGTCTGATTTTATTTTTTTCCTGTTTCTTTCTGATCTGTTTTGTAGTTACACATATGGGAAGGATGATGCACATGGGAAAATACTTGGTAGTTTGGTGCTAAAAGTGTCCTCTGTGCTCAAAGAATAAAGGATTGCAACTGATTTGACATTTTAAAATTTTTTTTGGCTAAAAAAATGGAAGAAGGAACTCAGTTCGTAATATGATTTGTCAAGCTACATTTTAGTGATCAGCACAGAATGAAATTTGAAACACATTTATTTGTTTGCATTTGCACATTTTAGAAACATGGGGGTTTAGTTTTCTTAAAGTGTGCTTCCTTGTGTTTCACATTTCATCTGAAGGACTGAAATTAAATTTGTGTAGGAAGCCAATAAAAGGGGTTTATGAGTACGTGCAACTGCTACTCATTTGCAGCCTATGACAAAATGAATTTCCATGGCAGCTTGTAAATTCGTGAAATTTAGAACTTCAGGTAATACCAAAAGCAAATAAACGATGGAAGAAGCTAAGTCTGGCTGCAATACACTGAGATTTGGCCATTTAAGCACTTCTGAAACATTTTGACATGTGTTTATGCACCTTTGAGCATAAATACTTTAATCAGAGCAGTGCATTCGTGTTTATAGACTGGGATTGTGTTCCCTAGGTCCAGTTTGTTCTGTGGTTTCGGTGATACAAGCCCCGTAGGCTTTAGCCTTGCAATTCAGTGAAAATACTTCTGCATGACATCCCTGGCCTGCTGTGGAACACCCCTTTGAAGAGTCCCAGCATGAAAAAAGCTTCAAAATCAGATTCTAATACCAGAAATTGAGACGCAAGTTCCTGTAACAGCAAGGAAAATAGGTTCCTCCAACCTCTAAAAAAAAACAAACCCCAAAAAACCCCAAACAACTCTACTGTCTCTTGCTCCCATCAAATACATTAAAACCAGTGATTTGTAACAGATGGGGAGAAAGACTGCTCGGATGATTAGGGGAAGGGAGACGCAACTTACAAGGAGGGGTGAGGAGAAGGGAGGATTCCTTTCTTTGAGTATATTGGGGAATATATGCTGGGAATGGTGGGAGGACAACAGAGAGAGATGACAACAAGTAGATATAGATTATCCAGTAGCAAAGTTAGGAATTATCAACCAGCTCCCTGCCATTAAAGAAACCTGATTCTGAAGAAGCTTTGCAACTGAAACAGGCAAAAAACCCTGCGAAAACATAAAGCTGTTCTAGCAGCTTTCCAACAACCAAGAACTATCTTCACCTGCAAGTAGTTCAGCTTTACTACATCAAAAAATATGGCAGAGCAGGAATGGAAACACCCATCAAGGCAGAGACCTCTGCAAGGGAACGGACACGAGGTCATTCAGTCTTACTCTTTTCATCAAATAGGAAAGATTTTTACACTCTGTTGTATGTTTACCTGATCCTAGCTGTAACACTCGACAGAGTACAATGCAACCGTCTATGGCAAATTACATGACTACTGCAATCGTCTGACAATTCTTATTTCTCCATATAGTCCTACCAATATAAGCCAATATGACATAAATACCCTTTTAAAAGTAGTCTTTCAACACTCTCTTAGTTCATCTTGAAACACGAGTACATTGAAATTAGTATTTTATGTTCTTCAGAAAGATCTATGTGGATTTATCTTTCAGACTTGTCGTGTTCTCTGGTTTTGGCTCACTTAGGAAGTAAACTTTATGAAAATATCTAAAAAGTCTTTGTATACTGAGTAAATACACTTAAAAAATCAGGAGGCAAGTAGTAGTAAAACGCATTCATTTAAAAACACAAAGGAAAATTAAAAAAAAAATTAAAAAAATTAGCAGATGAACTGATCTGGAACCCTGAATAGATGTCGGACCTGAAGATGTCCCTAAGATTGTGTTAGTACACGCACATATAGAAACCCTGAACACACATATAGAAACCCTGATGGGATCCAGGCTTTATCCCCCTACTTGGGTGTTGTGAGTTTTATGGTGACAAGTCTGGGGCCCCTAATATAAAAATAAAAATAATAAAAAAATAAAAATAAATACAAACCCCCCATGTCTCAGCTATGCAGGGAGGACTATAAGGAGCTTTCCTCTCTTTCCTGTGCTCCTAGTAATTTATGGAGTTTCAAAAGGAGTACAGCCAGCTCCCGTCCTCTGGAGTGCGAACACGCCGCCTCTTCTCCACACCCTGCCATTTCTGCTTAGCAAGAAATAAAAAAGGATTTTGTGCTGAGACACACAAGAAAACCAGAGACCGCTAAAATTTGAGGCCATCTGAGCTTGTCCGATTGCCGCTAGTATTCCTCCACAGCTAAAAGAACGGCATCATTAAAGGTAACGCGTGCTATTTAAGGACAGCATAGATTTTAGAACGCAAGGTGTTTTTAGATTACAATGTTCAGCTGAAGACAATATGTATCACTCACTTTGTCTTGTTTTATAATACAACCTAGTCACAACCTGGCCAGTGAACCATCTTGTCAAATTGGCAAGCATCTTTTAATTCAGGCATATTTCATTTATCCATTGAGTCTTCCTCTGTTTTCCAGGTGGGAATCTCATAAAGACAGAAGCTTGCTTCCTGTTTACGTTATGCTTGTCAGAAAGTGCTCACGGGGACTCCAGTGGGGTGGATGTGAGAAGTCCCGCTTTTCTGCAGGTTGCTTGCAGTGCCCAAAGAGACCTCTCTCAAAAGCACTTCTCCTCCCGAGGAGAACTCCTCAGGAGAAGTTTAATTAGAAAGATTTCAGCACTGTTCAGTAGCATTGTGCTTCGGATTTTGGCTTAGATATGTTGCTCCTACGGAAATTCTGGCTTAGAAAAAAAGGAAAAGGCGAGTTAGCTGAAAGAGGAAAGAAATTTTAATATTAAGCATAATCATAATGGTGAGATTTATTGTTTTGTCTTTGTTCTCATAGAGAAAAATCACACTTTTTAAAGTGAGCGCATACTTTTATCATTAAAACTCACCACATGTTAAAACTTACAGAGAGCTTTAACGCAGTGAAATGTCCCATCTCTGCAAGCGTAATGACCCTCCAAATCATCATCCTAAGTATGTTATTCTGTGATGTCCTCGGAGTGAAAGAGTGTTTGTATGCATTCACAACACAAGTTTGTCATGGAGTGGATGATGGATAAATCTGAGAGGGATAAGCATCCATCAGCGGCTGGATTTACCTTCCTTCTAGCATGGGGTAAGGCAGTATGGAGCCTGGCTCAGCTCCAAAATACCCAATGAGAGACTTTATCTTGTTTTGTGTCTTATTGTCCCCAAAACAACCGGGACAAATCCCTTCTGCTCAGAAAACTGTGAAGAACATCCTACCAGAGCCAAAGTCTGAGCTACTCCTCCTCCTCACTGAGAAAATGCGCTGGTCGCTGAGAACCACAAGAAGTCCCAGTCCAAGCTACCGCCCACAAGTCTGGGCACTATTATGCAGATTTCTATTAGCCATGCTTTTATTAAAAATTACATAAGATGTTTCAAACATCAAGAGAAGGATTAAAAGGTTTACGGTGCTTCAAGTGTAAAGGATTTTCTAGAAGAGGAAAAACCAGAAAAACCGGACTCTGTCGGTGGCACTCCAGCAAGAGCCTGATGGGTTTAGAAGTGAATGCGAAGGAGCAGGCTTGGTGGGAGACATTGGTATTTAATTTAAATAACAACAACCAACCAAACAAAGGCTTGGCACTTGATTTCATTTGCATCGAGATGAAACCAAGAGGCTTAAAATTTTTCATGATAAGCCAGAATGAGAGAAAGAAACTCCAGAATATCCGGGAAATTTGTGGCTAGGAAGTTCCCTAGGGGATGCGAGGGCAAATCAGGGAGTCAAACTCACATGTGCCACGTCTGAAGTCAGCGCACTAGCCACAGGGCTAGTGTAGTTTCTAAGGCTTTTCTACCATCCATTCCCTTTCTGTAATTTGGCCCTGCTCTTTAAACATTCACTTTTGTTGCAGTGAAGATCAAAACCAACTAGGAGAATCACAGATTTCATTCTTTTTTTTTTTTTTGGTGAAAATAGCAGAGTAATTTGCAGTCTTTGGCTCAATGTGTATTGATGTATGTATGCAAGATGAAATAGCTCCATTCAAAGACAGAGGTAAGTATATAGTCATTTACAGAAATCATGTAAATATCTATAGCCCTCAGCTAGTACTAGTTCCAAATTAGGATCCCAAGCTACCATTTTCCAGGTGAATAAAGTACTCACGAGAATATTGCCTGGTCTGGAACTGCTCCATCATTTCCTTTCTTTCTCCTCCTCCTTGTTTTGACTAGAAATTCTTGCTGGAGCCCAGCAACTTAATTCAGCGGTAAACACATTTCTGAAGAGCCTACTCCAAATTTGGTCAATAACACGCTTATTCTTTTCTTATTTACATAAAAAGGTTGATCTGCCATTTCTAGACTATTTCCAAACTATTTCTCTTTCAAAGGAAAAAGATAGGACGAGGGGCAATGGTTTTAAATTAGAGCAGGGCAGGTTTAGATTAGACATTAGGAAGAAGTTCTTTACAATGAGGGTGGTGAGACACTGGCCCAGGTTGCCCAGAGAGGTGGAGGAGGCCCCATCCCTGGAGACGTTCAAGGCCAGGCTGGATGAGGCTCTGAGCAACCTGATCTAGTTGAAGATGTCCCTGCTTACTGCAGGGGGGTTGGACTGGATGGCCTTTAAACGTCCCTTCCAACCCAACACATTCTATGATTCTATGAAAAATAAATTCAGTAAGCCAGTGAGTTAAAACAGACCATCTGCGTGAGAAGGTACAAACCCAAAGCAGACAGAGAGAAGCAAAGAAAGAACTTGAGTTTTTTATGGGGTACTGGTAAAAAGCCAATGGGTTAAATTGTGCTGAAAAGACCAAGCCACTGTAAGAAATTGTCAGGTGTTGATCACTATGAGCTTAAAAAAGTGATTTTTTACAGGTAAGAAAGGAGCAGTGTGCTGAGCTTGCTGAGAAAGCCCAGCAGAAAGACCCAGAGCCCTCTTCCTTCACACTGCACACTGGTGCTTGGTCAGGGGAGGTGGTGACCCCTTGGTCATTTTGGCGTCACTTCTCGTTGCCATTTACGCAGTAGCGTGTTCGTGGGGAAGCAGCAGCACAACTGTATTCTCTCTATTTCTGTTGATGACGTTTCTTCAAGGGCGTGCTTTCCCAAATCTTTGAAACTGGGAGCGGTGCACCTGGAGTGGCGTCGCTCGTGGGTTCAGGTGAGGCAAGATGCCGTCGCACACGGGCGTTCCCCAGGAGCGGGGCACCTTTTAACTCCATTCATAATATTTTAAGGGCTTGGAGATGCTGCTGCGGCCTAATGTCAATAGGCTGTGTTTTCTTTTCAGAGAGGGTTTTCATAATCCAATTGCACTTAAATTTAGAGCAACAGTTGAAGTCCCTCAAATAAAGCTTGTATTCAGATGGACACGTCATGGCTGTTTTCTCCCCACGTGGCATTTCACACTGAGCACAGCCAGGTCCAATTTCTTCCACAGCCCAGAGCCTGGCTGTGTGAGGTTGAATAAATCTGTACTAAAATTGTCTCCAACTTATTTTCAGAAGCCTTCTTGGTGCTTTTCTCCACATAAGCCTGACAGTGAGCAAGTCTGACACTTGCAGTTTCTCAGAATATGCTTTTTTCCCCTCCAAGTCTCTTTGCTCCCTGGCTTCTGTGGCAACTAAGGACTCTCTTCTGTTCCTACCGTCTAGAACATTATGCTATTCCAAAACCACAAGTAAGAAATATTAGCTAAAACTCTGACTATTTCTGTCCACGGGAGTAAAAAGTCAGGATCTGGTGATGCATATTTGTGTAATGAAATAAACTCTGAAGTAATTCTGGCTGCTATAATTTAGGATTTATGCAACAGCTTCATAGGAGGTTCTTTAAGCACAGGTTAATTACCACATGCCTTCAGCATTTAATGTTTTCTGATGAGGACATCCTCTGTTCATGCCTGAATATGTTAGTGTTTCAGAAAGGAATATAAAAAAATAAAACAGGTAGCTGAAGTTATACTCAAGATTGAGCTGAAATTTAGCAATAAAAAAATCCATTATCAGGTTTGAAAAACCAAATAATTGTCACATTGGTGGAAATCAGGGTGGTATTAATTTTTTTACTTGATAGAAGGTATGTCTTTATAAGAAAGTACAGTAAAAAATAAAATCAGGATTTGTTGGAATAGCCAGCTGCATTTCTAGCTCTGTGTTAAGATAAACTTTTCTAGTCCTTTCCTGTTACCTGGAAATGCTGAGGGGCATTTAGCCATTTTGGCTTTGGGGAGCTCTCCTCTCTTACCTCCGTGCCCTGCGCCAGAGCGCAACTGTGGCCACAGATGCCAGGCGAGGACTCCCGCTGGCCTCCATATGGCTACCTGATGTGGCCTCCCCAAAGAGTCTGAAATCCTTGTTTGTCTTGCCCCGCGTTGCTTAATACCCAGTGACTAAGCACCATCCCCTGCCACCCCGGCATATTTTCTCTCTTATTTTATACCTTGTGAAACCTCCACTAATTTTGTTCCGTGAGGTGGGGAATGAGCCTGCCCCGCATCGTTACGCAGGATCTTATCAGGGAACTCTCACAGCCCCGGGAAAAGTTTAGCTCTCACACCTGGCATTTCAGTAAAGGCTCAGTTCTGGGAAAAGATGGTTACAGAGTCACAGACTGGCAGGGGTTGGAAGGGACCCTCTGGAGATCATCTAGTCCAACCCCCTGCCAGAGCAGGGTCACCTAGAGCAGGTGGCACAGGAACGCATCCAGGCGGGTTTGGAATGTCTCCAGAGACGGAGACTCCACCACCTCTCTGGGCAGCCTGTGCCAGGGCTCTGCCACCCTCAAAGGAAAGTTCCTCCTCATGTTGAGCTGGAACTTCCCATGTTCATGTTAAGTATTTACAAGTGTTGATAAGATCCCCCCTCAGCCGTCTTTTTTCCAGACTAAAAAGACTCAAATCCCTCAGCCTTTCTTCATAAGAGAGGTGTTCCAGTCCCCTAGTTATCTTGGTAGCCCTTTGCTGCACCCTCCCCAGCAGTTCCCTGGCCTTCTTGAACCGGGGAGCCCAGAACTGGACATGCTCCTGCACTACTTTCGCCTCGGCTCTTGCCTTCCTACAGCAGCTTCCCAGTGATAAAAACCCACCAGGAACCACACCACGTAACACCAGTTACACGGCGGAGACGCAGAAATTGCCCCGGCTGTCCGCGTAATGAAAGTAACATTTATGCGAGCAACCACACAGGATCCAGGAAATCGAGATAATTGGAGGGAAAGCACCGAGGAATAGCGACTGGGCAAGTAACGAGCAGCTGCTCGACGAGAGGCACCGAAGAAGCGATGGGGCCGTGCCGGAGTGGGCTGGGAACCTCCCCGGGGCCAGACAGCCGAGGCAGGTGGTGGTGTATTCCCGCTCCCTGGGATGAAGAGAACCAGATGATACACCCTCAGCACTGCGCCTTGACAGCCCTGCGCCTCAACGCTGCTTTTCAGAGCCCGGGTACGGTTTGAATAGTCATTAACACGAAGCAGGCATCCATCTTGCACTGGCAAAGAGACAGACCGCCCTGATTTATGGCTCTACAGGACGCGGCCGTACTAACTCTGGGTTTAAAATAAGCAGATTGAATTGCTTAAAAGGAAAGAGCATAAACACTTATTGGATTTTCCTGAGGTGGTTAAGGTTTTTAGCTTGGAAGCCGTCTACGTTTATTTTTCCTGTTACGTTCCAGCAGCCAAGGGCTTCACCTGTATTTTATGCAAGGCACAGCTGTAGGATTTGCACCTCAGAGGATGCTTCACGGAAAGCATCGATACGGTATAATAAATGCCATTTAACCTAGCAGTCATCAGAAGCAACAAACTTCTTCCAGTACCAAAGATGCCGTGCCATGGCCAGAAAAGGGAGAATCGTCTACGAAAATGAGTCCATAAGCAGAGTGACGTTCCTCCTGCATGGCCATGGGTCACAGCATGACCCAGCTGAGCATGGAGGGGCAATAAACACTTCAACTCTAAAATCTGGAGGAAGCCAACTGTCCTGGAGGAAGCCCTGAGCTGTTGGAGTGGATGGTGGTGGTGAAGGGCTTTTCCCATGGGATAAGTCCTTGCTATGGTAAATGTGGACCTAAGGTAGCAAACCACAGACACCAGGCAAACAATGGCTATTTCTCATGTGGTGCAAATCTGAATAATAAGTTAACTGTTTTCTGTTAAATTAACTGACCAGGCCCCACTCCTGACGCCCTCCGACCATCTCTCAGAAGTAGAATTCAGTTTCCTCGAGGACAGGTTCAAGAGGGATACTGGAGGAACAGCAGCAGCACCTCAACCACAGGGCAGTAGATTTTAGGCGCTAAAAATATTAAATGCAAGCATGTTCAGAGAAGACAACTTTGGGTTTTGCTCATGGGTGTAAAAAGTTTAATACCACCTTTTGAGAAGATCGCCATAGCTGAAACTGATGTTACTGCCTTTGGAAAACACAAAGATATAGCCGTATGCAAATTGTACGCACATTATAAGCACACCCATGACTGCAGACACACTTTCTAAGGATTTGACCAGCCAGCAGAACAAAATCCAGAGCTGCGTTCAACATACCAGCCTGACTAAAGGCAACAGATTAAGAAGTTTTGGCACAGTAAGAAACATTGCTGAGACATTATATATGCAGCACATATATAGGGCAAGTCAAACAGGAGAACCTGTATCCAAAGAGGAAAAAATCATTCTGTAACAACGTAGGAACATATTTCTTCGCAACAGATATTTCCAAGATACATCCTCATTCCCCCAAGCCAGCCTCACCGGAGGATGTAACAGATAAAAATGAGTGATTGAGTCTATCAGAGCTATTGCGTTTCTCATGTAATAATGTCACACGGTAGGGTCCACTGGCAGTAATAAATATAACAGCTGAAGTAACTCAGATCAAATCCATACCACAACCACAACAACCACAGCTGAAGGCTTCACCACCGTCGCACAAAGTGAAACTAGATGTTTTGGGAAAGGCTTCCAGGCCCCTGTGACACGACAGGGCTAAGACACTTACTTAGTTTAGATTACGCTCTTCTTATACATGTTTGAAATTTTGTATCATTTAAATTTTTAACACTGAACGTTTCTGTTTGGTTAAAGGAGGGTAAACTGTACCTATGGGACAGTTGCTTGAGCCAAAGGTATCATGATTAGTGGAGAGAACCTTGGCTTTAGTGATTTTTCTTGAACTGTCCCAGAAGGATTTGTTCATCCAAGCAGTAGGTAGAAGATCCTGTTTCACACGCCTTAGCCAAACTATAGCTAAAAAGGGACATGCAAAATATCCATAAGCCAAAGAATAACCTCTACCAACAAGAACAAGAGATATAATCTGAGCATGAATGAAGTTAGACCAAAAATGAAGGGGGGGGAAGAAAAAGGTTTCTAACCCAAAAAGAGGAACAAAGATGTGAGAAAGTTTCTTGACAGGAATGAGGATGAAGAGTGGGAGAATGGAAGCAGAAACGCCTTTTTATTTAAAGAAGGAGCCCAGTGGATGGACAGGCAGGACTACATGTTATGATTGCTTCTCGGCCCTGGGGGGCTGTACACAGCTCCGGCTGCTGCTTCTGATTTTGTGTCTGGCGTTTCCACTTTACAAAGAACAGGAAATGAAAAATCCTGTTTTATCTCAGTTCTGAGGTCGATGTTGCTACTATAAACTTACTCTGTTAGCATGGGTTGGCTGTTCTCAGTATGTATGCAGATCTGGTCTCAAACAGCTATAGCAGAACTGGGGGAAAAAAAGTCAAAAAGGGGCAATGAGCATGACCACATACTAAAAACTTCTTATGAGGAACCAGTTGGTAGGCTAAGACTCTTCCACCTGGAGAGATGGTAACTGAGGAGATAAGCCAAAGGCTCCAAGTCACAGGAGCGGAGCTGTGTCAAGCATTCACGACACATCTTCCACTACGAGCACCCGGAAGAATCGGAGGGATCCGGGAGGATCCAGAGCTCAAAAAGCCACACAGACATGGTCCTTTGCAGAATGGCCCTGGCATTCCCTGCCCAAGGATGCAACGTCTGTGGGGCCAACAGGAGCCTCAGCAAGTATCAGCTCAAGAAGTTCCCTCCCCTGCAAAAAGCCATTTTCAGGGAAACCATTAGGGGAAGGATGATATTCACTTGCTGTGTTCTTATTTCTCCGTAGCCTGCTCATGCCACCGCTGGAGACAGGCTATTGGGCTGCAGGGACCTTCAGCCTGGCTGCCCTTATGTTGCCTTCCAACTTTGTTTATGAGATTGTGGAGGAGGAATCAAAAGCTGCTTCTGAAGTGAAGTAAGATGGATGGAGAAAGCACGGATAGATTTGTTTTCCTTGGAGGGCAGCCATACGTAAGTAGTATAATTAGTCCTGGAAATGAGGAGTGTGACTTAGCTATGCTCCCAGCCACCTTCTCCTCGGTTCAGGCTTTGACACCTTTCCAGGGAAACAGCCTGAAGTCATGGGAAATTTTCCGATTCTTCACCTTCTGCAGAGAATCACTGACAGCACTCCGCTTGGTCTAAGTGCACTTCAGATTCTCTTGAAATAGTTTATTTGTAATTAACTTTTTTTGGCAGGGAACGAGAACAGATCTGTTGACAGTCAGAAGTGGTCGTAAGGCTTTAATATTTTCAGGCTGGATTGGAACAGCTCAGAGAAATGCTGGGTAAAAACGGAACTCCTGACAGTAATTGCGTGTTCTAGGCAAGACGTAGACCACCGCAATATGGCAAATGTGAGAGCAGACAACACAAAAAAGAGAAGGAAGGATCTGGACGTCTTTTCCTCCTCACACCTTCCCATGAATTCATAATTAAACATGACTGCATCATTCTGCAAAGAGAAAGTTTTATATCATCTGCCTGAATTCTTTACCCCAAATTTATTAAAAGTTCATAAAAATCTGGCACAAGGAATGGATCACCTGAGTGCATCATCTTCATTCCTTACCCAGCATACAGGGTAGGCTGTTGCCCAATATTCAAAATTAATGCTATAAATAATTCCAGTGATGTGTTACTAAGAACGGTAAGATTTTAATTGCTTCCCGGCAGTTTTAGATTACACTTCACCCTGCACCACATCTGTGCTCTACAGATGTTTGAGCCCAGAGCTCTCTTCCAGCGGCTAAAGAGTTTGGCAGCCTTTGCGAAACAGTTGGGGTGGTAAAACTCAGAACGTGTTTATAAGAGCCTGGCATTTGACGGGTATGATATTTTTCATATTAAGGAAGGATATATATGACAGTAGTCACAGCGCCTTTTCAGCAACCTATTTTTAAGGATCAAAACCTACTTCTGTCACCTACTCTCACGCTAGGACTGCTGCTGTGGTGAAATCTATGAATAATCCACTACTCGCGGCATCAGGTTTTGTTAGTGGAGGGGAGGGAAGGCAATGCGTCTACTCTTCTTCTTTCGGTCCTTCTCAAGTAGATCTCCACGGCATAGCGGTCATAAACAAGTAGGGATTTGGCTCAAAGGTTAATGCTCCGTTTGCTTTGTTTTACATGATTTTGAAGAATTTACTCTATTTTTGCTAAGGCAGCCGAGCGCATAAGACACATGAAACTGCCGGGAAGCTGGGAGACAAGTAGGACTGGCAAGATTAGTGCTGAGGATTTAATTCATTGTTTGAGTAGTTTTTGAGGTATATTCAGCTGTATAACTCTCTCCCATTGTTTTGAAATAAATTAAAACATTTGTAGAATTATCTGTCTTACCAACACTTGTGCATCGACATGGCTCGCTGCTATAGCTGTTATGATTTTCCCCTGGGAGGAGCTAGCTTGATAGCTTGCTAGTTTGAGTTAAATGACTTAAATGATAAGTGGCATTTTGTTCTCATTACGCTAAGAAAAGTCAATCAATATAAAGCACATCAATGCATTAATGTAAAAGCAGAAACCAAAGAAAACTGATATTAAATGGAAATTTAGAATCCATTATATTGAACACTACAACTCAATTTCCTGAACTAGAGTTGACAAACCACCAGTAAATGTCCAGCAGGGAATAGTTCTGCACTGATTATACTGACTAGATGATTTAATAGGTCTTTTTTCCTCTCTAATACCTATGAACGTATGAAAATCAATGGCAGCCCACTTAGTGAAAGTACCTTCCCTCTTTCGCTCCAGACGCACGGTTCCAGCTACCTACGCAAAGCGATGCTAACAGAGAAGCCGGCTGTGCATTCCCTCTGGGAGGAGGGGTAAGCCCCATACAGAATTCCTAGGCCAAAATCCTGAAGGATTTCACTTCCAACTCCGGCAAAACCCCTCCTCCTTTCCCCTGGCGGATCTGCGGTCAAAGCCTTGCTCCGGGAGAGGAGGGCGCCAGTCCCCAGACGTGAAATCTGGGAGCAGAGGGGGCTGCGCCCAGCCTCCCTTCCCCTCCCATGGATGCTTTTGGCACCACCGGTCCCCACAAACCTGTGGAGAGAGGATGGGACAGCTGGGACCAGGCACTGACTTGTCCCCTGTGAGGGATTGTCCTCCGTTGAAGAACCTCGATAAAAACTAACTGAGGAATACGCCAAACAGCCTGGCTATGTGGGTTCATCCAGGTTGGTCTTCTCTGAATCACATTGTCCCACGGGCCGCGGAAAGTTTGCGCCTGAGGAGTGGAAGCAGCCACCTCCTCTGTATTGCCAAGGTTTTATTGTACTTTTCATTTTCTGAGCTGTCATTTCATTTAATTTCCAGTAGATGCTACTCTACTCTAGATGCTCGCTGGAGCCAGTAATCGCTCCTTCCCTGAATGCCAGACCTTTACCGCAACGTTTCTTTGTGTATTTTCAGAATACAGGAAAACAGTCTTTAGCCATCAAAATTTGATCAATGGTACGAAACTGATTAATTAACAAGCGGAAAAGGAAAGAGCAGGGCTACGAACCGTACCCCGTGCTACGCCTACCCAATGAAGCCCACAGTAAAAGGCTAATACAGGACCGGATTCAATAATTTAAAGACGTTTTGGTAAACGGTGGCAAGAATATGTGAAATCACTTTGTACATCGGCAGTGCTGGTAAAAAGCATGCACGGGAATATGAGGAACAATGAAATCTCGCTGTTCAGTTGTGAAATAAGGGAAAATGGAATAAAACATCCTTTCTGAAAGAATCTCGATGAATATAAACATACACATTTGGCCACAAATCGTTTCATGCTCCAATTTACAGTATTGAATGTTATTTGCATAGCTTATTTTTGACCAATTTTGACATATTCCTCTGCTTTTCTCAAAAAATAAAGCATGTGGTGGAATCCTTTTCATTAAAGAATAAGTCATAGGTACCCTTGCAAAGTCTTTTGGGGCGAAGGACATGGTTTAGCTAAAAAAACCTATATATATATAGGCGTTTTTATATAATATATAATTTTTATATAATATATATTTTTATATAATATATATATATTATTTCTCTGCCATTTTAAGCTATATGTCCCCTGCATGCTCAATGCTGCGGAGACAAAAGCCAGCCATTAGTAAGTCTGGAAAAAAAAATATTCTCCTCATCTGAGCTGGGCCGTGATGGAAAGAAAAGGTAAGTTCCTTGCCCAAATTTGTATGCGTGTTATTTGTAGTCACGCTTTTTTTTTTTTTTTTTTTTTTTTTTTTTTTTTTTTTTTACATGCTCGTACTGGAAGTACTGGGAGGATAAAACCCGGTGCCAGGTGTCCCACATAAAGCAATTGTTCCACGTGAAAGGAGGGAGGACGCTTAATTTCCACGAGAGCCTTGTACCGATATCACCCCCGCCCCCCCCCGCCCCGGCCCCCAGTAGGACAAGGACCAGCAGCACCTGCTTGCCGACATCCCCATTCGAACCCCTCGCCCTCCTCGCTGCCTCCCAGCGGCGCGGGCCCTAAAACTCTTTCTCCTGCCCCTGCTCCGCAGAAGAGAGACCCACGCACACTGACTAATAAAATGACACCCAGAAATTCCGTGAAATGACCAAAAAGGTAAAAAAAAAGAAAATGAGGAAGCGTTGCTTCAGACCATAATTAATGAAATCTACTATGAATATTAATGAATGACGCCGAGCAAAGTTTTACCAATGTCGCGTATTTCTATAGCGACTCATCTACAAAAGCCTTCGCCTCTTCCCCCCCCGCCCCCCCCCCGATACTTTCAGTAAATTTTAAAATAAGTGGCAGCATTAACTTAATCTTTTATTTAGCTAATAGGAAAAGGTTGCATTAGAGCTTTCCTGGAATAAATGTAAGTGTACTTTAAACCGAAGGCATAATGGCAATTCCTCATTCAGCTGGGAGCTACACTAAATACAGCTTTGTCAAATCTTGGGCTTTTATTGCAAGTGTCACATTATCCGACCTTTTTCTTAAAGCTCTAGTTACCAGAATCACGTTGTTATGTGAAAATCTCAGCTTTTATTAGGGGAATAAAGGTTTCCAGCCCTGATGGCTGGAAAGAAAATGTCAATTCCAAAGGCTCCTAAAGCAAACGAGAGGTACCTGAGCACCTACTGGTAAAAAAATAATAATAATAGAGCTTCTGCTCTACAGTTTGGGCATCTATAACCACATGCGTTACAGATGGCGTGACTGTGTGGGAAAACATGCTGCTGTACACAGAACGGGGGAAAACAGTTCATTTATCCCTCCTTTACCTGAGCAGCCAACCTTTGGGGTGCCCGTCTCCAGGTATCACTACATAGCTAGGCTTTAACACCATTCGATAGCGCGGAAGAGCTCCAACTCTATTGAGCTGGGATTCATTTAACTGCAACAGTCTTATTTGTGCGTCTGATAGCCTTCTAATCCCAACGCTTCAGGCAAGGCTGTAACCTTGCTAGAAGACGCCGGCATCCCTCCTTGCCCTCATCACCACCTGGCTGAGCCCTGGTCCTCCCCCACCCCGCTCCCAGGAGAGTTGGTTTCTCAGTTGAACTTCAGCTGCTTGAAAGGTAACGGCAACAGCGATCGCTGCGGGGGCAAGCTTTGCAAATAGGATAGCGTTGCTTTGCATAAGATAGCCTTTGTTGATAATTTTGCCTGGGAACCTTAATTTGGCATCGGGAGGAAGATGACTACAAAAGCATCCCTGGCAGCAGAGCGTACGCAGGTCGGGCACCATGTGTCACGCCACGCGCCATCTGAGTTACACTCGCACGGTCCTGCGCGGTGCAGAAGTTACGTGATGGAGCAGAGCCACCCCAGCCACCCCAGCCACCTGCTGGTCCTTCCTGGTGCCTCTGCCCACCCCTGGGTGGCACGCTCCCCGGCCGATCGCCACGGCGACGTCAAGTGGGGCAAATACACGGGGAGTGGAAGAAAGGAAGGTGGATGGCTACTGGGGTACCAGCAGGTCCCCAGGCAGTGCCACCCTTACCCCATCCCCCGCGGCGGTGGCCCCAGAGGGCTCAGCCGCGTCCAGGCTGCCTGCACTGCCTTCACCTGCCGCCGGCCACCTCCGCACCCAAACCCAGGCCCTGCCCTTGAAAACGCCATGTTTCCTCATTGCGAGGCAGAGAAGGGAGACATGAGGGTTTCCTCATTTTCTTTCAAACTGAAGATGATGGGTCAATTTGGAAAAGAAAGGGGACGTGGCGATTCTGCCATTAGTTCGCTGCGAGATCTTGAGCGAATCCCTGAAACGCTCTGTGCCGAGTTTACCCGACCGTAAAACACCCGTGGACCCCGCAGCGGTATGCTGAAAATAACTGCAATTCAAGATTCTCCAGGATAAATTGCTCAAAGAGGGAAGAGCCTTATGATTTATTGACGATTTCTTCAGCATTTAGTGTTTTTCCACAGGAAAGACAGAGGATGCCGTGGTTGCGATCTTTTTCCCTTCCATGCAAATGGTAACCTAGGCGATATGCAAACACATCTGCTTAAATCAAAGCAGAGTTTTACTCCTCACCCTGCTCGGGCACAAATAACGGCAGCAATTAGGGAGGTTCAGAAATACCATTCAAGAACAGGGAGCCAAATATGAGAGGCACACAACTGCTTATTTAAATAAGATAAGAATAGTAAAGAAAAGTAATCTCTCTTAAAAGGCCAGCTAATCCATTAAGAAAAACAAAGAAGCACTTATTATTATTTGTTCCATTTTCATGAAAACGTTTTTAGCGCCGAAGCAATACTTACTCATTCACCTTCTGCGGTGTCTGCAAGACGTTAATTCCCAGGTGATAAATGAGAAACTGAACAAGACTTTTCCAGAAAAATGGAAGATATCAGACTTACGCCTCAGGTAGGCTATAATTAAGCCAACAATTACAGTATGCGCTATCTAAAACCCACAGGATTCATTTTTCTGCTTTACAGCTGGACGTGGCATAAACACCGTCCTTTGTACAACATCTCTGCCCATGGTTTTAACTGACTGCTGCATTGATTGGGTGCGTGCGGATGGCTGGGGCTTTTCTCTGAAAAAGTTTTTGATATCCCAGCACAGCACTGACGAAAGCATCAAGCACTCGTGGCTTACGGGAGTAACGTTCCCGTTGTTACCCTACACTACCCCGATGTTTGGGTGGTTTTTTTTTTGGTTTTTTTTTTTTTTTTTTATTTTACACCCTCAGCATCCCCATCGCTGAGCCAGCTGCCCCGTGATGCCCAACGATGGGTTGGTTTGGAGGAGATGGATGGGACTGGAGCTCTGGTACCCCATGTGTCCTGTTCTCAATTGGGGTACGGAATGGGGTGACCTGACTAAGCAGCTCCGGAGCTGGGTAAAAAGAAACCGCAAAGCCGGCAGCGCAGGTGGCCGGCACATTGGGAACCCCAAATTCGGGTTTCTGGGTAAGGCAGGTTACTGGGCGTCTGAAGATCAGAAACGTTGAGTCGTTTATAGCTCTAACAGGAGTATTTTTCTTTTCAAAGCTCCAGTTTCCGTACGTACCTTGGACTGTCAGGAGCGGCGTGAGGCGAACGCTGTTGCACAAGTGTGTGTTACGGCTCGCGTTCAAAGCCGGAGTGTAGGTGGGGAGAGACCGGTTACACATCTCTAGCAGGAACCCTAACGGATGTTGTAACAGCCACACAGAGAAAACATCTGCTCATTAGCCGAGCTGCTCCGTTTCAGGCACCGAGAGCGCGCAAGCACGAACAAGCCCCGAGCGGAGGCTGCTCACGTCTCAATCCCCATGTCGAGCTCGCGGCCCCTGCGTGGGGCTGCCCCGGTCCCCCCCTTCCCTCCAGCCCCTCGCTCACCTGCCGCGCTCAGCGGCATCCCCAGGCCTGCAGCTCCATGCCGTATTTTGAAGGTTGGGGTTTTTTTCCCCCCTGGCTGACTGCATTGCCCTGTTTCTTTTCCTCCTTCCTGCACGCACACTCACACAGCCACCAGCGTTTTCCCCCGGGTTTAGTTTCGCTGACTTTTCTTTCCAGTTGCTCCGTTTAGTCACCTCCACATGCCGCATCTCAGACTCTTCTCCCCAAGGCCATGAGAAGGCAGGAAGGCGACTTCCCATCCACTTCCCAGGCTGCAGAAATCCTCCAAGCTACTCCTTCCTGGGACAAATCCTATCCCCTCTGCCAGAAATGGCTTTGTCCCATTTTTTTTTCCTTCCCGGGAAGCAGTTAACAGGTCTTACTCCCTTGGTGAAGCACAGACCTATGCAGCCACCCCCCAGCATGTCCTGCAAGCTGTCCCACAGCTGCTTCATCCATCCACAGGCTCTCCAGAAGTCTCTCTTAGACTTCTCTTGGGGATGGAGAGTGGCTTTGCCCAGAGATAGCCCATCCCTTGGGCCACGTTTGTGCGGTGGCCCTGGCCATGGAGGAAGCTTGTCCTCACCCTGGACTCTCCCCCAAGTGAGGAGTTCGAGAAACAACAAGAGGGAAGCGGGGCCAAGGGGATGATACCAATGATGGTGCAACCATGAAGCAGCGCTAGCTAATTATCCACGGGTGTTTTCAGACGGGTAGTACCGGCTCCTGGTGTTTTTCCCAGTCCCTGATTACCCAGAAAGTGCTGGATCCTGGCCGAGCTGGAGCCGGCCAAACACCAAGCGCAAGAGCTGGTTTGCGGTGCCTGGCTCCACGCAGGGGAGCGATGCATCCAGAGACCTCATGGGGAGATGTCACAACATTTGTTTGCCAGGCCAAAAGGAGAAAGAAAAAAAAAAAAAAAAAAAAAAAAAAAAAAAAAGTCTGGAGCCCATATTTTCCATCATTTCAAGCCTGAAGTGTACTTGAGGAGTCTGAAGTCTTTGACAGAGTTTTATACTTGCAGAGGGGGATTTTATTTTGAACATCCTTTAAATACTCCACGGGTGGGAGTATTTCCAGTTTTGGAATGGTGCGTGTATTGTGATAAATAAAATCAGCCTACAAAGTGGACCTTTGCATCGGCAATCAATACAGCATATATCTGCACTAGTGACTCACGCAGTCTGTCATGGGTTTTGTTTAGTTATTTAATGTAGAGGTATATTTATATTACACAATATTTATACTGTAGATATTTTGACATCGATGAACAGATATTTCGCAATACGTATTTATAGAAAGGATAGAGTTTTGCGTCCAGTGACGTGCCGAAGTCTTTGTAAATACGTTTTTTTTAAAACTAAAAAAAGTTTTTTGGCATCATATATTGCTTATCCCAAAAGAAAGAAAATTGTAGGTCCGAAGCACAGTGGTAGTAGTTGGTACCAGTTGAAAGAAACACTTTTCCTAATCACATCAACGTTTAGTCAAATCCTGTTATATTTCCTGACCCAAATGGTGTCACTGGCCCCAGTCATTCTGCCGGGTACACTCAGGTCTATAACGGATCTATTAAGGAATAGCAGTAAGTTTGCCCCCCTGCAGACCAAGCTGGCCCCTGAAGAGGGATGAGCGTGCCTGCTGAGTCAGGAGAGGAGCCAGGCTTTTATCTCTGCAGCTCAAACGGTGTATTTTGAATATAAATTCTTGCAACTCTGCAGTTCCTGCTCACAGCAAGAAAGGCTTTTCTCTCTCTCTTCCCCCTGGCCTTTTTTTTTTTTTTTTAAATATACATGTTCGACAGAGTCCATTTCCACGTCCACAGGCAGGCACCACAGCACCAGTTGTCTGAACTGGTAGGAGGCTCTCCCTGTAGGGAAGCCAAGCTGCAAGTGGCTTCGAAACATGTGGTAGCCACTAGAAAGGGAAAAGTTTTCCAAAATCTCATTCCGATTTCCACCCCCCACCACCACCCCGAGACTTCAGAAGGACGGACAATTAAAAATTCCCTGATGACAGAGATTTGCCAGCTTACGCGGCGCTCCATGGGAAATACAACTTCCCGCTGGCTGCTCCCAGTGCCTCCGAGCGACGCTATTTTTCAGCCCTCATCCTTTGAGCTGCCATCAGTGCCTAGCCTTTTGGACTGGATGCCAAACCTCTCCCACAGCCATTTGGCTGGCAGGTGCCAAAGGCCCCCCTTCCCTGCCACCCTCTCTGCCCGGTGCCTGCCTGGCTGCCTCCTCACGAGCCCCAGACCCAGACCCTCGGTCCCAACAGCAGATCAAGGGGACAAACGTGCCCAAAGAAGGGATCCTACAAAGCCAGACATGCAGCAGCCACCCCGTCCCGCAGCATGGGGGTTGCTGTGCTGCTGAGGATGCAGCACCTTGGGGGAGCGGCCTTTCACAGAATGGTAGGGGTTGGAAGGGACCTCTGGAGATCATCCAGTCCAACCCCCTGCCAGAGCAGGGTCACCCAGAGCAGGTAGCACAAGAACACATCCAGGTGGGTTTTGAACGTCTCCAGAGTTGGAGACTCCACCACCTCTCTGGGCAGCCTGTGCCAGGGCTCTGCCACCCTCACAGTAAAGAGGTTCCTCCTCATGTTGAGATGGAACTTCCTATGTTCAAGTCCTCTCGGTGCACAAAGGTGGGATCGGAGACAGAAAGTTCAAAATTCATGGTGGGATGGGCATTTATGGGGGTCGTGGCATTTGGGGTAGGCTGGGATGAGGCTCGGCGAGGTCCACAGGTCACCCATGCCAGCCTGACACACAGCAGGTGCCACCCCAGCGCCCAGCTGTGGGATGCTGGTGGAGCTCTGCATCCATATGGCTCACAGAGGCTTCCCGTGCACGTTCTCAGGACATGGCTCTTCAGGGCATGCTCTAGTGCCCAAGATTATTGTTTGTGGTGGGGTGTTGTGTGTGGGGTTGTGGGTGTGGAGTTTAGTAGGTGGGTGTTGGTGTGGTTTTTTTTTTTTTTTTTTTTGTGGTTGGACTCGATGATCTCAGAGGTCCCTTCCAACCACTAAGATTCTGTGATTCTCTGGGCTCAGGACACCTTGCCTGGGTTTGATTCGAGACGATTAAAGAAAAGTCAGTATTAAAAGTCTCTCCGCATGAAGGCAGATCTGCGGCAGCCGTTGAGCAGCATGGGCTCCAGGGGGAAGAGGACCCCTGTGGGGTTTGGCAGGGTGCAGCTCCCGGCACAGCCGGGATGGGAGCCCTCGCCTGCCACAGTGGGTCTGGGTCACTCATCCTCCTCCTCTCCCGGGAGCCAGGCTGTGGCTCTCCTCCAGCCCAAAACCATAGAATCATAGAATCATTTAGGTTGGAAAAGACCCTTGGGATCATCGAGTCCAACCACCAACTCCACTCTACAAAGTTCTCCCTTACACCATATCCCTTAACACCACATCTAAACAAGTCTTAAACACATCCAGGGATGGTGACTCCACCACCTCCCTGGGCAGCCTATTCCAGTGTCTGACCACTCTTTCTGTGAAGAATTTTTTCCTAATGTCCAGCCTAAACGTACCCTGCTGGAGCTTGAACCCATTCCCTCTTGTTCTATCACTAATTACCTGTGAGAAGAGACCAGCACCAACCTCTCTACAGTGTCCTTTCAAGTAGTTGTAGAGAGCGATGAGGTCTCCCCTCAGCCTCCTCTTCCTCAAACTAAACAGTCCCAGCTCATTTTCAGTAAGTTTTGGGGCTCCCCAAGCTGTGGGTTGGGAGGGGACCGCAGGGCACTCCATGCCTGCATGGTGGTGGCGTGCCCATAGCATGGGCGCGTGCCACGCATTGCCTGTCCATCAGGTGCTGCCAGGTAAAGGCAGCACCCAACAGGATCGTAACTGCACTTGTATGCCAGATGCTGAAAAAACACCAATTACCGCACCTACTGCAAAGCAAACAGTGCACCAGCTCGGAAATAATTACACTGCTCCAATGCTGACCCATCGCAAAACACTGCAGGACCCTAAAGGCAAGCCCTCAATGGGGCTTGGGAGCCCTCAAGCTCTAGGGCCCCCCAACATAAGAAGGACATGGACCTGTTGGAGCGAGTTCGGAAGAGACCACGAAGATGATCAGAGGGCTGGAGCACCTCTGCTACGAAGACGGGCTGAGAAAGTTGGGGTGGTTCAGCCTGGAGAAGAGAAGGCTCCAGGCAGACCATACAGCCCCTTCCAGTACCTAAAGGGGAGCGACTCTATAGGAGAGCTGGGGAGCGACTCTATAGGAGAGCTGGGGAGCAGAGTGATAGGACAAGGGGTAATGGTTTTAAACTGAAAGAGGGCAGATTTAGATGAGATATTAGGAAGAAATTCTTTCCTGTGAGGGTGGTGAGACACTGGCCCAGGTTGCCCAGAGAAGCTGTGGCTGCCCCATCCCTGGAGGGGTTCATGGCCAGGCTGGATGGGGCTTGGAGCAACCTGGTCTGGTGGGAGGTGTCCCTGCCCAGGGCAGGGGGGTTGGAATTAGATGACCTTTAAGGTCCCTTCCAACCTGAACCATTCTATGATTCTATGATTCTAAGTGTCTTCTTACTGAGACCCAAGGATGCTTAGGGACAGACACAGCAAAACCCCCTCCTGGGTAACGACTGAAACCTCTGGGTATGATCTATAGCACATGAAGAAGCAGAAATAGATGGCAGCCACAGCCCTGAACCAGAGCAGAGGGCCTGCACTCTGTCTGGTGGGGGATTGAAACTGCTGGGTGGAACAAGCTCATTTGCTTCAAAGCAAAGCGGGAATTCCTGGCCGGCTGCACAGCTGTGGGACATCTGCCCGCACACGGGCACGGGGCTCTGCAGCTAGCAACCTGCTAAAAAAAAAAAAAAAATATATAATCGGCAACATCCAGACCAACAACAGCAACAAAAAAAGGCAAAACTCAATGGGAAAGCAGAGCCGGGGAGCGCGAGTGTGCCTGAGGCCATGTGTCAAGTCTGTGGCACCACCGAGACACGACGGGTTTCTCATCCTTGCTCGATCCCCTAGGCTAGCTGTATCTCAAATACACGTACGTAAATCTGAAACAGACCGCTGGCCTGCATTTAATTTACCAGAAAGCCGAACTCACACAATTTAGGAGCATAAAGACCAGAGTGGCAGGAAGAAGTTACACATGTGGTTGTTGTCAGGCCCCCAGGAGAAGGCTCGTGCCCTTGGAGCAGCCTCTCAGACCAGGCGAGCTGCCACTCACTCCTTCTCTGGGGTCAGTGGTCACCAGGGCTGGAAGCCACGCAGGGACACGCCGTGGTGGCGTCCTGGTCCTCCTGCCAGCGCCGCCTGCCACAGCAGCTTTTCCCACATCCCTCTGCAAGCGCAGAGACGCATTTCTGAGAAAACCCACCCCAAATGAGACCACTGGTCTGGCCACCCTCATGCTTGACCTCCAGTGGTGGCCAACAGCTGATGGCCGTGGTAGAAATGGGGCAATTTCATAGCAATTGCCTCCCAGAATACCCCTCCACCAATCTTCATCCCAGGGACCTCCCGAGCTAAAACTGATTCTGTGCAGAATGACTTTTGCCAGGTTTATTCTCTATTGATTTATTGAGTCGCTCTTCAATCCTCCCTCTAAATTCAGTAGACACTGTCCTTTTCAACGGCAGAATTAGGCTCTGTGATTAAGGAGAAATTGTCCTATTTAAAGGAGAGAAAAATGAGAGCTCCAAGGAGGGAGATTTGCAGAGGTTCCCGGGCTTACAGCTTTGTTCTGAAATGCTCCAACGCATCACTGCGTAGGTGGTCATTTCAGCAGTCTGGCACCAAACTGTAAATTATACCGTAGTTATAGCCCTGCATAATACCTGACACATACTTTATTAGAGATGTTGCACCAATTCTTAGAAACTGTAGATATCTACTGCGTTATGAAGCACGTAACAGAGAATTGCGGTCCTAAAGGGGAATTTATGATGTGACCGTTGAGTAGGTAATGGATTGCAGGCGCCGAAAAATCATCTCAGGCTACAGGAAAATGCTTTATTTCAGAATCTCTTCATACTAACTTCCTGCCTTGAAAGTTCAAGCAAGGCTTTAGATCGTCAGCCCATCCACTGTATTATTTTCAGTGACAGGCAGGGCTAATTAGCTTGTATAGCTATTGTTTGTGCTACTTTATCCTCATTATTTCTTTGACTTGCCATGCGGGCAACAATTATAAAGCCGTAAGGACATGCAGAGTTATGCCTGGAATCTCTGGTTTAATTTAGGGGAGGCAGAGACAAGAAGAGCGCTGCTACTGCTAACCGCGGATGCCTACCTGACAGATTTATGAAGGGGTTTCATGTGCTCGTCTGCCTTTCCCCGTGTCCCACACTGTGCAGGCTGAATTTAACAGCCAGCAAAGGGGGTCCTGTGGTCCCCGTGCTCGCTGGGCTTCCCGCAGTAAAATACCCGGCTATCGAGGCCTCAGCTCGTTACAGTCACACGAAGATTTTTAGCTTATTGGGAAGCTAAAGATAACGTATATTCCAAGGGCACATTCAAACCTACGCTTTCCCTCCCATAGCCTCTTCCGAGCGTTTGCCCTGGTTTCTCCTCGGAAGACAAAGCTGCTGTTTAGCACTTCAGGTGACAAATTTCCATTTCGCCAGACAGCTCGTTCGCAACGAGACTGCTCACAACAGGAACGTGGCTTATTCCTCCTGAAGCGCTGCGGGGAGACTACCCCTTGTCAGAATTTAAGCACGGGGTCATCTACGCGGTGGAATAACGCAAACTCCTGTCTTATACCGACTACGCCCCTACTCAAAGGCTGCGTAGCAGGGCAAGGAGAGGCGGCTGCAGGCTGCCGTGCCCTGGTTCCCGAGCCGAGGGTCCCCTTTGGTTTCCGAAGCCGCATCCCCGTGGCCTCTCTCCTGCCGTGACAGCTCTCCGGCAGAGCCCCGCGCGGCTCGGGGCTACGTACCGGCAGCTATTAGTGAGACTGGATGAGCGTGTCTGAACTTATATCCCCTGAAAGCGGGGGCGAGCACTCCGCACCAGCATAGCTGGCAGCGAGGAGGGGACATTCTAAAGGAAGACAAGCCTAAGATAATATGGCTGTTGTGAAGAGTGAAGCTGAAGCTGAGCAAGGCTTTCTTGCGCACCCTTCAGAAGTAAGCAGCCAGATGATGGCATCTCCAAGACAATCAAATCCAAGGGAATGGTGGCCAAGAGATGTAACCAGCTGGGAGGTGACTTGACACATTAGATGAAGCGAGCAGAAGTCACCTTCTTGCTGCAGCCTGGCACTGGCAGGCACCTTCTGTGGGCAGAGAGATCTGCACCTACACCGGCACCACATCCCTTTGACTGCACCCTCTGGAGCGGTAGCTCTGACAGGGCAGAAAAGATATTAATTTATAAGCCGATGTAGTGATTTTATTTTTTTTTTTTTAAATAAATGTACCTCTGCTTTTGCTGTTGAGTCAGGTGTTGCTGCTCTCCAGGTGGGCTGCACCACACAAGGACATCAAGGATGGCGATTTTGCTTGTCCCAAGAATAAAGCAGGCCAGAAGGACAAAAGAAAAAGAGGTACTGCAGAGTTTTGGCAAGAAAAAGAGTTGCCTGTGTGCTGTTTGTTCAAGTAAGTGTACCTCTTGTAACTAAACAGGACTCTAAAAAAGCATTTGTTGTCATTTATTCCTGCTCCAAATGAGAGCTGACTGGCAGAAGCGGGGATGTCCACCCTGCTACAAAAAGGGGCGGCAGCAGCATGTAAGATGCCACTGTCCCACATCACATCACCGGTACTTTGCTTTCAACAAAGCTCACTAGATTTGTTCTTTTTATGTTTCTCAAAGCTCTTTCGCGTACATCCTTCCATTCAATTTTGCGGCTCTACCGATCTGTGCATGGATTATGTGTGTTGGAGTAAGAGCGGAACGTAGAACCAGGAATGAAATGGCCTCCTTGGGCTGTTTCATGGATGTAAGTGACAAAATTGGCAGTGCTAACTATTTTTGTAACACAAACATGGCTGCACATACTTCATACTGTCTTTAAATAACAGATTCCCAAGCCTGGAGTCCAAATATGGTGAAAGGACCAAATATATATGAAGGACCACGCTGCGGTTAGAGCAAAAACGAGTCTCCCAGCAGCGTGGTCTTTAGTTAAAGGTCAGAAAAAATTACAATTGGAAACCTTATTAGGATAATTTAAAATCCTCAGTGTAGGTGCCAGTTGATGGAATATTTATTGCAGTAAGTACCTATGCTCTTATTCAGGGTCTGAGTAGCCTTAAAGGCTATTATAACCCATATAACGCAGTAGGGGAAGATAGCTTGGTTTACGTACATGAACTGCAGCTTTAACTTGGAAATTCCAGTACTTTGTAGACTTAAGCCAGACCAGATTGTTTGCTCGGGGTCTTTTTCTAATAAAGGGGAGGAGGGGATGGTATAAGGAAAGGATTATTTTAGCAAGGGGAAACGTTTTCAGAGCATGGACGCATGAGATGCCATTCTGAAAGTGCAGACCTCCGCATTCCTGGCAGGATATATTCCCTCCTGGTAGGATATATTCCCTTTGCATATCACCTGAGAGACTACTCCTATTAATTAAGTCAAATGCTTTTGGAGTTCCTCCTCTGGCGTTCTTTCCTGTCATACAAAGGGAGTTTATTCAGGCTCAGAGGAGGATGAGGAAGAGCATTATTTCACCTTGCGCCAATGGGTAAGAGCAACACCTGGACTGGGAACTGGGGTTTCTGCTCGCTGGTATCAGTACGTACAAACAACTGCCTTCCCCAAACATTTTACCTCAGCTTTCCCGAGCCCATTTTATTCTATCCATCTGCCTGACCCTATCAGAAGGGCCTCCAAGCCCAGTCACAGCCTTCTCCAGCTGCAAGGTGCTCCCAGTCCCAGGGCATCGAGTGGGACAGCCCACCGCAGCACCCCCTTGCCACGTCGGGGGTTGAAGGCAGCTCCCTGCCTCTTCCTGCTGCCACACGGGTGCTTTGCCCAGCTGGTAGAGGCAGAAAGGAGGGATTTAGACGAGAAGCTTCGCAGCTCTGTGCCAAATCCTCCTCCTCCTCTCCTAAAAATCCCTGCGTGAGCAAACTGGCAATGGTTGCGCCGATGAGATCAGCGGTGTCTGTTGCAAGCCGACACGGCTGAGGGCTCCCGGCATTAGGGAAACCCTCGCTGCCTGCATGGCCCTCCCGGGGAATGGGGAATTACTGGGAATTGCCACCCCTCGGTTTCCTCCGCAGGTTACTCCTACAGAGCAGAGACCTGCAGGACCAGGCAGGGTGGCTGCAACCCTACACGGAGTCAACAACACAGCACCAGCCTGATCAACAGAGACAAACCAGCAGCACCAGTAGCTATTTTACATCTGGATAAATACATACGCGTGTTTGTGACTTCAGTATGGACACCCCCCCACCCCGAGAGAACTGAGCGGGTTTCAGAGACTCACCCTTTGCACAGCAAAGCAAAAACCAGCAGCTACCCGCTGTTTCCCTCAACAGAGCATTGGTGGAGCAAAGAGCAACTTACCACCGTCTAACAGGATGGGATTTAAAAGGCTTGATTTCCAGAAGCATCTCAAGTTCCACAGGCGAATCCAAACCTTGCCTGGAAAAGCTGGAGCCGCTCGTACCATTTCCAGGCCTTCTTCTCCCACAGGCGTCAAAAACCCCATCAGTTTAAGTCCATTGAGTTATATCAACACCACAGTCCTTCACTACCCAAAATGGTAGCAAGTGGTTGAAAAATAAAAAATTAAAAAATTTTAAAAATCCCCACCCAAAAAAGAAAGGATCAGAAACACCTTCTCCTCTTCTAAAACACCCTCCTACAGAATCTTCCTAACTTTAAGATTGCTTCATAAGGCAAGGCCTTGGTGCTCTTTATATTTACTCCAAACAAGTGCATCCCTTCCTTTTTCATTTTAATTGCCCTGCCAGAAGGGGTCTTCTCAATGAGATCTTAATTAGAAGTAGCCTGTGGAAGCAGCGTATTGGATCCACCTGGGACAAATTGAAATAAACGTCCTCCCCCTCTCATTGCACTTCAATGTAGCCTCTATATTCTCTTAAAAAAAAATATCTTCTTTTACTGCTTGTTATTGTTTTCTGGCTGAGTAATTTAAAAGTCTAGCTCTAAGCCTTTATTTCTGCCCCAAGTGATAAACGCTATGGAAATATCTTTCTTTTCCCCTACAGAGCTAGGATTCGGTAGGGCGGATGGATGGTAAGCTCCCGTATCTTCCTCTGTAGCTCAAATATGCATTTTGAGGGTGCCCGTTTCATTCCCTAGGTACCTACGCCATACATTTAACAGTAAAATAAGGTAAAGCAACCTCAGGCCTCGCTGTCCTGCCCAGGGGAGGAGGCAGGGTCCGAGCGGAGCCAGGAGCAGGCGCGTGGCGCGGTAATAACGCGGCCCCATCCTTCCACACGCCAATGCTCTGAGTATCTGTTACTGCTTCCGTTAGCTTATTTTAAGACAACAATAAAGCAAGCAATGTGCGCACATGTGTGTTTAATATAAATGATAATCTGCAGAAGCACCATTTCCTCAGTTCTTGCGGAGACGTTGCTGGCGCTGGGCTCTTGGGAAATTCGCAGCAATGGAATTTTTTAAAGAGTTTGGGTTTGTGCTCCCCCCCACCCCCCACTTAAGTTATATGAAAGTTTTCTATTCATCATGAAGATTTATTGATTGTTCTAGGGCTATGGGATAATTAAATATACAAAGGCTTGGCAGTTGTAGTAGAGAATATTCTTTTAGAAATGCTAACAATATCTTAAATCCAAGGAATTCCACTCCTAGTGCTCCGTGGGGGTCATAAATAAGTTCAGCTTAGGGGATATAAATATCCAAGACGCCATTTAAAAATCAGGTACCTGACTGGGCTGTAGCTATTGAGTTTATGTCTCACTTATCCCTCAGGAACTAAGGTCGGTAACCCCCCCCCCCCACTTCCATTACGCTCGTTATTTTACAGCAGAACAAAAGCATGTATCTGTGTCATTCACGGGTTTCTAGTCTCACGAGGCACTTATGCGCGAGAATTAAATGGAAATACATCATTCTGCGAGTATCCCCAACTTTTATGGAAAGTAAATTCTTGCCACCCCTCCCCTCCCAACGCTAACTGTCCGGCTATGAAACAGGGGGCTACCTGCCCTCCGAGTGAGATTTTATTGCTAAAATAAAGTAAAAATTGTTTTAAAACAAAGAACACACATCTTTATAGTAAAACTCAAGTTTGTTTTACAATTAGAGAAAAGAGTCACATGGTCCCCCAAAAAACCCCAAGTTTTTTATATATATATATATATTTTGAAAATATATTTAAAAACATAAAAAACTCTATAGTTAAACATATATTATGTTAATCAGTACACTTAAATATAGCTTAATTATATTTACAATATGACGCAGTTGCTTTTAAATTTTAATGCCAATTTCAGTTTTTCCCAAAAAACATAAAATTATATAAATATACAATAAATATTTATGTTACACAAGGTGAATAAGAAGAGAACAAGGCCACAGACATTAACTTACAGTTGCAAGAGTCTTTACTTGAACACAGCACTAGGCCTGCTGACATGCATGATATACCTTTGTCACAGACAGACCACAGCAAGAGCTTAATTAAGTGACATGAAAGAAAACCAACTCCCCCCCCTCCCCCCCCCCCCCGCCCCCCCCGATCTCTGTTTTAATTGAAACCGATAAGCCTGTGCTCCTGGCTGTACGAGGTGAGGCAGGTGAGAGCCGTGGGACTGCGGTTTAATTGCCGGTTTCACGTTGTATCGATAGGCACAGAACTGGCGCATTATGGGGAGCATCACTCCAGATGGAGTTCCAGGACACGGTTCTTCCCTTGGGAATCAGCTCCATCCCTTACTCCCCCCCCGCCGCCACAGTCTGCCCTTTACCCCTCTGACCTGCCAGCCCACTGGTTTAACGCCGCCACACCAGCGGCTCCTTTACCTATGCCAGGCGAGGGTTTCCGAGGTAAGGAAATAACCGTCGTTAACTTTGGGAAACGAGGAACTTTATTTCTAGCGTGATTTATGCATTAACACTTCTCTTTTGGAAATTCAATTTATTTGAACTGGGAATTATTTTGTTCCTGTATCTGAATTAGATTACTGTCACGTCCCAGCTATCAGTTCGTGTTTCCAGTCTAGATGAGTGATCTGTTTGTTATTCACTGCTTGGCGTAATCCTTTCCCCCTCCTAAGCAACCCGCCCTGGTTTTGAGTGGAGCCACCACCACACCGCCTCTCTGCTGTAGTTGAGGAATATTGCTGAGAAAAGCTCCCGAGCCAAGTTTGGGTTATTAAACGTAAAGAATTATAATACACATCCAGGTACTGGCCGCAGTGGAATGAAACTCTCCATCACACCAATATCTAATTTGCGTGCAGAACGCTTCAGTTGAAGTTTTGAGACATTTCAGTAATTTTTTTTTTTTCCATTTCCGATTTCTATGTGAGAGCCTGAATATCTGCAATTGATTGGGAAGGCGGAAGCTTGAAGTTCAGGTGGGTCACACAACCCTCTCTTCTGTGCAAAAGTGTCTCATTGTACAGCTGGGAAGGTTCTCCTTTGACAGTCAGTTATCCTGGGGAAGGGGAAGCCCTTCTACCCTACATAGAAGAAATCACTGATTTTGAATGTGTCTCTGTTCGCTTCCACCATACATTTCTACTAGTCATGACACAAATTCAGTGTTAAATCTGCTCTTCAAAGAGAATTATCATGGGGGATCATATTTCAAACAAGCTTTGCCCAATCCAGGTTTTTAATTAACTTCAACAGCAAGGCAGACTAATGCAGATTCTGCAGCACTCAGGAGTAGTTACATTTTGCAGTATTTTCCTCTTCGTTCAGCTACTTTTCTTCCTCTCCAGGAATTACAAATATAGCATCTGCCTTCAGTGAGCTCACTAATGAGCTATTTCTGCCTCTCTGCCCACTGTAGTCAGTGCAAGTGCTACGCACAGCGCTCAGGCTTACAACCTGCCTTTTTAGAAATAACTTCTGTCGGGAGAGTTAGAGGGGTAGCACAGGGCTAAATACATCTATCGGAACCTCAGCAAGGCTAAGCCAGCTACTCCAGCACTTGTTCTACACTTCAAGGGTATTTTTTTTTTTTTTGCCAGTATTTGTTTCATAAAATAAAGCTGACAGCAGAGGTAGAGCCACATGGACATAGATGCTAATTGCTTTCAGGTAGAGGCAGGGCATCCTTCTGCCTCCTTCCCCAGCGATGGCGCAGGGCTCCCGGGGGCAGGGATGCCGCCGCGGTTTGCCCACCACACTTTGCAGGCCTGGGGCTGCCAGACGTGCTCTGGAGGGCACAGGCATCAGGGTACAAGGCAAAGCTCTTACTCTCTCTCTCACGCTGCACAGGACCACGTTCAGTGCCGACTATGATTTGGATAGTCTCCGTCAACCCAAAACACTGCTATCTGTCCCTGAACTGGCTGAGCTACCCGGGCCCATGACAAACCTGATTGCAGACCCACTAGCATCTTTCCAGACACTTTTTCTAGTGACATTCCTGTTGTGCTTCACCAAGACATTTTTCCAAGCACAGTGTCTTTTATTACATTAAAATCATCGCTCTCAACACTCTATAGAATATTTTCTATATGACAAGCTACAGTTGTATGGTAAGTGAAACACTTCAAAGATCACAACCAACAGCCTTCCAGAGGGAGGAAAGGGAAAATAAAACCCCAAACACAAACAAACATGGTATAAGCAAATGCAGGTCTCAAAAGACAGCAAATAAAAAAATAATAATAATAAAAAAAAAATAACACAAAAGAGCATGTTGCCATACAGTTAAATAAGTGCTGTCTTTAAGCCTGAAGTTCAACAATGTGAAGTGGAACATCACCATTCTTTTTCAGTTGCCTCTTTTTTTTTTTATTATTTTTTTGTCAGTAGTTGGATTGCTATTGCAAACACCTTCACAACATACAAAAAAACAAATTTGTTTTTAATCCAGAATAAGGTAATGATTTTTTTTTTTCTTTTTCAATCTGATGGGAGTTCAAAAGTAAAAGAGAAACAGTAAAACTATGACAACAGCACCTTGACATTGTTTTAATTCCAACGCTATCAGAAGTTAAAAGCAGTAAACAGATATAATACTAACAGGAATAAAGATACTTACTGTCTAAAATGTAAACGGAATGTTTTGGTTCAATTTATTTTTCTGAAAGAGGACAGTTTATCATCAATTCACAATTGAAGCAGCATGCAATTTTATTCTTTTTTTTTTTTTAAACTTTTTATATTTTCAATTCTTGGCAACGGCGACAAACCACAATGTTATCGAGGAATGTAATGCAGACTTTTTTGTTTGCTTGTTTTTCTTTTTTTTTTTTTCCCTTTTTTTTTTTTTTTAAACTTGTGCGCAAATGACTTTTTGTTCCCCTTCAGGTCATGGATATGTTCAATAAATAGATTGTGGAACCACTGTACTGTATAAACTTCAGTTATACATGCAGTCCATAAAATTATTTTTTACTGAATAATTTACCCTGTTATGTATATATACAAATAGATAATCTTGTCTCAATATAATCTATGTAACACGAATCCACTATCTTCCCCTTTTAATGGTTAATGTACATACACAGGAAGTGTCTATCCTTATAAAGCGCCAGCCAACTCTCTTTTTACTATCCATGGTGAGAGCTCTCACGTAAGACTGGGTAGTTCGGCACTGGGAGTTCCAGTGCCTCTTGTCTATGCCCCTGCAGCCCTCCTTTGTGTACCCCTTGGGGTTGCATTTGGTCTCATAGAAGTATTGCTTCAGTTGGCCTTTGGGTACCGGGACTTTTTCCAGGACTGTGACAGTCGCCCCGGACATGTCCACTGCAGTCTTTTTCTCTGCCGCCGTCACCCACTCGCTTGTGCTGTCACATACGCTCAGTTCCCCGCGGCGAGCCGGGTCAGAGTGGCGCCGGACCCTCATGGACATGTTTGCAGCATCCAAGTAGTTTTTGTACTCCTCGAGGAGAAAGAGCAGTGGGGGTTCCAAAGGCACTTGACTGCTTAGCATGACTCGGGATGTGTACAAATCTGCATCCTTGTTTTCCTCGCTGGGCTGGATGTCCTGGTCCTCATCTAGAAGCTCCTCTATGACATGTTCAAAAGTGTCCGCCAGCGATGTCAGTCCTCTTGAACCAGCATTGGGCCCATTTAGGCTCTCAAGAGTCCCGTGGGTCCGAAGACCTGGGTAAGCCAAGCTGCCTTGTCCTCTCACACTAGCTTCTTTCATCGGGGCAGCTTTCATGCAACTGAAGTATGAGATAACCATAGTAAGGAAAAGGATGGTCATCACTCTTCTCACTTGGTGGAACTGTTAAGGACAAGAACAAGAAAAAAAAATTAATTTAAAAGGGATGGAGTAATAAAAATTCACCTGAGTTGTCATGAGACATTATGCGTTTTCTGCACAGATCCGTTGCATGCCGCCGCAACTCATTACCAGCGATAAAGCATACTCTTGTACAAGGGTGTTCTTTGATTTAGAGTTCCAGATAAAGCATATGCCAAAGCTTAGGCAACATTGATACCAGCAAGTCCGAGTTCTTACATGCCAAAGTCTTTCCGTAGTATTAGATTAGATACTATACAGCCCCCTTATTTATTCACTGATTACCTATTTCAAGTAACAACAAAAGCAAAACTGCTGTTTAGCAATGCAACATGCAGCAGTAAGAGACAACTTTGCAAGCGTGAAAGGCAAGACTTCCATTTCAAGTACAAATGCAAATATTTGATTTTTAAGATCTCTCTATGCCAAAAATAGTTCATCGTTCTATCCACAAAAAACTAAACAGCACCAGGATAAATTGCATCTGTATTTTGAAAGCAACCTTCAAAACACAGGAAGAGGCCATACAAATTCTGAGGTCTCAGCAGGTCAATTCCTCATCTAAAAGTAGAAGGTATGTACGCATAAATATAGAACAAGAAAACGATCCAGGCCATTATACTAAATTTGAGCTGGACAGATTGCTTTGCATCATGTGAATGCCATGGATGGGACCTGCTGGATTACAGAGTTGGTAAGGGCTATACCAAAACGACTGTACCATACCAGTACAATAGTACAACCTGCAACATACCAGTACCAGTCTTGTACCAAACTGTACCAGAACCACGGTACCATACTTTCCCAGAGCCCCATATTGCTTGTTCTCATGTGGGCAATGCACCTATTTAAACCCAGTTAGAGCCCAGAACCCAGCATGAAAACCAGCAGCACAACCAGCCCATGCGCCAACCTGAAACACGGTGTTTTGCCCGTTTCTCTCACATTGTACCACAAGTTCTTGAGCATGTTATGGGCCATGCTTTGAGGCTTACTTATATGTACGCTTAGCTCTGTCCTCATTGAGCATGAAGGGGTAGCACAAGGAAAGGGTGCCGGTAAGAAAACTCCTCACCAGGCCTGGAATCAGCACAACTCGCTCCTATCAGCAATCCCAACAGCTTGGGCTTGTATGACTGCTCCTTCCCAAGCACTTTGCTGAGTCTCCATAGACTGTATGTTCCTCAGGGTAGAAATTGTTTCTTCCTCAAGTGCAGAGTACGCACTTTAGGTACTATTACAAGAACCCCCCAAATCCTGCAGTGACAGAGAGCTATGCTTTCTGTCTGATCCCAAGTGCTACTACAACATCCATCACATCCAGTTGTTATTTTTCCTCCTTCCGATCCCTGCTCTCACCAGTTCTGCTTGCTAGAAAGCAATGGCATCGTTCACATTTTTGAAGCAGCAGCTAATGCTTGTTTCAGAGCTTTTGAAGTTCATTCGGAAGTACCTCATACTTGGCAGCACACATTGGAGTAAATGCTATTTCTGTTTGCCAACAGGGTGCTATGTAAAAAGCCTTACTTCATCTCCTGCAAATATGCTGTGGGAAACTAGTACTCTTAAGACTCGAACATGGAAAAACAATCTATCATAAAACATACATAGAAAATGAAATATGTACTAGAAAGGCAGTGCCCAAAATGTAGGTCTCAAAGTTTACTTAATGAAGTTGAGGGGTGGGAAGTGTTTGGGTTTGTGTCCATGCCCCTCCACTAAACAAGATTTTGGCTAAGAATCCTCTCTATCCCAGCACAACTCTTCCTTCACCCCTCCATCTCTCTTCCTGTTTAAAAGTGTTATTGTGGCATAGATTTATTAAGATTAAACAAACCTGACATCTGTGACTCACAGGAACATAGTGTTTGCTCTAACGATGCAGAACATTAATATTTTGGAGATTTTTTCATCCTAGGATTTTTAAAACATTCTACAGGGAGTAACATCAGATTTCTTCCTCAAAGGGGAGGAAGAGAGACACTACAGAGATGATTTACAACACAAGGAAGAAGGTTATCAGTCTTCCTTTATCAAACAAGGAGAGACAAGACAAGAGGGAGAAGGAGTGGTTCGGCTAGCATACAAATGCACAGCCATTGGAACAGGCAACAAGATTAATAATATTCATACACTCCTCCTTCTGAGAATTGTTTTATATAAAACTTAAAAGGAAAAAAAAAAAAAAAACAACCCGAACACCCACATCACACTTTGTGACCACCAGAGCACTGAACAGAACACAGATCTTCTGGCTCCCAATCAAGTTCCTGTTATTTTTATTAGAGTAGTGCCCAGAGGTCCCAGCCAATATCTTGACTCTGGAGGACAAACTCTGTCTGAGCACGTAGTGCCCCAAAGGGCCTTCCAGTGCAACAGAGAGAAGACACGACACAACAGGCACCAAGACAAGCACAAAACAGAGAAGCAGAAGCTTGCACCCATCAGCTAAGTGCACCAGTTGGAGGCTAAACATTTGCTTTTCAAGTTAGGTAGGTGAACAAAGGATGGAAGGATTCGGGAACAGGCCACATCCTTCACTATTGTCACTGGGCTGCTTACTACTTGTGCTAGCAATGAACTTGGAGGGATGTGAAATGAATACAATAGTGGCTGTGCAACTTGGTTTGCATGGAGATTTTTCTTACAAGGAAAATGACAGAGGATAGAGAGGTGCAGAGAAACCACACCAATTGACTTCAATAAGCCCTTAGCATCCTCTGCCAATAGCTGGTTGGTCACCAGATCTAACAGTACTTTATATCTCATGTTAAATTAATCCTTCCTTAATCAATTTTGCCTTCCATTTAGGAAGGAAACTGCTGTCAAGCTTGATCAATTTACATCCCATCTGATGACATACAACCACCGCTATTTCCTGGGGTAGCAAGAAACAGTGTACAACTAGGCTCTGAAAGCCAACAACTTTAAGACAGCCGTTATACATATAACATACTGATAATACACAAGAAAATGTGTCCCCCTAAAAGCCACCCCTTTTCCTCAGGTTTATAACAGTAGAAGAGTATGTCACAGTAAGCTTTAGCAGCACAGACACATGGAATATTCCTAGAAAGCACAGATCAAATATCTACTTTTTTGTAAATGAGTCCCAGACTAAGCCAAACTGTGCAAGCAGGATGTGAAGAGATTCTTCTCTCTATCTTGACAGAGACTTGAGCAATATACACAGGCCTTGTCTTTGGCAGCAAAATGATATCAAGTGATTTAATATGAGGAAGTAATCTTTTAACACCTAGGAAATATCTTCATTTTAGAGGCCATAGCAATTTCTAATAGCAGCTGCTCAAAATTGACTAGCTTAATACAGTACAGCAGAGTAAGATCTAAATCTCACTCCACGGGTAGAAACACACAACCTTTCAGCTACTTTTGAACTGACTCATGAATGCACGGTTCATCTCTTACTTAGTGAGGCAGGACTAATATCCCAACGCAGCACCAAAAAGGTCACTGGAAACACTTTGGATGGCAGCTTCCAGTCCTATTCCTCTGCTCCCCAACTATCAAACCTCCATTATGTTGCAAGGATTAAAGATACTGCCTGTCCTGTTACAATAAGTGCCTTGTAAACACCAAACACTAACAGATTACGCACACCCTTCTGATTATGAGGAAGTCACCATGTCACCCCATGTGGAAGCAGAACCGGGGTTACAGGGAAAAAGCTGTTATGTTCCTGGTTTCCCAGTATGCTACTGCTGAGCAAGGTACTGCCCCTTTCCATGCTGGGCTCACCCACCACTATGAGGCCTTGCCTGGAGATGGCCCAGCACTTCTGCGTGCACCCACGCCTGATGCTACCCTGGCAGACTGAGCAACTATTGCCCATGGAGGCTCACCACGCTGAGTATTTCTCAACTGGAGCAACCTGACTCCGAGGACATCAATACAACTGAATGCCAGGCAAGATAGAGTAGCCCCAGCCACTTTTAGACACACATGCGACTAGAAAAATACAAAATAAAAATCACTGATGATACAGCCTCTGTAGTCCTATCACACATCCATCCCCTCCCTTCTCAGCTGTAGGAGGTTCAGGTCTCTATTTCCCACCTTCCAGGAATGCCAACTAAAGGCTGCAGCTTTTGCACTCGTCCTGTTCAGCTATGTCACTAGGCATAAAAGATCAAAGACCTCTCTAGACAAGGGAATCTTCACTCAACTGCTGTCCCATAGACTGTTGTATACACCTGCTAACTCGTATAAAATAGATATAAGCTATTTAAAGTTGATGTATGCTAGCCTCCTTGAGACCTAGCCTTAAGCTACTCTCTCAGGTCACACAAGATGTCTCTGTCAGAAATAACACTTGAGACTGGTTTCCTGAACGACATCCATTCTCATGGCTGCAAGAACATCCTTCCTTCTCTCATGCAGCATAGCAAAGCTGAAGCAATGAAAAGAGGTCGCCCACCATGGACCAGATCTCAGGAAGATGTGACCTAGTTTGTACTTCAATAAAGTCCACACAATTACAGCTAGAATAAGGGCACATAATTGTGGCAGTCATCTCCACTAATGGGAAGGAGGCTCGTTAAATGAAGGTCATGTCAATTATCTACAGCTAGTTTACATATGCAGTCAATTACCTAGCTGTACTATTTATTTCAGTATTTGTCTTTAATGAGGATTCACCAGTTAATTGTTTTATTTCATTATTTTAAGCAGAAATCTAGCAGCTTAACAGGTCGTATTTCCAGCAGAGAGACCTGAGGAACAGCTGTGAACATGTACTTGCTTTTCTGCATCCTGATATGTGCTATGAAAGTTGAAATAACTTTCAGTAGTGAATAGATTCATAATGCTTTAATCTCCAGAAAGGAGTGTGCAGTGGAAGATAAAATTAGCAGCAAGAAGACATTCATTTTCTGCCTTGCCATTTTCTAAGACCTTTATACAAAAGTTCAATTTACTAAATACTACTGAATGGCACAGGCATGAGTTCCTGCTCTACGCATCATTACCGGAGTGTGTGAACAGATACCAAAATGGGATGCATGTCAGCACATGATTTGCAAAGACTAAATGTACTGAGAACAAATAGTATTAACCTTTAACACATGCATAACTGGATGTCTGACGCAGTCTGGTTATCCTTGCGGCTATTTATGCAAACTATATAATTACTTTTTATTACTGAAAATAAAGCGCCCGCCCCCCCCAATACATCCACATGCACACCCACACCCAATTTGTATTCTTGTAAGTTGGTTCTTCATGTCAGGAAGAAGAAACCCATTTTATTTTTATTCTCTCATGTTGGTTTTCCCTTAGGTAATAAAATCTACTTAGCCATAATGCCAGAGATGGCAGAGACGAAGAACCATTTTGAAGACTAAGATAAATTGCAAGCAAATTTACAAGCAGTTTGTAAACTACAACTTTTAACATAAGGAATTTTCTTTCATCTTATGCTGCTAAATATTGCCTATGGTACAGCTGCTGACAGCAAAGAAGCTCCAGCAATGCCTACACTGGCTCTGAAGAAGTATGCATCTGTTTAAAACACTACAAGGAGTTTTTGTGAGATTCCAAGGTTTTATCAGACTCCCTCCCCAACGCATACAAAACCCACAACTTCTCCTGTCAACCAGAGGTGGGAGAGAACTCAAAGAAAATAATGGCAAAATAATAATGCTATGATATTACACCCCCGATCTTTCAGAGTTACGTATTAGAGTTTCCTGCAAACTTTCATCATATTTTTCTGAACACTCAAACAGCCCCACAAAGGGCACGCTTGCTTCAAAGCTCTGAGAAAGAGAATTCAGCTGCTCTAATGGGCACAGACCAGACAGTCTCCTCATTACAAGCACGCTTCTACTTAAATTGGCCAAGTGCAGGACTATGAGGAGTTCCCAGTAGGATTTCTGTTGGATGGATCTCAGACCCATTCTACCCATACCAGGAAACAGGCAGGATGAGTTCTGGCAGTATGCACAAGTGAAGGAATAGCAGGCCAGACTCACAGATGGTATCAGAGCTTTCAGAGAGAAAACACCCATGGAAGAGAACAGATGTGCACTATTTTTATACTTTTACAATGGGAACCGATTGTTGAGCCAGTGACACACATACTGCCTTCCCAGCTGTTTGTACAGCATCCTGCACACGGGGCACTCAAACTGCACGGGGATTGGTGATCCCTACTGTAAACAAAGAAACTCAGCTCCAAAAGGGTACTTGTGTGGATGCCACTATACATATCAAACACAATATGCTTTACTAAAACATTTTTCACCAAAATTTCATGTTGAAATACCAAGGTATGCAGTGAAAGTCCCCCTCAAAGAAAAGTGCTACCAGCAGGTTTATTTTTGCTCCTCAGCAGTATCACGGGTAGGGTAACATGCCATACTCCCACTGGCATGCCAGAAATACTGTACAGTAGGGACATGGCTTCCAAACCTAAAACCTAAGCATTAGCAAATTCCGATTTTAAAGTTGACTTAAGGTTTAGAAAACTACCTTAACCTGTTTTAGAGTATTTGTCAAGATACATTCATGCCATTACTGTGTTCACTCAGAAGTAACATTATTCAACCTCTGTGAAAGGAAAGTTCACCTACAGAATAGGCTACCTAACCCCCCCCCTCCCCTGCCCCGCAAAAAAAAAACCCCAACAAGAAAAACAACCACAAAACCATTCCATGAAATAATTACTCCGTGCCAAGATACTATCTGGTTCCTCCATGGGAGCAGATAATTACAGTTCTCCGAAATCATTTGCTTCGATAGCCACTAGAGCTTTATATAATGCTAATTCAACCTGTGCGCAGAAGGTTAGGGCAGAACCTCAGACCTTTGAGCAGCATCTGTGGTTTGTCTTCCATTTCGTTACGGCTCTTTGGTATGAAATACTGCACTGAATCGTCACAGGACTAAGCTATCCTGCCAAGTACACACATGAAGCTCCCACTGAAGTCAAGGATAATTGGCACCCGAGAGCAGGAACAGAATGGAGCACGTTGCGTGCAAACTTGCGTGAGTTGGATCCCTTGTACTGTGACATGTGTCCAGCAGCCCTGGAACAACCCAGAAGCTGCTGTACCAGTTGAGCTTGGATCTTACGAGTGCCTATAAACTATTGAACAGCATGTAAAACATCCCACGCACCCATCAGTTCTGCTGCAAGTGGCAAGCTTCCTAGGACCTATAGAACATTATGCACTCAACAGGAATGTAAGTGAAGCTTAGCCAAGGAAAATCAATGGTTAAAAAGCATAAGCATCAGATGGAGCAGTTACCCATAGTTTGGGCAGGCAGTGCTTTCTCCAGGGTAAGGGAGGAGGGCAAGGGCTATACCCATTTGTTGCAAGACTCTTACCTTTGCTGAGACCCTGCCTGTGTGTGGCATTGCTGTAAGAGAATACCTTGCTTTTAGCCATAGTCAGTCCTTGAAATGAAGCAGATCAGTACGTTGTGATGTGCGTGAACCAGAAACTGGAAATGCCTGTTGTCAGAGCCCTGACAGGTATTAACAATATGCCTGCATTTGCCAGTGGTGTTATCAGTCATCTTTTGGCTGCCCGCCCTCGTGTGCGGATTTCTCTCAACACATGCTCAGTCCAGCTGTTAGCACGGCATCTCCATGGAAATACTTCCCATAGACGGGGCAAGGGATAAAAGCTTATGCTCAGGTACCAGAGCAGCTTCTGGGAGTATTCAAGTTACATGGGAACAACCAGACCAGGAGCAGAAGTTTGTAACTTTGCAAAGCCACCTACATTAATGGAATAATGAGGAATTTCTATTTAAAAGGATGTACTCAGGAATCTAACCCACCTCACTGGGCAGCCAGCCCTGCACGTGTCCTGTTGTGACAACAGCTTTATCTTTGGAGATAACACTGTTGGAAAACTATGTTACTATGTTAACATAACTGTATTGGAAGCACTTTGGCCAGAAGTGTTCTTTCACCACTGATATTTTACTATGACAATACAGCACACCACAGATTTCAAAGCTTTAGTTTTTAGCTTTTTTTTCCCACCTTTAAGTGATTTCATGTTGAAACAAGACTTTTGCAATTGCTATGCCTGGTTCTCTATCCCTAATCTACCTTAAAAATTTGGGGACTAACTTCAACCAGACTCAGTTGAGGGACACAAGTTTGACAGACAACATTATTCCCGTGGTCATATGTTGTAACTGGCATGGCAAGGAGCCGAGAGCCACCCAAATAAGCTCCCCCTCCCCTTCACCCTTAGTCAGGCAAACACCAGTGTAGGGCTTACCCACTTACAACACTGTGTATTGTTGCTTTCATTTCACAAGCTCCATAGATGAAGAGGGTTTGGAATTACTAGAAGGGGTGAGGAGGTACATCTGGCAAAGACGCAAGTGTCTGAAAACAAGCTTCATTAGTTGTACTCCTCCAGGTACAAATGTTTAATGGAACATAAAGAAAAAGAAAAACCTGCTGGAAAAATTAATTTATCAGGTTCACACCTTCTCCTAGTTGTATAATGCTGCAAATTCTTTCACAGAGGAGTACTACACTGCTGTTCCTGTGAATTATATGGGCATTGGGTCCTTCTCCTCCACAATTAAAAACGTAGTTTACCTGGTTCATGACTTTTCATGCTTGCCACCAAATACAACTATAGATTATGGCATCATGGGAAATTATTTCCACAAAAACTGTTGAGGTTCATTGAAGCAGTACGTTCCAGTGGACCCCACTGTGGTGGACACAGTCACTACCTGGTGTAAACCTATAGAGCTCTGTTCATAGATTTATGCCAGCTCTGAAGGTGGCTCAGTATTTATGTGATCATAAAAATCAATTGGGGCCGACAACTAAACTATAGCTAATAGCTGTCTCGGAACAAAATGTGACAGGTTTCAGCAAAACAGCTTCCTCACGCTCAGACTCCTGAGCAATGTTTGACAATAATTACACTTTAAAGGGGAAGGAAAAAAAAGCTTTCTAGGTGTGCAGACTAGCTCCTCCCTTCCCCCCACTGATATAAGCACATAAATAGCCCAGACATGCCTATAAACAGAAGTATGCAAAATCCAGCCCAACACCACCTAACTTTCCTCCGCTCTGCACTTGCGTGTCTTGTTTCATGCACACACCCCTCTGCTGAAGAAAGTGGCTCCACTGCCAGCGTACTGCTCTCACTGTGAGAGCCCTTAAGCTCCAAAGGGTAGGTTTGTATATGGGATTTCAGTCATTAAATAAACACCTCTCCAGAAAAACCTTCAATACCTATCCCTTCACATAAGCAGATCCTACTGCCCTGCAGGGAAGGAGAGTCTCTTTCTCTTCAGATAGCTGGGGGTGGGAGGAGGAAAGAGAAAGTTAAAGCGAGAAACATTAAATTACCCAATTAGTCTGTTGAAAACAGACAAGTGTTCTCCCTCTCCCAAATCTCTGCACAACATGATAGATTATCTAGAAGTCACCATCCTATTCAAAATCAAAAGCAGGGCTGTCTTATTGGAGATAATTAGTAGTTCTGGAGAGGAAAAAAAAAAACCAAAACAAACCACTTAGAAACTGTAAAAACAGAGACCTGGTACTTATTCTGCTGTGACTCTCCACTTGTACAACATTTCTTGGAGAATACACTATCAAAGTTTGCAAAGTGCTTTGCAAACATTGAATCTCAACATCCTTAGGTGACGAGGAACCACATCAGAAATCCTGTTTTCCTTCTGGGTAGGCCAAAGCCCATAAAGACATTTAAACAATTTACCCCAGATTGCCCAGCAAGTCGCTGCAGAGCCAGAGGAGATGAGGGGAGCCCCTGCTCCCCACCCCTTGCTTCAGCCACTACACAAAGCGGCCTTAACCATGTCTATCATTCACGTATTTTGCAAATCTCTCTATGGTAACTTCGGTGTCTCACCCAGAAAGAGGCAGGGCAGCTGATTAAAACCTTAGGGGTATTACTTTGAATACATATGCTAGCTCACTTCCATCTGTGTCGTTAATTAGTTCCTGACTGTAGGTTAAATGTAGGGCATGTTGTCACGAGCCTAAGGTGGGGTGGCGGGACCTCCTGCTATTGCCATATGGCTTTTTGTTTCTTCCTTCATTCTTCAGCTTTTAGCCTCATGCTTCTAATTTGTGGGCTCAACCATTATATAACAAAGAACAACAAGAAAAGCAAAACTAGTGTTAAAATAGAAACATTCTCCACCATTAAAACCTCTAGGAGGTTTGATTTGAAATACAACACAACCTCCTGTCTCATCCAGAGGCTGCTTTTACCCACAGCAAATTTGCTATGAAATTCAGGAAAGACCTATTCCCATGGAGTACTACTACTGCACAAGTAGGTATTTACCAGCCCTATAAACCCAAAGCAGGCAGCTTGCCAGGGAACAAAGGTCAGCCTTAATTTGTATAAAATGGAGAAGAACAAGGGTATGCCTACTCGTAATATGGATGCTCAGACCTTACAGAGGATGAAGGACCATCCCCGTCAAAACAATGACCGAGGTCTGGTCATCTTTTTTCCCCTGATGCACCTCCACAGATGCATCTTTTTGCTGAAAATACAAATGGCTCAGCACTCTCTTCAACAAAACTACAGATCATGTTTTGAAGTATGCCTGAACATGACTAATTACAAGACATGCAGACTATCAGCAGTTCCCCTGCAGTCATTTTCTAGTGAGTACAACTTGAATACTAACAGGTCTGGTGGTGCTTTGCAACTGAAGACTTGCTCCAAAGTGTTTAATTTAGAGCAGACATGGAAGTTATTTATTGCATTTTCTAGCTCTCATTGCATAGCTGTCCTTCCATTAGCTAGAGGCAGGGGAAATGATTCTGGTATTTCCAAGCATAAGATTCTATAATTTTCGTAACAGTTACAGGAATCAGAGCAAGGAAAAAATACACAGTATCTGTGTTGAACAAAATTGATTAAGAACTAGGTGATATGACTTCATGCCTGAGGATTATGGAATTCAAGATGTTGCATCTAGGTTTGTCAAACTGGTAGACTTCTTTCGACGCATAGATATCTGAGTAGCTTCTTAGATCTTATTTCTGCTGAGTTTTTTGTTTGGGTTTTTTTTTTAATCAATGGAGACATGTGGAATTGACTCACTCATCCCTTTGCAACATCCTTGTTAATTGTGCGACTTTTGCAGTTACAATGGCAGAAAAGTTTTGCACTGGGGGCAGCAGAGATGAATCACTAGTGCAAAATAGAGAGAAAAGGACTTAAAATGAGTCTTCCAGGGCAGGCAGGTTTGTTCTTTATTTAAAATTCATATGCCAATCATTATCTTTTAAGGGGAAAACTCATTTTCAGACATTCTTTTGCTAGTCATTACACAAAATTTGTATTTCTGCGAGAAGATGTAAAGAAGCACTTGCTTATCCTCTCTTTGCACCATTTAAGTGGCAGCAACTTGCCAACGCCATACCAGTAAGTACCCTGCTGTTGTAATGAGACATGAAACATCCTTCTTTGCCTCTCATAAAATAAAAACAATCCTTCTTCACCAGTCTGCAGGACATTAGCTGCCAACAAAAAAAGAATAACCATGACATTGACATAAACTGTAATGTTTATATCTGGAAGAGCAAAAATGGAGAACTTCAGATGTGTTTATTTCTAGTTTTGGTTCAACCCATTATAAAGATAAAGGGCGGTCATGACATTCAGCAGCAAATTCATACTTCACCACAGTTTCCTGGCACGGGCTCTGGTTAAGTTACCCTTGCCAGCTTGAACTTGTTAGTGGCTTTGCTTCCCCCTTGGACTCACACTGGCTTTCAGTACAAATTCTATCAAATAGCATTTCTCTCTTGGCATTTACAGCTCAGTCAAACTGGATTATCAACTCAAAAGGAATGTAAATAGCAAGTGAAGATCCAAGTCTTAATGCAGGCAGCCAGCAGGCACAATTATCTAGAAATACCGCAAAACAAGTCCTGTCGCTCATCCCAAGAGTGTCCATACACTTCTGTAGTACGGTGACAGCTATGACTAAGGGGAGGTTGGTTTACTTACTAATCCAGCCCTTGAATAAAGTTTAGATTTCATTTCTTTTCATCTCAGTATATCAAGTATTAAATGCTCACCGAGAGCGCCATGGCCAGTGTAAAGAAGGGTAAACTAAACCATATGGATACTAAATGTTGAACCAAGCTCAAGTAAATGGCATAACAGACTAAGGAATCCAGAGATCATAACCTTTAATTCTTTGATCTAGAAAAAACTGCATTTCTCCAGGAGCTGTTATGTTTAAAGAAAGCAGTGTTTTGATCACATTAGATAAGGAAGAACATGCACTAGAATTGGCACAAGATTAACTCTCTTTTATAAGATATGTACTACAGGATTCTGGGGGGAGGAGGGGTGGGGGGGGTGAAAAAAAAAAAAAAAAGACTTTGTCCTGTTCTTACTGTTATAGCCTTAACTGCAGCAACACGCTCCAAGTCTTTTGCATGCTGAGTTAATAAAGAGCATATAACAGCATTTTGCTCAAGACTTCACCGAGTTCAATCCCTTTCCAGACTCCTCCTGCTACACTACATGCATGCAAGGGACCACAAGCCTACCTGTAGCCCAGTGCGCGTACTGGAAAGGCTGAGGTTGGATGTGAAACTGCAGGTGAATCAATGGTAGTTTTTCAAACACTAGTTTGGTACAACAGCTCTCTCATACAACCTATGGTATAACAAGTCTGCAGTTGCCTCCCGCCTTGAACAGCAAATGCTCCAGTATCACAGCTCCTCAGTTTTGCCCAGAAAAACTCTATTCCCTCAGAAGCTATACATTAAGCCCTTATCCTAATATGCTTTGCACTGACAGATTTAAATATTTTAAGAAATTATCAAAACCATAACCTGGAAAGATATGCAATACATGCCATCAACTAGTGGCTTGCGTTTTCAAGGTTCTGTGAGATGTAAACTCCCACTGAGGTTTAGTTGTGTTGCGTTTCTTTTTCCACTGGGCACTTGATAGCCATAAGCTAGTAGTTATTATAAAAGCCCCCAAAATGTACTGTGTCTGTAAGAGTCAAACAGAAATAATTATACATGAAATTACGAGTTCAGTGGGTAAAAAAGGTACATTGTTTCTCTTTCTAAGTGGTTCCTCACAAATTAAATAGGCAACAGTGCTCATTCTTTTCTCCCAAAAGCAGAGAAAGAACCTGCTATGGCCAAAGACTGCTGTACAAAACAAAAATTAGAAGCTGTGAGCTCAAAACAAAACAGGAAACTACATCCTAAGAACCAAGGGGCAGATACAAACATACCCAGATTAACTTCAATACTGTATCCTGTTATATAGAGAAACCAAGCTAAAGGATACTGAGTCGATACATTAAGAAAATCAGGGGTTTTTTTTCTATTCCATGAAACAACTACTAAAGGACACCCCGTACCAAGCAGACTTCAGTGCCAGGGCGGGGGCACACACCCACGCCCAGCCCAACTCAAATCCTTAAGGGACTAGTTCTACATTGCACTTTTTTGGTGCAAGCTTTGGACACACTATCAAGTCTCACCAACAGCTGTAACAAGCCAGTATAAATTTGACTTGCAAATACTTCTTTAGGTATAGTCTAAAGTTCAGTCAGCAAACGATTTACTGAAAGTGATCCTTCTTGTTTACCTACTTGAGCCACACAAGGAAGACTGTATACAGATTAGATACCTGCATTGCTAGAACAGAATTTGCAGGTACCGCCTCAGTCACAGGGTTAAATAAAGCCCGCATGCATACACTAAATTTGCTGCTGCGAAGTAAGAACGATTGGGATTAGCAGCCTTGCTCATTTTAATTGTCCAGCCTCGCTTGCAAGAGCCAGCCACAGCGACGTGTTTGGTTCATGCATCTCTAGGTGGCGGTAGCTGCTCAGATTTTGAGATACCAAGAGATGCTTATCTCAAATTTAGCAACCAGTATTCCTCCCATCCTCCTAGAATTGCCTTTCCTAATTTGAAATGTGACCCCCCTCCCCCATTTCTTCATAATTTATAGTAGTCTGAAGCTGAGTCACAAGGATTTCTGCATTTTCCTAACCAAGTACACAAGAAAAGAGATGAACTGCCAAAGTACTGAGGTAATTTATAGCGTAAAGCATCGAGAGCTTCTAGTCGATCAAAGGACTCAGAGAAACAAACATAAGAACAATCATGCCTTCTGTTCTGTACAAATGCCATGGCCAGAAATAACTGTCCTAATTAACTGGTTTCAAAAAATGACTTCTCTGAAAGATACAATATTCTTACCCAGGACAGTATACAACTGCTACAACCTTATGGCAGCTGTCACTGGGGCATGAAAATTCACTAAATGAAGTTTCCTTTTGCTTCCTCTGGTTGTCCATAGTACTCATCTTCAGACAGCTGTAGCCATTTGTGATGCCTAAATTATGTTGTAATGGGACATTCTGCCACCACTAGTATCAGTGTTACTAAAGGATTACAATCACATCAAATCAGCATCATCCCAGCCAACCCTCTGTTCACAATTTATAAAGGGTAGAAATTGTGCCTGAGATGAGACTGTTGCCTGTTCAGTCAAGTTCATAGCATCTTCAGTATTTCAAACTGCTCCGTGTTGATGCTTACTGTTGGGTGTAACAGTTGAACTCTACCAGTCTATAACAGTTGCCTGATGATTAGGTCCTGAATGTTGGAGAAAAATATGAGCCTGACCCTACAGATCACCTACCTTTATGCATGTGACTGTTTGTCCTGTTGTACATGGACAACTCCTGCAAACAGCATTCCTCATTGCACTGCTCAGAGCCTAGAATTGTAAACAACGTGGCCATTGTACGATTGTATCCGAGGTCATGGGCTATAATATAACAGTTACCCTAACTCCCACGTGTATCTCCAAAATTAAAGCATTTTATTCTTCTGTTATTGTATATTCCAGTGTTTCCAAATCAAGCAGCATAAGGATTTATGTTGATAACAAGGAAGTTTCAGGTACCATGGCAGAGCTGCCTGTGTACACTGCGTAGTAAAAATCTGTTATTTACTATTTGTATTACAAGAGCACTGAGAATTCCTCATCAGGTACCAGGAATAGAAGGCAGACAAGACAATCTCTGCACCAAATAACTTACAGAAGAAGATAAGACTGAATAATAGGTATGGATAAGGAAGGGAAACAGTAAGATCCATGAGCTGACAGACAGGGAGCACAGCCTACCGGCCCCATCCCAGCTTGTGCATCAGGCAGCCTGCTCAGTACACACCTGTACTGCTTCCTCATGGCATACTGCAGGGAACAAAAGAGTTGTTACGCACAGCACTTTCCTAGCTGGAACTGAAGACAGTAGGTCTTCCTAGTGACGAACAGGAGTTACCACTTCATTTCGGCAATACACAAAAATAGCTTAGCTTCAGTGCTTTTAAAAGCTTCCTTTTAAAGGGTGTTCACAGCTAAGCGTTACCAAGAATGCCAGTGTATGAACCGATCTAAGAAATGATTGAGAGCTTCCTAATTAAGCAGCGTTCTAGCTATTTAGCAGCAACCAAGCACTCAAAACATATGCTTGAAAACAGGTCAAGACAAGTCAGCAATTAGCCTATTAAAAGCATATATCCTCTTCTAGTGGAGCCTCCACCAATTCACACAATGCCTTACATCAGATTGATAGTGTAGGCACAGGGCACATTCTTAGAACAACATTTCAGCCTTTTATACAAACCAGGAAGGCAGATATGGGAAATACTACTTTTTTTTTTTTTTTTATACGACCACACTTACTACACAATTCACTCAGAGTGAATTGTTTCTCCTCTTCATGCAGGCTTACCCATAGAAGGGATGAGAGGGTATCCTACTCACGAGTTTCTTGTGACCTGCTTTTATACCTGCACTCCAGCAGAGAACTATTACCTGAGCTAGACACGCATCTTCTTGTGTTTTTCCCACTGTAACAGCAGAGTAACAGTTGCAGAAAGTGCTACAGGTACTGCAAGGACTTTCAACTGCAGCTACTTTCAGCTCAGCACTGTCACTATATGCAAAGCTTTTAAGCAAAAGCACAGATCCTTTTTTCCACTATATTCTTTCACATTTTAATGAGTCTTTAAAATCCTTTGCATCTGTGCACTACGCTTCATAGTATTCCAGCATATTGTAGTACTCCTGTAGCACTACGCTACAACATAATGCCTTCGTGTTTAAAAGCATGCTGCTTGAAATTAAACTTTTTTCAGTTTAGCCTTACTCTCTCCAAGATAAAAGCCCTTCCCCATTTTCCTCCACTGTTATATCTGGATTATTCAGATAAAGTGTTCTTGATCCTTCTGACCCGGTTTACCCTGATTTCACAGCCATATAACAACAGGATCTACCCTGCAGCTCCGGAAAGCAGAGAGCACTGGCGACGTGAACAGAAGGCATGCTACTTACAAATGGGTTTTCCCAGCCGAGGTTCAGTGAAGCTGAACATTAAGTGATAGTACTACAGCAGAAAATTGTTGTGAATTACAGAGCCCTGTAGAAAGACTCCTGTATCTGGTAAATCGCCGAAATATCTACCAGCTCCTTCAAGGTATTTTAGAGTTGCAATGGAGCCATTGCTTTCCCCCCAAGACCCAGGTGAGGGGCAGCACCAGTCCTGGAGCAGGCAGGAGAACGTCACAGTTTTCCTTCTCCCTTTCCCTGGGTTTGTTTACACAGCCAGAGTCCTGCCGTTCCGCATGCAGGGAGCCGTAGCATCCCCCTGACAGCTGCCACCTCCTCTTGCATGCCAAACCCCGGGATTTGCAGTCAGGACAGAGCCAAGAGCATCCCCTCTGCCTACATTCTTCCATACCTAGACTACTCTGGGCCATCACCGGGGTTGAGTTTTCACCCAAGCGCTGGCAGGCAGCACTCCTCCTCCACCAGCAGAGCCACTGATTCCCACCAAGGTGCTACCCGACACAAACGAGCAGGATGATATGACAACCTTCTCCCTTGACGACAGCCCACCACGTGCAAGCAGGAGGAACCCACCACTTCTGCCACCCAGCAGCCACTCAAACTTAGTGACGCCAAAGCTGCTCCTGCCTGCGAGCGGGCGGCTCGCTGCCCGGCCCTCTGCTCCTATCTAAAGATGACCAAGGAAATTCAATTTATGTACTTATCACACTATGAATTAAAGATTACAGAAACACTTGCTGAGGGGAAAAAAAAAAGTTTCAGTGGGATAGATTCTTTGCATTCATTAGAACTGTGTTACTAGAAACATAAATAAGTAATGACTATTGATCTCGCAATAGTCATAACCTCGGAACAGCAAACTACAATAAACTGAAAGGGAAAGTACATATTTTAACCGTAATGTGCAAACCAAGATACCAATAGCACCTCTTAAAAAATAAAGAAGCAAAGCAAGCGTGGCCCACAGTTGTAACACCTTATGCTTTTCGTCCTATATAAAGGGGGAAAAAAAAGTCAGTGGGATAGCTCAAGGCTTCCAAAGTATTAAGTAAACCTTTGCCAACGACATTTACCGTCTAAGGCCAATTCCTTCCTGGCTGGAGGATGTTTTCCACACCAATATGAAACCAAACCCCGCGGGCAGGACCCAACCTCTCCCCTCACCCCCCACGGGAGACACCCCACCGAGCGCCGCTCCCGCCGCCCGCCTCAAGGCGGGACGACAAAACCCCCAACGCCACCGGAATCCCGCTGAGGGTGCCGGGGCGCCCTTCGCATCACAGCGACGCCGGCCCTCCGACAAGTGCACGGCTCTCCTCGGCCGGGCCGGGCCCGTCCCTCCCCGCTCCCCTCGTGAAGGAAGGGGCCGGGGGGCCGCCGCCCCGCCGCGCGCCCGCCGCCAGGGGGCGCCGCGCGCGGCCCAACGGCCGCCCCAACGGCCACGCAGGGCGCCGCCACGCGGCCAGCGCGCCCCGCGCCCGGCCCCGCCTCGCCCCGCACCGCCGCCGTCGGGGGAAGCGCCGGCGCCGCAGCCCAGCGGCCGCCCGGGCTCCCGCGCTCCCCACCTCACGCCTCCCGCCGCCGGCTCCCCAACAAAAGCCCCCGCCGGGCCGCCCGCCCCGCCGGGCACCGGTCGGACCGACAGGTGCGGGAACAAAGGGGCGCGGGGGGCTGCCCCAGCCCTCCCCTCCCCGCCCCGCCGCCGCTCCCCTTCCTGCTCCCCGCCCGGCCCCTCAAGTTTCCCGGCGGGGCGCCGCGTACCTCGTCGTCCACACAAAGCCTGTCCGGGTCCCCTCCGGGAAGTCACATCCTCTCCCGGGCGCCCAGTCCCACCGGCCGCCTCCCGCCGCCCCAGCAACACAGGCGGCGGCTCAAGTGTCTCATCAAAGCTTTATGAGGGGCGGGAGGGCAGCGGAGACGGCTCCCCCACCCCCGCCGCCCAACGGGAGCCTCCCGGCCCCGGCGTCTCTCCGCGGAGCCGCTTCGCCCCCCGCCCGGGCGCCTCCGGCCAGCGGCAGCGGCGGCCGCAGGCACCGCGCCGCCCCGCGCTGCCCCGCTTAAAGCCTCCGCGCCGCCTCCCCGGCCCCGCCACCGCCCCCGCCCCGCCCGCCCGGCCCGGCCCCCGCTTCCCCGGCGCCCCCCGAGCGGCGGGCAGGGCGCGGAGGGGCCGGGCCGGGCGGGGAGCGGAGGGGAGAGGCGTGGGGGGGGGGGGGTGTCTGTCCGCCTGCCCGCCCGCCCGCCCGCCGCGGGATATTGGTTTACTCCGCCGGGTATTAAGCAAGCCCGAGCCATTTAAATATCGCTCCCGCGCTGACCTCTCCGTAGTTTGCCTATTAAGAATGCAATCAAGATAATAACAGGCATTGCTTATTAATGAAGCGCCCTCAGGTAACGTTACACCGGTGACTTTCTGGAGGCGGGCAGCGGGGCGCGGGGGTTCAATCCAGGCGGCCCGGAGGCGGCTCTGCCTGGCCGGGGACCGGCACCGGCGGCCGGAGCCGCCCGTCGCCCCAGCGCCCGCCGGCGAAGCCCGGGGCGGCCGCGGTGCCCGTGGGATCCCGGGCGAAACGCCCCGCTCGGGCTCTCTCCCGGCTGCCCGCCGGCTGGTTTGTCCTTCCCTCCTGTCAAAAAATCTGTCTTGCCGTTTCCCCCTTCTGCCTGTGCAGCAAATACAGTAAATTATTGATAGTGGAAATTGCATGGTGGAGGCAATAATGGCATCCCCTGATTGAGTAGCTCCATTTGATCTTGGTAAAGACAGGGAGATGGCATGCTCCCCGGCCGGGGCTGGCTGTGGCGAGCGGGAGTGCACGCGTGCGCCGGTGGAGCACAGCACCTCACGCCACGTCCCACGGCGAAGGCCAGCCATGGAAGAGGCACCCACTTCGTCTCCTAGCCTGGCATGGGCTGTGGTGGCCACACCTGCGCCTTCCCATGTCCCCTCACTGGTAAAGTTGGAGGCGGTTGATTTTCAGAAGAAGATATCCCATCTCTTTTATGAATCGGTTAAAACAAGCATCTTTCTACACCTTAAAGCCTGACTGCCATTTAATTGCAATTAACGCCAAAGGCCCATCCGCTTCGGTGCGCTTCTGGCCGTTTATTTATACTAGAAGAAATGTGTGCAACTCATTGCTGCCTTCAGACAGTCTGATTGCCTGTGTGCTTTTGCTATGAAACACCTGCATTTATTAGATCAGTAAAGTAATAAAATATCCCAGGCGTTTGAAATTTGAGTACACCTAAGGCCCTTCATATAAAAAAGCTTTTAATATATATTAAGGGAAACAATCCTGGTGGTTAATATCCTTTGCAGCTTTAAGAACTTCTTTAAAAATCATGTTCCAGTACCACATTACCATCCCTCTTGCACTTGGGGTTTGGTTTTGCGTGTTTGAACTAAAAGTGTCACTGAGCTGTGAAGACAGTTCCACCTTTTTAGTCCCAGTGATTTCCAGTCCAAATCTACTCAATTTACAAGAAAGGAGATGTTTTTTCCAAGTCCTCGCTAACAGCCTGGGCCTGAGGAATCACGCCCAGCTCTTGCTGTCTGATACATAGTTGCTAATAAAGGTAGCTCTTCAGGCCAAGTCCTGCTCGGTTATTTCTGTAATATTCAAATTCTGCCATGAGAAACACATCAGCCATTTCTTTTCCTGCTCTGATATACCAGTATAACCTTGCATCCTGCCGCAATACTGCCAGGCGGGTGTTTGCAATTTCAAACATGGGGATCGTAACTGGAACTTGCGAAGTTAACGTGTGCATTTTATTTTCCCGTTTTGGACTTCTCTCCGCGATCCCATTCAGCTACCCAGGTACGACTGTATCGGTGTGGGTGCCTGATTTCACCCAGGCAGTATGTTTTCAGCAGCCTTTTTGCGTAGTGATAAAACAGTACAGTTTTAATATTCTCTGTTCGTAAGAAGATGCCTGCAAATATTTGGATGATCTATGAGTCAAGTTTAACAGCAGCAGCAGAGGCTACTTTAATTAGCTGTAATGTAATACATTACACACATGTTATTCCTGGAGGAAGGACTCTTCTCCCGGTACACTAGACATGCAGATGAGCAGCAGCGAGTATCATGCTTTAGAGACACCAAAGCATCTGCTGGCTTGTTCGCAGGAGCGAAGGAGAAGGCGCATATTCTGAAAAAGTCTGCTTGTAATCAGAACAAGTTTTTTAATTTTGGAAAGGAAGCGTGTTACGGACCGCCTAACAAGTCCTCACTCTGCGGGACGCGCTTCCAGCTTGGCTCTGCTAAGAACGTGACAACCATCAATTCCAGGCAACCATGTGCTGAAATTCCCATTTTGCTCTGCTAGAAACACACTGCCTTTTGCCCTGGTACAGAGATTTTCCCGGGGAAGAGGTGTGGTCAGAGAGCTGCTGTATCTTGCCAGTATAATCAGCCCTTTGGGGATTATTACCAGCCAATGCTTGATTCCTGGGAAAATGAAAAAGTAGTGTAAATAATGATCTGTTTGGATTTTTAATGCACATACAAGCCGGGCTCCTTATTTTTCAATCAGACCCTGACTTCAAGGAGAATTTTGTATGAATGAGCCCCGAAAGACAGGGTCCACAAGGTATTAGTTTGTGAAGCAACCAATAGTCATCACATGGAGAAACTGCCCTGGTCAGAGCTCTGCTCCTTTGTCCGCAAGACGTACTGTAAGCTTGGAGGTACACATACAACCTCACCTTCAAAACTCATGGGATACGTAGGATGCAATGATCAGACATCCTGACGTTTCCCACAGATTCCCAGGTGACCGCAGGAAGAGTTGTCTCTTGTTGTTCCTGAAAAATGACATCTCCCAGCCTGTCTCAGGTGCAGCTCTGTTTTCCCCATTTGGGTTGCAGAGGAGTCAGAACTGAGTGGCACTCGAAAGGAAAGCTACACCGCAGGCTGCAGGGGGAAGAAATGGGCAGGCAGGCCCTTTGCTGGTGATTTCGGTTTGGTTAATTCAGCGTATCGAGCCTCTCGGTGTCATTGTCACGGCATGCCCGCCTTACAGCATTTACCTTGAAACCCGGTATCTTTTTCCTATACCTAGCTAGTTAAAATTCTTTTTTGCATACACAAATTATACTTCACCCTTTTCCATGCAGCAACAGGGAATGAGTAAGAAAGAATACGAGTTGTCAATCAACATAATGTTGATTTATCCCTGCAGCAATATCAGATTGCTTGCAGGGGGGTAAGACCATTGCTTTTTGCTGAATTCAATTTAAACTGTAGCAGAGGCACTAATGATACTGTAGATACTATAAAGAAGAAAGCAGAAGCACGCACATCTGGTTTCTGTCTCGGTGGAGGTTATGCATTACAGTGATTGATGTACAAGGTCCAAATTTACTGATAAACTAATAATATGATAAAGTAGTTTCTGGGGCTTTTAAATTCCCCCCATTGCAATTGTAGGAGAAGCAATAAAAAAGTCGATATTTGAAAAGGGTAACATTCTTAAAAGGTCTATAGTTAGTCAATACATAATTGGCCATTCAGTCTTGCCCCACAAATGTGTCTTTACACTCTCCATTTTATTCACGTAGTATTTCGACCTGCTTTTGAATGAGAAAAAGGTCAAGAAGCTACAATTTGGGCTGCCTCTCACCCGGTTGTCAGGGAATATAAACTAATCCTGATTACACAAATGAGAATGCTGTTGATGTACTTGGGTTTTGACACTAGAGTATTTTTTCTATTAATAATTTTAATTGGCTGAGGTCAGTTCTTATAGCACTACAAGCATTTTATGTTTAATTATGTTTATTCATGTTTCCTAGTTACCTATCTTTGCTATTTTTTCACATTAGAAGGCTGGAAAGTTCATGGAAATAAACTTTTCCGACTCAATGCTAAAAATTGCAATGGATTATAAACACAATCGGAGGTTGCCGGCATGTCGCATTTGTAAGAAGATGACTGGGCTGTGACGCCGTTCTCCAGTGATTCAGCGATTGCAGCATGCACAGCAGAGCCACTGATGCTCCACACGAACATCACCGGGACTAGAAAACCCTCACCATCTTTGAGGACCAAACCCAAATTCTGCTCAACTACGTAAAGTCTTCGTAATCAGCCATGCTGTGACTGAGCGAGATGAAGAGAGACGGAGGGTGGCGAGTTCTTCCCCAGCCCACCCCTTTCACCCAGGGGTTGCCCAAACCATGGCCACAGCCTCTCCCGGGCGTCTGCATTGCGTGTCAGTGCCCTGGGATTGATGGCAATTGGATCTCACAGCCTCGAGGTTTACCTCGCATCCAGCCCGCAAAGAGTTGCTGTGGCTCTGGTCTACAAGGAGCTTGCTGGGTGGCCAGAATATACCCTGTGTCTTAAAAATAGCACAGGGTACTTGCTCTTAATATCAAGCATAATTTCGCCTTCAGTGAACAACGTCTGCCGAGAGGCCTTTTGGCCTCATTTTATCAGGGAAAGTTATGAGAAACAGCAAAGGCGGGAATACAGACCTGAAGATCTTTCATTAGACGTAGTTTGTAGGCTGCATGTGGACAGGCACCGAAACCACAACATTTTTGCTGAAGAAAATACCACCTAATAGCTCAGAATTGTCACTCTGCAGCTACAGCGAAAGTGAATTTAAAACTCCAACAAACAATTAAAATAATTGGTCTCTTCTCGTGCCTGCTAGAGATATGCCAGCTTTCTGTCACGCAGGGGCATCTGTACCCTGGATCTTGTCCCATGCCTTCTAGTCAGGGATTGCAGTACGATTTATGTGCATAAAACTGCTTCCATAACAGAGCTCTGTGGTAGGTGCAGATTAGTCTTTTGCAAACAAGGAAATGCATGTGTCTATTATATATAAATTTATCAAGCTGCTCATGAACGTACTTGTTCAGCGAGCACGCCCCTTCTGTGTTTGTTCCTTGCCACTGCTCATGTAGTTGTCTCTACTGGCATCAACTGTCATAGAAATGGAATATGAGTCATACGTGACAATTACCACATACATCGAGTGATGAACACACACACATTCCTCCCCATCCAAATGCATGTCCACACTTACCCAGGCGATGTCACCTTACGTGACAGCTAACCAACACCGTGCACACACCAGCGGAGGACACACATGGCTGATGAACACGGAGTGAGGTACAGGCGGGAGGTGGCTGCAGCCAGCACCAGGATGCCCCTGCGAGCCCTGCGAGGGCTGCTGCACAGGGACCGAACCCTCAGGTAACTGCAGGGAGGCAGTTAGAATCATAGAATGGCTTGGGTTGGAAGGGACCTTTAAAGGTCATCTAGTAACGAGCAGGGACATCTTCAACTACACCAGGTTGCTCAGAGCCCCGTCCAACCTGACCGTGAATGTTTCCAAGGATGGGGCATCTACCACCTCTCTCTGGGCAACCTGAGCCAGTGTTTCACCAACCTCATTGTAAAAAATTTCTTCTTTGTATCTAGTCCGAGTCTACTCTCTTTTAGTTTAAAACCATTACCCCTTGTCCTATCGCTACAGGCCTTGCTTTAAAGTCTGTCCCCGTCTTTCTCATAAGCCCCCTTTAAGTACTGAAAGGTCACAATAAGGTGTCCCCAGAGCCTTCTCTTCTCCAGGCTGAACAACCCCAACTCTCTCAGCCTGTCCTCATAGCAGAGGGGCTCCAGCCCTCTAATCGTTTTTGTGGTCCTCCTCTGGACCCGCTCCAACAAATAAATCCATGTCTTTCCTGTGCTGAGGCCTCCAGAGCTGGAGAGTACGGGGTTACGGGGTTTGGCCCTGGCTGGTGCAAGGCAGGCTTTGACAGCCTCCCTGGGCTGCCTCCACAAATTTCTAGGTGTCCCTTTTGGGGTTTTGTAGGAGCCCCACGCACTGCTCGCGCGGCGAGACTCTTACACGAGGCACAAAATCCCTCTTCCCCGTGCAGAAGGCTGGGGGTGTCCAGGATGATAATTCACCCTTCGTCCTGACCACAGGGTCCCGTGGCCAGTGTGGAGCCATGCAAGGCCGACCCCGTCCTGCAGGGTGGAGGGCGGCTACCAAGGATAGCCAAAAAGGTGAGAACTAGAGAAAAGGAAGGAGAGAATGAGTCCGACCCAGCAGCAAAATTAACAGTTGGCTTTATCGTTCCCTGATGCTCTGACACTTGCTAAACTTGGGAATTCATCTCACAAGGGTCTCTGCCTTACTGCTGTCATTTTGGAGGCACTAAACACCCGGCACCGGAGCAAAGGGCAAAGTATCTGGGTTGTGCCTGAGAGTATCCAGTGTACCGGGTGTCTGGCGCACGGTGCCCAAGCTCTTCCCCGCTCGCCCCTGACCTCCCCGCTAACAGCCTGGCCACCGCTCCATCGCAGCGGACAGAAAAGAAGCCATGAAACAACAACAACAAAAAAAGACTCTGAGTGAGTAGCAGATGTGGGAAGGGAAAAGAAAATCCCCTCTTCCCCAAAGAGGTTGTGTGTGATTCCACGGGACGGGGGAAACCGGAGCCGAGTGCGGAGAGGTTAGATGGCTGGAGATGCACTCCTGTGACGAATCCGGCCATTGGAGCTCTATGATTAAAGAAGATCAGAAAACTCTCGGTGCACTTGTGGGTGAAAGGTGTTGGGATTGACTCATCTCTCCTTTCCTCTAAGTATTCAGTGGGTTTCAATTAGATGCAATACAGTGGATTATTTTTAATATTTAAAGGGATCGGATTCCAGGGGTTTAATAAACTTAGCCAGGCATCTTGTCCAATAGATAGATACGTGCCTTACCAAACCCTTCTCAGTACCTAACTGTGGAGAGCTTATTTTGGGTATGTCCTAAAAATAAGCAAGCCCCTCAAAACCCCAGGTTTGCAGCCCTGTGAATGCTCCTTTGTCATTTATTTCTATTTAAGCAACTAAAAATCTCCTCTGACATCGAGCTCGAGCACTCTGTTCGCCAGGTGCGGGAGGCTCAGTGATATTGCCCGGAGGGTGATGGGTGATAAGAGATCTAAAGCAAACACTCAGGGAGGGGAGATGGAGGACGGGTGCTCGGCGCCGGGGGCCAGGAGCTGTGCTGGGGTGCCCACCACCCACGGGGCCCCACTCCGGCCTGGAGCTGGCAGGAGGGATCCTCCCTGGGTACGCGAAGATCCTTGGGAATGAAAAGCATGTGTAAACATTAAACAGTTCTTCTAGCTCTCCTGCCCTGCGCTACTTTCATATGAAGGCATCTTATGCTACACTTAGATAGCTGTGCTACACTTAGACTCATCTTCCCAAAGAGGTTAAGGTTCTTTGGCTCTGTCTCTCTTTAAAGCACAGCCACGTCAATACTTTTAATGAGCTGATGTGTTTAAAGATAAATACAAGAGATTTTTTTTTTTAAATAGGATATCGAGCTATTTTACCTAAGAAGCAACTCTAGAGTTCAAAACATTTTCCATGTTAACCACCTAAAGCATTAAAGAGAGAAGTATCTGAGGAACAGTAGATATTTTTGTTATTTGCAAAGTAAAATTATCAGTGCAGCAATAAAAACTAAATAGAGTCCTCAAAATGAAAGCCAGACCACATTATGTTCTCCTCCTCCAGTTACTTTGACTTGTGGCTCAAGAAACAAGTGCTGGATTAGTTGCATTAAAGCCAAAATTTCCCTTGACTAACATGTTTCATTTGTTTGCTGTCTTTTCTGTTTATTGAACACTTGGGATTGTTAATCTTCCACTAATTTAACGACTGGAACCATGTTGTGTATAAACGTTACTACTTTCCACTTTGGAGATTAATAGGCAGCCATGCGTCAGTCCGGCAGTTTTCAGTCGTACGGGTAAAAGGAATCATCTGTTTATCCACAGCAGAGCAGCGCCCGGGTGGCACGTGAGCACCGACAGTGGCAAAAGAGTCAAGATTCGGGCCACCATCGAGTCACGTGCTCGCCCATTCCCCGGGGAGCGTTAATGCACAGCAAAAAATGCTAACAAAGAGGGTGCCGTCCCCACTCCCTCTTTCCTTCCACCCTAACACCCAGCCCAGCCCCAGGGAGCGGGATTTACACAGGGGCCTTCATTTCTCTGCATTGGCCAGATGAAATGATTCAATTGACCTGCACTGCATAATTGCTTTAAATAGTAATTAATACCAGTATAGTTGTAGTTGTGGTACTCCTATCAAAATATGATTTTTCTCCTCACAAGTACGGTACGGGAGTAATTGGATGTGCAGCCAGTTCTCTCTCTGCGGCACGTGATGTGCTTGGTCTATCATTTATAGACACAGAGAGATGGAACGAAACACAGGGCGGTCGTATGGCTACTCTGGAATTCAAAAATCCTGAAATATTGATTCAGAAAATCAATACAAATTTTAAGATATTTTAAAATAACCTTCCTCAAGTTCTACACCATTGCTCAAATGGGAAAACATATTGATTTTTCTGTCCCAGAAAGAAGCCTTCCTGTGCAAGGATGGGGTGGCTCTGGAGGGATGGTGGTGGGGCAGGAGCATCCGCCAGCGGGGACATGGCCACCACCACAAAACCCACGCGACCAGAATGGCAAGCAGGAGGAAAGCAATCGCACGCGTCCCATAAGTGTTCCCGGAGCGCAGCAGCCCACTCCCACCATCCAGTGTCTCCCAAATGGGCTGACCCTTAGCTGGCTCCTCTCCTATCTTTTCCTTCTACTCAATGTGCCCAAAGCCCCTCTATTTTTAGGGTTGGCTGTGACTCAAAGACTACACAAGTAAATTCCACCCCTGGCTTTGGTGAGATATTGAGTGGGGCCTTCTCTTGGTGGTTCAGGACTCATGCCATTGGAGTATAAATTCATAGACAACATTATCTGTGTTTATTTCCTGGACACTGTTTATTTTTCATGTAGTTTATACAGATGATGAAATGTAAATGCTTACAAGGGAGTGGTGGCTTTAAACACCTCTTTGTATTTCATTAGTTATTCTATTTAATCCACTATAATTTATTGCAACCCACAGTTGTACTATACGGCCTCATAGTGCCTTTACTTATTTGAATATAAACACCACTGAAGTCAACAGGAATGCAAAGTATTTAAATCAGAAGAGAGCCAAGTGCTAGATTTTAAGCAAGGACTCCGCAGCAAGGCATTTAAACCACTATTTTAGACTTCCGTTACGTTTCTGTTTGATGCTTTACCCTGATACGCGCTCCGGGCAGAATCCCTTTCCCTTCCAGACATACATAGATTCTTCCCCTTTGGTTTCTTAATTTGGGTTAGATCCCATAATATGAAAAATATACTCTGATATTGCACCTAGAGCACATTGATGAGGCCTAAAGAGCTCTCCTGTGATGGGAATTAAGATCAAAAAAGATATGGAATTTAAATATTCAACATTTCTTCTTGGATATGAAACAGAAAAATTGTTTTGATGCAAAAGTCATTGCGACAGAATATGTTACTTAGACTGTGGGACTGTATTAGGGTAAAATGGCTTTTTAGATAAGAATTGCACTGAGAGAAACTCCTTCATATGGAAATTATGACATTTTTGTCTATTGCCTCTTACTAGAAATGTTTAAAAGATCTGTTAAAAATATTCTTTTAAGAAGTTGTATCAAGATAAAAGAAAGTAAATAAGAACCAGTATAATTTAGAGGATTATTTCTGATTAGTTTCCTAATTTAGACCCTGTTAAGTGCTAGAGAACTGCACCAGTTACCAGAGTTAGGGAAGCGTAACTGATAACATAAGTTTATTTTGCAGTTTGGGGGTTGCTGTGCTTTTGTCAGGACCTCACCTTCGCAGTAAATTAACGTTGTGTTAATTCCATGTACTGATGGGCTTAGAGAGACTGAGCCCAAGTACTAACACAAATGAGAGACAAGTGTAGGAAAAACACGTTCTCGCTGCCTGACAAAAACACACGCCTCACTGTTTGACAAACTAGTCCTAGACCTCCCTCTGAATTTAGCCGATTGATTTTTAGCTAGCCATCGATCTTTACTAACATCCCACAAAAAGCACAGACTCAGAGGAAGGCAGACAGCTTCCCCCATCGAGGTTCCTGATACAGCCATGTAGGACGCGCTCACAGGTGGCCGAGGGATTGCTAAACCAGCTTGCTGGGAAGATCGACCTTCATCCCATGTTCGCCCATGCTGGGCAAGATGCACCACTATTTCTTTTCCACCCAAACACTGCTCTCCCAGCATGGGCCAGCCTGGGGCCGCTGAGGCTCCAGCACTCTCCATCATTTCTGCTTGCCCACCATCTCCTGGTGCTCCCACACCTCCTTACTGGCAGGGGGTCCCTGGTGGTCCCAGGTACATCCCTTCCGTACAAGCTTGAATGATGCAACCCTATAATTTTCCTTCCCTATGGCTTGTCTGTCTGTTACATATCTCCATGTAGTCTCTGCCTTGCCAAGCAGTGACAGTGCCCATGAGAATGGATGAAGGAAAATTAACTCAGCCACAGCCCAGGTGCCTCCTCTTTGAGGATACAACCAGGCTGTCACTGTGGGAGCAGTATTTGGGGACACAGGGAGGGTTCATGGCCACAGTGGTGGTGCTGTGTCCTGGCCCAAAGTCTCTTGAGTGCCTGTGCCTGAGAGACTTCATTGCCTTTTTCTATGAGGAGTCAAAGGTGGGGTTGGACAAGGCTTGAGAAGAGGTTGACAAAACTCACAGCGATGCCCTGAAGTGTATGCTTCGCGTTAGTCTGAATTTCCTCACCACTTTGTCTGGAAAATCCCTACGGATAAATGAATATGAAATTCTGGCCAGTTCAAATTAACTTTCTAGCTTTGCCTTACAAAGGGCTTAGCCTTCTTGTCAGATATTTTGGTTTCCTTAAACTTTGGGAAATGCTGCAGGAAATCTTTGATGGGAAAGTAGATGATAAAAATAACTATTTGGTGCCAAAGGTGGTAGACTGGGGATTAAAAGCCCCACTGAAGTCAAAGCCAAAGACCCAGATGCGTTTGGGTCTTTGCAAGAGCTCAAAAAAACAGAGGCAAGAAAAGCAGTGGGTACCCCGGGCTATGACCATGGTTGGGCAGCTGATGACTGAATCTAGGTGAAGGATTTGGGAAGAGGAAAACAACAGGTGATGGGCGGAAAAAAAGTATGAGAACTAGATCTGCCTGGGGAATAGGTGGTGGATAGAGTGACCGACTGCTGATGTAGGAGCGAATACCACGGAGAAAGAGAAGAATCAGGTGAATCCATGATTAAACTCTTACCCCACCAAGGTCTTTGTGAAAGACTTATTCACACTAAAAAAAAACAACAAAAAACCCCAGGAAAACCCCTAGACTCCAAGTGCTCATTCTCTCAGAAGAGGATGAGAGCAAAACATGTGACAGATATTAGTCACGTCACTTAGGAAGGTGTTCAAATACCATGATGAATGATGAGTGTGGCATAAGAACTTAGAATCACTTAGTCAATAAACCAAATCTGGGACACAGAAAGAGATTAATATGGGAAATACTGTGAGATTCACTCCTTGTGTGGATGACGCTTTCTATAACCAATAGATACATTATTTATTTTTTTCTCTGATGCAATGAATTTTCATCAATACAATAAAGAGTATCACACTTCAGGCTACAGCAAGTGACTTCTACAGAAGCAAAAGACATTTGAGATATATCACCATCCATTGGAAAATTCCAAACCCAGGATACAGCCTTGCTTAAAAACTGCTGTGACATTTGGTTTTCCTGGCCAATACTATTTTATCAGATATCTGTTTACAGAATTCAGCCAAACATCCTCTCAGATGGTTTTATAAACTTCCGGCAGATGTGAATGAATGCGTATTTGACAGACCCAATTAAGCACCTAAGCAGCTCCAGTCTCTTGACCCCTGCTCATGACTCTCACCACATCTCATTCTCAGTAGAGTTGGTCAGGTTTCAAAAGGTACTCACTGTCAGAAATCAGCTGCTTTTTCTTTTCTTTTTCTTTTGGTAACCACCTGTTTCCCTGAAACCCATTGTCTTTTCATGATGTATTTTGTTTTGAATTTGGATAATTTATCAAGTGTCATTGTCAGACTTTTGATGATAGCTTTAGAGGGAAATACCAAAAACCTCTTTGAACACTCTGTAAAACAATATAAAACTGAGTTTTTGTTGAAAATATTGGAAAAAAGGTAGTTTTGAAATGTCAAATACTTTTGAAAGTCTGTCTATGTTGTCAACATGTGACCTTTTCTGGTTCCTCAGGGAAAATCTGAATGGGAGCTGTGATAATATGGAATGACCACTGGGCCACCATACAACCTTCTTCCATTGCTGTTCTTTTAAGGAGTGAAACATGTAAAAGGATGAACAAATCTGAATGCAGGATCAGGCCTGAAGCTGGTACTTTGACATTTCTGTAGCTGTACAGGTTTAGTGTCTCTAATGTTAGAATAACACACTGCAAGAGTGAGTACGTTGAGCTATACTGTTATGTCTTATCTTAGGCATGAGCAGTCCTCATCTAGACAGCCTCCATCATTCCCTTACCATTCGCAAGTGTTTCTTAAAAATAAATCGGCTAATAAAGAAGCTGAAACGTTGTTTTTTATAAATTTATGGTATTGCTCACCTTATTCAGTGCTTGGGGGGGAGTTTGGTAACACCTCTGTATTGTTGCTGAACAAACGGAGGCAAAAGAACTGGGAAGATGTGCTATACAACACACAAACTGTGCAGGAGTAACCCACTTGGTGGCTTATTAATGGAAGCAGCCTTGGAATCAGCCTCGCTGGTCTTCCCTCCGCTCTGTCTTTAAAGAGGTTGCATGACCACACGTACAAAGCAAACCCCTTGGACACTGCCCATGTTCTTATGCTCTTGCTAAACAGATGAGAGAAGGGTTAATCCTGAAGCTGTCCCACTGCCAGGGTCCCTTCCTCCTCAACATGCCTCAACTTTTTTTTTTTTTTTAAACTGCTTCAGCTTGTATTGTACCATTAGTTATAATAATGGAGTCTAGTCAGAAGCTTGTGGCCCCATAAACTTTAGACATAATTTTAACTGTGTCAGCTTTAAAAAGTCAGTATCTGCCTCATCAAAGGGCAATCATGTCCAATGTGGGTGTCTGTGCCAATTGTGTTTTGAACTGCAGCAATAATCCAACCAAACCATGTGAAGAGCTTTTCTACACCCACATTTCTTAATTATCATCATGAGACTGAGGTAGTTGAGACCAGATCTATAATGTTTTCTGGATGTCAAAATGCCCACACACCTTCTGTAATCCTTGTGCTACCAGCCCCCTTTCATATTGCTTTTAGCTGGTCCATCTAATTATCTGTTACCATGACTGTTCACTGCGTTATTCCCCGAGTCCCACAAAGGCTTGTCAGGAGAAAGGGGCTCTGTTTAAGAAAAAGGAAACAACTTGTCAGATGAGACCTCCTTAGCTGCACAACCCTACCAACATTTTAGTGGATGATAAACACCTCCTCACCCCTTTCAGCAATGAACCATTATTTTTTTTTACAACCAGGTGAGACCTAGGGCTTTAAAAGTCTCTGCATACATTGCATCCGTAAACAATGCGTTTTCTTGGGAGGTTTGGGATCTACTGCCAGTTTGGAGAATAAATAAGTTCATTATTTTCGCATGTGCTACATTCAATAAGGATCTGAAATGGGCAAGTAGCGAAAATGTTATGACTTAATGAACATGTTGCGTAATCATTCTTGCCAAATGTCAAAATAAATTGGAGGCCAGAGTGTATGGTTTACGCTTGTTAAATTGGGGTTTTGTGTGCTATTTCGGGAAGGGAAAGAAAAAAAAAAAAAGACAGACAGACCAGACCACAAAAAGGTAGGGGGAAGAGAAAGTATCCACTTGGCCACTTATGGCAAGACCTTGGTCCATTAGAGTCCCACCACTAATATTCCCCACGGGAGACCATACAACAGCCTGGGACTGTGGGGAAACCACTTACCGACAGCAGAGTTGGCTCTATGGCAAATGCCCCTGCCCCAAGGCTCTCCGCTAGCCAAGGAGGAGCAGGGGCCAGCCCCCCGCTGCCCAGCTTACGCCAGCCACCGGACACGGCTAATCCCTGCCTCTCCGGCAAGCGTGGAGCTGCACCAGAGGTGAAAATCAGTCACAGCCATTAGCGACCTCAAAAGACATTTTTTCACCAGGAGATTATGAGAGTTTGCGCTCTGCTGTGAAGTTCAAATGACAGCGGGAATAAAGTGACCGGAGCCAGATCTCGCTTTTGCTGGAGGCTGTTGTGAGATGTCTGTTCACTTCTACAGGTATCCCATCGAACCCCGTTCTGGCCTACAGGGACTGAGAAACGCAGGTTTTCCCTATGTTATGCAAAGAGTTTTCTGTTTGTCCAAGCAATGAGTATCTTGAAAGCTCCGGGTCCGGGAATATCTACACAGCTGAGGACCTGATCCTTTGGACACCGAAGAGTGTCACGGCTATTTTCCGTTTGACATTGCCTCGGGAAAAGACCAATTAGGATTACGCGAGAAGTAAAATTACTCCCATACTTACACGATTAGGAAAATAGGTCTCTCAAGCTGCATGTTTAACAGGAGATCAAAGCAATGTTGTTCTTTTGCAGTTAGATTTTGACTCATTTATGTTTTGCCCCATTGAGCACAGGTTCTAGCAGCACGGGGAGGCCACTGGCACACGCTTCTTACTCCACCTCTACTTCTAGTAATGGGAACGCAGCAAAGGTGCCTGTATTTCTTTCTGCCCGCATGAAATGCGTGGATACATATCTGTGGCTTTCATTTATTTTGTTTCATGACACAGGGAGGGGGGAAAAATCCTTTTCATACACCTACATCTATCACATAGCAACTAAGAATAGAAGCAATATTGAGACAGATGGAAATGTTAACGGTGACAGCTCACAAGCACGAATCACACATTTGTGAAATAATGAAATGGGTGGGCAGTTGTTATATGAACTCCATGTCAGTTGGTATGCTTTCCTGGCTATAATTTTGCAAGAGTATGTCTCAGAGATATTTTCAGTTAATGGGAGAAGTCGGTGCCCTGCCCTGCCCTGCACCTTGCTGGCGTGTGGGTGGAGGGATTCACTGAAGTTGGCAAGCGATTTCCACGCGAAACTGCTCATCAAGCGCCCCGGGCGCTGTGGGACGTCCCCTGACATTTTCCTGCCGGGGCATTTTAGTATTCCTAACGATGTGGTGGGAGAGACGCAGAAAGGAGGTGTAAAAAACGTTTGGAAACCCAAACACGAGGGAAACAAGGGATACTCACACTTGCTTCAAACTCCTACTTCCAGGCATACAAGTATTACCTTTTTTTTTTTTTGCGTATCATCTGCCCATATTCTGTGGTCTCTATTACTAGCTGGACTCGCCGACCACGAATGAAAATGAGGATTACAAAACCAGTCCCACGTTTCTCAGTTCTTTCTTTCTAGTTCTTCGTGCCCCAAAAGCCATCATCTCCATTTTAAGGACCACTTTGACAAGCCTGTTTTTGCTAGCCCCAGTTTCTTAGCCCCAGTCTAATGTTAGCTCAAAGGGGAGGGAGCTGTGAAAGCGTCTATCCATATGTATTTTACCTTGTGCTACCTGTTTCTTTCCCAGGTCTAAGGAACCTACTGATTTTCAACAACTTTCAGCGGCACTGTGTCTTACAGATGCTGTTTACAGCACTTGACATGACTATTTTTTGCTAGAGGAATGAACTAGATCTCCCGAAATCTTACGGATGCTCTCTTTGTTTGTGCATCTGATTAAAATATTCCAACAGCTACATCTTCGAGTGGTTGGTGGTGATTTACTACGGTGATTCATGGTAAGACTTACAGCTCTGAGGAAAATTTGTCCCTCGGGATTCATCCACCTTTCCAGAATTTCTCATGGCAGGACAATCGTATGCCACTGTATTTAGGAAGCAATGTATGGTTACTAAATGGCAGCCAGGCTGCATTTTCTTCGGGCACTTCTGAGAGCTCAATATTACCAGTGTGATAAAGAAATGAGATAAAGGACTTGCTGTACAAAGGCAAATGCATGCATCCAGCCACCTCAGATTAATGAAATGCTAGACCTAATCCTCCAGCATACATGCCTGGGAACGGTGGCCACTAAAAATAAATAGTGAGAGCTATCAGACCATTTGAAATAGGAAATTACTGAATGATGCTGAAAATCAAGCGGTTATCCAAATGGAGAGGTGCTGAGAATGACAAACTTGGAGACAGACCATGCCTACGTCAAGTACCACATTAAAAAAACATCTCATGCTGGGCACAGACACCTGACAGCCACCAAACCACTGAAGACAACACTCATGGTACCAGGTAAAATAAAAGGAAAACTATAAAAAAGGAGCAAGAAAGACTGCCACGTCAAAATTTTGCAGGATGAAGAGATATTCGAAGGAGATAGGACATTTTACAGTTTCATAACCATAAGAGATGAAAGGTGGTGACGAACCACCACCAAAGCGGTGACAGCTCTTGGAGAAATAGTAGGTACTAAAATCAATAAAGCTACTTGCAGATTAAGGTATGAGTCACCGTGAGCAAATGTGACCAAATATGGCCCAGTGTAATTTGTTAGCAGCCTCCCGTCCCATGCATCTCTGCAGAGAACTATTAGAATTCAACACAAACACGGCAACACAGAGGCAGAAAAGGAAGTACCAGAACCAAGAGTTTTTTAAGAGCTGGTAAGAAAGTAATGGGTGTAAAATTAAAATATACAAAGATATACAAAATTATCCACGGAGTGGAAAACTCATATAAATAGAAGCTCCTTGGCAACCTCATATAAACCAGAACCATTTATTTGGGGAAGTGGATGGGTCTTAGTAGGGCTCATCAGCACTAGATCACAGGAGATGTATTCAAATAGTAGCTCTACCACCTGACTTTTCCCTAAGTGAAAAAAGGTCAGAGGACGTTTCGTGATGAATTTAATGCAACTGATACTGCAAACTCCGTGCGTTTGAGTTTTGTCCAGCCTGCGGATGACGGATGCTTCTGAGACCCATCTCTCCTCGGGCTAGTTTCTCCTCGCCTCAGAGCTTCTGAGAAATGCCTCTCATCGCACCTGGGCAGGCATCCCCAGCAAACGCAAGTTCTCTAAGTGGAAATGGAAAAATACACGGGGGGATCCTGCCCGGCCCCTTCCCCGGGCTCCCACCCCGCGGCGCGGCCGGGCCCGGGGGCGGTGGGGGGCGGTGGGGGGGCTGTCCCGGCGCGGAGCCCAGGCCGCGGTTTGCGCATCCCCCGGAGAGGAGAACGGTTGTTATTCTTTAATGATAAAAAAAAACCCAAACCCAGCCCCCCCCATAAATAGATACTAACGCAGAAGAGACGCCAGGTGACCGACTTTCGTGGGAGCTCCGCGCCGGCGCCCCCCCGGTGCCGTCCTGCAGCACCTCCATTTTGGCTGTGCGCGCCGGTGCCCGGCCCGGCTCCGGGGCTGCCAGCGGCACCGTCCGGGGGCTGCTGGCGACGTGCCTCTCCCGGGGGGGGAGGGACGACGACGATACGGAGGGGGCGGCAGAGGGGCGGCATCCCCGTCCCCCCCATCTCCGCAGGACGGTGGCCCCCGGGGGGGGGGAGGCGGGCGCCGTAGCAACCGCGGGGGGGGGGGGGGGGGGAAACACCGTCGGGGTCCCGGTCCGGGGCGCGCAGTGCCCTGCGCGGCGGCTCCGCCCGGCTGCGCGGTGGGGATGCCGCCGCCGCCGCCCCCCCTCCCCCGCGGCCCCGGCGGTGCCAGCCCCCCGCCTGCCGGGGGGTTTCCCTCCTCGCCGGCGCTACGTGCGAGCCGGAGCGGGAGCCCGGTGGAGGCGGGGGCGGCGGGGCCGCGGGATCCTCCTTCCCTCCCTCCTTCCCTCCCTCCTTCCCTCGCCCGCTCCCTGCCCGGCGCTGCAGCGGGGCCGGCCGCCGGCTCTGCCGCAGGGAGCGCCCGCCACCCCCGGCGCCCCGGGGTGGGGGGCTCCGGAGCCGCCCGGACGCCCCCCGGTTCCCCCGGGGCGGGGAGGAGGGGTGGCTCCCGGCGGCCGGGATCCCCCCCACCTCCTCCTCCCCGTGCGGGGAGGCGCACGCTGGCTGGAGCGGGGCGGCGGAGGCAGCGCGGCTCCGTGCGGACCCCTCCTCCGCGGGAGCGCATCCCTCCCCGGCAGCGCGGGTGGGCGGGGAGGGGGGGTGGGGATGGGGGATCGATGCACAGTCTCCGTGCAGAGACGGAGACCCCCAGAGCTTCTCTACCTGCGAGCACTGCTGCTACCGCCGCTGCTCCGCCAAACTGCTGACTTTCCAGAGCTTATTTTTAGCCCGGAGACTAAATATTATTAGCTACATTTCTACGTAGGAAGAATCGGAAGGGAGGGGGGGGGAGGCACTAGAGAGAGGGAGATGAGCTTATCCGAATGATCTCCAGGTGGGGGGGCTGCGCTTGTGTTTCAGGCTTGTCAAACACCTTCCCCCCCCCCCCCCCCCTTTTAATTATAGCAAAGTAGATGCGGATATTGGATCATCAGCAATACATGCACGGCTCTCCCTTTCAGTCGTAGGTTGCGTACACAGAGGGGCCATCAGTGATCCCTCAAGCTGGGGACCGGCTCATCTCCATGTAGGTAAAGATCAGCTGCGTCTCTATCTCTGTAAGATCAGTTGTGCACAGTGCCAGCTAGAGCTCAGCTGCATCTCTTTAGCTATGCAAAAATCAACTTACATCCTTAGCTAAGGAAAAAAAAAATATTAAAAATCCGTCGCATCTTATCTAGGTAAAGATCAGTTGCATCTCTACCCAAAGCATGCAAACGCACATAGAGGGACGAGATCCCCCAGATTAAATCAGGCACAACTTAACTCAACTCGTAGTGCAATCTCATCAAGCTTCTCCTACCTTTTCTAGCCTCCACACACCGAGCAGCCAGCAAGGTAACAAAACTAGGCAAAGAGCAGGCACCCATCCCCGCGCCACAGGGAGAGAGGCAGAAGCCGGAGGGGGGTCACCCCTCCGCTTACCTTAGTCACAGCTAACACCACGAGCAGTGGCTAGATCGCGGAGATAAACACTGGCATTTCCCAAAGTTGACACCGTCAAACCAACCCCCGGAGCTTGCAAGACTCTTTTTTTTTTTTCTTTTCTTTTTTTTTTTTTTCTCCCTCCTTCTTTTCCTATTCCAGCCCGCACCGCTAGGAATTCAACTTCGCCCAGCTCCAGCGGGGCGAGAGGGCGGCGGGCGGGGAGGGGAGGGGAAGGACCGGCGGGGGGGGGGAGGTTGGGGGGGTGGCGGAGTGAAGGAGGGAGGGGAGTCAGTACCAAGAGCCAGCGGCTCCGCGGAGCGCGCAGGGGCGCGGAGCGGGGCCGCCCCCCCCCCCCGCGGCGGCGCCACCACCGCCGCCTCTGTCCAGGGTCCTGCCGCCGCCGCTCCGCCGCCGCGCCCCGCTGCGCGCCCGGGCCGCTCCTCGCCCCCGTCTCCGCGCGTTGTCACGTGCCGCCGCGCCGCTCCGCACCCCCACCCCCCCCACCCCTCTTCCGCGGCGGGGCGCGGAGCTGCCCCCCTCCCTCCTTCCCACCCCCCCTCCCGACTGTCCGCCGCCATCCGTGCCCGCTTAGGGAGAGGGCAGGAGGGAGCCGGGCGGAGCGAGCCCGGCAGCTTCCAAGTTTCTCAAACGCCGTGTTTCCATCGGCAGCCTTAAATCAAAGAGCGTTGCAATTAAAGTTACACTGTCTAAAGCACAATTCTCCCGGCCTCATGCGGGTTACACGCTTTGGTATATTAAGTACTAGAAAGCCGAGCCCCGTGATATTAGATACTGTCGTTAAGCAACATCTCAAGCTTTTTTGTTGTTGTTGTTGTTGTTTTTTTCTCTCCAGTTATAAAAATAGGCTTTTTTATTGGTACTCACCATTGTTTCTTTGCTGTCCTGGAGACAGAAGTGTCTTAAAATCCAGTCTCTCCAACAGATGCTGGAAGGTAATGTGTCTTGTTTGAAGTCATCATGTGAGAACTTCTGCTTTGCTCAGTGGATCGCCCACCACTTGGTGTGACTTATGAATCTAATAACCCTTTGCAATATCCGCGAGCTTAAACTCTCCACCACCTTGGTGCCTACAGAAGACAGAAAGCAACTGGCAGGGAGTTTTAAAAACCTATAGATTTACGCAAACGCCTTAGCTCAGAGTCACGTTTCCCTTTGAGTTCTTACGTGATCTTAATGAATGAGAGGGGTTACCAACTAACACGGTATAAAACGTGATCGCAGCCGCCTCCCAGGAAACCGGAGCGGGACAGAAAGTTCCCGAGGAAAGTCCTTCCCGTCCGGGCGCGCTGTGTAATGAGCCCTGACTCCCGGCCGCCCTCCTTCCACCTCCCGGCTCGCACCTGGGGCCGTGCAAGACGAGCTGGCTCTGGAGATTTGCATTGGTGACAGGTAAGTAAACATTTGGCTTTTTTTTTTTTTTTAAATGTCACGTTCAGTCTCGCTCACACGGGAAGTGCTCCAGGGACTTGTTGCATACTAGCTCCTGCCACAAGAGGAACAGGGCACAGTTGCCAAGACGAGCTCCCGCGGAAACCCCTGCCTTTCCCGAGCCGCAACTTCCCAGTAGACTTTAACTCCCCCTCCCCGCTCTGCCCTCGCCGGGAGGCGCAGCCCCGGGGGCGGGCTGCCCCGCACCAAGCCCCCGCCGCCGGGGAGGAGGAAGAGGAGGGAAGGGGGGCGCATGCCGGGGATCTGCCGTCCCCTTCCCCCGGCCCCGCCGCCAGCCCTGCCCGCCCGCCGCCTCCCCCGGGGACCCGCTCAGCGCCCGCGGCCCCGGCCGCCTCCCTCCCTCCCGGAGGTTATTTCTATCTCGGGCTGTTTCACCCCGCTTGCGGTGTAAAAACACCCGCCCGGGCACAACTGCGGTCTGTTTCCCCAAGAGAGGTAGTCGAGCCCCGCTATGGTTCCTGCCAAGTCTCACAAAGTCCTCGTCCCCCGTTTTGTCTCCGTATCTCGGATTTATTTGTCGGTAGCCGCCTCTCCGGGCTCGGACACCGCCAGCTCGAAGAGTGTGTGTGGGGTGGGGAGGGGGTGACTGTGGGGCGGGTTTCTTTGCTTTCGGAGGCGAACTACAGCCAACTGAACCCGGACTCTCCAAAGTTTGTGGGCGCTGCCTCTGACAACAGGAAAAGGCAAGACCAAGACCCAGAAGCTCCTTGCCCGATCCCCCTTCTCTCCCGATTGACTGTTAAAATTGCATTTACGGGTCGTTTCTCTCCAGAGCGCCCCTGTTTCGCCCACCCCCCCGAATCCCAGGTACCTCTGCCTGGGAGCCAAAGCAAGCAGCCTCTTCCATGACAACCATTTATGTTGATCCATGCAATAACCAGCAGATGCTGCCCTAAGACTGGTACAGCTGGTACTTTCCTGCCTCGTCTGTCCTGGGGGCAAGGTGTTAGAAGAAAAGTCAAGTGGTCTCCAGCAAAGCTGCCCTGAAGAGAACTGCTGAATCCCTTCACCGGCATTACATACTGGCTGTATGACATGCAACAGGCAGAGCCGTTTGGAAAGGCTGTGGATGATGTAAGGCTGCACCCAATAGATCACCCTATCAGTTGTCACCCGGGCCCCATCCTGAAGTATTGATCTTCAGTCAGGAAGCTGAAGTTTTCTTCCAGCAGTTGGAAGTACTCATAGTTAGTGTTAACACTAGTCAGGAATATCACTTTTTAAATTACATTAAAGAAAAAAAAATTACAAACGTTTCAACAAGTGGGCTTGCAGCAAGTTCTGCTTTCTTCCAGTCCTCTAAGCAAATAGCTCCTGCCTCCCCCTCAGGGGAGTAAAATAATGATGGTAACATCTTTGGGTAGTAAGTCACACAACTCATATTTGGACTACACAAATATGTATCTAAGTCTTAAAAGTTTCTGACTCCATGGAGTCCTCAGTGGTTTTGGATAGAGAGAACTTTACAGAGATGTGCTACCAGTTAAAAAAAAAATATTTCTACATACTTATTTCATAGCTCAAGAAATCTAGTCTTTCACTGAGAAAGTAATTCCAGATATATCACTCATAAGAAAGTATTTTATCTACAGCACTGTTCCTCTCCTACTTCTCATCTCATCGACTTCTAGATATTTTAATTTTCTGATGAGGATCTCAGTCATTTGGGATGCCCAGAAGAAAACTCTGCCAGGTCAAAGTATTATACTGATGTAGTAATGTTAAACTTACAAAAACCACTTTCATGTAAGCTTCCCAGGAGATCCACAGCAGGAACTGGACATGCTATCGTTTCAGTCCTATCCAACTGTATTTTCCAGAGCAAATCTATGGGGTTTGCTGGTAATACTAAGGCAGGGTCACGCTGACAGGATCACAAGCAAAGATACTCCTTCAAAAAGCTAACCAGAAGAGCTCCTAATCAAGTCTTCTCTTTAAGATAACACAGCTCCACCCACTTCACGGGCGACAGCTGATAACCCATCTCATGCTCGTTAGACCAAATTAAGCACGTGTTTGCTGGGGGGATAGTTTACTTTGCATTGCTTCAATCATGTCACTCTGAAGTAATTAATGAAAAAACAGGCACAGTAATCAAGAGAATGGCACCAAAGTGTATGGAAGAACAAAAGGTCATTAATAGGGTAATATGGGATGCTATAGAGGTGGGAGTTATCTGGCAGAAGAGGCGGAGGTGGTATAAAGCAATCACATCCTTCCCTTGTCCTGCCATTCACTGGTGACAGAGCAGCCCAAGTCGTTCTGGTGGACCACCGTCGAAGATGGGGCATCAGTCAATGCACAGAAATGATGGAGGGGAGTCACTAACAGACAACTGAGAAGGATTCCTACAAGAAAGGCATTACAAAGGGGATGGAGTAGAATTAAACCCAGATGTCTGTTGAGTTTCCAGCCACTTCCATTCTCTGTCTTGTTTCCGACTATGGTTTTTATCTCTAGAGGGGTTGATCCCTGGGCCATGGGAGACACAGCCGTGAAAAATCACTTGATGTGAGTAGGTGCGGAGGAATATTTTCCCTTATTACCGTAGAGGGGCACAATTGATTCAAAGTTACTCATTTGACAAATCATACACTTGAATAGAAGTCGGGACTAATGAGTACGGTTTGGTCCATCGTTTAAAACTAATAATCAGGTGATCCGTTTACAGGGTGTTGAAACAGGATAGCTGTTAGCTTTTGCCAGAGCGACACGGCACAGCATTTGCTATATTCAGGTAGTTCATACATATAAGGCAATGTACATCTCTTGTTCCAAGTCTGTTTATCTTGGATTTACATTGTTACCAGATGAAGTATACAGCTGTAGGACTTGACTTCAGTGAGACTACTCATATGTAAATAGTGACATAACTGTTTAGCAGATGAGGCCTAATTAAGCGGGAATCAGTCATACATTTTCCCCTCTCTTAGGCAAAAGAATGTGAAGAATACTGCTGGAGCATTGGTAGAAAGTCACAGTGCCTTGAACCAGCCTGCGAAACACCCCAAAATCCTAAGTGAGCTGCCAATGTTTGTTCCCTGCCTTCAAACGTAATTGAAAACAGTGATCTATTACTGGTTGGCTTTTTCACATACTTGAAAGGCTACCAGAACGTGCAGATGACTGCTAAGCACAAGCGAAAAGACACCTTACATCCATTATGCACGGGCTGCTTCTTCAGAGATTGCTGAAAACCCGCCTCAAACACCAGCGTTAGCAGTGCGAGCAGAATCAGACAACAACACTAGCTGTCAACTTCATGGAGATGCTTCTGAAATAAGAGCTACGTTGCATCATGGCTGGTGTGAAACGGGACTGCCAGCTTCTCTCCGTGCCAGTAATCTAATGGTACATTTGAAAGAAAGGTCCCCCGGGGTCATTGTGTGCTAGTTTGGCTGGTAACCTCCTGCTTCTTCAACAGACGGATTTGGCACCTGCCCTGCTACTGCCCGGAGGGTAAATACCATCCTTCCAGTACATATTTAGGGTAGCCTCCCATAAAGTGTTGATTTTCAGTGCCTGATCTCCTCCTCCTGGAGATTATCCCGCTCTGATATCTCCATCTTTTCCCTGATCTTCATGCTGCAAGCGTTAGCAGTCTTTCACTCTGCCTCCTCCCTCCCTGGAGGAGTTTTCCTTTCTTTCTGAGCCTACTCGTCTTCAAACCGCTCCCAACTTGCGTATATTCCGTGCTGGTAACATGCAGATGAACATCGTAGTCATGATCCCACTCAGATACTAAACAAGCCTCCCACCAATGCCTAGTCCTCCTTTAAAGTGCTAGAACATTTCAGCTTGCTTTCAGTCTCCTCAAAGCACCAGGAAATCCTCTGGAGTAGGCAGGCAGCAGCAAATGTGCTTGCTGTGTTTGTACCTCAGAGAACAGCTCTGCACAGACTCGCTTCCAAGAGCGTGTTGAGAGGGAAAAGAGGGTGAGACCCCCCCAAGGTGGGGTGATGGGTCTGTATCCAGCACAGAGCCTTGGCTCCTGCCCACCTCGGCTCAGCGCCCCAGGTGAGGGGCTTTGGCGTCGGCACCAACAGGAGGCATTTTGCACGTTGACTTCTTTTAAAAATCACAAGTTGTGCCAAGCTCATGTTCATGCTTGGTAAAACCAGGAGACCGAAGGGTACCCCCAAGGAAACCCACACCTGATGTAAGTCAGGATAACATCACAGTTTCCATCTTCCAAGGTGTTTGGAGCAAACACCTTGAGACAGGCGTCTTGGCCACTGTGTTCCTCCCTGTAGGGGCAACAGTGCAGGCTGGTGGGGGAGGGAACGTGGCAGAGGTAAAAGCGAGTCTGCCAGCGTTGTGCCAGCCACGGACTTGCTCACGCTGGGGAAATCCTTTGCTCGGTGCTTTCGGGTGGCTCTCGGTCCCCCTGCATCGCTCTCGCAGCACGCCAGGGCTGTAGTGAGAACTTGAGAACAGTTCCAAGAGTTTTGTATTAAGTACCTAATTGCCATCAACTATTGTAAAAAGTTTTGCTTAAACTACTTTTGTTATTTATGCAAAAGGCGTGTTTCAGGAAAACTTCTAGAATTCAGGTTTTGTTTTTCTCAAACTGCCGCTGATGCAAATGTAGTTCAGACCATATCTTATCTGCTTGGGAGGCACTCATTTAGGTTAGCTGCAAAAGACAGGAGATGAGATAAATGTAATGGAAACTATTGGCCCATGTCAGTTCTCCTGGATGACCTGAGCAAAATGAGCCACCGGGTATCTCTTACTAGAAGAAAACCAGAGATAGGGAGAGAAATCAGAACCTGGAGAAAAAAGAAACATGACAGCCGTAATCTGTTACTATTGCAACCTGATTACAGGATTCGTTGGCGTGGCGGGGGACCCTTTCTTTTGGCAATAAAGACTATGTCTTGTTTCATGTACTTTCTGGGAAAGTATTTCCAGACGGATCAACCTTTAAAACTGCTTCTTTCTTCAATTTCCTTTAAAAAGATCAAACATACAACATGACCGTGAACAAAATGAGCTACACCACCACCTCATCACTTTTTTAAATGCCGTTCTGTACAGTCCTGAGTTAGTAAAGAACTCCAGCATTTCCAGCACAGAAATACCCTTATAAAACTAAAGGGGATTAGCCTTAATTGTACTTATGAGTGAAAAGTAAACACATACTTTAGTTCCTTTCTAAGTTAATGTTTAAAAGGAAACTATCTCCCAAATCATATTAATCTACTTCTCGACAGTCAAATACCCTATCAGCTTCCATGGGAGTTCTCAGTAACAGCTGTGTATTTGAACCTCATTGAGCATGATGGAAACGTGTTATTGTTAAGAACAAAATATCTGCTGGAGAAATTATACACTGAGCTAGCAGAGAGCAAGAGGAACTGGGTGCAGATCGCGTAAGGATTGTTAAGGGATGCTGGCCAGCTCTGAGTAAGAGCGACCCTTGACTTTGTCTCGGCATTTACATGATGAACTCTTTCAAATAGAACTGTGCTCTCTTTAAGTCCCCTGTGTAAAAGAGGAAGAAGGTGAGATGACCACAGAAGAAGAGGGGAGCAGGGAAATAGTTCTGTAGGAGAAAAACACTAAAGGGAAGTAGAAATACAGAGAAACTCTTATGAGGCTACCACCGAACTAAGGACATTTAGTCAAATAATAACCTCCATCCATCGAGTTAACTGAAAAAACCCAACCCATACCAGCTATGTTTGCAACTGTCCGGTATATTTTTATCCTGTCATTTTCTGACTAAAATGACAAACAAGTTCTCCCCTGAGACTGTACTCACAACAGCCAGGAAATAGTGCTAATGTTGACCTAAATAAATAAAGCTTCTCCTGCGTAAGAATTCCTGCAAGGATCCTTTAACACAAGGTACTTTGAAAACATTTACTGCAAAATGCATATGAAACCCTGGGGGACAAACAACCTGCTAGACACTATGGTCTCACTATCCCAGTTTGGCAAGCGAGGCTGAGAGCTTTATAAATATGCTGCTGAGGAAAACAGTGGTGCTCAGGGTAAGATTTCTGGTGCCAAACCCGAAGGTCCCGGATCCTACTGGTAGACCTTTCAGATAGACCACAGATGAATTTTCATAGAAAAAAAAAAAAATTATTTTGTCGAGTTGGGTACATGGGTTTGGGCTAAGGTGTGTGGGCGCACATAGAGCTTTAACTACCTGTGTTGTCTTATGATGATTTGCATGATGTTTTTTGCCTCAGGTGGTGCTATTACTCCTGCTTGACTTTTGGATAGTGTCATTCATTGCTGTTAATGAGAGCAGTTACACTTAACAAAACAGATCTCTCTAGATGCACTGTTTATTGAGGTGAATTAAATCTGTTGTTCTTAATCAATCTGAAGTGGTAGAGCCGAGACCCCATTCCAAAATCAAGCTGTCCAAAGATAGGGGCAAGTCTAGAGGAAGATTTTGTGGAGGCTTATTTAGGATTTTATTGTAATTGCATCAAACTCAGCGGTGTTAGAGGTTGTTGGTAAAAATATTATTGCTACTCCTACTTTCTATTTGCATCATAGATTTGAAGTTGGTTTCATTCCATTTGCAGCCCACATACTGCTGCAGCATCCTTCCTTTTGCTCTACCTGCTAACCCGTCAAAAAGGTGGGCCGTTAGCAAAACCTCCACTGAGCAGCAATTAGCAAGTCTTCTGTTCCAGCAGAGATGACAAAACTGGCTTTTGGTTTTGCAGGACTTGGAGCTAGAATGGCAAAGGAGGGCCGTTATTTTAATTTAGCGTGCCCTGTAATGCTGCCCACTTCCCTTAAAGATGTCCTTCTGCATGGGCTCTATGAGTCAGTACCTTCCTCACATGCAACGTCTATACAAAGCCTTTAGGTGTGCAGATGTCATTGTGAATTAATTCACTTGAGCCACCTTAGTCCTTTCTGCCTTTCATCACCCCTACCAGAGTCGAACTAAATATAATCTACGCATTTTCCCTTCCACTTTCTTTTCTGATGCACTCGCCTATTCTGATTGCTCCTCGTAGAAGCCGAAGTAACTTTTGTTTGTGACCCAGGGAACTTTATTGAATAAGTACATCTAGAAGTGTTTCTAACACTGAACACCACACAAACTGCATGATTACTTTTAGCGTCTCTTATTGAACAGAAAGTATTTTAATAACCCGAAAGATTCTTCAGTGAACAGTGCTGGATCGGCGCAATTTATAGCGTATTTAAATATTTTTACGTTGGTACCCAAGATTGAATTCCAATATTTCTCTTTTGTATCTCTGAGCATTTTAATACACTTCTGGGAACACTTACCTTTTATGATGAAAACAATATTTTCTAACATAAAGTGGTGATTTCAGCTTAAGTGCAACCATATGTATCTTAGGGCAAGGGCTTTTTGTTCTAAGAAACTGTTTAATGTTAAGGATCTTTCACAATGGGAATGTCACAAACTACCATATACCAGCTTTCTTGGAGAAACAAGGACAAAATGCAGAACAGTATAGCTTCTATAGTCAAGAATAAATACTTCGAAGCACGACTGCAAATTGAGATTTTTTTTCAATTAAAATTGTAAAACTACAGAGATATGGGGAAAGCACAAAACAAATCTACTTGATTTAATGAGCCTGTCTCTCTCGGTATGGGTTAGATCATGTCCCATTTCAGTTTACCAGTCTGATTACTGGTGGGTAATAACACCGCTAAACCTAATTCCACAGAACTATGCAAATAACTTATCGCTGGGTCTGGACAGCACATACCCCTCATCAGTAGAAACATCACATTCAATTATTTTGTTTCGGGAAAAGGCCTCAAATCTTTCAGAAACTTGAATTAGTCTTTACAGCTTTGAGGGGCACTTTTTGTGTCCATTTTACAAAGAGAAAAACTGAGGCCGAGAGCATTTAAACTGCCAGTAAATGACTCTGATATTGCAGCTCGATCCCCAAGCTGTTTGCCCACAATAATAATGCCGGTCAAGATTTGGCAGTCCCAACACTTTTTTCTAAGAAGTATATAATGACTCTTCTCCTGTGCCTGCTGGGTATATTACTTTGACACTGGGAAAAGATCCATGTAAAAATATTTGTGTCATAATATCAAGGATATGCACTCATTTATATCGCCTAATGGCAAAACACCAGTGAGGAGCAATTATTAATTTGGGGGTAGAATGACTTTAGCAGTTCAACTTGTACACAAATCAGAAAAAAAAGCAAAGGCAAACAGCGAGAGAACAGCAATCAGATTTTCCAGCTCTTAAACCTTCTCAGACGTGCACCATCTACCCTAAAGGTTAATATTCACCTGTGGGTCATAATGTTTATTGTGCATTTACTCTGTGCCCCGCACCCTGAGGTAGTGAATTTGCAAGAGCTGTGAAGTCATAGAATCATTTCTATTGGAAAAGATTCTTAAGACCATTGAGTCCAACCATAAACCTGATGCTGCCAAGTCCACCATAAACCACGTCCCCAAGTGCTATGTTTACACATCTTTTAAATACCTCCAGGGATGGTGACTCAGCCGCTTCCCTGGGCAGCCTGTTCCAATGCTTGACAACCTTTTCTGTGAAGAAATTTTTACTAATATCCAATCTAAACCTTCCCTGGTGCTACTTGAGGCTGTTTCCTCTTGTCCTATCACTTGTCACTTGAGAGAAGAGACTGACTCCCACCTCTCTACAACCTCCTTTCAGGTAGTTGTAGGAGGCGATAAGGTCTCCCCTCAGCCTCTTTTTCTCTGGGGTAAAAAACCCCAGCTCCGTCAGCTGCTCCTCATAAGACTTGTCCTCTAGATCCTTCACCAGCTTTGTTGCCCTTCTCTGGACATGCTCCAGCACCTCAGTGTCTTTCCCGTAGTGAAGGGCCCAAAACTGAACACGGTATTCAAGGTGCAGTCTCACCAGTGCTGAGTACAGTGGGACAATCATTTCCCTAGTACTGCTGGCCACACTATTCCTGATACAAGCCAGGATGCTTCTTGGCTACCTGGGCACACTGCTGGCTCATATTCAGCCAGCTGCTGACCAACACCCCCAGGTTCTTTTCTGCCGGGCAGGTCTCCAGCCACTCTTCCCCAAGCCTTTAGCATTGCTAAAGGTTGTTGTGACCCAAGTGGAAGACCCAGCACATGGCCTTGTTAAACCTCATACCATTGGCCTCAGCCCATCAATCCAGCCTGTCCAGATCAGCACTACCCTCAAGCAGGTCGACACTCTCACCCAACTTGGTGTCACCTGCGAACTTACTGAGGGTGCACTCAATCCCCTTGTTTGAGTTGTTGATAAAGATATTAAAGAGGACAGTCCCCAGTACTCATCCCTGGGGAGCACCACTTGTGATCAGCCACCAACTGGATTTAACTCCAATGATCACAACTCTTTGGGCCCATCTGTCCAGCCAGCTTTATACCCAGTGAAGAGTATGGCCTTCTGAGCCATGGGCAGACAGTTTCTCCAGGAGAATGCCGTGGGAAATGGTGTCAAAGGCTTTACTAAAGTCCAGGTAAACAACATCCAGTCTTTCCTTCACCCTCACCTCACCGTCTTGTCATGGAAGGAAATCGGGTTAGTTAAATGCTCTGGAAGCACCTGGCCATGGAGGCAGGGGATGTCGCTGCTTGTGAGCCTACAGTGGTTGTGCTCCTCACCTGGTGCCTGCTCTCCGTTCATGGCCAGGTACCCTTCTGAGCCCTACCTTGCCTCAGAGCTGCAGGGGTAGCAAGATGAGCGCGCGGCTCGTTCCCCGAGCCCCCGTGGTGCTGGGGTGTGCCGTGCCGGGGGGGGGCTGGAAGCGCACATGCCCGGGCGGGTGCTGGTGACAAGCCTCACCTGTGAGCCCCACGATGCCGGGGGCCCTCCGTGCCGCAGCAGCCATCCCATGCCGTGCTGTGCCGCCAGCCTTCCCTCTTTAATCAAGCTTTTAATCAATCAGCACTTGGGACAAAGCACAGGCCTGAAGAGCAGATGATGTATGCCAATATTTTCCGATCTTTTGTTGGTGACTCATTTTTTGTGCAGCCTGTTTTCCATGAGGAGAAGAAGGCAACCCAGATACTACCAGGGAAGGGAGGTGTGAAGATTCAGATAACTACAATAAAGATAATTCCAAATTATTTGTCGGGAAAACTCAAGATGACTATCATTATTAATAATTTCATCTCTGAGGTCTGCACAGTTACGTGAGACTGAAATGAAACTTGGCCTAAGGTTTCCCTGCCTTTCAGTGTGTTTGCTTGTTGGCTTAAAGATGCAGTTGTTGTGAAGACGCTGTCTCTCATAATCTCACATTTATCTGTTTCTCAGGTTTCTCACAAATCTTTCGACATTCCTTGCTCGGGAGTAATCCCCACTAAATCTAAAGTATGTGGCAGTACACTGTAGGAAAAAATCTGGGAGTAAAATCTAGAAGAAAAACCATAGGCTGAAAAACAAATGATTAATCGCAAGTAAGTAGGTAAGAAGAAAGTCATAGAATACCAGTACTTCTCAATTATTTAAACTTAATCAGCAGCATATAAATCACTGTACCTTAACGTGACGCCTTGCTGTGCCACCAAGCCTCTCTCAAAAAATGTATTTTGGGTATTGGCCTAAAGAGCGTTCTCAGAGTAGAGACACATAAGCAAAAACGATGGTAAGATGAAACGATTCGAACAAAAGTTATATAGTTAATTGACAACATAAAGTTACCTAAAAAGCCTTGACTGCAATTTGAAAAGTGCAGGCTGGATTCTTAACTGCTTAAATTGACATAGTTCCATGGCTTTGTGGAGCTGGGCCACCTTGCACCAGAGCAGGATCTGTCTTATGTGCCTTGAGCCTCTCGGAGACACAGCAAAGAAGAAAAACAAACAAACCCCATCCAAATCACTCTGACGATTGCTTGTCTATATTGATAACTAAATTAAGCTAATTAAAATTTTTTTTCCCCCTCCACCTAATTCTTTATTATGATAAAGGCTTTTTGTTGTACAGACTCATTAGTAGAGCTTATTCTCTGTCATTTACATTTACTAATATAAATAACCAGAAAGCGCTGATGAATAACCCACTGGCTCTGAAATCCAGCAGTAGGGAGAGGTCTATGCCCACCGTCACATGAAGTAAATAAATACAGTGTGCTATCCTCTGCCGCTAACATTCCCCATCCTTATATGCGTCATTTTATACATTTGATGTCTTAAGCTATTTTTCCCATTGCAGCTATGTAGGCACCATCAAAAGCAAGAAGCACCTGAGATAATTGTGCCTTGATGTCGGGGTGCACGCTAAGCCCTGGGAGGTGGTGCTGTGCTTTACGAAGGGAGGTAGGAAACCTGCTCTTCCTGGGCCAGCTGGAGGAGCCGGCGGGAGCAGTGGGCTCTCTCTGGCAGCTTCTCCAGAGGAAACGGGGTAGGGTTGGAGCACATGGAACTGGGAGGGATTAGATGCAGGTGGCACCCGCTCTGCAGGTTTCTGGCTGGAAGGCAGGAATTGCTAATAGGTGAGGAGGTGTTCGTTGGGGTTCAGCAGCAGAGAGGGCAGCGATGGGGCCTGGGAGAGATGGTAGCGAGAAGGCCCCAGTGCAAAGTGCCATGTCAGTACAGTACAGCAGCACCTGGGACACGAGAGCTCAGGTATCTCAGGTGCATTTGGACTGCAGGCAAGAGGAGGCATCTCCAGGTGTTGCCTCCAGTGCAGATCGAAATTCTTAGGAAGAGATTAAAATCGGAGCCTCTTGCTTGGATCTCAGCCCTTGCAACCTGCTTCTCCTCCAAAATTAGTCAAGGCTGGGGTTCAGACAAGGCTTTCCAAGTTTACCTTATGGAGACGCGGCTGGTGGTCGCTCACCATGCTCTGACAAGTCCTACAGCCCGCTTGCGGGAGGGCAGGTAGGCAGGGCACGGTCACCTTTCACCACTGCACATCCCCATCAGCGCCAGGGATGGTGGGCAGAGGGGAGGATGGGCTAACGTCTGCAGAGATGGCAGAAGAGCTCAGGCAAGCAAAAAGGCTTTTATTGATCTGAGGACTGTGGCTACATAAAGCAGGAGTGTCGTGTCCCAGCATGAAAGGTTGGGCATCATATTGGCCTACTGCTTCCCAACCTTTCTGTACACATATGCATATATAAGTAACACGCATTTACATGCACCTGTATTCATTTACATGCACAAAAAGACTGACTATAAACCAGAATGGAAATACGGTGATTTAGAGAATAAAAACCCTAGGCATTAGAGAATGACTGAGAGCAACAGCACAAGAAATGGTTTTCCTCAGCTTCTGATGCCCTGTGAGTTGGAATGAGCTATCTGAAGCCGTATCCCTGGAGGTATGCTGGAGGAGGGGTGCCAGCAGAGGTGCTACGGTGAGAACATAGCGGGGAAGATTATTTGTATGAGATAGGGTGAAAAACGCCAGGAGGACTTCATGTCTCTGCCATGCTTTCCTACGGACGCAACCCTTCCACGTGCATGGCTCTTGTTGGTTTACAGGACTAAGCGAGACTGCGAGAGCAGGATCTGAAATGTGTGGGCACTATTTTTCCTCAGTCTTATCAAAAGCAAAGCAACATCAAAATACTGCAGTTGACAGAAATAATTTTAATACGTAATAACTATTTCCCGCACATAATTTATGGCTAGATTGGCAAGAGCGTCCTTACTTAACCACTCGCATGGACAATACATGGTTCAGTAGCCACGAACTAAGAAGTTACAATGCTTCTCCCAATAAATTTAGAGCAGTGCAGGGTGTAAAAGCCATCACAGCTGTGCAAATCTCAGACTCCCTCGCCTTCTACACTTGCATGGTCTATGGAGGACACAGGTACTGGTGAGATAAGTAGAAGCATGCAACATGAGTGCCTGGACACCCCAGGAAAACTCTAAACCCAACCTGCTTCACAGTTCCTCATGCCCTCCCGCACAAGCCACCCATCACCCGATCCTACCCCTGAGAAGACACAAAGAACCACATGAGCTCCTTACCTCCTGGAGATATTGGGAGGACACAACCCTCCGTCCGCGGGGATTCGCTGGGCAGAGGCACTGGAGCAAACACTCCCGCGAGTGAACGGACCAACAAATTTGTACAGATGTAAGGTAGCGGTTGTGTAACAGCCCCAGTGATTTACATTTGCTATCTGCAGATAGGGATGAAACGCGGGTTGCCTGCAGTGCGCTTGCACGCTCGTACACGCACACCCTGGAGGGAGAGTAAAGCAGAGCCCTTGGATCTCAGTCAAGGTGGTGATTCAGAGGCAGAGCAGCACGCGCGGGATGGGTAGCTGCTAGCCAGCTACTTGTTGGGTGGGCTTGGGCTAATTAAGCTGTCTGATTGGAGGACGGAATCAAGGATTCGGCAGCGAGAAGAGCACAAAAGTGCAAGTCAAACTTCAGTGTCCATTAGCTTGACGTGTCATTTACAGACCTGTGCAGGAGAACAAAGTGGAAAACATCTATTTTTGTGTTGCGGAGGGATGCTGAGCTGAAGACAAGACTTAGTCTGTGAAACACAGAGTTTGGCTTCTTTTAGTCTTAATCCACCTCCTGCTACACACTCCTCTGTTCAAAACAGCACGCATCTTCATAGCATCACTTGCATGCGGGGTAGCCTTGTTTTGTTACAGGACCGGGTTCAGGGAGGAAATTGGTTTCTGATGCTCTGAATAGCTTTGTAAATGAATGATGAAAGAAGACGCAGGCAAACCATGAGATACAGGGAAGAAATTGATAAATAGAGGAGAACGCTGTGGAAAAAAACCAAGGGGATCTAAATTACTTACACAAAATCCAGTAGTCATTTGCATGCTTGGTATTAGGTATTAATGGCGTCTCGCTCTCCCTGCTGCATTGAAACATGTTTTATATGCACCAATAAAGGAAACTGCCAACCATCCCGGTGTTTGTGTTAGTTTTAGAGAACCCCCACATTTAATTTCCAAGCTTAAAAGGAAATAAGAAACCTGGAGCTCTGGAGATCATTGCTGTTTCCTTCCAGAGCAATTCTGCATGTTTGACATCTTATCTATTGTTTATGTCAGGCAAACAGTGCCTGGACAACACACAGAGTGGGCTGCAGCGGTAACACGGCGAGCGAATACCTATGAGTCTCGGTGATTCATCGCTCCAAGGAGCTCTTGCTTTAATCACGGAGGACTGGCAGGTGAGGAAAACCATGAGAATTTATGACTTTGGGGCAGAGTGACAGCTGTCCCAGGCATTCCATCCTAAATCTACAAATCAATGCTTTTATTAGAAAGTGACAGCATTAATGGTGAAGGGTTGAGGAACCAACCGCCCCCCAGAAGAAAACTGCCATGCGAGAGAGCAACCCTGCTTCACCCACAGAAAAATCAATCGGAAATGAAAGCTTTTCGACGGTCGGGGGATCCATCTGTAAGCTCATCTCTCGCTAAGGTAATCTCGCCTTCCTGAGTGTTGGGCTGCCTGTTCTGTCACAGATACGAGAGCAGGGTAGAGTTTAGTGCAGGACGCTGTAAGCAGCGACTAGCCACGGAGCATCCCCCAGCCCTGCCAGCATCCCTGCGTGGGCACCGCGTCTCACCTTCACCGACACCTTTTTACACCCACTCTGCCGTTTTAGATGAGCAGTTTAGTGTCCGCATCACGCTTTACGTAACAGACCGATCCTCCCTCCACAGCTGCACTTCTCTGCCACGGACAGCCAGGTCCTGTCTGAAAGCAGCCATCCCTACAGGTCATGGAGAAACGAAAGCTCCCCTTCAGAACCTGCGGCTGGAGCAGATAGCTAGAAATTAAGAGGCCTGGGCTCTATCATCCCTTACAGTTTCTCCACCTCCGAAACAGAAAAGCTGCCTCATTTAGTGTTTATTCACAAAAAGGGATTTGGGGCTTTCAGCCGGATGGAGACATAAAAGTGCACAGCACGAGTACGGGCAGCAGCTGTGGCCTGCTTACACCCAGAAATAGAGAGAAGGAACTAAAAAAGGGACATACCGAACGCTTTTATATCACCTACCACGCAACCCTCTGCACAAACCAAGAAATGCGCTTCATTTTAGAGGAGGGACCTGCCCTGGGGCTGCTGCTGCTTGGTGGGGAGGAGGTACAAGGGACCCTTATGCAGAGCCTGCTCCCAGACTGAGCTGCTCCAGCAAAGGCGATACCCGCCTTCTAGCCTTAAAGAAATTTCGTGGGAATTGTGCCCCTTTTCCATCCCCCTTTAACTCACTTAAAGCTGCGAGCCTTTCCAGCCCACAAACGCTTGATTCATCACGATATGTCAGCCCGTACCTGCTCCAAGGACTGAGCCACACGGCTGCTGAGGTGGCCATTACAGTGTCCCATCAGGGTAAGTTTAGGGCTCGTTGATTCGTCTGTTTGGTTTGAGTTTTCAATAGCTGTAAAAACAGCACAAATAATCAAAAGGGGGAGAAAAAAAAAGAGCTCAAATGCATGCTTTCTGATGCACATCTTGCAGTTCTTTGCAGGAAGCAAAGTCTAAAGCAAAGTCAAGTTCACTGGCCGATGCCCATTTTGTCATCACAAACCATATGGACAACACATTTAATTTAGAGATACTACCTGCGGAGCCGAGCGACAATACAGGATAAGGGTCACCTAGTGCTGCAAAGGCAACGCCAAGAGGTTTTTCTTCAGAGGAGAGAACGCAAAATCCCATGTGAAGCCCATCGCGCTACCACGGCGTCTGCCTTGCTGTCCCTGAGGAACGCTTGGGAAGAAGGGGGTCACCGCTCCCAGAGCTGCCACTTCTCACTTGGTGATAAGTGATGGGGCTATCGCTAATTGGCAAGAGACCAAGCAACAGGCCCACCTTCTTCCGAGAAAGGGCAACCAGTTCAGAGCTTTCGGGTCATTTCTAGTAACACCCTTCTACTAGTCTCCATTTACTTTCAAGGGTGATCAAAAATGTAGCATTCGGGAGGGAAAAAAAAAAGAGAGACTTTTGAGGGACTGATCAACCACTTGAGATTTTGCTGAATCCTTAAGACGTACTTTCACCATTCAGTTAGGAAACACTGCTATTTTTTTCTTACGCTCTAGTCTTTCGGGGAGGCAGCATCAGTAGCCAGGACCACCATCGAAATTTTTGTATGGAAACATCCTCGCAGAGAAAAGTCCCTGACCTGAGCGTTACTGAAACTTAAGGTGTTGGCGTAACTTTTTCCTGCTTCTACTTTTACTTCTGCAGTGGGTCATTTCTATCCACCATGTAAGCAAGACCAACTGTTGCTTCTGAGGATGCAATTTTTTCCCATTGCTGCTGGAAGAGACAAGAACTATCTTCCAAGTTATTGCTGTGGCTATAGTCAGTTATCAGAGAAAAACATTAAAAATATTTTGGTGCTTATACAAAATAGAACAGCATGAAACAAATGCTTAGAAATTAGGAGAATGTAAAAATAACAAGCCCATAGTATCTTTGAAGTTCCTACAGTAATGCGAAACGTTATTCTATCGTTCTCTTTGGAAAAGAATTTCCCGTGTTGTTGCCTGTATGCGTGCAAGGCGACTGTTTAGGCAGCTAGTCCCTAAGCTCTATACATTTCCAGCTGAAAGATCAGAAAAAATGGACAAGTTAGAAAATGTCACCTCAGCTGTGATTCTTGGTCACAGAAGACTCTTAGTAATGACAATGATTCCCGGGATAAGATGACTGAGCGTTTGAAAGGGGGGGGGGGAGGAAAGATATTGTCAAGTTATTGCCTAGTGACTTGGTGGCTTGAGGAGAGTTTTGCAAAGATACAAGGAAGCCGGTGATGCTGTGGGCTGTGATACTGCAAACCATCTATCAGCTTAGCGATTCCATCCTGGAGAATTTCTGAATTTTCATGTACTTCCCTGCTCTCCAGAAGGGAACAAGCAAGCAGCTTTGGAAAACAGCAGATTCCAAGACCTGCCATAGGAGTATTTCTAACATTTTAATGGCCTGGGAGCCAGACATTTTTTTGGTTTTGGTTAGCATTTCCGTAACATGCCTCAGATGTTTTGCTTCACTTCTTAACCTCGAACGCAGTACGGCATAGCCAGACGCTTGCAAAATGCAGCGTCACGGGCAGGCACTAAAGGAGTGCTGCGTATACAACGGAAAATATGCAGTGGTGACACATACACATCTATAGCTATATATACACACACACGCTGCCATTCAGGTGAGGGCAGGCAGCCTGGATTTTCCAGGCTGACATGTTATTTACTCTTCTCCCGGCCTTGGAAGGTTTTCCCTGCAGCTCGTAATCCGCCCTCCTCCAACAGGGCTCGGTCTGGGGAACTCACCCGCCAGGAGTCTCTTCCGACAGACCCAGCTCACCTCCCTTCCCAGCTGATGTTAAGTAAACATTGGCTTTTAACCCCCAGGGTATTACACTTGACCTTTGCACCCACTTCAAACATCGTCATAAATAAATGCTGGAATAACGCGGGAGGAGGACATGGAAGGATTCAGGGGAAAAATAGCATGTGCAAAATTCTATTGGGCTGTCTGGTCACCGCGTCCTGACACAAAGGTGGTTGGGGAGGTTTTGTGATGGATGACATGTCATTCACAAGAGCTCTGTCTGTAGTTGCCAGCACAGAGAGAGGTCCTTAAAATTCCAGCAGCTGAAGCTCTGCCATCCGTCAGGGAGAGGAACACAGCCATCCACCCACCCGCTTGGCCGGCGCGGGAGCCCAAACGATGAGCATAAGTCACAATCATTTTGTTTGTGCAAAACTCTTGGCCGTGGAGTAGCAGCTGGTGCCTGGCTTGCTGCGTGGCACTCCTATTTGTACTGACAAGTACAAATGCAGCCGTACCCAGGGGCTCCCCAACTCCTGGCGTGCAGGGGTTTTCCTACCTGGCAGCCAACCGGTCAGAGGGGGAGATGCTGCTGTTTACGGAGGGATTATTCGGTCGCGGGAGCACAGCGCATTCCTACCTGCGAGAATGATCGATTTCATAAAACAGCTTGGAAATGAGGTCAGTGTTGTTTAGGTTTCCATTTGTAGGCATTCAAATACTATGGTAATCCAATTCATCTTTTTTTTTTTTTTTTTTTTCCCCTTTCGGCTGTCACCCATCACCTAGGGTGCGAAGTGGAAACGGTTTTCGTCTGCCTCTGTTTGGATCTCGACGGTGTTAATTTTTAATTGAAAGCCATGCTCTTACACCAAGAAGCCAGATGGATTTGATTCAAACTTTTGCTCAAGCCTCCTTTGACTGAGCTTCGAGTACTTTCTGTTAGTTTGGACTAAAATAAAAAAGTGCTCTCTGCAACGCCCTCCCCATTCAGAATGTTTGAGGAACTTCGCAGATAAGACCCCCACCTTTTCCCCCTGCGGCTCTTGCTTACTTGGGCTGGTTCCCACACTGCTCAACGCTGGCAAAGTGCAGACCAATTCCTAGCGAAATAAATGGTGTTTCTTCATCAGTACGAAAGCGTGTGGCTTCTTTGCCTGAATTATAAATTCTCCACGAGTTACACCTGTGGCCAATAGGGCCTGAGGGATGAAGCAATATGAAAGCAGGTCATTATTTGAGTAAACACGAGATGATGCCATGAGGAAGTATTTGACTCACCAGGTGGCAGAGAGAAGCAGCAGCGTTATTCTGCTGTTCTCTGTTTCTTCATCAAGGCGGGCACCACCAGCCATTTTTCACATGGCACAACTGTCCTCCCCCATCCCCTATGGGTGAAGTGGTGGTTTAGTGAGTGACGTAATCTGAGGAATTTGGGCTCAACAGCTTTTTCCCCACTGGGTTTGAGGCACCAGCTGAGGAACACCTGCAATTAACGGGACCAGCATTTTGACATAGAGAACGCAGGGCAGTTGGCAGGGACGGTACATCTCGCCATCCCCGATTTGCACGGGGGAAACCGAGGCACAGATGTGCAAGTCAAGGCACACATATAGCCGCCACTCAGAATTACTATCATTTAATCTTAGTTTTCCTGGGCTGAAGGGGAGCTACTGGCCGAAGGGAGAGGCTATGGGGTTGATCCCCCGTTCCCCTCCCACAGCTGGCCCCCAGGGCTGGCAGGATCCGCTCGCTTGACCTTTCCAGGAACAGGGCTGCATGTCTGAGTGAAGACTCACTCAGGATCAACCCCCATGACTCTGGATAAATGAAACACTTTGCCGTCTGGCATATCACTCCGTTTCCCACGAATGGCACAAATAGTCACCGCGGCATGTACAAACACAAGGAATCTATTATTGGCGCCTCTCCTTGGCTCGCCGTCGTGACGTCCAACCTGGAGGCAAGTGTTAATGCCCTTATAAGGCTCCTCGCACACATTTAAATGTGTTATCCTTTGGCCGATGATACAAACTGCTATCTCAGTAGCATACGGCATGGGGAGGTGGGAGATTTTCTTGGCTCTGTGGTGAGAGAGAAATTAAAAAGGAGCCTACAATGCTGAGTCACTGTGACAAATAACTTACTATGGAATACATTCAGGCTTTAGCAAGGAGGCAGCTGATAGTGAGTCAGTGACTGACTAGTGCCTCCTAGATTTTCCTCCTTGGGAAAGATTCAATTTAATGGGATGAAGCGCCAGCAAGAAGTCGTTCTCGGTGTTACCGAGTCAATATCACTAATTATACACATGGTTAAAACTGTCAAGTTACGTTATATGTCGCGTACTATGTGCATTATGTTCAGTGCATAGCATCCCCCTGTTATGAAGCGGTTCAGTACGTCCCATTAAAAACACTGTTTTTCAGACACTGGAAATTTTGCCAAACTTCAACTGTTTGGCCATGTTAATTCAGGCATCTCCCCTCTTTTGGTTGCTCAGTTTTGCAGGCTTATGAATGTCCTATTTAGCGTTCTGGTTGAACACTCCATAGCACAACTTAAACCAAATAGGTAGTTTTGTGTTAAAAACAAAAACCCTTCCAAGTGCAAAATGGGTACAGTTTTGAGGCAGAAGGTAGAAGAAGGTTACAATTCATCCAAACATTTAGTACCATTGAAGTCAAATTTGCATGTGCTCAATCATGGCCAATTTGCACATTGGTGTCTTTTTTCCACCCCCCCTCCAGTCTGACAGACCCATAGTCAGACAGGGAAACAGGATCTCGCCCTGAGAAGTGGCTCACTCAGGCCCACGCGCCCAGAGGAGGGAAGCAGAAAGCAGGTCTGAGCAACTTTGTTCTAGTCCCCTTCCCCTGGACCCCAGGCCACGTCCCTGCCGCTGAAACAGCAGAAACATCAAGAAACGAAGCCTCCCAATGGCTGCAAAGCGGCAGCCAACCCCCTTTCCTATTCACACAACCCCCTTTCTGTTTGCACCGTCTGGCACGGCTGCCGATTAAATACTCAAATATTCACACAGTCTCCTACTGCCACGTGACTGACGCTTCTCCCTTTAAGAAACAACTTGCTGTCTTGCTGAACATAAACAGCACGGAAAAAGTTAAAAGGCAATTGTGTCGCCCATGAACCAAGCGTTGAAGCCTTTTCAGGCAGCCCGTCCTTGGCCACGGCAGCAGGGGACCAAGGGGCCTGAGCAACGTGATACCTCCCGCGTTCCCACCAGGCTGCTCACCCAGCTGATGTCCCTTTCATCTTTGCCTGTGCTCTTGCCTCCAGAGAGACCCAATAGCCTCAACCCCAAAATTCCTGAGATACCATGCTAACCATTACATTATGGGGAAGATTACAACTATTCCTCAGCAGACCACAACCAGGTGGAAAGAATTTCCTATCTTCCTTTTCCACCTGCACGCCGGGAGGAGACATGAGGTTCAACCCGGCAAGGGGAACATTTTCCCTCAAGTAATTCCATCTGGGACACTGCAGTCAGGCCACCCTTTCTGACCACAAGCATCATAAAGGCATAGAAAAATCCACTGTTCACTTGAACCGTTAATTAAGGAATCATACTAATGCTGTTCCTGTCTAAAGACCAGCTGCTAAAGAAGTGTAATTACTTATTCACATCTGTTGTCCAACTCGCATGAACTAGTGGTCCAGTTGCTAGTGAATGGGGTCCATAAAGCTGGTCAAATATTTTTGTTCGATGCTTTTGTTTGTTTCTTGAACAAAAGTGGCTTTTCCCCCCCCTAAAACAAAGCTTTTCTTGAGAAATGGTGATATCATCAACAATTTCACTGTCTTTTTTTAGCCGGGTGCTTCCCTCTCCAACCCTGTGAGACAAAGGGCTTCCTTATTACCACCATGGCTCTGACACATCACATTACAAACCCCACTATGAAAGCAACTGGCATTCTCGATAGGGGCAACCAAGGGCTCTTCCAGGCCAGGGAAGAGGCAAGTCCACGGGGCTGCAGGGAACTACGCGTCCCACTGATGCCAGCGTCAGCTCGTCTGTGGCTGCTGAAGGACTTTTGAGGCAGGCTCTCATTGTCCCTGAGGCGACCAAGTGGCCTTAAAGTGGATGTGAGCATATAGTTATGATCAAAAGAGTCTTCTTTTAAGGAAGAACTGTCTGAAGAAAAAAAATAATCACACACAAACCCTTCTTTTAAGAGCTGCAAATTCATATAATTTTAAAGAAAAAAAAATACTCATGTTTTTCTTTGTGCGCTTGTGAAGAGAGGCTCTCAGATATGACCTTTCCAAAATGCCTGTCAATGATCAGCTGTAAAACAAGAGATCTCAGTAATATTTTTCTAATGCAGAGTGAAGAGCAGCCAACTTCCCATAGAAAAGGAGGAGGATTTTCTCAAACTAATTTTGTTTCCTTATCTTTAGTCATCTGTTGAAAAGAAAACACTAAATATATTCCTCAGTCTACTCCTTCCAGTGATAGCTCGAAGGAGTAAAGAACCATATGCTCCTTCAGCTGATCTATACTGTCTCCATGACAATGCACATTTACAAAGTTTGCTTCTGACAACTTTGTAGTATGAGCTCCAGTTGCCGTGATTAAGGGTACGAGGCAGCCTTGCAGAGGGAAGGACTGCTTGTCGCTGTGGCTACATGGGTTCCCCTTCCCACTTCTGCTGGAGAGGGTTGCCCTTCTGCACAGGGCGCTAGGTGAGGCCATTACACGCCTGCACAAACCACCCAGACCTTCAGCTGGTGGAAATCAGTTCAGCTTCAGCCATGTCGGTGCAGCTCAGACACCTAGCACCAGCCGAGAAACTGGTACGCTTAGTCCCTTTGAGTTCCATACCACTTTTGATACATAAGACACCTTAAAAGGGTTTTTACTAATCAGAAAATCTTAGAGGTACACAGAACGTCCTCTTTGTTAAAGGACATTTTGCTCACACAGTGTTTTAATTCAGTGAAAACAGATTCCCAAGGGTTCCTCTCTCTGGAGGACATCAGGGTCTTGAAGCTGTGACCTCCTTGAGCAGGACAGAAGGGTGGAGGAGCAAGAGCCGGGCAAGGGCGCCCTGTGCGAGGGCACCCACCGCAGCTGGAATGCAGGCAAGGGAAGAGGGGATAGTTGGCTAGGGGGCAAGGGAAACAATATGCCGGGAAATAGAGGGGCTCAGTTTACAAACAAGGAGGCTTAAGCGTTGGCAGTAAAAGCGAAAAGTAGTGACTCTAAGATGGGAAGGTGCACTGTTTTGTTGAGACAAAGGCAGTTTATAGGATTTGACAGCATTGCTTTTTAATGTCTTAAAAATGTAATTCTAGACATACGCACTTTTTTTTTTTTAAACCCAACAAAAAAATTCTTTGTTTGACCATCCTCCCAGTACTTGAGGCAGACTGAAGGTTGGAAAGGCGCTTTTTAAAGGCTTTTATTCCTCTCTCTGGGCCAGCTTGGCTCACCCCAGCATGGTGGACTGGCGTTCCTTCCCAGTACGTTGGGAGGGGTGTCCCCAACCCTGGGGGGAGCAGAGGGGTCCCGGGCAGAGGCAGCAGGTCGCAGCCCTCCCAGGAGGCGAGGCAGTGCCTGCCCAGCCATGCCGCTCCCCCTGTTGCCTATAGAGATGCCTGGCAGGGGCCAAGTGCTGGAAACACCCTTTGGGGTCCTGGCACGACCTGCCTGGGACCCAGACCCCGATGGGGCAGGCTGTGTCCTGAGCTCTGTGGCACTGCAAACTCACCCCAACAGAGATTTATTTAGCTTAGTGACACTTACTGGCGTGCCTGTGGTTTGCGTTCTGCGTGACATGCAGAGCTATCTGCAAAGGGCGAGGGACCAGCGTACCAGAGCACCTTTAAAATTTAGGGATCTTTTCCAAAAGAGCATTTGAAGACACCAGGATCAAGAAATCATTTTGCAGCTCCAGGTGCATTGTACCAGGGATAACCAATCAGTAAGTACGGTCGCCTTCTTGTGCTTTTACCCTATGCAAAACACAGGACAATATCTGTTCTGGGACTTCTGGGAGCTATCAGCATCCAGGAAAGACATCAGCCAACAAAAAGGCAGCTGCTACCACTCCTCCTGCTGCCCAGGTATGTCAGGGCAATGCCGGGGGAGACCACGCTCTCCCTGGGAAAGGGGACGGTGCAGTGGCAGATTTTACACATTAGCCCTTCAGATCAATTGGATCTTTCTTAACAAGAGTTAAGAAAGGGTCAGAAGTGCTGGCAGGTGGGCAGCAGCACAGGACTGGGACAGATGCCACATCTGCGGGCACAAACAAGCAGGTGACCTGTGATGGGGACCACTGCTCCTGGAGGTGCAGGTGACAAGCCATCATGGCTGAGGCAAGGTCTCACCACCCACAATCTGAGGTGTGGCACACCTCTCCTTCATACACCTTTAAATCTTTTACATTTCTGTTTTTTCTGGGTTTCTTAGGTTTTCCTTTATAAGAAAAAAAAAAAAAACTTAATGCACAATGTTTTTCAATCTTTTATGTTTTTATATTTCTCTTTTTTGTTAAGAGGCTTTTTAACTGTAACTACAAGAATGACTTCCATTTGAAAACACCATTTGCCAGAAAATGTTGACATATTCCAGTATGTAATGCGGCTTCTGTAAGCACTAAGAAGCGTACAGAAGTTTGGATTTACTTCTAACCAACTAAGCCAGGCTGCCCGACTTATTGACTACTTTACAGACAAAAAAAAAAAAGTAAATCTTATACTACTATATAATAGCAGAAAAATGTTCAGGAACAGGCTGCGTCTGGGCTACAGGCTGTCAATTGGCAGCCTCCACCTAAACAAGTGCAGAAAGACGTTATATTGTTATTTTCAGAGCCCGTGTGTTTCACTATTCCCCAATCGGTACAATAGCTGTCAGCACTCCTGTTTTGAATTTCACACGTTTGCTTAATCAGAAACCAACAGAAATACACAACCAGCTCAAGTGGCGCATGAGACTCAAATTCTTTCTTTATCAAAGAGTGACCCAAGATATGGGTTGCAGATCAGGTTAACCCCACACCGTCAGTTTTAAATGGACCCATAGCACATATTTCAGCTCAATAATGAAGACTTCAACTGGCTGAGATGTGATTGTATTAAAAAAAAAGTACAAAAGAAGAATGATACATTTATTTTAAAATAATTGCGACACATTTATTTTGAATTGTCAGGATGAAACATTTAGAGATTTATTTTTGCCCTAGTTCACAGCTCCGCAAACTCACCCAGGCAGCAAAACCCTTATGAATTTATCAGATTTTTTTTTTTTTTTTAAACACTAGACTGGCATTTTTCACTAAGAAACCTCTATCATTAAAATTTCCACATGGCTGCAATCTGCACTGCTCGCGTAGCCCAAGACGGATCGTTTAAACGCAAACGGGACTCCCAAGGGCTGGCAAACACAGACTCCTGTTGAGCAGCTCTGCTCCTCCCGGCCCTCGCTCCCACACCAGTCAGGCCCAGGACACGCTCGCAAGATGTCTCAACATCCATTTGACGCCTGCACATGCATGCCAACTTCTAATTACGCTTGACAGTCCTCTGGAAATTCAGACTTCCTCCCCCCTCCCCACCCCCGAAAAATGCCAGATTCCTCCTGAAGTCTATTTAGAGGGAATGAAGCTAAGGCTTCTCTAATTAGAGACGAGTCTCCAGTTATCCCTTCACCCTGTATGCCGGAGCTAAGACAAATTCTGCCAGAGAGGAGTCACATCTAGACTAGTCTACCAGCATTACGCAAAGAAAGGAGGTGTGCTCCGCAAGAAGGAGTTTCTGCTGGGAAGAGAGACAGCTCAGAGTCACAGCTTCCTCTTCAAGCCTTCCGAAACTCACGGATTCAGAAAGATTCGGTTTCCCCTGCTACGAAACACCCCTTTTTCAGGGAGTAAAACCCAGCCCTGCCTGGGCTTTGTTAATCTCGCCATTTAGCAGGGAAGCACATGAGACCTGGCGTGCCAGGAGCTCAGGAGGCACCGCTCAAAGTTATTTGGTGCCTCCGAGAGCTCGCCGGTGAATGACAACGTAAAGGATTCAATGTGCGTGCCCAAGTGTTGAACGAACGCTGCCTATTAACGAGTTTAAGGGGAGGAAATGCTTTCCAGACACACAGGCCTTTTCTAAGGGAATTGCTACTCCGTAGGACGTCAGACACATAATGCCGATGCCATAAACGTCACCATACAGCAGTTTTCATTCAGAAAATAGATGATTGATGTCAAGAAAACCCAAAGAAATATATATCCCTTTTAATTCCTCATACCCCTGCCCCTTTCTCCGGGGCTTTGGGAAACAGGCTTTGGGAGAAGCTTTGAACAGTCATGCAAAATCAGTCACCTCCAGCTTTCAGAGGGCGGGAAAAAGCTAAAAAATTGCCACATCTTTTGGGAGGTCAGGAAAGGGGTGCAGCCCTGGCAGATAGCTCCCACGCAGCTCCGGTGTCTTGGCAGCCTGGGTCGCCAGCCCACCCTTGGGGACAAGCGTCTGGTGGGTCCCAGGGACCTACAAGACAATTTTGCCAGGAAGGATTTCAGCCCAGAAGCCTGGTGGAAAAAAACCAACCCATCCCATCAGTGCAGGGAGAAGAGTTGCTTGCTTCCTGCAAAATTAGTGTACTCCAATGAAAAAAAAAAAAAAAAAAAGAGAAGGAATTTTTTTCTATCCTGTCTGGAGCATACACACAATGAAGAGCAGATGGATCCAGAGGCACCTTACAAGACTGTGGACAGACGAGCCCAAATGAATAGGTATGCACGGACTGCAGCAAGCCCTGAGTCCACGTGGTCACCAGCGTCTCTTTGCTCCCATAACACCGAGCTGGGACCAGAACGTGCCTCCTCGCCTTCCCCAGGTCCCCTTCCCCACGTCTAGGAAAACTAACCTGTTTTTCTTATTCCTTTGTCCTACTTCCTTTGGTCGTTTTATTTTTCCCTAAGCCAAAAACTCCACAATGTTTATTAATTTTGATCCTAGGGTAGGCTCAGGGTAAGTGGACTTATTATAATGCCACAGCACTGAGACACGCTGGCCTGCTGGGGGCTGCGTCGTGTTAGACCCCCACAAGTACATAGTGAGGGACAGTAACAACTCAAAGAGGTCGTAGCCTGGGGAGACAAGTCAGGCAAAGAAAACAATTGTGTCCTCATTACTTAGGGAGATTAAGATCCTGGTTAATTTTATTTAATTGCCTCCATCTCCTTTTGGTCAAGATACCTCTGGGGTGGATCCAAACCAAGATGGACTAAACGCCCTGGAGATGAGCCTATATAACTCCTTAGATGATATACGGAACTTAAAGCAATAGCCCTCCTGGTTTAGACGTGCTGGTTAAGTGGGGTTAATCCAGCCTTGAGTTACTGGCTCAGGACTGCATCCAGGGTCGGGTTCAAGCTGAAAGCCTGCAGCTGGGCGAGGAATTGTGCCTGCATCCTTAGAAACCCAGACCAAGACCTGGACTGAACTGCCACCCAGTCCTCCCATTTTTTTCCTGTATCACTGTTGCATTTTATGGTCACCAAGGCAGCTTTCTTTTCCCCCCCCTCCCTCTTGATATGTGACTCCCCGGAGTGGGCTCTTTGTCCCCCCAGCAGAAAATAAAGAGTCACACCAGCAGCAGAGGGTGTGGGGGCAGACGCTTTTTGGGCATCAGAACTGGCAGTTTTTAGAGCCTCCGAATGAGTAGGCGACTGTGCTGAGGCTCTTTCTCCCACCACAAATCACGAAGCCAAATATCTCAGCTGCACTGCATGTCTGCAGGAGCTCCTCCTCCGGTGCTGGCTAGTGTGGGAAGGGCTCTGCTGGCACGCAGCTCACCCGAGCGCTTGCGTGCGTGTGGTCAAAATTAAGGCGAGCCCCCCCGTGCACGTGTCTGAAATGCGCAGGCTGGCAAAGCCCTTCTGCCTCTTCCACCCTGCCTGGCTTCACAAGAGCAAGCCGGAGCACACCAAGCGTCAGGACCACTGGTCAAACCCTCCGGGGATGTCGGCACTTGGATAGCAGGGAGCAAGGCAGAAGATGTGGGCATAAGGGCACCAGAAAGCAGAGGTCTTCTCTGCTTCTTCTTAGAGAAGGGAGGGAAACGAATTAGCTAAAGGTAATAGAAACAGATGTACTTGCGTATCTTGTACCCTATAAAAGAAAGGCCTTTCCAGTGAAACAGATGGGTTTAAGTGCCATTTAAAGCAACTCCTGCTTTACCCAAGAAAGCCTCTGACAAGCTTTGCGTGTTGATTACGCAAGCAGTTTATACAAGAAAGAGCCTGACCACACATCTCTAACATCACAGGAAGCCTCCTTCATCAAAGCTGAACCAGAGGAGTCAAGAAAAGCAGCCCCTATGCCCCTGAACCTTAAACAGTGCTATTGACTGGAACAACCTGTGGTCGGGAGCTGAGCTTAATTCTGTAACTGCTCCTTCTACTTCCCTTTTCTGCTCACATCCTTTGATAGTCCAGTCTCAGGGAGACATTTTTTAGGAACATGTAACAGCGTGGCTTCATTGTTTCTCGTGAATTGTAAAGACCATCACAAAAGCGCATAGGCAAAAGGTGAAGAGATTGCACAAAAACGATCACGGAAGCAGAAGCCGTCTTTATAGACACCACGTCTCTAAACTCTTCTGAGCTGAGACACCAATTTAGCACGTTCTGCCTCAGCCACTTTGCACCTTCCCATACATTAGTTTTCTTCAGGGACCAGAGCAACGAGAGCTAAGTAATAGGCTGCAGAGGCTTCCTTTTCCTGCCTCTTTTCTTTTGCAGTCCTGTACTGTGTACTAGGGTCATAACCAACATGTACTTTAGACCTGTGAATGGAGACGAATGTGGAAGACAGGTAACACCTTAGTTTCTCATTGTGTTCAGTGAAAAGGAGCCAGACACAGAAAAAGGCGGAGTTACTTGTTTGTTCCCTTCCAATTAAAGCACTACTTAACAACTAAACCCTCAAAAACCAAAGCAGTAAATGTGATAGGACAGTCAGACTTCGCTAGAATAATCAATATGGATAGAGGAAAGATTAGCCTGAATGAAATTTAGAGAGAAATAAATCCTCTCATCCTTCCTCCATACAGACTAGTCCAACCACTCAGCGCACGCTGCTGCTGCCATTTCAGAAATGACAGCTTTCAAAAGAGCCAGGACTGGTTTGCAATGCTAAGCTGAGGGAAGCACACATAAGCAACAGCTGAACGCAGAAATGACGAGGAGACTAAAGTGTTTAAAAAAAGTTAAAATAATCCCAAGGATATTGTCCTGGTTTGAGGCAAAACAGAACCACGATGGATATAAAATAGAGAGAGTAAAATACAGTAGAGTCAAGGCAAAAGGCTCCCAGCCGTGAAACAAAAGTCACGGGTTTGGCTCATTGCTTAAACCAGCGATTAAGAAAGAAAGTCTAGCGCTGACAAAGATAAGGAGGTAGGGAAACACTCCACATACCTGCCAGTGGCTACTCTAAAAGCCAGGAGGTTCATCTCCTGCAGAAAAGAGCATTCCTGGTAGAGTACTGCTCCATCTGCTTATACCTGTGAATGCTCCCACCACCAGCACTCATCTACTCTTGTTGACAGCACGCACTTCAGCCTTTTCCCCGCAAGCACTTACACCTGCTTCCTGCACAGCTGGTGGCTGCGCTCACACTCTTCCCCTATCGTCAGGTAGGTTAGAGATCAGCTGGTCCTATATGAGCCATACCTTGGAGTAGTCCTTGTGTCCTCAGCACCTCACCTGTTGTGCTTCAGACATCCCTCCTACCAGCCAGTGCCCCTCTAACAGTGCGAGAGGGAAATGAATAGCACATTAACACCATCACCTCACACTTGTTTCCACCTCTTCAGGATCAGCTGCCCGCTCCAGGCTCCAGCCCCATGGTTGCCATCAGGGTTGGAGGCACACAACCCCTTCCGTTCATCATTAAAAAAATAAATAGTAAAGCAACACAATGTTTTTGGCCGAGAGTGCAGGGAAGAAAATTGATTGTAACCATGAGTCCAAATAAACCTGTCTGCTCTTTGCTAGATACTACAGGAGGTGTGGTGTAGATGAGCGCAAAGCCCGGGGATGAGCATGGACAAGTCAACAAAACTAATGAAGCAAACTTTTCCCATGCGTTTGAGAGCAAAGTGGCTAAAATGTAGCTACTGTAGCGGTAGAATGGGACAACGCTTTAAAGTACTTTCACAGGAGAACAAATCTGTCCAAATTTTCAGTCTTCATTTTGCACATGTTTCTCAGGCCAGGTTTTTGGTGGCTCTTTCTTGGATTCCAGAGCTGCTCTTGGCCTATAAAGTGAGTCCTTCTGCCTGCAGCAGAAGAGGGAGAAATACTGACAAATACAGAATTTGTACAGGTATAACTCTTCTCATCTCAGCGTGACGACTCCGGATTTATACCCTTAGTGACAGTGAAACCTGAGCTGGGACTGGATCTTCGTTACTGTTTGCTGGCCTTGGTCAGTGCTTCGGGCAAGGCCCTCGGCAGCATTGTCTCTTTCTAATAGAACAGGAACATGCAACGGAGACGTTTCTATGTGCCTGTCCCATGTCATGCCATTCAGAAATGCATGCAAATGTGCAAATACTCAACCACCCGTTTAAGCAACCTGGAGGACCATTACTGAGACACTAGCAGAGCACAAGGACGAGGACACTGTATTTGGTGAGTGGAGGCTTAAAGTAAATATTTGAACAACAAACTGGAATTTAACCAACTCAGTGTTTTATTCAAAAGGAAGGGCATGAGGGATAGCTGAAGCTGGCGTGAGGGTGATACAGAACATTCCAAAGGAAAGGAGAGAAAATAAACAAACAAGGAGATGTTCACAATGGGAAAAGGGAGCTATGAACTGCCTGAAGATCAGAGAAAAATCAGTTTCAGGTGTGTAGGAAACAGATCTCTGCCTTGAGAAGAGATGTGGTTATAATGACTCCATAAGGAGCGTTTGGGCAAAACCAGAGAGTGACTGGAACTAAGGCAGGAAGGAAGAATAGCTGTTAAACACCAAGCCACAATCTGATACCGCTTAAGCTTGATGCCGGTTTTCAGGCCAAAAATAATAACAAATCTTCCAACTGAGTATGCACGAAGCATAAAAATATTAGAAAAATGTTTGGGAAATCAAAAGCAACAAAGCTGATGAAGGGTCTGGAAAACAAGTCTTAAGAGGAGCGGCTGAGGGAGCTGGGGTTGTTCAGCCTGGAGAGAAGGAGGCTGAGGGGAGACCTTATCGCTCTCTGCAACTACCTGAAAGGAGGTTGTAGAGAGGTGGGGTTGGTCTCTTCTCCCAGGTAACAGGCAATAGGACAAGAGGAAACGACCTCAAGTTGTGCCAGGGGAAGTTTGGATATTAGGAAAAAAATTTTTACACTGAAAGGGTAATTAAGCATTGGAACAGGCTGCCCAGGGAAGCGGTTGAGGCACCATCCCTGCAGGTATTTAGAAGACAGGTAGACATAGTGCTTAGAGATATGGTTTAGTAGTGGGTTTTGTCAGTGTTGGGTTGATGGTTGGACTAGATGATCTGAAATGTCACTTCCAACCTAGGCGATTCTATGATTTTAAGACTTTGTTACCAGTTAAATCTGTATTTTTCCCAAGGCACCCACTGGTTTCAGTGGAGCAGGCGTTCAGGTTATTTGTCTTAGCCTGAGACTCCACGTAAGAAGCAGGACTTGGGTTTCATGTCAAGGAGTGATGAACGGCGAGTCTCTTCCTAGAGCTAATTCAGCCACCCGTTCTAGGGAGTCAGAGAGAACAAAACTGGCCTTCCCCTCAGTTGAATCAGAAAAAAACCAGCCAGTTTTAGGCCACAGCGACGGTACTGTTTTGTATGCTTTTTCTCCCTTATTTGAGAAATACTGGGGAAGCTTGATGTCATTTGGTTTCTGGAGGCGTTCCTCATGAATCGTAGAGGGATGGAACTTGCAGCCTTTGATGAGGAAGACGAACAGAACTGAATCTATAATAAGAGGAGGAAACCCTCGTAGTTTTGTTTTTGTTTTTGTTTTTGTTTTTTCTTCCAGATGTTCATTCAAAGATTTGAGTTAGCATAAAAAGAAAAAAAGAGCTTAAAACAGTCTAACCAAAATCACTCTTAATCAGGTTTTGTTTCCATGGCACCTTTGATGTCATAAGCTTAATAGCTCTCTAGTGATCCATAGAGTTTTCCAGGAAAAAAAAAAAGAAGTGGCTAGACAATCTGAATGCCAAATGTTGAATACACCCTTAAAAATATCCTTTCTGAAAAGTTTTCAGGCCTCCCTTCTCTTTAAAGAAGCAAGGGAAACCAAAAATTAAACCAGGAATTTCCCCCTCCTACACACCCCCGCCCTGCATTTCACCGGAAATCTTCGCACAGCAGTTGGAATATATGGAGACCTACAAATATATTATTAAACTGCAAAGGAAATGCATAAAAAAGACTGTTATAAAAATAGCTGTAAAACACTTTTTTTTTCATTCTACAGATGCAAACTCTCAAGAAACATCTTTCTGTCAAAACTGAAACAGATTGTGGTGTTCAGCAGCACATTTCTTCGCTAGGGAAACAGTCTTGGTAGAGTATTTTTGCTCTTTGTCTTATGGTTTTTTCCAAGGATTTTCTAATTAATCATGGTGCTGGTGGTTGATAGCAGTCATGCTATGGCTGCTACTAACACACGCAAGTCTTGCCAGAGGCAAAGTAGGTGTAATTTGCTTTTATTTAAAAGCTTTTGCTAGGTAGTATTTTTGCGGCCTGACTTGGCGCTTGTGGTCAAGCAACAGTCCCAACGGCCTTCAGGATCCTTACCTGATTTTACATGAAGATAAGGGTCAGATCTTTGGTTTGCTGTTTTTCTCGTTATCACTGTCCACTGCCACTGTTTGAGGAGTGGTGCCGCATCCCCCTGCCCGGTGGTTTTGGTATATATAGGAGAGGGACTAAAGCTTCAGGTGACATCGCTTACGGAAACTTGCTGCTGGAGAAATTAAATATCATAAACTCTACTAAAGAAAGTCAAAATCCTAATCCTGATTAGAAGCTTTATTTCTTTGAAGGTAGAGCGTAATGATTTTGACATGCTGATAATAAAATACACACAAACATCTACTAACTTTAATGGAAGGAACCGCTTAAAAATGCTACTTTTTTTTAAAGTAGAAATTGATAAAACTCTGTATAAGAGATGCCAAACGTGTATCAAACGTGATACCTATAAAACTCGATATGAACAAAATAAAATAGTTCTTCAAAATAAAAGCCATTAATCAAATTAATTTATCATGTACTGTTGCTAGAACAGAAAAATGAAACAATGTTTTATCCTTCACATGTCCGGGCTTGAACTCTGCCGTACATGTAGACTGAATCTGAATGCTGTCAAACGAGCCAATGTACTAGCTAATGGTAATTTATAGCCCATTTATCGAAATAAATAAACTTGTCATATTGAAGTAATTATCATATTTTTGAAGGATAATATCTAAGAGAATTTTAAGCATAACTTAAAAAGTGTATATTACCTCTCTATACATGAAAGGGTTTGAGCTAAAATCCCTACGCTGGTGAATCACTTTAGGCTTTTGAGGATCTAACAGAGAGTGTAACAGAGTTTATTGTACCTTAAATCACTTGTGCACATCTCAGGACTCGGCCCTGTTACACTTTCTCTGATACAAAATGTAGTGACTGGTCTAGTTTTGTCTAGAATGGGAAGACAGTAAATAAAACCACAGATATATTTTTTTAAAAAAGTATATACATCCAGATGCAGTATCTATATATTTGTTTTCTTTTTTGGGCTACTGGCTTGTTTGCCTCTCTAACCTTGTGTCGTTATGCAAAAGATAAAGTACATTAATACAGAGTGTTAAAAACCAGAGAAAACCCTACTTATGTTTTGATGCTTTTGTCCTAGTTATCTTGTATGGCTTGTATTTTGTGCAACGGGACACATTTCTTCAGATAGATATTTATATATTCATGTATTTATATGCTATCCTTCCAAATTAAGTTCCATAGCAAACATCAGCAATTTTATCACCGGGAATTTTACCAGGTAAAATTTTCCAATGAACCATCCAGCCATTCATATACAGACCCATGGTCAAGTTTTAATGTGTTTCTATTTATCCTGCTTAAAAACAAACATCTCCAGACAGAAGAGACTGACAGGCACATGAAAGACCACTTTAATCTCCTTCCCCAATCAGCGCCGAGATATGAAGTGTGGTATAAACTGGAGCATGCTTAACTCACATTGTGGGAAGCCTTGGAAAGGTACTTTCCAGAGTATTGCTACGTATGAGAACATTCCTTATAAACGACTTTGTAAGAGGAGGATGATGAAAAATGATGTTAATCTCTGTAGCTGGTATTGGGAACAATTGATAGTTGCGCTCGGTGGAAGCTGGTTGCTGATATGACCGCAAGCTGTGTTAGGCACGGCACTTACAAGGCAAGACCAAGCAAAACATGCCTGCTTATTAAGCTGACATGAAATGTCTATATGATAAATCTCGTGAAGTTATACATACCTGCCTTCTGCTTGAGAAGTGAATCACTGATTAAAAACAGGGGCCAGGACTTGTGGGGATCCAGATCCATGACTGGAACAGGTGGAAACTGCAATTAATTCACAATTTTTAGGAGCATGTTGTTATCACCACTATACACACCCCCATATGTACACAGTGACTTATACTAACTTGATTTTTTTATAATTGGAAATCAAATACAATCTTTTAAAAGAAAATAAACCTCTTATTGAAAGCTGTTAACTTTTCCATCTTGAAAGTATTCTCCTCCTTTTTTCCATCTTAGTCATAATTTCTCCTTCCTCAGACTTGTCTTAGCCACTCCCTCCCTCCCGCTTTCTTTCTCTCTTGGTGACTAACGGGTTTCGGGAATGAATTTCAGAGGAGCCTGAAAGAAAAAAAAATCTCTTCCAGATTGGCTATTTTTCCATTAACTCCTACAAATACATATTGCAGGCAGTTCAGAAGACTGGACATAAAACACACACTCTTTCATCTCCATGTTGCCCTTTCAGCTGCAGTTCCAGGTAGCAATAATCAGAAGCCTTCAGTGAACTTCAGGCAGCGTCTCATTCTTGAGGATCCGTGCTCTAGTGGCAGAGACTGTAAGTTGTTTGGTTGGACTCGAAGATCTCAAAGGTCCTTTCCAACCATGAAGATTCTGTGATTCTTTGATTCTATCCATACTCAGGACTGATTTTTGCGGCACAAGTTCTCCCTTGCCAAAAGGAGATGTTCTTAACAAACGCGCCACTTTCTTCTGTTCTTCCATCACTTCGTTATTGTTTTTCTCCTTAAGAGCATATTAGTTTCCTCCTTGATTCAAATCCTCTGTTGAACTGACTTGAGTCACCCATCCTCTTGTTTCCATAGCCAGTGGTGGGATTCCAGCATCTTTTCTCTCTGCACCATCCACATAACAGCTCTTTTATTTCTCCCGTAGCATGTTCCCTTTGAAGAGCCCAACTCAGTCTGCAGCAATAGTTTAACTTTAAAAATACCACTTTCTCTCCTCTTACCCATTCTCCACCCCTTCCTCCCCTCCATCCAATCAGCAGGGTAACTCCAGTATTAAAGATAAGCATTTTTTCAAACTCACTCAGCATTTCTGTCCATGTTAGACAAAGATTCTAGGTTTTCTATTCCCATTTTTAAGTTTTACCTTTACACTACTATTTCACCACTTTTTTACTTTACCTGCTCTGGGGACCCAGTTTCTCTCATGTTTAACATTCTTCTGCCCTAAAGTTCAGTATAAGATCAAATATTCAAACGTACCAAGTAGCTTCCAATTATTCCAGATTTATATCAAAGAAATAGAGAGAAATCTGGACTCAAAGCCCCAGAGTGATGTCTGTGCCACTGATTTTATTTTTATTTGCATGTACTGTAGTTTCCCCGATAAAAAACACGTCTCTGATTTACACAATGGCCTCTAACCTAAGAGTTAGCTTTTTCTTCCACAGACCCATAAAATGCACATAAGGAGAAAATGAGGGCCACGGCTAACATAAAAGCCAGTTGAACTGCAGCAGCTTTAGACCCAAGAGTTTCTGACTGTTCCGCTTTTGCAGGAGGTCAGTGGCCAAGTGAGAGGCAGGACCCTCCGGCAGCTCAGGAGTCATGGAGCATCACGCACCAGAGGGAACTCAACACACATCCATGTTTTTTTGTTTATTTTTAAATTAAACCCAAGAGAGCAGAAAATACTCAGCTTGATACACCTCAGATCAAATACTCCTTCATCGTTCTGCATGTATACCAGGTACAGGACTGATCCTACCACAGCACTTCACTTTTGGAAGAACTTGTCTAATGATTACAGCAAGGAAGGAGGAGGAGCTGTGATTCCTGGGTTATATATCTCTAGCTCTGTTTGAAATTCCTCCACAAAAAAAAAAAAAAAAAAGAGAACAAAAAAAATTTGGAGGGCTTGCCAGGTTGGCACCAACCACACTGACTGCCAGAGCATGGTGTGATTTACACCAGCTAGCACACTGGCCAAGGCTCCACTTCTGATTCACAAGCCCTGTTTTATTTACTTTCTTAGTAAGAAGAATCCATGTTCGTGCTTCTTCACTTAAACTTGCTGGTTTGAGCAAAACTACCAGCTGGCCACTCTCCAGGGGGAAGGAGACCACAAATTTCTGTGGGCAAGAGGGGCCAGTCAGTATTTCTGGCATTTGTCAGGATGGAGAACTGGATGCTACAACCCATGACCCCCTCCTTTTATCGTGGAGCTTGGGCATAGTGACAGCATTCTTCTGAGCAAGACCTCTACACAGGTACTCAAAACTAACCGTTAATAATGAACTAAATTAAATAGAAACATGGACTGTTTTACTTCTACTACCTTCACACTCCCCACAGTTTTACAAAAGCTAGAATTTAAATAAATGCTCTTTATCTGACTCGTGATGGCTTCAGATCAATCCCAACAGCCATTATTCTGGAGCCCCTACTACAAAAAAGATATGGATGTGCTGGAACGTGTCCAGAGAAGGGCCATAAGGATGATCAGAGGGCTGGAGCACCTCTCCTATGAGGACAAACTGAGAGAGTTGGGGTTGCTCAGTCTGGAGAAAAGAAGGCTCTGAGGAGACCTTATAGTGGCCTACCAGTATCTTAAGGGGGCCTACAAGAAAGCTGGGGAGGGACTTTTTAGGATGTCGGGTAATGGTAGGACTAGAGGGAATGGATTAAAACTAGAGATGGGTTGATTCAGATTGGACGTTAGGAAGAAGTTCTTCACCATGAGGGTGGAACAAGTTGCCCAGAGAGGTGGTGGAAGCCCCATGCCTGGAAGCTTTTAAGGCCAGGCTGGACGGGGCTCTGAGCAGCCTGGTCTAGTGGGAGGTGTCCCTGCCCATGGCAGGGGGGGTTGGAACTAGATGATCTTTAATGTCCCTTCCAACCCTAACAATTCTCTGATTCTATGATTATAATATTTGAACGCTCTATAATTTCATTAGTCTGGCTTTTTTCATAGACGTTTAATTTCAAGTATTTTTGCTGCGTTCTGATGACTGTAGAGTAAATCATGCAGCATTGCACTGCCTTTTTGGTGATGACCATCCATCCAGCAGGCTGGTAAAAAAAAAAAAGAAAGAAAAATCAAAAGGTAACAGGCTGTGGTTGCTGCTTTTTAAAGTTTTTCTATACGCAGGATTTCAGCCACAAAACTTCTACCCATTTTAATGGCCTTACATAACAAAAGCCCTTTTCACGTGTTTGGGCTAGTACTTAAAGCACCGTAATGTATTTGTGGCCATGTTTGTCTGCGCAACAAATACTCCCTAAAATATGCTCAGGGGTCGGGATGGCAGGAGGGAACAATTCATCTTGTGATGCCTTTTTGTGGCTGCTGCCTTCGGTTGTCCTTCAAGCATCTCTCTGCAGAGATGCCGCAGCTATTCACAACGAAGCCGCTGAGTCGCCAGTTTGCAATTCAGTGTCCAAAAGAAACCTACGCTTGGTACAGGTTTACCCCAATGTAAACCCCAGTCTGTCAGCAGCTCCCACACGGAGGGGTGAGACACCACCGTGGGTGGGAAGAAGGGCAGCATGGACCTTCACCTGAGAAATCACTATTCATCATAGATTAAGTCATCCTGGCTTACCAGTCACAGCCGTTTGGGTCTTAGTTTTCGTTTAAACTAACGTCCTTTTACACCCCAGCCATGCCCAGAGGTGTTCAGGTAGCTATAAATAGAAATTCTGGCTGTTCTAAAGCCCCTTCACTTTGTGAGAGAGGTGAAATGAGGTTTGCTGTGAATAAACATTCAGGTGAAAGCTTTCCAAAAGGCACAGTCTTTGGGATTTTTTTACAATAGATATAATTTAAAGGTAGTTGCGGTTTGGGGTTTTTTTTTATTGTTTTGTTGTTTTTTTTCTTTTGTTTTTGTTTGTTTTTTTTTTTTAAATCACACTGTTTTCTTCTCTGTGTAAGTGGCGTGCAGAACATGAGTAGGTCAGTGAATAACGGTAGATTTGGTGGTATTTTCTTCTTTGGATTGGTGCCTAAGTAGTCTAAATCACGTATACACATGCTGGCATCATTGGATGTGGGATTACAGAAATGGAGAATTACATATGCCCTTTTAGTAATTAAAATTTCTATTGTACTTGGTGTCTTTATTAGGAGTCCCTGAGCCCTCTTAATTCCCAGTGTTAGAATCCCTGTTGCCTATTTTTAATATTCTTGCAATGTAAATACATTTTTCACATTGCTTTAAGGACCTTATGTGAATAATACCCAAATAAACACAAAACAGTGAATCATATAATTTCTGGATACTTCATATGCAAGTAGTAGGAATTCAGGTCATGGAGCGCAGTGAATTTATGAGGATGCTATACTGGCTTGTAAGACCAATTAAACAAAAAAGTAAAGTAGATTGCTTTAGCTGTTTTGCAAAAAAAAAAAAAAAACAAACCAAACTTTGAATATTTCATTTGCATTTTGTTTACCAGGAGCTCCCAGCGAGTTTCAGTCAGACGCGTGTTCTCACGAGCTGGTCCCTCCCATTTGCATTTTAGCACTGCCATATTGCCGTGACAAGCAGAAGGAAGAGGCCGTACATTTAAAAAGGGGAAAATTCGGTATTGCCGAAGAGATGGCAACGGGCTGAGCCTGTCACCCGCTCCACTGCAGAGTGCGACCTGCAAGCAGTGACAATCCCAACCTCTGAAAGCTGGACAAGGTCATAAGCGAAATGACTAATTGAAGAGGTTAATAATGTATACATAATGAATAATGTATAACATACCAACGTATATGGTTCTTACACCCCCTTACCATGCTAAAATGTCAATGCACCAAACTGTCCCTGCAATCCGAGAGGAAAGCTGCCGAGCGGTTGTGCTCCTAATTCTCCTGTGACCAAGCGATGCCCTAGGTAAGAGCCCTCATGTTCGTGGCTCGGAGGTAACTACACTGGATGCTATATTTAATAATAATTCAGGATTTCAAACTTAGATAACAACAAAACTTCATAATGTTACTGAAAATAGGCTATTTGCATAGGCAAGAAAGGAGGAGGAACAAAAACTTCATACATACATACATAACCAGCTATGCTGAACACCAAGTCCAAGTTAGATATCATTGTTAATTAGCACAATGCAATCTCCCATAAGATGGGGCAGGCTCAACGCTTTTTCTCGGCTTCAACATATTACAAACATTTTGTCACAAGAACATATCTGCAAACAAAGATGTAACAACTACATACTTTGTTCTTTCAGAAAGGCTCATTCTCTGTGTTCAACAATAACTCCTGAGGCCTGACATACTCCGGTGAAAGAAAACGGTCTTCCCTGGCTTATAGATTCCCCAAAATATGCTGGATATCTGCCTCAACAATGAGTAAAAAACTTCAGTTACCTGGAGAACAGGTCAGAAAACTGGATGAAAACAGAGAGATGAAGATTTCCTGAAGAAAGGATCCTGTGATATTTTCTTGTTTTGATCAAAACCAAAGTATTTTGATGAACGGTACTTTAAATAACATGGAGATTTTAGTTAGTAACTGATTTTTTCCCCCAACATGCAAAACTTTTTTCTCCCCCCAAACAGTTGCGTTTCTTTTGGCATTGGCTTGCTTTCCCAAGGAGCCAGAAGCGATACCAAACAGTGTGAGTGTGCCTCAAACACATTTTTCTGGGTGCCCACGGGCACAGCATCATCTTGCAAAGAGTTTTGCTGGGGAGGTTTCAACACTGTATGTTTCTGCAACATTTTCAACAACAGCATCTGGAGACGGACCACATGGTCACCTACCACACCCTCCTGAGAATGGCTTGGTGACATTCCTGGTTAAAACTTCTATCAGTGAAAACTGCAGAGCTGTGTTCCCGAAATGCTCACAGATGACTCTCACTTCTGCCAGATTTTTCACCCAAGTTCAGAAAGAACCCATCCCAGGGTCAGAGAATTTTATTGGTAGAGGCTCTAAAAAGCTCAAAATCAACATCAAAAGTTTCTTGTTGTCCAGTATGAAACATATTAACTTTGCAGTCCTTTGATTTTTAATATTTTTTTTTTTTTGGAGCCAGCAACTCCAGAATCAACATCCTCAAGGAAAAACTTGTCTTTTCCAAGAGGACACGTGAGGCAGAGAAGATATAAAGCAAGTGTTCTCAGACTGTCTAAGTGACCTAAAAGCAATATCATTATTTTTCTTTACCTCAGTCAAAAATACACACCAGAACACCTGCGTACGTGCCTTTGCATACCACGCAAATGCTTTGGGGTCAGGTGAGGGTTCTGAAGACGGTCACAGAAACATTTTCCCTAAGCATGTCTTATCTTTGGCACATTTTTGTTGAACCTGGAATCCTCTTGGGCAATCCGTTCTCTGATTGAATTTAGGAGATACATTGTCACGTCCCCTCAGTGTTCAAGTATAAGGGGAAAAATTAGTTTCTTATTCCAGAGATTTTCATATAATAGAAGACTCCCAAGACTTAGTCTCTCCCTGCTCATTACTGTTACAGATCAGCACAGGAATAACAGCGCAGGGGAGAAGCCTCCAGCCCGTGTGGTGTCCGTTCCCACCTCCCAAGGACAAGCTGCCCGGAGGTGGACTCCCCGCTCATCCCGCAGCGCCAGCAGCAGCACCAGAAAAGGCAGAGCCAGGAACAGCGCCAACACAGAGCTGTCATTAAAGAAAAGAAGCCACACTGTCCCAGGTCATTAGATGACAGGGCCATTAAGATGAATGGAAATAAGTGTATTTCTTACACAAATTGCTTCGCCACCTTCTTACCGAGGTTCAGCAGTGGCTTCCCACGCTGTAACCAAACGGGAAGTGGCAGAGCTCAAAGGAGAATCTCCTCTGTGGTGAAGGAGAAAGACATCCTTTTCTCCACTGTGGTTTCAAAGCAAGAGCATGTTTGCCTCCATCCATCTCCTTCTCTCTCTTCACCTTCTGTATTTACTTCCTTGCAAATGCCGTGGCAGTGAGGCTGTGCATCAAGCAAATACACTGCTCCTTGGATGCTGGGTACACCAGACTTCACTTCTCCAAATTTTACACCAAAGTAGTTCCATTATTTTCAGGTTTTTATCCCTTACCTATCACCATGACATCTGTCGAGATAATCTATTGGGCAAACCTGATCAAAGCACAGGTTTTTCCCTTCCCCCAACACGGGGGCACAAGCACATATAACTGCGTTCCAGCTAATTTAACAACATAAAAGCGAAACATTTTACATGTAGGATCCGGAACCATCATTTTCTAATGTCAAAGGTCACATGAAATACCTCTTATGTTGTCTCAGCCTATTTCCTGGCATAGAGTTGCAATCTCCGAGAACACATAAATGTTTCAGTATTAGTACTAAGAAGCCACATGAGGGAGCATTTGGAGAATTGAAATGCTTTCCTTGTATCAGTGTAAATAAGGGAGGGAATCAAACTTGATCCCTCTGGGATATATAGAATTCAGACAAATCTAGATGTTATTATCCATTTCCCCACTCACCAGGGATGCAGAATTTGTGATTCCCACTGAAGACAGAGTTTCTAAAAGAAAGCCCATTAGTGGTCTGAACCAGACAATTTCTTACTCTTGCCAAGGTACGCTGTGACAGGTATACCTGAAAGGGAGCGCAGGTAAGTGGGTTTACATTTCATCTAAATGAAAATATAAGATAGTCTGTACAGGTTATTCGGGGCTGAGCGTGGCCCTTGTGCCACCTTTCTCAGGTTATCAGCAGCCCTGGATGACAGTGGCAGGGAGTTGTAAGGTCCCAGTTCCTGCAATCTTCTGACGAGGCAAACAGCTCAGCCTACATGCTCCGAAATAACTTTTACAACTTACGCTTTTATATCTTAGGGTTTACTAAAGAAAATAAATGCCACAGGTACATAAAGTGAAACCCATCTCAATATTTTTATAAGCTGACTCACAATCTTTCGAACGTTTGAATCTGGCAATGCTGCAGCTAACCAAAATGGGAAATAAAAAAATGTCAGTGTGAACTGTAATGGGAAATGGGTATGCGGTTCTGTTCCCTACTGTTATCTCAGCAAAAAGTCAGCTGCAGCTTGGGCTATCCTCATTGACAGAGTCGTCTCAGTCAAAGAACAACATCAAATGACTGTACTGAAAACAGTTTTGCTAGTAGTGCTAAACAGGTGTTGAATGAATGAAAAATTTAGCACTCTACCTCCAAAAGTCAACATCCATAGTAACTGTTGTCAATCAGAGAAACTCATGTTAAAGGTCATTTTGAAATCAGTAGAAAAGCACTTCACCAAGATCCCATTTTTTCCTCATTATTTACACCTAAAATTGGCTGAAGAGCAAGTAATTAGTGAACCCCATGAAAATCAAGTTGCAGCTATGATACTATGCGCACACATTGCTGCGTACGTTTGACTGAGAAACTTGCAACCAATTTTAACAGGCAGAAGTTCCAGCAGCCCCTTCTTTCCTTCTGCCTAAGCAGCCTCACCAACTCCAGCCGCAGCAGAAAGGTAGATGGGAAAGAGCGAAAAGAAAGATAAACCCAAAATTTTTAACTGAGTATCGTTGCTCGGGCTTGATGTAGGTGGTCCGGGATGCTGCAGTACTGGTGGTGGGAGCGGTGGGTGCTTGCTGAGCCACACCAGGTCCAGAGCACCTCCAAGCTGCTGCGGGGTTTGGCCGGCTGTCTGCGGGGTGGCCCTGTAAATCACAGCACGCAACTTATCTGCATTGGAACTAATCCCTGTTTTCCTAAGGATTAAATTTAACCCAGATCACTCCAGTGAGCCGGTTTACGGCTCAGTCCCCCGCGCAGCCGTGTCACCGCAGCCGAGGGGGGAGCAAACTCTGGCACGGGAGCGTCCGAGGGCAGGACCTCCACAAACCTCCTCTGCCACCGAAACCAGCAGCCTGGACATGCACAGCCTGATGGCGAAGGAGAGGTTGGCACTCGTCTTCTCTAATTTTTACCGTTTTCGCTGCTTACCGGTTTTCTTTGCATGAAATCACCTGACCGCTTTTATTAAACCAAAGAAGGTCTGAAAGTCTGGTGTTTGCCGTTATCCTCATCTCCAGAGAATAATTCTTCGCAGCTCCAGTAAATAGGACTTAAAAGGTAAATGGTATTATAGTGTTAATTTCAAAGTGAATTATTCAAAAAGTGCTCCACATGTCAGCAAGCATCATTTTGTGGAACTATATTAATGTCTTCCTTAAATACAGTTCTCCCTTTCTAAAAGCTGTTTTATAGATCCAGGAAATATGTCTGGTATGAAGAAGTGCTTATTGTAAAGGATGTTTTAGCAGTTGTGTTCAATTAATGAGGAAGGCAGGATGTAGCCCTATATAAGAAATAGCATAATAGCAACAATTCCTTGGGGCTTAGGAATCTTCACACTTCCAGGTACTGAGCAGTTAGCCATTCAGTCAAGATACCAAGTCAGTTTTGTTGCATATTCGGGTTTTTACATCAAAAAAATGTAATACCTCCGTTTGACAGGACTCTCTGTAAAGAATTGAGAAGTTAAAAATAAAACTAAAAAAGTGTTGTTTTTCAGCAGAGATGCCTGGAAGTAAATCACTTGGAAAGGACCCCAAAGCTTCCAGGATCAGCTGAAACAAATAGAAAATTCCCAGTGCTGACAGCAACGGCCATTCGATAAGGAACGGGCCAGACCGCAAAATTCTGTTTTATCCCACTGACTCAACCATCAGCTCCTTTTCTGCCATTTCTCAAATTGGAAGGATGGCAAGAAGATATATGAGCAGCAGAAGACCTCCCTAGATTTCTCCATATCGACGTGTTATTGGACACTGCTCAGCAAGCAAACGGTAGCCTTGATTTAAGAGAGAACGTATGTGCTTTGAAATCGTAAAGCAATAGGGAAGCGCTTAGGAATCCGAGCGGTAAACCTGGTTTTCTGGGTTTCTCCCCTTTAGTTGAAAGGACTGAAACTCCCTGTCTTTTACGTTCTGCATCCATTTCATGAACTCTATGGCACTGAGGATTAAAACCAAATAAATGCGAATATTAAGAGGATTTAAAATGTCTGCGAGGTGGCTGTGCCCCTGTCATCTTTAGTAAATAACGGCTGCATCTATGTTTATTTGTGTTACCGAATTGCTTAGAAGATCAGCCAGGCTTGGGATCCTACAGCGGGGGCCGGTACAGACAGAGACACGGAGGTGACAGCCGGCAAGGATTGTTCTCGTCCCTATTGTACCAGGGATAATTGCAGCGTGGGGAGATTACACCCAACCGAGCACCAGTCGTGGTCGGTATCAGTGGAAATACTAGTGCGAGGGACATGACAGAAAGCTTGGAACTGTCACCTCTGCGTCTAAGCGGCATCATAGCTAGAATGGTAAGAATCGATGGCTCCTCATCAAAAAACAGCCTGCCTGGTTTAACTCGTGATTACGTTCTCTGAGTGTACTTCAGAGCACTTTATTGTGTCCACAACAGAAAAGCGCTATTTGCTGGTAACTGGGATGTCAGTGCTTTAACTCAGGCTTCCTTGGAAGGCTGGATCCAAGGTCCAGAGCTCGGTCTCGGCTCTCCATCTCTTACTATGCAGGTGAAATATTTAGCCAGGCTTTATTTATATTTTACATATGATTATATTTATATCACATACTTGTAAATTATAGCAATGTATTACAGAACAAGTGCTATTATTCCGGTCTTTTTCTGGTACTCACTTTCGAATTTTCCTCTCCTGCAACGTTGCACAGATATACACAGAGAACATCTGTGGTGACGCTTTTCAAATCAATTAGAAGCCCTGTAATATTTGGCTGTCTTGCAAACTGCACACTTCCCCGTAACCACAAACTCCTGTAAATTGCACTAGCTGTTAGTGAGGGAAAACAAAAGAATAAGATCTCTTGTATTCAGTGATTTTTCAGACTTTTTTTATAGCGAGTGTGACTTCTTATGCGTTTGAACTGACTGCGGTGTTGACTTTTCATGTTGACAGTTAATGTAAGTAAGAGACTAGTGCAATATTTAGCTATCGGTGATGACTTTTGACTTTAATTCCTCACGTCTATTAAAAAAATTAGTCCTAGTCAGAGGTTATTATAAAAGCAATAAATCTTAAACTGCTGTTCTGTGTGAAGAACACCCATTGGCATATCCAACTATTTTAAAAAAGTCACCTGCCTGGTAAGCAGACAGAAAGAAACAAAAATTCAGGATATTTTCTAGTGAACAATTAGAGGATGAGAGCTCAAAATCCAAAAGTTATCTCATTCTACCTGTAGCAAGTCAAATTGGCTCAGACAAGGACTTACACCACACGTTCACCATGGGTTTACAATAGCCACGGTCTCCTGATCTGCGTTTCAACTGTCATAGCCTAGATCAAAATGAAAAAAGATATAAAAAAATATTATCGTTATTACTACTACAACAGAGCAACCCACAATCTTTCATCAGGTTCAGGCACTGCGGTGGGTCAAGTGCAGTACAGGATGCATAAAAGGTGACCACAACTCTCTCATCCTGAATCTACAATAGAAGCAGCACAAGGAGGAGGAGAACTTGATAGTGTGACTGTTTGCACGGGCATGTAGCAATAGGACGAGGTTATAAACTAGAGCAGGGCAGGTTTAGACTAGACATTAGGAAGAAGTTCTTTACAATGAGGGTGGTGAGACACTGGCACACGTTGCCCAGAGAGGTGGTGGAGGACCCATCCCTGGAGACATTCAAGGCCAGGCTTGATGAGGCTCTGAGCAACCTGGTCAAGTTGAAGATGTCCCTGCTCACTGCAGGGGGGTTGGAGTGGATGACCTTTAAAGGTCCCTTCCAACCCAACACGTTCTACGATTCTATGACAGTGGTGTATCGCCCAGCAGCCAGAAGGGTCACCAGGAGGAGATCCCACCCCAGCCCCTCCTGCCCGGCACTGACAGGCGCTGTGGAGAACTTTGCCACTGCTCACACACGTTCCTGAGTGCAGGCAAACAGATTTTTTTTTTTTTTTTTATTATTCCCCTTGAGATTTACAAGTTGGCCAAGTTTCAGCAGATTTTCATGAGGATGGCTAAAAGCACATCACCAACATCAGGCTGACAGACCTGCTTACTTCACACAAATAACGCTTAGCCAATTTTTGAATTCCTGTTCTCAAGTGTGAAGACAGCATAAACGAAACAAGTTTTCCGAGAACAGAAATAAAGTATTGAAACAATATCTTTCCCACTACCTTTACTCCACAGGTCGTACCGGGTTTCTTTCACACACATACACAGACCAGCTTTGTGCAGTCTTCAGCAGGTAAAATGTCATTCCCAGTAACGAAACTCTGCCAAAGTTAAAAACCAGATAAAGATGGTCTTTACTGGGCCATGCCAGGCAGCTGTTGTGGTGGTGCTCCAAGCTGAGCCAAAAACGTTTGTACGTTTAAACAGTGTAAGAGAGACAACTAGCAGTAGAAATGCACCTGAGACAAATCTGGAGGTGAGATTTGAACAAGAAAGGATTGCAAAGAGCTTTGGCTCTGAAAAGTAAGGTGTGAGGTGAGTGATGTTTGGTATAATCATACCTTTCTTTTCTTTTTTTTTTTTTTTAATCCACATATGCTTCTTCTTATGAGTTAACTTCTCTGGAATGAACGCAGTTTAAAGCGTCACTCTGGGAGTCTTCTGTGATACAAGTATTTGTAAGCGGCTACCAGACCATACGTGCTGCCCACCCCGTCTAACTAATGGGTGACTGCTTTGTACGCAAACTATGTGTATTCCTAACCAAGATATGTTGAAGTGCCCCGTACACAGTAATTTCAGCTAATTTGCACAAAGACAGACTTAACATTAAGGTCTGGTGGATTATTACATAAGAAAAATACAATTTCAGAAGTCCAATCCGTGTGCTGTGAGCGCTTGGTTCAGGAGCAGCAGAAACCTGTGGGCTTTGATGACGGATTCAGCATCGGTACGCACGCCACAGCCAAGCACAAAGGCAAGGAACTTGCTTATAAAAAGAAATTTCATTGAAAAACCAAACGAGGTGACATTTTTCTGCAGTTGAACCACAAAGGCACATCTTTCTCCCAGGTGTGCAGACTGAAAGTGAGAAGAGGTTTGCCCTCATCACTTGGCTTCAGCAGTGATGTGGTTCCCACTTGGTCACCAGAGCAGCACCTACATTCAGTGGTAAAAGAGGCCATTTGAGGATGCTGAGAGAAAACAGCAGGGTGCAGTTTGCACCTGTACACTAAGATGCTAACTCATACACCAGAAGAGACGGTGTGACCATACCACCAGTCAGAGGTGGCCTTTGGCTCTTACTGTCCCTCCAACCATGCCCTGGCACATCTGGGCAGGGCACCAGCAGAGACACTAGAAGGTGGGTTCACAAGCACTAGAGCTCATCCCTGTGCCCATCTCCATCTGGCTTGCTGGCATAGCGGTGGCCCAGAGCCCACGATGACCTGCAGAAGGGTTGTGTGTGGCACAGAGTGCAGGAGAACCAGCTGGTGTGGGGAGGGACTCAGCCACAGGCTTTCACAAGCTCATCCAGTTCATTCAGGAGTGGGCAATTAGTCACTCTCTGTGCAACCTGATTGCATAGGCTGGCTTTGAAATTCAATACAGAGACTATTTGATTTTCTTCTCTCTTTAAGCCTCCTTTCATGGAAGGATTAGAAAGTCTATGAGGAGAGCTTTACCCAATCCTTTTCCTCAGTTTCCTTGGCCCCTCCTGCAATCACAGGTGTTTGGAGTCTGCTTTGTATCTGCTGAGTGCCGTCCCTGAGGGTGTTTGCTCCCACACATGCTTTTATTCTCCCAGCTCTCCACCTACATCCGTGGCTAGGAGTGACTGGCACGGCAGCCAACCTGGGCTATTTTGGCAGCTCCTCCTTGAGCAGGTCTTGTCTGGTGAGTTATAGCCACTGCACTGCCCGTCACGGGTCCGACCCACCAACCTCACTCCCCGTTAAATGCATCCATTGCCACGAAACTTTTTCTATAAGGAAAAGATGTTTTTCTCAGTATTACTCGCAGTCGCTCCACCAAAATCATAATACGTAAGTTTAGCATCAGCCCCACCACCATCACTAACTAAAAGCTGTACTGGCCCTGTTAATCTGTGTCAGAGGCTATATCAATTACTCCCACGACAAACTCTTTTGAATTACAGAAGAAAACAGATAAAAGCAAAGCAGAGAAAAGGAAAACATGTGCTGCAGTCTTTAGTGTCCATGATCCTTTCCTCCCTCCCTCGCGAAATAAATGAGTTGCTGTGTGGTCTGTTTGGCAGATGGGTCAGGAGAGGCACTTTCTGCCACGGACTTCGTGCATAAAATGAGTTTACATTTAGCGCATGTGGATGTGAATCTACATTTTTAAGTGGATTCACAAACCCGTGGACTTACAGTACTAAAACTAGCAGCAGTAAGTGAACTTCTGTCACAGCAGACTGAATACCAGTGTCCAAGCCGTGACTGTGGTTATATGTTCAGTTGCCAATAGCCAGCAGATTGAGACTTTTTTAGTTCCTGCAAGTGTCATCCATGTACAAAGCCAAGACCTGGTCTTTAGCGATTTTCAAAATATCACAGATAGCTTGCTCACAGACTGGCGTGTTTAACTGGAATTTGTCTAGTAGCCGCTTAAAGGATGTAACAAAGCAATCAAAGAGCACAATGGCAGCTGGTGGAAAAAGTGCCAGCTGATGACATCATTCTCCACTTTATTACAAATATATAAACCCGGACGGGCTCACTAGGATTAAAATCTAGGAACCCATACACCACTTTTTCACAGATAGGGTAGATGGAGCCTATTTTGTTTGTCTGTGCTCTGTTTATCTGTCAATGTGTATGCTCTGTAAGGGCACGTTTCCCTCATGTCACTTTTTCCTTTAGTTTTCCAGCTTCTAATTCATGGAAAGTTGGTAAGAAATTTATTACACCTTTTCTTTGTTAGTCACCTCTTCTTTTCTTCCCACTTAAGATCTGCATACCACCAAGATAGCCCAGTGCTGCACCAATTGCCTTTGTAAACGCATTACGAAGTACCCAAAGCTGTTGCTATGTCAGCTCTAGATGAATTTGTTTCTGTGTGAAAGTCCATCATTTTCCTCATTCATCCCTAAATCACTTCTACCTCATCTGTCTCCTTCCACGTTTGGTGACAAGGAATAAAAATGGCAGTTTCAAAAAAAGGGAATGACTCATTTCTGAAATAGAAACATATATTTATACTTTTCCCCCATATGATTTATATCCCCTATTTTTCTCATCCCTTTTGGTTGCTATTCAATACCGAACAGAATTTCACCGAACTGAGACTACGTTGATATGTGAATTGATACCACACTGACACACGAGTCTTCCTTTGGAGTAGTGGAGACTCATTAATTAAGAAGCCATCTCCTGTCCACAGTGATGTGCATTTACAAACAACACCTTCCCGCCGCTGTTTTCTACCCAATAACAGGGAATTTTTTGTTTCTGTGGAAAGTCTGGCTTGGCCTTTTGAGCCAAAGGCCCTTGCATGATATGGAAATAAAGCCTTTCCATGGAAATAAAGCCCTCATTGTGAGTGCAGCTAGCTGGAATGGTCACTGGGGAAAGTAGTCCAGAAGTTGAAGACACCATGGAGCTTGCCCGCCCAGGGAAGCTGTGCCTGTGCTGGCTCACTGTTTTCCTCAGAAAGGCTGGACGCAGCCAGGAGCCCCCCCAGATCTCCCCATCAATCACTTCAAGGGTCATTCCACTGCAGATGCCTTGCCAGGTTTAGATTTAGAACTGCTTCTATTTTCTGGCCACTAACCTTTTTAAACTTAATAGCACTTTACCTCTCATTTCATGCTTTCTCTACTTCCTTAACAGTCATTTGTGAATACAAAACACCAAGAGATTAAAGAGGTACATCTTTACTTCAGAGGGGCTGGTTTTCCTCTTTCAGTTCATGCCCACTGCCAAGAGTTTTGAACATCCACTTATAATGATCGTTTTCACAGGTTTTCCGAGAAGTAATGAACACTAACTTGTACTTCATTGGGATCATCATTCCTTTTAAAGGATACTGAAAAACACCACTTTAATTTCCACCATAAATGTACCTACTATAGGCACTGGATCTAGTACATATTGGCTACTTACATGGGAATGGTTTAAAGCTTTATACCAAAGTTCCTCAAGCCAAGCCCCAATCCCTCAGCCTTTTTTGTCATCCAGCTTTGCTGTCCTGTTATCCCTCAGCTAACCTATTTCTTACAAACTGTATTAAAACAGCACCTCAGTCCCGGACCGTGCCATCTTTGTTGCCCAAGTAAAGTTGGTGCCTACCAGCCACCTCCCCAGGGAAGACTGACAGAAGTACATCCGTGAGCTCCTCAGCAGTATTCCTTAATTACCTCTCGCCTTTATTTTCTGGTAACCCACTTGTCACACTATAACCTTTATTTTTCTCCTCCAAGATGCCTAAAGAGTTTCTTGTTTGTTGTCACACTTTGACCTCCTACTTTCCACATTTGCCCTTATCAGTCAGAGTTTGGACTCTTTTTTTGTTTCTTTGTTTGTTTGGTTTGGTTTTTTTTGACTCCACAGCCTAGCTGAAGTACCTTTGTGATTTAACCACTGGGAAGCTTTTCTTCCCTTCCTTTTTATGTGCCCAAATACATTTGAGGGTCAATTAGTGGACAAAACTTTGTGTTGGCCACTCTGCTTTACTCTCCCACCTTTTCCGATGTTTTTTTGTCTTTCCCACTCTCTGTGACTTTATTTCTGACATCTTCAACTCATTTCAAGACTGGAATGCCTGGTTCACACCCAAAGATAGAAAACTTGACCTGTTTTTACCTGCCCCAGTACTCTATTCCTTCTCACATTGATTATTCTCTTCCCGTTTTCCAAAGATTCTCAACATCCAAAGTATACCTGGTAGTTCAAACCCTTCCACATCTGCTGTCTCAGAGATTCAAGTTTCACATCCACAGATAAAAATCTTGAAAGGGAGATTAACCCCAAATAACAAACTCTGAGGAACAGGCCAGTCCCAGTCTTTGATCCCTCCCCCCTCCATAGTAATGAAATCTTTAAAGAGATGCTAACCTTACACATTAGGAGTTAAAAATGAAACAAAGATAATGGCTCGGTTGGGTGGATTTCCGAACAAAGAGTAGACATATGGGGTATATTACACAAAAATCAAAATCTCTGAGGTTTTCTCATTCATCTTCAAAACACGCAAGCAAATACTAAGCTCATCCAGAGTTCCCTCAAGGTGAAATAAAACTTTCTATGATTCCAAACATAGAGAGCTAGTCAAGATTGATATGATTTCCAAAGAATTAGGGAGTTCTCAAAATACATTCCAGGCATAATGGATATCCAATTCTATTCAATGTACATCACAAACAAAAGAAATTAATGCCTTGAGCTACATATAGACAGAAATGCTGTTGGATTCCCTAAATGATTTTACCATGCAGGGTTTAGAGAAAGTGTTCATATTAGACCCAGTAAGAGAGGCCCTAGAATTTAAGATGTATTGCTAGCGTGAAAGACAGTCCAAAATATGGAAGTTTGTTTTGTCATCAGGCCAACCAAAAAACAGTGGAATAGTTTTAATGCTTTGGTGGTTTCCCCTGACATAATTTGATCCATAGGAACTTTTGCAGAGTAAATTGCATGGGAAAAAGAGTAAATGATTGTCTTAATTAAGAGAGACAGGGACGTGAATTACGTTGGCTGTTGTGTGTATCATCGTGCCGTGTACAGCGCCTAAAGCACCCACAGCTACCAATAGGTGGCAGAATTTTAAAAAAGAAAAAAAATATTGAACTCACCTTTTAGCAGGGATTCAAATGTAAGCGTCTTTGCCACATCTCTCCCACATCTGCATGGAATTAGATACAAAGAGAAAAATATTTGTGAAGGTGACGGATTACTTGCTAGGATTTCCCATATTTTTTAATAATTTCAGCAATTTCCCTAGAGCGTGTGAAAGCCCACAGTGCAAATTATTTGATCCTTGTCACTGTTTATATAATAGGCCATAAATGCCTCTGACCTATTTGAGGATTTAGTTCATTCCGGGCTCTGAGGACCCTGTTCTTTTACTCTGCGCTCCCAAACCACACTCTTTCGTATTTCCAGAGGTGAGCAAAGCCTGTAAACTGTGAGCTGTTAACTAAAGAGAATTACTCTGAAATAAGACGACCAGTTGACCAGCTGAGTTCTTGAAGAAAGATTCCTTCTGTTTCTGATGAAGGAAAACTTAAAAAAATTTAAAATTAACAAGCTTTTAGCTTTATACCTAAAGTAACACAGTGGAAGCACTAACAAAAAAAGGAAGTTTCAGTCTACCATGAACTTTAGCCTACTATGAACTTTAAAATGCTGATTATACCATTGATTAGTACAATATACCAAGGGGTGCCTGTTTTAAACAGCAGAGCAGTAGAGTGGCTGTACGGACTTCTACCTTCTTAGGTTAGCCAAGAGATCAAGAAATTTTTCAAAAAGGAACAATCTGTGGTTAATAAAACTTAGATCCATCAGTATTTATGATTTATTTGTTTCCAAAAAAGTAATTACAATCACCACATTCTTCATTTCATTAGTGGTATGTCAAAGAAACCTACCGAAGCTCATATGTCGCTATTAGATTTGCACAAAAGAAACAGAGCCAGATGTGCTGGCGGGACAGGTCTGGGATATCTGGTTGCAGGTAAAATAGCTAATGCAACATTTTTAGCAGGAAAATGCATTTATAAAAGTTCTTTGCACATGTATCTGTTCCATTCCCAGTCAAATGGACAAACTTTAAAAAACAAAAAGATTGGGCTAACAAAGTATTCAAATTATCAGACAGATTAGCATCATCATTTAGAAAAGTAATGAAAATATTTACACCCATGAACGTAGGTTACATTTTTATTTTTTTTTTCCCAATGAAAACAAGACTATTCTGAAATTTCCAGTACCTTCTACTTCTACTTCTGGGCAGAAATCGACTATGTATCTGCATCAGCCAATGGAAATCAGAATACAGATCCATAAACTAACACTGGAATGAGAATTGGTCTGGACAAAGTACTTAATACCCTGTGCACTTAGTGTCCAGGATATGAACGAGACTTTATATGCACTTGGAGCTAATTTGGGGAACTTCTACACTAAGCCATATCGGGCCAAATGGATGTTCCCCAGGAGAGCCCAGAGTCAAGTAGTTCAAGCATTTGTAATGCGTGTATGCACTAACGTCCATGGAAAACTTACCATTGAAACAGCTCAAACGCCGCTGTCTTCATTACAGCACTCCTGTAACATCGCAGGTCGAGGAAAAGCTTTGTGTTACAGCATTGTAGTAAATTCTTATAATCCTTGTGGGTTAGCTGCGAAGGGAAAAATGTGATGTACCCAGCCGGCTGAGAGGAAGTAAAAGAAAAACTGTATTGTTACAGAATTTCGAACGCTATTTCTTTTTATTCTCAAAACGGTGAAAGACCCTCATGGTTTTTCTAGGTGCTTCCATTCCTGAGGAGCTGGCTATTTCTACTTACTGCCTAATTGCTTAGCAGCTGATGATGTAGGAGACATGACAACAGGTAAATGAACATTTTCAACCCTACATCTAAAATTATTCGGGTTCTTTGGTGGTGGTTGGTTTTTTTGGTGGTGTTTGCTTTTTAATTTTAAAAAATTATTGAACATAAAAAGAGTTTTCTTGCCAGGACTGTTTTTTTAAACCCTTGCTGCTCTATTACTCACATGAAAAAGAAAATAAATAAGATAATCTATAACATCACCACGTCTATGATGAAATCATGCCAGAAGATTTTTCCCTGCCTGGCTTCATGTTCATTCAAAGACCTGCAGCCAAGTAAATGTCAGGCAGTCAGAACTAAATAACCCCTTAGGAGCAGAGGGGATGAAAGATAGGCAAACACCACCCACAAGCCTCCAGTAAGCATGGAAAGAAGGAAGTTAAGAAGGAGAGCACTTTTCAGCTCCAAATATCTTCTTGTAAGTCCAAGCACAGAGAGGCTTAGTGGTTTTGAAGCAGAGCACAGTCACCCCCCACCCAACACACATGCACGTACAACACATGGCCAGCGGCCGCCCCTTCTCCTTCCTCCCTTTCCCACCAAAGCCATGGGATGCCACAGGGGTGACCAGAGCCCACGACAGTGTGTTGGGGCTCAGACTTGCATTATAAGGCTTGGGTACAAAGCTGAGACAAAAACTGGTGGTGACCCTCTGTCTGTGCCCCGTACCCAGGTCCTCGTCTATCCTCTGAGTTGGTTCTGTCTTCTATGGATATCAAGCAAGCTTTCACAAACAGCCTGGGGTTGGGATAAACATTTTGGGAACAGTTGGAGGCGACCGATGTCAACACAGACAACACTCACTAAAATGCAGGGGTAGACGAAACTCTGTTAGTCAGATTGTGACATTCTTACTTTTAAAAATTTCTCTTAAGGTCAGCAGGTTAAGGTAGTACTCATTTCTGAAAGAATATATCAAAATTTTACCCTAGGACCTATAGTTTCCCCACACATACACAGTTTTCCAAGCCATTCAGAGTTGTTGGGCTACATTTAATTTCTTTGGATATGCTCAATTGTTTAATCTAATTTACCAGATTGGGGCTTTAGGCATTTATTCTTCATTATTGTCTGGTTAGAGCGGTCTGGAGGATGCTCTCGACTGGGGGGAAACGGCAGCTGCAATCTGCTGCTCTAGTAATAGTAATATTCCCAGGCAGACACCGAGGGAAAGTGCAGATGGAAAACACAGTTCTGACGGGAATGAGCGATGAAGGGTGCCACAAATCAGCCACTAATGGCTCTCCACACACTTACAATATTAAATTTCAAGAACCAAATACTATCTTTTCGAGATGCTGTTTTAACTGACAAATCTTTAAACGTAACCAAATTGGATGGAAACAACGCAGTGTAGATTTTAAGCCCCATTAATAGGCAGTTTGATTTCAGTGCATTATCATTTTAGAGAATAAGGTTAAAGCTGCCACAGGTGACAACGAGAGGCTGGAAGCAGCTAATAGGTGTGCTTGATAAAACTAACGGTGTACCTGGAGGAAGGACATTAATATACTGCTAGTAACTTTTTTTCAAGTGTCTAAAGTTCTCCCCCTCAGCTTCTGTTGTTCTCTTCTAATTTCCAAGTCATGCTCCTGAGGCCTTAACATCCTTTTGCAAATGCCAATGTCACATCATCTCTCCGCGGAGGAGAAAGGCGCCGGAACTCCTTTTACCTACACGCATCTTGCTTCCTATTTCTACTCAGGAATGCGAAGGTAACGCAATGCATTTGGTTGGTACCTTTGAAGTATGTACTTTACCTATTGGAGGAAATGTTAATTTATGGTACCGATAGCACCAAATATACATACAGCTTAGAGTACCAAAAGAGAAGTTTTGCATTTTCTCAAAGGCAAATCTCAAGGTAAAACAAGGTCTGAAGGCAAGGGCTCTTAAAACAGGATTTTTTTGGGGCATTCTTTATAATCACCGTAATTATGGGGGTTTGGCACATGCAGCCTCTTGTCTGTACAAAAAAAGTTCCAAGATTCTTATCCCCTGACAGAAATTGCCGTGCCAAGAGAAGTTTCTATCTCACACGTAGCTGCTACGTAGGATAAGACACTCGTGGCACGTAACTAGTTACCGCAGAAGATCGAGAACAGTGTGGATCCTCCTCTCTGTCTAATCACAACATTAAGCGTCCAAGTCTGCTCAAAGAATACTTTTCCCTGTATTAGTCAAAAGCAATGAACGGTAACAAGCATTTTATTTCTTTACAAGGCATAGGGAGATCTCAGAGTCACCCTCTGTGTCTATTTCTGCAAGCTTACACAGCAGCGTCCCAGCTAGGTAATAAAAATAAACATTTTAGGGATAAATTTCTGCGGGTAAATCAATTTCCCCATAAACCAAAGAAAGTATACCCAAATGTTGTCTCACTTTATAACTGACCAACAAGGTGCTCTCTGCAATGCCTCCTTCTGTTTTGGCTACTCGAATTCCAAATAATGGTTTTACGATCTTGTAACGTGGGGCTCTTTTCTTGTTATCCTCCATTTCCATCTGACTTACTAATGAGTATTTAAACTTTTGGGGGGGGGGGGAAATGTAAAAGGACCTAGAATTGAACACACTGGACCTTTGCCCTTGAATATAGCCTGTCTGGATTGGACAAAGAAATAGCTATAGGCTTTTTTGGTTTGGTCTGTTCATTTGGTTGCGTTTTGTTTTTTATACTTACACATTGTTTTTCTTGTTTCTACAATTTGCTTTCAAGTTTGTCAGTTTGCTTTAAAGAGCAAAGCTGAGGAGAGGGGGCTCTTTCTCACTGGGCTGGGCTGGTGTGGATAGTCACCCGAAGAATCATAGGGTCGGGTCGTACAATCACTTAAGTTGGAAAAGGCCTTTAAGGTCATCAAGTCCAACCATAAACCTAACACTGCCAAGTCCACCGCTAAACCATGCCCTTAAGTGACACATCTACGCGTCTTTTAAATACCTCCAGGGTATTGAACTGTTTCCTTTGGTGGTCATGCACCAGCTGCGTTTGGGTTTCTTTTCCATTGACAGATCAGAAGGCTGAGAGATAAGACTAAGATAAGACTACCTTCGGCCAGGTCATTATGTTTTCTAAAGATGGTTTATTTTACCTGCCACTTCTAGGAAAGATGAGTAGCAGCACACCTAGAGGAGCAAGAAGCAAACCCAAACCAAGACCAGGGCAGCATTTTCAGGAAAAAACAATTTGGAATGCTTAAGTCCATTTCTTTTGATCAGTTAAGTTGATAATATCCACACAAAAATAATTTATGCTTAGCTCTTGTAAGTTCCTTGAGCAATCCAGAAAATTAGTCATGTTGTATGTTGAACTGTCAATTTAATCTGCAAGTAGGCTAAAAAAAAATGAACAGGGAAGTCATTAAATAATATTTCTTCATACTGTATAAATCTCCTTTCCACACAAACTCCCTATACAAAGTTGTTCAGCAGGTATCATTTATTATTTAGATTATGTTACCAGCTCATTGGCTCACTTCAACCAAGCCCAACCTTTACTGTGCAGGGCACTGCACAAATGTATATAAATGACATTTCCTGGAGCTACATGTGGCAGAGACCATCAGTCACAGTGTACATATGGATGTGGAATTACAGCCCCCCTGAAAGCACAGGGGCTTTGTCATTGATTTCAATAGAGGTGGAATTTCACTCACGTAAATTAAGCCACAAAAAATTAGTTGACTTGTTTCCTTGAGGTCAGATAGGAAGAGTCTTTCAAAGTGCTGCGTGGAGCGTTTCATTTTCATCGCTTAAATGGAATTCAATGAACCAGGGATCAGACTAAGCATTTAGTTTTATGTATTCCCGTTTCTTGTTCAAAGCCTGAGATTATCCACATAGGATAATTTTCCACTCAGAAATACAGGGCTGTCCTATATCACCTAGGAAATTGAAAACATTTTGTGTGTTCACCTTTATTCCACACGTATAAACAAATATATACAAAATGTACTTTATAAACAGAACAAATTATTTTTGATGATGAATATATTTATTATGTATTTGATGGTTGCTAATGAATATATTCATGTTGCCCCTTTGGGATAGCTTTGAAATTCCGACCATTTGTTAATTGCATGAAATATAAGTGTGTCACACGTTATACACTGCATAGCAGTCCAATAAACCACACAGTCTAATACTACATTAGACCAATAAATCATTTTCAACATTCAAAATTTCATTTGTCTCTTTTTGCTAATGTGTCTGTTTTCCAACCCTCTGGCTTTATTTCGGTATTTCTCAATTGGAGAAAATTAGATTAAGGCAGGTCTTAGAGTATTTTAGGCTTACCTTCTGCTCTGCTGGGCCGCAGCACCTAGAAGATGAGATGTCCGTACACCCCACATATTGATTATATAAAGTTAATAAAATCAGAGAATCATAGAATGGTTCAGGTTAGAAGGGACCTTAAAGATCATGTAGTTCCAACCCCCCTGCCATGGGGACACCTCCCACCAGACCAGGCTGCTCCAAGCCCCATCCAGCCTGGCCTTGAACACCTCCAGGGATGGGGCAGCCACAGCTTCCCTGGGCAGAAATGATTAAAATGATGATTAATGCATGTGACAGAAAAATACAGGCCTTGCATAAAAAACCCCAAACCGTAACTGAAAATGTTCTTCAAGCTTATTGTTGCGGCATAATGGCACGAAAAAGCGAGATTCATTTTTGATGGTTCTGTTTTGTGCTGGCATCGGTTCAAAAGAAAAGTTGTTTTTCTTCCCCAGCTGCCTTTACAAAGCAAAGCCAAAACAAACAACCAAATGAAAAATAAACAAAAAGCCACTTAGACCTTCCAGTCATCTACCTTTGCAGGGAGATTGTCTCTTAAATCAGGCCTCACCGGGTGACTGTAGAAACACAGCCAGAGTGGCGTTCCGCACGTAGCCCCCCGCGCTGCTCAGTGATGCTCAGGGAGGCTCAGCCCCTGTTCTCAGTGGGACGAAGGCACGCACGGGCTAAAGAGCTGAGGGTCGGGTCTCTTCCAGGGGATGTTCCTAGACAATTAGGCCCATGGCAGAGGGATCTTAGCGTGTCACTCTGTGTCAGGAAATACAGAAAGAGTACGCGCAGGAGTTTGTAGCCACGCAACTGGTTCCTTCCTTTTTTCATCCAGTGCTGGGATGAAGCAGCCTGACAGAAGGGATATTGCCAAGGTCCCATTTCTAGAGATCGCAAAAGTTCAGTCTGGGATTCACCTGTGATTGTCATAGGGATGAAAAGTGTTACGCTATGAATATTTCATTATGAAAGTGAGAAAACGCTTTCCCCTCGAGCAGATTTTGTTAGTTAGCACTTTTCATCTTGAGCCTTCGCAGCAAAATCCCAGGCTGAATTTCATGCTCCCTGAAATATGTTGAAGGAATTCCCCTCTGCTCGCCACAAAGGCACTTTCTGTGGCATAGCATGGAAGGAAGGATGGGAAAAGAGAAATCAAAGATAATTAGAACGAGAAAAATGAATAAAATATCACTAAGAAAAGTCCTGCTGTGGTGCATCAGGGAAATCAAGGAGAAAATCAGTACCTCAAAGACCTCTTTTTCAGCCTAGATTTTTCCTTATGCAGCAAATATATATCCAGTAACGCGTGGATTAGAAGCAAATGACTTTTAGTATAAAATGTTAAATATAAAAATAATATTTAGCTACCCCAAGATTCATACCTGAAGACTTGAAAACACTTTCTTATGTTTTTTCTCTCTCTTCCAGCTTCACAAATGCAATGCATAATATTAAAAATGTTCACGCACCATTGCCATCAGATTGACTGAAGAGAATATTTGGCCTGTTGTACCCTTGCCTGCCTATTTTAACACACAATTATCTTGTCTGTATGAGCATTATTAGTGCATATATGTCCCAGAATATTTTACAGTGCAGTGTGCAGAATTTTAAAGGGAATTTCTTGAATGGACCAGACTTTTCCATATAATTTACTCTTTGAGACTGTCTTGGATAGTGCAGCTTTACTCTAACGACTACAGGGTACAACAACGTGCTAAACCGTGAATTGCCCGTATCATACTTTTTTCCCACTACAGAGAGGCTTTTTCAATAATCATAAGCCAATATTTTTTTGAAGTTTCATTTGGCGTCTTATACGTCGATCTCAGAAAATCTTTGTATAAGTTTGAAACATAAAACTACCATATCAGATGTGGAGGGAGCAATCCTGAAAGAATCTTCTAATTAAAAGAAATTAAAGGAACTTTTATCTAGAAGAAATATGCGCTCTGAGTTAAATCTTACAGTGCATAGGTAATGTAATCATCTATTGTTTTGTAATTTATAGTTCAGTGCCTGCCATTTGATTTTTTTTAATTATTTAATTTAAATCCCCTTTTAAACCGTAACATTAAACATTAACAATCAAGAAGGTCAAACTGAGCAGAGGAGGTGTGCATTTGAAAAAATAAAAATGAGGACAGCTATTACCCTGGAAGAAATTTCAAGGAAAAAAACATCCATAAAGAAGGTGTGGCCTCCTCTGGAAATGTCCCTATTTAGCTTTCTGTATGCATCACGCACGGGAGAAATGGGAACTCAGAGCTCTTCCTCTTCTAATTTGCAGGTGATTATAAGGCTACAGGGAGCTGTCAATTGTTGGAACATCCCTTGTATAATTACATTAACCTCATCTGGTGAAATCTGAGTGTAAATTACTTCTTCACTTAATAAGAAGATTTAATTGAAGTAGTTCTCAGTCACTGTGTGACAGATTTCTTAGGGAAGGTTTGATATTATATGTATTTTAATGGTGCATAGGTTTAAAAAAAAAAAAAAAAAGAAACAAACCACAAACTATTGAAAAGGATTTTTACATCTCAGTGATTTTTGAGAATGAACTTCAAAGAAAGCAGGAATAATAAGTATTCCTGTCCTCACTGCCGGCTATAAATGGCTGGGATCTTTAGCCATGGTAAATGAGAACAGGCGCATGGATTTATGAATTAAGGTATCAGCCAGCCAATTAGCTGCAGAAATAACATCCTTCCCCTCAGGATGGAGTCATCTCTTCCCAGTTATAGCAGCTCAAATGTCAAATATGTAGTAAATGTTGTGAATGAGAAAGAATCAACACCTCTTTGCCTTATTTTAAACAAAAACAGTTAGTATTTTTTTTAGAGTAATTACGTTATTTGATCACCCAGTGCAATTTCCTGCCTCCTCCACCATTGACAGAGGTGCCGACAGGGGAAGAGGCCAAAGTACTTTTCAAAGCGGTTAGAGAACACTGTAGTGATTGGCTACTAATTTTTTTTTTTTCCTCTCTCATTTAATTTTTCTATGCCTTTATACAATAGTTTATTGACGAACACGTTTAGTGGTATTTATTTCCTTTAATAAACCTTAAGGTGATGAAAGACAAGAGAGACAACTATGACAGAAGTTTCTCTAGCTCAACACTTTCAGCCTGACAGAAAATATATCATATTTTGGATTTATTTATTTTTGAGCTGATCAACGCTGTTCGTAACTTTTTTGCAGATGTTTTTTTTCAATAAACTTCCTTTTTTTGCTAGATGTTCTTTATATAAATGTTCTTTATATAACGCTGTAAAAAAAGGAAGACTTGTAAGAGGAAATAAAGTCTCTTAAACTGACTGATAAACAGGTACGTTGTCGGTCTTCTCAATATCTCAGGGAATGCTTATGTGTCCAATATTTTGATTTTTTTCCTCCCCAATCTGTACCAATTGGTCTAATAAAAAATATGACCATAACCTGCAATCCTTGTCTCCCTTATGCCTTTGGAACACCAAAGCTAAAGCATGACCACTCTTTTAAAAAAAATACAATAATTTCGAAAAGCTTTAAAAATTCCAAAATGCTTCCTAACTGTAAAAAGAAACATGCTGAATGGGAAAAAAAAAAATGTTCTGGTGAAAAGGCTGGAGGTGTTACCATGAAAATCTTACTGAAAAAAATGAAAGCTTGTTTAATTTCAAAACCTCTAAAATAAAAACAGCTTTTTGAGAAAACAACGCAAGGGTAATGAGCTATAACTGGAATCTGATGCTAGACGCTTCTGAGCTAGAAATAAGATGCAAATGTTTAACAGTAAGAGTAATTAACCACTGGAGTAAGTGACATTAAGAGGAAGACAGGATGTTTCCTAAGAGGTATCTTTTAGCTTAGCCATATTTATGGAACTGGAAGCAGGAATTAATTCAGGGAAGTGCATCCATTAGATGCCATGGATGAGTCAGCAACATCTCAGCGACGGCAGCATCAATCTTCCCATGAAACTATCATGTAGCACTTTGTCTATTACAAGCAGATCATTGACCGCAGGCGTTAATACCTACCTTGCTCTGTATCGGAAAATGGCCTGAAACTAAGCTGATAACGACCTAAGAAATTCAGCCGAGGTCTGAATCACAACACCCTCGCCATCATTCTTCCTAGCTAGGAACACTTATAAAAAACAGGATCCTGACAGGCTTGTTAGCATCAGATGATGGCTGTATTAACAAATCTCTCTTATTTAAGGGTAGCTGGCTGCTTCTCCTCCCAGAATGAGGCATGAGTAATGCCTTAGCGAAAAACAAACAAACAAGCAAGCAAAAACAAACAAAAAAGGGGGAAACAGAAAAAAAACAATCCTCCCCACCTCATGTTACGCCATCACAAGGATAGGCCAGAAGTTTGTGCCAGGACTGTTTAATATTAAATTTTTAGGGACCATTAATGTTGGTTTTATTTACCCTTTGTGACCAGAGCACAGTTACATCTCGAGTGCAGCGACAAGAAAAGGAGTTTTCAGGTGGTCGGTTGTGGGACGTGCCATGATTCCCCTCCTGGCCTCTCCCTGTAAAGTCAACCTGTCAGGTCTCTGTGGCCAACCTGAAATACTGTGAATCTTTATCGACCCACGGTGGCAGCGAACAGATTTTTAAAAGCAACAAATACATACGGTATCGCAGATGCAACCGGTAGGAGTTGAACCCAGAGAGCCGCCACCTTTGACCACAGGCACCCATCTCTGCTCTTCATCCTCACTGGAGGTTTCCTATGACACACTGCATTGTCGCGTTTACTGTAACGAGATCACAAACATCTTCAAACGAGGGACCTTCAGCAAATGACGTAATCAATTAGTCTGCTAGTCTCAGTCTACCCAGATTCCTTTAAAGTAATACTTTAGTTCAGAGTAAGACATTCTCATCTCAATAACAGAAACCTGGATCCATGGATGAGCTTAAAGAAATTATTATTTTGTAAGTCAGGGCTAAGATGTTTTCGTCAAATGTAGCTTGTTTAAGCTACTGGTTAACTAAGTCTTGCAAAGCAAACCATATTATTAACGGCTTTAAACTCCTTTTTCCCCAACATAAACTTCTACATATCGGTGCAGAAACACAGGGTGAAATGAATGCCAGTCAAAACAAACAATATAAAACAGATTGTGCCCCCTTTTCCCCCAGGCCTTTGTTCAAGACCAACACCTCCCCTCTAAAATTAGAGGCTCAGGTGCTGACGAAAACATGATGCAGGCTGGTGTTCTCAACCCTGAATCTGAGAGTTCAGCTGAGTCAGGAGCTGCCCGTTGATTTACCAAGAGTGGAAATCCCCCTGCAGTCCGTGCCCCTGCTTTTGGTGGCCATTGGCATGGAAGTCTGCAAAGCAAGGCTCCAGTTTTTGGACCCAAGTGAGAAGTGGTGAAGCCATGAGTCTAATAAGAGTATTTTTATTTTCATTTTTTAACAATGTGAAAGGCATTCAGATACAAAAAATCTGATGCGGTACTGTCAAATTCCTTCTGTTCACTGCAGAGGAATTATTTTGATAAAGGAAGTGTGAGCTCAATATATGCAGGTACAGCAGCAATGCTGTTAATTTGGGTATAAAATGACTTTCAGACTTCAGCAGCAGTATTGATGCTTCCTTTTCTTTCTTGTAATCAGACAGCTGAGTTCCGACTGCAGTAACATGTGCAACTAAATAAGATTATGTTTGTCATTTCTGATATTATTGATGAGTGTCTGAGTTCCCTTTAGTATGATACTTAAAATTTTTATTCGCATTATTTCATTACCTGTAATGGAGGATAATCAGAAACAGGAACAAATAGTAGATTTCAGTTGTTGGGGTTTTTTTTATTTTTTTAAAAAAAGAAGACTTTATCGTGACAGTCACTTTATTTTAACATCATCTTTTGACATGAGCTCATTGTGCTGAACGTTACTGAGAAGTGCCTTGTGAAGGAGCAATTACCCAGACTAAATGGATTTCTAAGCAGATTCAAAGAGAAAGATAACAACAAGCAGCGAAATGTACATTAGCGAAATAAAGCTAAATCAAATAAGGATTAGAAGAAGCTGAATGATCCTCAAATAATGCAGTATTCTAACTGCTTAATTAAAAAATGGTTCTCATGCCCAAGAGATTGCGTTGCATTATAGCTCAGCCATAGGAAGCGCGAGGTTGGCTAATGGGGCCCCTCTATGCCCGATTCCTCTAGGTGCTACTGTAACACAAAGAATCAAAGGAGAGGGCTGTCGTAATGGCAAGAGAAATTGAGTTGTGCCCCATGTGCTGTCACCTTGAGGATGCACCTGGAGAGAAGCGGGGACCCTCATCTCTCATAAGCCCTTGGAGGGAGGTGTTGGGCACAGATGGGGTTCAGCACCGCCCCGGCCACAGCAAGGCTGGTTGGTCACAACATCAGCATGGAGCACCAGGGACCAAACCTCAGTGCCCTCCAGCAAGGAAGGTCTGTTCTGCGATAGACGACCTACTGAGTTTAACTCATAGTTCTTTCTCCTGATGAAATGAAATGTCCGACAGTATCAGGGTCAACGTATAGCACAAGTTTCAAAGCCTTGAAACTTGATTGCATGAATTGTAGTAGTTAATGAGTATTTATTAAAATGTCATACAGATGAAGAAAGGGCTGGAATGTTTCTTTCAGGTGGCCTAGGACCAGCCTTTTCACTGCACAAGCAGTGAAATTCTGATTTCACAGAATGGTTCGGATAGGAAGGGACCTTAAAGACCATCCACTTCCAACCCCCTGTTCTGGGCAGGGACACCTCCCACTAGACCAGGCTGCCAAAAGCCCCATCCAGCCTGGCCTTGAACACCTCCAGGGATGGGGCAGTCACAACTTCCCTGGGCAACCTGTTCCAGTATCTCACCACCCTCACAGGAAAGAATTTCTTCCTGATATCCAATCTAAATCTACCCTCTTTGAGTTTGAAGCCGTTACCCCATGTCCTATCATTACACTCCCTGATAAAGAGTCCCTCCTCATCCTTCCTGTAGGCCCTGTTCAGGTACTGCAAAGCCACTATAAGGTCTCCCTGGAGCCTTCTCTTCTCCAGGCTGAACAACCCCAGCTCTCTCAGCCTGTCCTCGTAGGAGAGGTGCTCCGGCCCTCTGATCATCTTCGTGGTCCTCTGCTGGCCCCGTTCCAACAGGTCCATGTCCTTCTTATGTTGAGGACTCCACAGCTGGACGCAGTACTCCAGGTGGGGTCTCACCAGAGCCAAGTAGAGGGGCAGAATCTCCTCCCTCAACCTACTGGCCACACTTCTTTTAATGCAGTCCAGGATGTGGTTGGCTTTCTGGGCTGCAAAAGCACATTGCCTGCTCATGTTGAGCTTCTCATGCATGAGCACCCACAAGCCCTTCTCCTCAGGGCTGCTCTCAAGCCATTCTCCACCCAACCTGTATTTGTGCCTGGGATTGCCATAACCCAGGTGCAGGACCTTCTACTTGGCCTGGTTGAACTTCATGAGGTTTGCACAGGCCCACTTCTCAAGCCTGTCAAGGTCCCTCTGGATGGCATCCCTTCCCTCCAGTGTGTTGACCGTGCCACAGAGCTTGGTGTTGTCAGCAAGCTTGCTGATGGTGCGCTCAATGCCACTGTCCATGTCACCAACAAAGATGTTAAACAGCACTGGTCCCAGTATTGACCCCTGAGGAATGCCACTCCTCACCAGTTTCCATGTGGACATTGAGCCATTGACTGCAACCCTTTGAGTGCGGCCATCTAGCCAGTTCTTTATCCACCGAGTGGTCCATCCATCAAATCCATGCTTTTCCAAGTTAGAGACCAGGATGTTGGTTGGGACAGTGTCAAATGCTTTGCGTAAGTCCAGGTAGATGACGTCGGTTGCTCTTCCCTTATCTACCAATGCTGTGGCAACATCATAGAAGGCCACCAAATTTGTCAGGCACGATTTGCCTTTGGTGAAGCCATGTTGGCTATCACCAATCACCTCCTTATTTTCCACGTGCCTTAGCAGAGTTTCCAGGAGGATCTGCTCCATGATCTTGCCAGGCACAGAGGTGAGACTGACCGGTCTGTAGTTCACTTGTTTCCAACATTTCACCTGTTTCCCTGGAAATTTGTCTTATTACTGATGGAGAAAACCTTACGTTTGACACTATCCCATTTATGAGCATACATATTAACAAAATATTCATTTCTTTAAAGAGGTAAAGGGAGAGAAGTGCTTGGTATATAATAGGAGCTTCTAAATCCTTTTTATGAATTTTCATCAGACTAGCCTAAGGTGCATAATCCATTTATAATGATCATAAACTCAATGCCAAATCCCGCTTCCCTGCATCATCTGAGAGGCCACACTGCCTGAAACGAGAGGAGCTTGGGCATCACACATACCAGTTTAGCTTGATGAGGGAATGATGCTTTTGCAGGTTAGCAGCTGAAATGCAGCGAGGATAAAATATGGATGTTAAAGCTCATTAAAGGAGTCCTGTCCCTCTCTGCTTCCCTCATTCCTGCCCTTCGCCAAGACATAAAGGGAGGGATGTAGCCTCCGTTTGCTCTTTTGTGAAAGGAAGGGTTGTGTGGCTGGCCATAGTAATGCTTTACAAAGCAAAGGAAGCAGAGTTTGGGACAACTGCCTTCTCAGTTTTATAATTTCTTTGATTGTGAGACTTGAGGCTGCCTAGCGTGTCAGGGGTTTAGTTGTGTTAGCCTTGTACCCAGAGCAGCTAAGCCTCCTGAAACAAAATATCTGGGTGACGTGCGGGCAGTTGTGAATTTAAGCTCCAAGACCAGGCAATGAATAACGCTGTAACTTCTCTGATCTTGTTTTGACTCGCCAGCTACTGTGAAAGAGGAAGGCTCCCCAGCCAACTCTGTCATGGGCTTTTTTTAGGAGATTTTCTTGAAAGACTGCCGGATTTCACTGATACTACAAGAAATTGGCAGACCACGTAATGTCTGTGTGACCTTGGCCCAGGCTTAGCAGAGAAGAAAATGTCAAGAGGCCCTGCATAGCCACCGACCTCCCTGCAAGTTTAAAACCTAATTTGTTATTGGAATGGATGGGAACGAAAGTCATGTTGTATCCTGAAGGAGAAGCAAGAAATTCCCAAATCAAAGAAACTCAAGAGATTTATGCAGCTGACTTCAACCAGGGCTAGGCTTTTACACTTGCTGTTAATTTACACAAAACAGCTGTTCTATAGTCATAATCGGAAGGCGTTAGGACGCATTTATAAAATTAGGCTTTGGAACACACTGCAAAACCTCAGACGCGAACACTCAAAACACTAATTATTCAATCACTCTGAAATCATGTTCACTTCCAACAGAGAACATTTTGTTTGACATGCCAGCTCAAGGCTTCTGTGTACTTGGCTACATCGATCCGTGCGAAATTACATACATCGGAGGTTTGAATAACATACAACAGATTAGCCAGGAGTTGGAAAGCATTGTTTGAAAATGAATGTCTGACTACAAAAGGCTGAGCTGCGTTGGCAGGCATCCTTGGATTTGACAACTGATGCGCAGAGGGCAGAAGCAAAACACTATTTTTTTTTCCTGGGGGAAATTCTCTAAGGGAGTTCTTTAAGAAAGCGTTACAAAAAGTACAATAGCGACAAAGAAGTGACTACATCTCATTATCAGTGTGAGAGCCAGAAGAGAATTAATTAGAGTCAGCTCTTGTTGTTTATGTTACAGTGGCTTATAGGCTGCCTTATCAACGCACATCCACAACGTGCACCCGCTGAACAGACACAGCGTCCTGCGTGGCTGCGGGGCGGAAAGGAGGAAGGGAGTTCGCTCAGGACCTCCTCAGCGGCACTCAGCATCTTGCAAGATCGGCTCAAGTTATTTACCTGAAAGTGCTGTGCTTAAAATAGGGTGATGCTCTTTGCATATCTAAGCGCTAATACCAAAATCAGGTCCTAAAATACTTTCATTTGCCTAATCAAAATGAAGTTTGCATATTGAAATCGTGTTTCTACAGCTGTCACGTGTGCTAAAGGGCAATGAGTGAGAGAGAAGGAGGAAACGATGTTGGGGAAAAGGGACTGATTTTGGAAAAGGGACTGATTTTTGTTTACTATTTTCCGGTATTATTACAAACTTCTTCCTCTGCAAACCTTATTCCTTTGCTTAACCCTCCCATGTTGTCAGTCTAACCACCATTCCCCTGAGACAGGAGGATGACTCATTTCCTTTTGCAATATATTTTAAGGGATATCTTTGAAACCTACAGAACCTTTTAATGTCCAAAATTCCATGAAAAAGCACTGATATCCTAAAAGATATTTTCCTCCCTTATTGATCTTCTTAGGAATCAGCATGAATACGGGTTTAAACTCTATTTTAAATTTAGCAAAATGTTGAGTCTACAGTGTTGTAAGTTTTTATCTACTTAAACTCCATAAAACTTTTTTCCAGCCCAGTTTCAGAGGATCTTCCTGACTTAACTCCCATGTATTGCCTGACATCTCTCCATTCAACTTCTCTGGCACTCATAAGCATGGGCAATAGGTCATCTTCATACCTCATTCCACTGCAAAATTTATTCAACCAGTGCATGAGAATTCTTAAACAGATTAATTCAATACACTGCTTCTAGTAAGTCATATGAAAAGGTTTCATATTCAAGCAGAAACCTTAACTGAAGGCCAGAGGATGAAAGAAAGGAATACTTTAACATTAATAATAAGGCATTGCTAGATATCCGCTATTTAGAAATATTTTACATATATGTATATATATACACATTAGAAGAATTGGTAATCTATGCTCATTAGTAAGCTTTAGTACCCAAGGAAAAATAGTTGCCTGCAATAATTCATTGTCCTATGTCTAATCCACACACAAAGAATAAGTTCAGTCATAATGCCAAGGGGTGAGAATTAAAGTAAAAAAGAAAATATCTTGATTTATACGTCTTAGTCCTACTTAAATTCAGCAATTGCAACAATACTTAAGATGAAAATTCTCAAAAGTCTCATTTTATCCTGTCGTGCTTGTCCGTTAAGCTTTTGTCCATTCAAGTCATTTGTGACACACAGCTCCACTTCTGCCTTTCCCCAGACCCTCTTCTGTCTAGAGCTGAGCAGCACCAGCTGAGGAGGAGATGGGTGGGAGGCCTGCCATCCTTCCCTACAAAATCCCAATGCCCAGAGCAACCATTGGATGGAGTGGGATGTGTGTGGGAGATTTCAATGAATTCCGCCCTCTAGGCACCATGAAGCCTACTGCCTTCTCCTGAAAGGGGCATCCACCCTCCAGCCCTTTCACTGAAGTTTTCTCTTAAATAACGAAGATTGCCTGGGAAACGAGGGACGCAGGGACAGCACGGCGCAAAGACCTATGTGGTGTCATAACTCCAGCCACGTCAGAGGGAGGAGTTCATACCCTTCTTGCCAAACATGGCTTTTGTCAGTCAAGGGTTGTCTACTATGGAATAGAGGAGGGCTGCTGGGACCTTCAAGCAGACCCTGGGCCCCAGCACGCACCCGCAGTGCTGAACTCTACACATCATTTTCTCAAAGCTCAGATTCTCAAGGACACCAAAATAGATCTGATGTTGGCATCTTTCATACTGCAAATCATCAACTGCAGTTTTTCTTTTCAAGTATCCAGTCGCTGTCATTCCTTTTGGAAGTGGTGACTAATAGGCAGTAGCCATCAACATGAATTAACTTGATACTGAAGCAGCTCTCAAGTGGGGCTCCAGAAGTGTTCGTTACAAATACAGCAATATTAAGACATTAAGGCAAGTCATCCATTGTTTTAAAGCAACGTGACATCCTATCAGTCTGCTTATTACATCACCTTGTGTTGTTTCCACGTATAAATCTAAACGGAACTTAAAAAAAAAAAAAAAAGGAGGAAAAGGAATAAATGTTATTTTAAACACTAATTTCTCTGTGCTTCAGAATTTATCTTGGAGACCCTTCTCACATAATGAGATATTGATTCACTGCATCAAGATCACTTATGCAGTCAGACAGAAAACTTGGGACAAGATCTTTTTCTTTGAAAAGACACCATTGCAGCAATTGGGATTGTAGATATTACATCTCCAAAGTTCTCTGTATGTTCTCTGATTACGCTCTGGTACATTGTACAGTGATACTGGGATGGTGCTTATTACCTTTTTGGGTGAAGTATAGCTTGTTTAAGTCTTTCTAAAATCTAAATAGAACTGCTTCATAGAAGTTTGCATTCAGACGGTGTATCACAACCAGTTTTATGATACTATGATATTTTATATCACGTAACAGACAGGGTTATATTGTCAAGAGCACAGCATCTACAATTGGGGTTAAATTCTCAAAATAACTCGGTTCTTCCTTTGGGTCCATAGATTACTCTCTCTTTTTTACCTTCCCTCCTTTTTCAGACAGGTTTTAAAATCCTGGCCCTTAGTACTGGGGTTTTGGTATATATTTGGGATACTGAATGCTCAAGAGAGTAATGCCCGGTAACAAATACTTTTCAACCTCAGTACTGTGAAAAAGGTAAAGTCGGAGCAACATCAGAGTTCATAAAGCTGTGTTTAACTAATTATTTATAAGGAGGAAATAATGCACACTTTAAGACTGAAGTTGAAGATGTAAAAATGGGGCAAGAGACAAAATGAAGTCTGAGACCTACAAGCACAGGGATTTTTATGACAGAGCAAATACAAAATGATAGCTCTTTGGAGAGCGGAGAAACATAAGAGATAAGACAGAATGAGTTGAGATATGCAAAGATCAGTACATTTTTTTTCCTAGAAAAAAAAAAAAGACATTTCAAAATCAGTTATGTGTCTAAATGGCATCATTTATTTCTTATGAAGTGACCAAAGGACCTGAATGAGAGTACAGTCAGGAAAATTGCTCTGTAATTACCTTGGGAAGATACGGTCTGCCTATTTGCATTAAAAGGCCAAAAACTTTTTGAATATCTGACAAATTATCCTCATGGTGAAATGCAGCTTTGAGGTAGCCTCATGGTGAAATGCAGCTTTGGGGGGGTTCCTTTTTTTCCCCTTTATATTTTATATTACTATAAGTTACGTTTCAGTGTTTAATGGATCTCTTTTCAAGTACTTTTTGCCTTGGCAAATGGCCATTTGAAATCAGAGGAGCTGGAAAGAGATTGGCATCCCTTCACAGGCAATCCCAGCCTTCTAGAAATATAGAAGTTTAGAATTCAGAATAAAATATGAAATGTCAGTGTTCCCTTTAGGATAAGTTTCACAGATATTTTTAAGATAATTTAGAAATATTTCATATAGATATCCAAAGAAAAAAATTAGAGATACACATTGTTTAATACACAAATATGTGATATTAAAGTTAATATTTTAAAAATCATGATTGTCATCATGAAATTAATAAAAAGTATTACCTTAAATTTCGTATTGATTTTTTAACTTTTTTTTTTTTCAAACACTAATTCTATGACATAATTATGAAAAATAAGTGTGTTTTTTTCCTCAACAAAAAGGAAGCACTGTGAGTGAGAAGATCTGGCTCTGGCCCCAGATATGTCCTGTGATTAATTGCCCTGGATTCATTCTCTGTGTATTAAGGTTCTTTTTCTCCAAAATGGGAATATTGACCTAACTCTGAAGAGTTGAGGTTTTGGACAGCAGTTCAGATCCTCGCTGTGTAGTAGCTGAGACAGTTTTTTTGGGGTGCACAGTGATAAATCTAAATTAATGCGTTTTTTTTAAACAGTGTGAGATGATTGTTACTAAAATAGTCATCTCATTCAGATTTACTCTTTAGGAATTTTAGTATACACTGGGGGAGTGGAAGAAGGAAAAAAAAAAAGAAAAAACAAAAACAGAAAAAAAAGAGTTTCAGTTCCCTGCAAACAGAGATGTTAATTTAATTTCCTGAACATGCCTTGCAAATACATCTACTTTACATTCAGGTCACAGTTCAGAGCACACCTTTCTGAAAGCTATTCTTTAATAGCTTTTCAACCAGCTCAAGCCATCACTGCCTGATGGCCACCCCTGGACCTTCACCCTCCCACAGGTACCTCAGGGGGAGCCGCCCCCTCCCCATGGTGGGGTGCAAGTGTGCAGGCAGCTGCAAACTAAACCCCAGCCAGAAGTGGGTTTGGCTGAAGAGTAAGAGCTATTTTGCTGGGTTGCCGTTCACACAGCTCCCTGTTCCAACGGGAAGCCATTCCACCACTTATGCCAAGGTATTCTGGAAGGTAGCACGGAGCAGGACTGAGCACCTTTGTGTGCTGAAATACACAATACACAAAACGCAAAGCCATAGCAAGTGCCATTCTTGAAACATATTCAACCTCTAGAACTTAACAAAGCAAAACAAATGTAAATGCCAAAATAAATCCTCACCCAGGGGGCCATGCAGCCTAGGATGGGTTGCATGCAAGGAGAAGGCCCCCATGGAAGAGCAGAAGGGCAATCACAGCTCCTTCTGAGATTTTCCTGGACCAAAAATGCTGCATTTCCATGGTGTCCTCTCAGCTTTATAGGAGTACTGCACGCAGCGGGCACCTTTCACACCTCCACACTAATATTGCAGCTATGGGATTAGTATCACGGCACACGGGAACGTACGCATTTTATCACACCTTAAATGCTGTGGCATAAACCGGTGACTTCTGGCATAGCGTATTTCTGCTCATGTCCAATGTTGGCTGACTAGCAGTAAAGAATATAAGATTTGATATTAGCTAGAATTTGAAGACTTTTTTTTTTTTTTGTGGGTGTTGAATTAAGTTTCAACTGGAAATTAGAGCTTTTTGTAACTATGAGAGAGCTTGATTTAAAGTACAGGATGTGTATAAAGGTCATAAGAGAAAAATGAGGCAACTGTAGATTATGTATTATTTATGGATATGGAGAGGAATAAATATTCATAATTCAAGGAAAACAGATAACATGGAGCTAAGTTATTGAGTGTTGTCTACTAAAAAAAAAAAAAGAAAAAGTCCTTTTAAATGAAGAGAGATTATTCCTTCCCGTATGTGTAAAGACAAGTTAGAAAAGTGTGATTTGTTTGACTGTGACTCATCCCTTCAACATTTGACGGATATGAATCAGATGACCTTCCCCTGGGAGCATATGCTGAAAACAAACTGAAGTTTCTGATTGTTTAGAAGTCTTCAAAGATAGTTCTTGCAGTCAACAGGATCATCTTCATTTAGTGCTCATTTTTTGTGGCTTTTTCCTTTTCTTATCCACCACAGTCAAAAAGTATTATTCCCCGATAACGACTTGTCTCTCCAGTCTGGAGTGAGCAAGGTACTTAACAGATAATGTACTGGACCAGAGGATGGGAAACCAAGGAAGGAGGACGACTCCAACTGAGCGTGTTGATGGTTGACTTGACACCACTGTGCCAGAAGAACAACATCTGGGGGCACCGAAACTGTGTGAGAACACTTGAGCAAAACAGTAAATTGCCCTGTGAAAAGGTCTGATCTTCAATTCATGGACAGGTCACTCACAGAGAAGGTCTCCCTGGAAACCTTTTTTTTTTTTTTTAAATTTTTATGAAATGTTCTCCATCCACCTAATGGATGATGACAAAGTTGATCTGTAATCACTTCAGTTCCTCTGAGGCATTTAATTGACCTTGGGATGAGGTCAAAAAGTCAGAGCAAGGAAGTTGCCAGTAATGAAAAAAGTGGGTTTTTTATTCCCACAGTTGCTGTTTTGTCTTTTACACTTTCTGAAAGTCAGCCTACCCTAGTCGATAAATCTGATTGCAAGTCAGCCACAGAAAATTTGGGACTCAGCTTGGGATCTCCCACAGCAGTGAAGAATGCAGCTGTGAGCCTGAAGAAGTCCATGAGAACAACAATTTCCATTTGATAGGTAGCCACTCCCAAGCACTTACATATGGTTGCTCATGTCTGCGTGGCTCTAGATATATGTCTTGCACAGGAGGAATGAAATTCCAACTGTCCTAAGAACTGCAAAAGGATTTTCAGCTCTCTCAACGACATTTTATATCCTCTTGGTCAGAAAAGGCGAAGTGTTCTTCTGCCTTAGTTATCTCAATTTAAAAACTAAGATCTCCAGAAACTGAAGGAGAACCTAAGTAGATCTTATGACTACGGCTGGGTCAAAAACAGTAGACATTCTTCTCAGTATGATGGGAGAAAACTGGGAAACAGTAACACTGGAACAACCCTAAGAGAAACACGGAGAGCTAATGAATGAGTTTTCGATGATGTGTGGCTAGGGGAACGGAGAAACCATGCTTGTACTCACCACTGCCAAGGCATACTGCAGGGGACCACGGGCTCCACACAGCATTTGGGCACACTACAGTTCCCATGAAGGTTCAGTCAGCCTGTGCTTGCTGATGAGGATGCTGCACAATCCAATCTTGGCTGCAGTTTGGCCAAATTACAGGTGCCTCATAATAGTCTCTAAGTGTCTGAAAGAGATATACAGTGCAGGGAGAAGAATTAAGATATATAAAACCCCAGCAGTAATTGGATGCAAAGAAAAGAGGACTGTTTTGGCTAATTTCACAGGGAAAAAATAGCTGGCAGTGAGATGTCCTGGACTGTATCTTCATCTCTGAAGCATACAGAAGCATCTCTCTTACTTGAGATATTTTGAATTGAATGGAACAAAATACCAGCAAAGATGCTCTGGAAAATAGCCTTCTTTGAGCAGGAAGATGTACAAACGCTAGAGTTCTTCACTAAGATTGATGAAAACAAGAGATACACATAAGATTTAACAATGAAGGGTAAAAAAGCTGGTTAATGAATTATTCTAACAAAATTACTAGGGATTTTCCACAGCTTTTCAGAAATGAGAAAACACACCATTAGTTATTCATCTTTGACAATTAATGCTAGTACAAATCCCAGAGCATCACTTTGTTAGCCCCATCTCCCCTCCTTTTTGACGGATTGCAGCAGTGCCTCAGCATGTTGCTAGAAGCTGATGAGGTCTCGCAGGAAGCCCAGAAATGGAGTACCATAAAAGATGGGGAAACATATAAATAATTTACAGCCAAAATAATATGAAGAGACTCCTTATATTAAGATTCAGGAAATTCAAAAGCAACAATTTGAAACAGAAAGATAATATATTAAATGACTGCCTGCCTTCCCTTGCCTTTCAGATCCTTGGGTCCACTTTCTACACTGTTTGCATTTCCCTCCCTCCCACTGCATGGCTGAACCACAGGGCAAGACCAAAATTTTTCATAATACCAAAACACCTTTTAAAGACCTCCTAGGAGGAGCCCTTGATTTTATAGATATCAGGATCTTCCTTGTTAAAGAGAGAATAGATGTTTACATTGGAAGATCACATTTGTCTTAACACAAAACTAAACCAAACATTAAACATTTTTCAGCAGATCCAGTGTATTTGGTTAATGTAACTGCATCTGTAACTCCATCTTCCAAATAACATACTAACCTTCTCCGACTCTGCACAAGAGAGACTTCCTGACAACTATATCTTCCATGGGGTAGAGCAATAGTATAAACAATTAGGTTTCCGAACCTGAAGAAAATATACAAGACATATTCAGCTGCTTCAATTTCTGTTTGCCATTTCTAACACGTTGATTGTTTTGGATGCAGTAGCACTTACAGAAGAGATGTCTCCCCTCCCTCGCTAGGTATGGAATATTATCAAGGGCTCCTGTTACCCCATTTGCACTGACAGAGACTTGTCAGAAAAAGGTTTACCTAGAGGGATTGTTAAAAAAAGAAATACAGTAGTAATGGATGAGCTTCAAAGTGTGCATTATTGATATTAGTATCATTTTAGCAAACTAGCAAACAGAGGGTAGTCTTGGGTTTGATATTGTCAAGTTGTTACCAAACCATAGTGGCTGGCAGAGTTTTGACCCAAAAGAAGGTGGCACTCTTCCAGATAGGGCCCAGGCAAGGGTCAATATAGAACAGGGATTTCTACTGGTAGCTGCTAGTGCAACTGCAGCTTGGGAGCCCCATCTACCCATTTTACCAGCAGGTTGCCACTCAATGGCACTCAACACAGAGGGATAAAATTGACAATCATCTTTTACTTTTACATGTAGGCAGCTCTCTTTTATCACCTATATGCTCAAAAGACAACAGTAGGCTTTTGCAGCAAGAGGCTCAAACTCTCCCTTGTGGAGAAAAGTGTAACTGTTATTGACCCATGAGGATAAGACAGAAGAATAAGCTCCTTGTTGGGTCATTTTGCTCCTGCAATTCATCCTATCTTGCTCATCCACACTTAGCCCAGCTCCTTCTCCATGTATTCTCCCAGTACGGCTTGTATTTGTGTAAGAGCTCCTGTATCTAACCAACAAATTGGGTTACAAACCCACATGCTCACCCCCAGCATCAACAAAGACTCACAGTCTTCATAAGAAACCCTTCCCAGACACATCAGCACAGATTGCTGGTCTTCATCCTCTTGCAAAGTCCCATACAAGTGGCTTGGCAGTATAGAGAAATACCATTTATTGGCAAGCGCCGGTAGCCTAGTCGGACCATTCAGAAGAACTGGGTTGAAGCATCTTCCAGAAAAAAAGCGTAGTGAGAATTACTGGTCCAATTTCTTCTTGGTGACAGACATACTACTCTTTGTCCATGCAAAATTTGCCCCACTCCCAATGTCAGTAGGGCACTGAAATTCAATTCCAGTCCTCAAGCATCCCAGTGTTGCCCATTACATACCTGTGTGCCACCTTTTAAGTAGCTCACTCTCTGTCAGTTACCTGAAGCAGGGTGAGGGGATGAAGTTTATTTCTGGTTTATGAATAAGAAAGTGATTAACCTCTCATTTTAATGGCTGTAAAACTTGGCACAGCTTTATTGCTTACGTGTTGAACGAGGCTCAGCACACAGGTGTTCTCTGTTGGCGTTAAGGTGAAATGCTAAATTAGCTTCCATTATTTCAAGAGAGAAATCACCCCTGTCTACATGCAAGAACTGTCTGAACAACTAAACTCTTCCACAGGCTTTATCTTATACATAGTCAATCTTCTTACTTGATTTTGAATTATAGGAGCACAAATATTTAAATATGAGCGTCGCCGATGAAAACTGAAGCAAGCCCAGTGAAAGAGAGGGGAAACCTACATTGTTCCTATTCAGATCTATTGGAAAGTGAGAAAATTCCTGCACCTCTCCACCCCTTTGTTTGCTAACAAAGCCAAGTCAAATGGTCTCTACAGGGTCTTGCTCAAGGCAAAAGGTAGGTTTGCTCTTGAGCGGAAGGTTGGGTTCACACAGCTTTTGACAGATAGCACGGTTAGGACAGTGCAGCAGAAGGACCTGTACGATTACGAGCACTCCGGAGTGTCAAACACCACGAGCACAATGGTGAAGTTGTTCAATAATGCAATTTAAAAGTTATACCAATAGGCGGTTGCAATGTCAGCCCACATCACGAGAGGTTAGGGAGCACAGGCTGAAGCCAGAGTCAGATGGAGACACGGAAGATGGAAACGGTACTGGATTAAGATCGTATTATATTTGTTTAGAAGGAGGTAAGAGTGAAAAATGTGAAGTGTATAAAAGTGGTTAATGTTTAATATAATAAACCTGTAACCTTTGAAGGCATGAAGCAATCACAAGCAGCTTCCAGAGGTCAAGAAGTTAGTTTACAGAGCTCAAGCCATGTCTACACCATCCAACAAAGGTGAACTCTTAACTGGAGTTAGTTAAGTTGAGTAAATATCTTGGCAAAGACAAGGCAGTTCATGGTTTCCCTGTGAATCATCGGGCTGAAGTGAAGTTTCCTATGCCGCGAGGTTTTGAATGGACCTGATAAATCACACAAAAATTACGTCATGCTTCATTGTCAGTACATTGTCTACCTGAAGTTAAAATCCACAGCTTTTCTCAAAGTGAAGGCAATGCTCCACGTGGAAGACAAGGAAGTAGCTTCTGCAGGGATCTGTATGAGTATTAATCGTTCTCTTTTTTAAATTCTGGAGATTGAACCAGATATTCTTAACCAGATGCAAGCGCCCACACAAGTAAATGAGTTTTGCATAAGCCTAACTCTGGAAAAATCTAGGCTTTATTTTCGGTTTTGTTGTCAGTTCACTGCGAGATCGTCAAGTCATTTACAGCTTGATTTTTCATTAGAGCTTAAGGTGCCCCTAAATTCTAGCGAAGCCATTTCTTCAGATGTAAACTAGCAAAAACGCTATCTATTGGGAAACATCCTGCATTGAGAAACAGAAGATGTTCCAACTACCATCTGTAGCCACCTAGCACAGCCAACAAGATGCCAGACATTCTTTTGGGAGTTTGTATCTACAAGTAGTATAAAGTAATGGTGAAATGCTTGGCTAGAAAGCACTGATACTGGTACGCTGAGCTGTGTAAAGCTAAAAACTGTGGCACCGCGACAAGGTGTATTATCAACAGAAACGCAATTAACAGGGCTATATAAATAAATATGTGCAATGTGATACAACGCTAGTCTCAAGTATTCAGAAATCTCTAATCAGACAGCAAAAGAAATGACACGAGTCACTTAGAGTTTTATCAAGTAAAGAATGCTCAGTTCCATCTAATTCACTCTAATTTGCTTCACGTTTTAGTAATGTTTTTCAACTTTTACTGAAACCCTGAGTGCCAGAACTTTAAAATAAAGTTTATAACTGATATTCTTACGGACTTCCTTGATTCTGGCACATACTTTAGACAAAAGTATTCTGAGATTTGACATAAAACTGACTCTTGTCAACCCATCTGGCATATGCGAACGCTGTGGAATCATGCTTTTCCATCCTGAGGCTGGAAAACAAAAAACCTAACTCAGAAAACAAGCAAACAAACAAAGGTTAATGGTTCCCCCCGACAAGGAAAAGGCAGCCTCAGTCTACCTTCTGATGTCCAGATTATGTCCTAGTAGCTCTCATTTCTTTTTGTATAAGACCCGTCCGTGAAACTGGAGCTTTATTCACACAACCAAACTCTTGCCATCTTAAATATCGCAACATCCTACCCCAACGAATGCAGCCTTGCCCCACTGATCTCTACCCTGAATGCTCTACCAAGATAATTTTTCTGACCCGTCTGCCCATGTCGCTTCACCTCTGCATGGGCTGTGCTGGCTACTCCTCTTACCTCCAGCCATTGCACCAAACCTAAACTACTCGCTTCCACTTCTAAGGACCCTCTATTTGCCTATCAGCTTTCATTCGCTGAAGATATATCTGCTGCCATTTACCACTAGGAATATTGTTTTTCCTGATGCCTGCAGAAGCAGAAGGTAGGCTACTGATGCCCTTAACCCCTGCCTGTACGCTGGCCAGTACTGTCTTGTTTCTTGGTATGCGTATCATGTCATCTCACCTTGTAAGCATTTTGGGTCAAGGGCTTCCTCTCCGTTGTGTATTTATACTGGTTTTGGGTCCCATTCCATGTTTAAAGCTCCTAGGCACTATGATCATAGAAAATATATGTAATAACAATAAATAATTTAAGGGAGTCTACTGTTAAGTAACTGGAGACTTCCAGAATACAAACCGATGCAGTAATGTGATAATAGGTAACGCTCTGTCGTTTACTGGAGACTAGCGCAGAATGCAACTCTGATACCATCGCTCTAACCCAGAGTGAGTATAAGCAGCTTTACGCAGTAATGCTTGTAAATCTTTTAAAATCCTTGTAGAGGGTTCTGTAAGAGCACAAAATGCTTAGCGCATATTAAGAACAAGTAGCAGTTGGAAATTATTAGCTTTATGCCTTTTGTTTTATGTCTAGAAATACCCACCCATACAGAATGCCAGACCAGGGTATATTGGGCTGCCTTTTCCCTGAGAAATTAATGTTCCTGAAATACGACCAAATTCTGCACAGCTGTAGCTTCTGTCCAGCACATACTAATTTGCCAAAATGAATAAACATAGTACTTTAAAAATCATAAGGTACCTACGAATCTGTAATGAGATTTTAACACTAAATTATTTTCTAAATGTATATTTATAGTGCTTATCCTATAATGCTTAAAGTATGCCTGTTGCATCTGATACTTTTTCTTCACAGGATTTTTCATAAACATTATTAGGAGAAAAAAAAAAAACAAGGAAAAAAAAAACCTTTCACACTGGTAGACAAGTGCATGTTTTTGTGACTAGAACAAAGCTAACAGACACCAAAGCTTTAAAAGTTTTAATTGCAGCAAAATCCCTTGGTCTTAAATTTACTTATTGTTCTAGGGGATGAAAATAATCTTACATTGCTTTAACACTTTACCCTTTTTTGATACTCTGATGCTTACAAAATTGACTCCACTACTTGAAGGGTTCATTTGAAAAAAAGAAGATGAAAAAAAGAGAAAAAAAACCCACACCACAAAGCTAGAAAAAGCAGAGGCTGAATTTATAAAGTTCTTAAGATTCTGAGCACTTGAGCTCACCTTTAGCTTCTTAGCTTACATTTAGGTTTCACACATTCACCGTATTTCTGACATATTTGAACTCTGGGATTACAATGTGAGTCAGGATTCTGCAGGGTCTCAGGCTGAGAACGATTTCCCTTTGAAACACATTTACTTGGGAGTGTAATTTCTCCTAGGATGGGACTTTTTGTTGAGCTACTTTCTTCAGCATTGCCAAATTGGAACTTGAGCAATGCTGTGATGATGATATTGAGATGATGCTTTACCTAAATCCAGTTAGGGTAAATTAAACTTGAAAGGAGAGAGCTGTAGGATGCTGAGCCAAGTCATTTGCTCGAGGCACTGAGCAGCAAATGAAGCACCTGTTAAAAACGGGTGCGTGCTAATCTTGGATTGGTCTTCATGGATGTGCCATTACGTCCTCCACTCGCGCAGGTAAAGCAGCATGCTGTGTTGGGGGTAAGGTAAGAAAACTATAGGCTTCTGCTCTTTTCATGGAGCAGAACTGTCACTGCACATACCTGTCTGTATTAAACCACTTCCTCCTACTCATTAGTGCCCATGTCAGAGCAGATTTTGGGAATATCATAGTGGATGCAAGATGGGAGTGCTTGGAGCCTGTACCTGCTGTGTAAAGTGACGGAAACCTGAAGTATGTGGGCTTGTGGAAATCCTGGCCTCCAGAGATGGAGAGAACGCAGACATCGCAAGTGCACCAAGCGGGGACACCCTGCAAACGAGCTGCGGAGCATCCCAGCGCCTGCCTGTTATGCAGCAGACAAAACACAATCCTGACCGGCGGCTTCAAGCTCCACCCGGCACATGTTAGGCAGAAAGCCAGAGTAAGACCACAGCTCCTGATAAACAAGAGTCAATCATGTTTCAGACAAAGGCGGCCAACACGTAGTCACGTTCCCCTACAGCTGAGGAACAAAAATTAATCCCATGCCAGGAAACAAGCTACAGAATTTCTCACTAAGCGAACATCAATCTTATAAATCATAGAATAACAGACACATAGCAGTGCCTGTCCACAACTCCTGTGTCTACAATTGGCATTAACTGCCAAGTGTTTCTTAAAATGAACACTGTGTAAAACATGGCATTGAGTAGCTTATCAGAAATGGAAATAAAACCCAGGAATCCTGTTAGTTCCTCATGTATTTTATTTACTCTTTCCCCATGTGCAGACGCAGGTGCACGTATGCAGACACTCAGCCCCTATGCCTATATGCAATTGTATACCCAGTCCCACCTAGTCTATACCATCGCACCTCTGAATGGCCAGAGTAAGCTATTTTAATTAAACCATGTCTTTTATCTCACTTTCCAGAGAGACTTTGTTGGCACTGTTGAAGGCATTCAACCATAACTGTTTCTTTTCTCCTTTGTCACATGCTCTTTCCTCCCAATAGCCTTAGCTCTGCTTGCACAGAGACCGTTTCCTCCACACACACAAGACTTGCAGAGACGCTTTGCTTTCCCAAAATAAGTGTTTGTGCAGTCATATTCCCTCATTTGCCATATCATGGGTTTAGGGATTCGTCAGAGGATGAAATACTTTGCAAACAGGATATTATTCTCAGGGCACTGGACACACGTCAAATCATGGCCCAGACCATCCAAACAGCCTGTTATGGCACATTTGACAGCACAAAACTACTTTGAAACACTTTTGCGTATGCACAATTTACCTCAGATGATCACCCAATAATTGAGCAGTACAAGGAATCTTTTGGTTTGTACTGCTTCTTCCATGTTATATTATCTAACTTATTAAAATATTAGTTTACCGGATAAGGTTTCTCTCACTTTCATTATTTACAGGGGTTCAACCTACAGGGGAAAAAAATAAAACAAACCACATAATTTTTTTTTTTTTTTTTTTGGAGGAATCCAAAGGCCTGAACCTGAAAGAGAGCATTGGTAGCCCCTAATCTGAGGCCCACCTCATGTCAGTGTCCCTTCGGCCTCATCCCCAAAGTGGTCTAGGAGACAGCCAGAGAGATGCTAGCAGAAAATAGATGATATTTCATTATGCTTTTGATGTTTTGTAATGAAGTAAACCATGGCAAATGGTCCGGCAGCAGCAGAACTACAGCCCATTACACTCTAGACAGGACTTTTCTTGGTAGGGCAGGAGAGGGTCACATCATACAGCGACGTTAGTACAGTGGTATGCTGGCACGGGATCAGCCCAGCATGGGCAGCAGCAGGTGCAGTATGAACACATACCTCCTGTCCGACAGATTTGTTGTCTTAGGATATAGCACAAAGCAAAAAAAGGATCACAGGAACATGTGGAGCATTCCTGTCGCCGAGCTGCATTGTGCCTGAGAGCAGCAAAAAGGCATTTGCTGTTTTGAAAGAGGACACCGAGAAGAAGGCATGCCTGCCATAGTATAGATAACCACGGCCTCTTCCCAATAACGGGGGATCTTGGCTCACTTTCCCCATGCTGGGCAAGGGTGACATCTGAAAGCTGGTAAGCAAAGCTATCGCACAACCAAACATGTGGCTTCCACCCACTGCCAAGGTCAACACAGCCTGGAAACACTTGTGTCCTGGTGACTCCAGGCTCCGATTACAGACACGTCTGAGCTCAGAAACAGGAGGTGGGGGGGGAGGAAGGGGATTTTCAGAGTGTGAGGCAGATGGACAGGTTATAGGTCACCTGAAAGTATTTCATGAACTGAACGTCTCATATAAACAACAGCCTAGTGTTGAGAAATACTTCTGTCCTCTGCTTTTGTAAAAAATTGCTCTACCATCAGGCTCCTACACAGTGATGCTCTGCTATTATGGACCAGTCCTGAAAGCAAAATCCTTGCCATAAAATCAGGTATGTCACCATGAAAACACGACAAATGTATTTTCAAAGCACATCCTTGCACAGGAGTTATTTAGTGTTAATGGCTGAAATTTCTCTCATTTGTGTTGGGGGCTCTGCCAGTCCACAGGAGCAGGACCCCACCCACGTTTCCAAGCTGCACAGAAGTCCACGCTTCCCCCCACCACACACACCCACACCAAATCAGGGTACTCCAGTGCTGCTCTTCATGGTTTTCCCTCATGAGAATAAGGATAACTTGGTCAGAAGCACTTGCACTTTATGAAAATTGGGAATAGACACCTTCCCTTAGGCCACCAGGAAGACCATTTTCCTGAGGCCAGCCAAGCACGCAGTAGGTACCATCAGACACTGGTCCAACACCAGCACAGAGCCAGTCTGTTGGCACCGCAAAACTGGTCTTCACAGGCTAGGGTGTCTACACTGGGGAAGGGTAATCACCCAGTGTTTATCTGAGAGATTTGGCGCACAGACCCTTCACCTTAACCTTACTTAAGTATTATTTTGCCCATCATCTTCTCCAGATTCAATCCTGGCTCTAGTGTCTTATTAAAGGTTGCTGGTCAGCACACCTTCGCCTTGTTTGCGTTAAAGTAGAAAGTAAATTTGCCGCTGAATACTAATCCTCGAAGAAATGAGATAGTGCCTCTTTAGCCACCTTGAGAGTATCAGATACTAAGGTGGTGTAACTAGCAACCAATACCTGTCATTTGATGAGAGTGAAACTAAATCCACTAACCTGAATCTGATCAATTATTTTTCAATATGAATTAGCAAAAAGCAAACTTTAAAAGGTCTGAACAGCAGCCACACGTCAACAATTGCTCTCGGAATAAAGGTTTTTGTAAAATAGATGTATTTGCAAAGTAAGGCAAAAGCTTGGATGATATCTGAGAGATATAAGCTCCCATAGATATATATACACACTCTTCATTAGTCCTAGCAAGCCTGTACAAACAGCCCCCATCTTCAAGGAGCATGCTTCCGTTATCCGTGCCAGGGCACTAGAAAAGAGTGAGGAAGATGGCGCAGTGTTAGAAACAGGATTTTGTGTTTTCAACATGAAATTTTTTAGTCGTATTTTGGATGTTGCCAGATCCACTTAGATTTTAGCCAAGGCATCTGATACTTCATCTTCTCACCGTGCATCAGTTTTCTCATCTTTAAAAGAGAAATATATCCTTACCTTATAGTGTTCTTCCTCATTCTTTGGGTGAAAGCTTTGTGGTCCCGAGCAGGTTCAAACTAAGACAGACAACAATATTTTCAATAACAGTGAAAAAATCTCAAAACCTACAGAGACATCATTTTTCTCCTCAAAAAAAACAACAAACCCCAAACCCAAACAAACAAACCGACCCTAAAAACCAAAGTGAGAGGGAAGCTTTCTGTGCAGAATAAAACCCACTAAATCTTACTCTGTCTCAGATGTCCTAAAGCTGTCCCCAGAAGTCTACTATTAGGTCCTCGATGAAAATAATTTGCCTCTCTCCCAGCTTCAGGGCTTTCCAAACGGCCCTACAAGCCAGAATCCCTGTTCGCAGATGAAGTGTCGGCAAATTCACTTGAAATCACTATAAAGCAGGTGGATTTTAGTTCAGGTGTAAGTTCAGATTCAAAGCTATGCAGATGTCTGCCAACTCAGCAACCACAAGTTTTTTCTTCGCTCTCTTCCTTCCTCTCTGGCTAACAGCAGAATCGAGAGCAGTAACTATCCTCGCAGGGGAGGAAGCGGTCACTGAGTAACTGAAGGATGGTAGGTAAAGACTAGAAAGTCTTTTTGCATGTCATACCACTGCCATGATTTAGTCATAACATTATGTCATCTAACAACACCAAGTAGTGACTTGTGGAAGGATCAGATTTCTATCTTAAGACATAGTTGTACTGGAAAGCCACTGAAATTGTTATTGCCTCCTCAAACAATTATGGCCAGACATTCAGGTGTAAATAGTGACCTGATACATCTTTCATGTAACATTAAAAATCGGAACTTGTGACGAAGTTTGAAAAACGAAATGCGGCAGACGTCACCCAGAGAAGCAATGACCAGCTGCACTCCCCCTGAAGCAGTAAGAAACGCATGTCCTTAGGCCCTATGAAAAGTCAAGTTCTAGAAAAGAAGTAGCAGTTATTTCTGCAATAGCACATGGCCAGTCTAAGAATTTCAACTGCAAAATTATTATTATTAATATTACCATTATATGTGGCTATTTGTTACAGAATAACATCATCTTACACAAAGAAAGCAAGGAAGTAAATGGCTTCACAAAAGATGTCCCTGATTGACAGGAATGATAACAAGGATGGTTTGCATTGACTAAATTTTAGTAGGAATGTATACAGTAATTAAAAGCCACAAAGGATTCATTTTACTAATCGTTACGCATTTGTTTTTCTCTGTTTGATAGACTGTGTTTGTTACTTGTGCATAGTTTCAACTGGCACATGTTAGTTTTTTTTCTAAATTCTGTTGGCCATGCTGCTGGCAAGCAAAAACTTGAAATGCTTCAACTGTCCTTCCTTTGGCCGTTTAATGATAGGAGATAAAACGAATGTCCCAGCATTTGGGAAACTCAGCCTCCAAATGAGGGAGACACCTTCCTTCAAGTGAAGAATGAGCCTTTATTAGGCCGTGAATCTAAGTTAACAGTAAACACATAATATACTGGATTAGCACTTCAGCAAGTTATTTAATTATTAATTGGGATACTGGAAATGAAGGTTCCCCTGCATTATGATTCTACACATACTGCTTGAGACAAAGACTTGGGTTTTTGCATATCTCTAAGATGCATGATAAATTTGAGGGTGCGCAGGCCCGTCTCACCTGACTTACACAGGTTAGAAAGACTGAATTTATATCTCATGTCCAAACCCAAAGCTAAGTATACCTTTCCCTGCATTAAAAATGCATCCTAAGGAGAAAAGAGCAAGTTTTCCTCAGCTCAGTTGTTTCTCATTTTTGTCTCCTAATTGTCAACTTAAAGAGGCATTAATTTTTACTTTTATTCTGAAAAGCAATATGAGCAATTAATGTTTATGTAGACTATCGACCTAAAGAAGAAGAAAAAAAAGAAAAATAAGCCTACAACAGCTAAGCAGAGTAAATTGAATTCTGATGAGCACCAAATTGCAAAGATGGACAGTATCGTTTATTTAAAGCCAGTTTAGGTAATTACAGTTGGGACTATTTACAGATAAGAGATTGTTTAAAACACCAAATTTATACGTTTGCTATTCTGGAATGTATCATAAAGTTGAGTATAAGTAAAGATATTACTGTGGCAAAAGGCACAATAAATGCATTGTCTATAAAGCCTTTTCCTCCTACTGGGATTCATCACACCTTTTGAAATAGCAGGAATCCTGCAGAAATGCTGCACATTTCGTTTTCTGTCTATCCAGTATCTGTATCCTTTTATCCAGTATTTTTTTTTTTTAATCTTTACTAAATAAACTACAAAAGTCCATTGTTGATATATTAAAGCTCCAGTCTCCTATGGACTTAGTCAGGCTCTGTTTCACCTTCAGAAATAACGTGTGTGTGTGTATATATACACATATGTATATGTGTGTGTGTATATATACATATATACATATTTATATATACATATGTATATATATATGTATATAAATACACACACACACATATATATATTTACTTATCTCAATAAGGGCTCCACATGAGAGATGCAAAAAGTTCTTATTATTTCATTTTAGTAAGAAGTTTATGGAACATAATACTCTTTGGGGCTTAGTTAGAACACACCAGCCTCAGAAACAGGCAGACAACGCTCTCCTTCTCTTTCTTTAAAAAACAACCAAAAAACATCCCCAAGCCACAGGCAGAGGGTCACTAAGGAAGGACAAATAACACCAGGTGATTTTATCTGTCCTAAAAATCACATAGTCCAATAAAAGAGCCAGGAAGAGAAATCCCATCAGGTGAGTCCACAGCTGCTGTCCTGTCCACTGACCAAAGACACTGAATTGTTCAATCACTTAAAAATTTGAAACTTAAAAACTGGTTTCTTAGTAAGATCAAAAAAAAAAAGAAACATTTGCCTAACGGCTGTAATTCCCACATTATAGCTGCCTATGCTAATTTCCACGACCTGAAATTACTGAGGGAGAAGTGCACGTGCTGTATCCCTCAAACAGGAGGACAGGGTGTTACCCGACATGCAACTGCATCACCTGCCCCTCTCCCAGCCGTGAACAGCAGCTTTTATAAAATCCCTTTTTATTCTTAAATTGAGTCCGCAATCCCACCCCCAAGTTAAAAATAACTAAGGCTGACCCATTACACTGTTAAAAGTTAGAGTTTATCTGTAAGAATGTTGATTAGAGTACAGATACAAGGAGGTGTCAATTTCATTGACACACTATCAAGTATTTATTGATGATTATCAAATATTCTGATTAAAGTAGACAAGGAATGCTATTAGGCCAGACATAAGCAGCATACTTACAGAGTATATACATACCAACATGCTGTAAGGTTCCCAGGCTAGCAGCCAAGAAGTCAAGAAATTAGCCCTATTTTCTCTCCTAAGAAGAAATAAAAAAAATGCAGTATTCTAAGATGTTAAAATTCCTGATAAACTGTGTTTGTATATGAACTGAAGATTAGAAAACTGGGGCGCTCTCTGAAATACCTCCCAGTACCAGACTAGAAGACAAAGCAGAGGTTAAGCAGTCCTCATTGAAAGGATTCCAAACTTCATCAAAAATTACTAAAGGTTTAGCTGTTTTTTAAAATAAAGAGATTGCAGTACTAATGAAAAATTAGATTTTGACATTTAAGAAGATTTGGAAAGAGATACCTATTTTTATTCTCTCTTTTACAGTGGCTTTGCTTAATGACAACGAGAAATACTTTCATTAAAAGAAACCTATCAGGCAAGAAAAACGTAGAGGGGACCATTCACACGTTGCACTTCTGAAAGTTTTTCCGTGTTCCCTTTAACGCCCCTCACTGCAGCTATTCCACACTCAAAATAATTTCCCCGGTTGGATCTGGATGTTATTTTCTCTAGTTAAAATCAAGAGACAAATAAAGTCATAGAAGTTCTGTGGAATAGGATGAACCTTTGCATCACAATTAAATTAATGTTATTTGATACGGTTAATTTACAAGAAGATAAGCCTGCACACCCCGTTGTAGATGTATAAATGCTGTTGGCAACCACTTTTACCATTATGGCAGCTGGGAACATCAGTCCAGCTGGAGCTGAGCTGAGGTCAGTCCATTTTGCCACGGTTTCCACCCGTCCCACCCTGCAGCAGTTCCATTTGTTCTTCTTCTGTAAGTTACTCTTCCAGCTTATCCTTGTCTTTCTGTGGCACACCACAAAGCACGGTTCTGAGTTCAGAAAGCATTAGGAGTTTTAAGTTATAAACTTCCTTCAACGTTCCTTTTATTCTCCACAAAATGAACTAAAGGCGTTCCCGCTTTTAATAAGTGTTAAAGAATTAACGTTCTGCCAAGAACGTTAGTATATAATTTTACAGGTGCGTGATATCTTCAAACTTAATTACACATTTCAAAAGCCTAAACACACATAATTCAGTTTCTTATACAAGTATACTGTAGCAATATACGTTCAATTTCAGAAAAAAGCAGACCATAAAAGCCCATACGATTTATTCTAGGTGCATACCAAAGGGCAGCGCAATTTAGAGTAAAGGGTTAAACCACGGTTAATACAAATACCTCCGTTTCACTGCTACATTCCTTCCTAGAGCTGAATGCATGCTTTTCATGCCTACCTGTCCAAAATGAAATATTCTCTTGCCTCTAAAAGTAGCCCAAAACGTAAATATTGTTTCATATGTTTTTGGTGATGTATCTTATCAGAAAATTCATGTCAGTGTATGCCCTATTAGTCACAGGGAATATTTCAGCCAGTGTAAACAGTTCTATTGACCGAAACGCTGTTAGTAAAGCTGAAGATTTCAAAAAGGTTCCCGTCTTTACGCACATGCTTATGGTAAATGCTGCGGGCAACGCACAACGCGCGTTCTTTTATATGCATACATTATGGGCTGATCAAAAAACCAAAGAGTAATTTCTGAAAGACTGTTTACATTCAAAGCATCCCAATTTTTTGCATTCTATTCAGTTGTTGCCTTAATTTTACATATTTTTTTTAAAGCTATACAATATTCGTGAGTGTTATATTTTAATAAACTTTGACATATTGAAAATGTACTTTTTTAGCAAATTCATTAAAATATTGTTTTCATTTGAAAAATAATTTTAGAAATGAATATTTGAAATTTGACAAATTAGAATGTTACCTTCATAAAAAAAAGAGAAGGAAAAGGCGTCCATTAATCTGTACCCCCTCCTTTTGTTGTATTTTTTTGAATAGGTCCATATATTATTTAATAGGTTTTGTAGAGATACATTTACATGAGTTATAGATCACATTACAACTGATGAATGCCCAACACACAGGTATGTTATGAAAGGTCATCAGTTACAAGGGAAAATGCATAATGTACGCTCCCTGAATACAACTGCAAATTTTCTACGCTCATACAGAGTAGCTACCGGGGCAACACCAAGCAGTGAAACTTTGAACGTGAGCGACCTACGAACATTATTTAACTTTGCGGAGCTGCTTGGAGGTCTGTTGACTTGGAGGTCGCATTCGGCACAGGCAGGGTAAGGCGCAGTGTGCATCTGGGCTCTGCTCAAGAACCAGCGAAAATAAAACCCAGGTGCCTTGACGTCATGTCTTAAAAAGACCACTAAGGAAATGCCCAAAGTTTTCCATACTTATTTTTAAAAATTTCCCAACTCCTAAAGCTCTCAGGTCTTCTTAAAAACAAAGAACAAACTAACCATTTTACATATAAATGTGAACGAAGATGAAAGCCTGTGGCTTCTGCTGTCTCACTGCAATTCTGTTCTGCAGCAATTTTGTGATACCCTGACTAGGAGAAGCTCAAAGACGGCGGGCACCTTGTAGCTTGTTTCTGACATTAGTGACGTACTCTCTTTAGCTGTCCAACTTCGTTAAGAACAAAAGGCAATTGCCTTTGCCCATGTACTCCCCCCATGCTTCTTGCTATGGCTAGCACTCACGCAAGCATCTTCCAATCTGATTTGCTATTTCAAGAAACTCTTGGAACACAAGGGGATAGCCTTTGAGAGCTACAGTTACTCTTATTTTAGGGAAGGATTTCCACATGCCAAGAAGCATAAAAATTTGCAAGTAAAACCATGTTCCATCATTCATTAGAAGATCATGACTGTGCACAACATTTAATGACTGAAATTTCATTCTGTCAAAAAGCCCCAAGCCCTATATTCTGGATGAGATTAGGTATTGTATAAGCTTTTCTTGATCATCTCAGTCAACATGCTCGTGTAGCCCTACATAAAGCTGAGTCGTGAGAGCACAAGTCAGGTCAAGTGGGGCTGAGCGTGTGGGGAGAAGGTGAGGTTATAAGGCAAAACCAGCCCGACTGCCCGTGCTCATCTTACCTGTGAAATTCAGCAGCCCCGGAGGGTGCAATGCAAGTTGCTCTTTTTCCAGCCTCTGTAGGCTTCAATCCCATTAGGACTGTGAAAGTCTACTTCATTATCCAGACATCTATTTCATTATGAATATCTGTCTAGACGTAAGAGAGATCAGAATACAGCACTGCTCAAGGTCCGACACGCACTGCGCCGGCAGCGAGCAAAAAGCCGCGCAGTGGCCTTAACTAACCTTTGTTAGCTCGCATCTACAGAGACAACCGAGTGAGCGGCAGAGCAGCTGAGGACTCCTAATTGCCTGCATGAAGAAACTTCCTCCTAGAGACCGAAATGAAGATTCAACAGAATGCCTTTGATTTATTAAGCAAGAACAGTACTTTTAGATGTTTTCTCCCAGTAACAATTAATATGTTTTCAAACAAAAAAAAAATAATTAAAGTTTAGCTAAAGAAGAAAGCAGATTCTGCTGCCACACTATGTTAAAGTTTCCTGTGATTTTCTAAAGGATAAAAAGGAAGAAGCATGGGTTAATAGCTTAGCATATGCCTGAAAGCATTAACACCTTCTCGGAGCAGTATCTTTCAACAGCAGGAACATTGTTAGCGTCACTGTACGCTCTGCGGCTGTAGGAACCGTTGTGCAGTTTATCACCTCCATTCTTCCCAGAAGCCCCATCCAACTCTTTGCGTTATTTCTTTGTTTTGCCACCCATGCTTTTTAAAAAGAACGCATTGAAAAAAAAAATTAATAATTTTGTGATAGTCTGGCTGTCTTTTTTAATCTCTTGCTTTATTACCTTGTGGATATAATTGAATCAAGTAATGACATATTTAATTTTTTCCCCCGTGACTTTCAGAAGCAGACTGTCATTGTTCCAAGTCTACTCTTAAAGTTATACTCAAAGATTTTCAGTAGCGCCACTAATTTATTGCACATAGTTTTAAACAATACAGTTTAATTCTCTGATTGTTGTCTTTTGCTATCAATTTCATTAACTTTTTTAGTGAATTTATTGGGTGTTATATTTCAGTGCTTATTTCTTACTTCGTGGGACTTTACGTGAATTATGTAAAGACTATCTTAAAAACAGTCTCTGTGTAACTAAGAAATTGTTCAGTGTGGAAAAAAACAAACAATAAAACACTTTTAGAAGTAATGATGATGATGAGAGCAAAAAGACTACTTGTGCACAAGTCCGTAGGGGCAGTCTTACATGATCTAATTCTCTTTGTAAAAGTGAACAGCATCTAGAAAGCATGTTCCCTTTTCTGCTCTGGGTTCCACTTAGTAACTAAACAAGTTAAGGGCTTCTTTTTTGGCTAGGCTTTTTGCAGGATAGTTTAATAAAGAATAACTTAAATAATAATTTAAGCCCCCAATGAGGAATTTAAATAAACAACTCATTTTGACTCTCAGTTTTGCTCGTTCGCTCCAATGCTCAGTGGTGATTTTTGGCAGGGATGCACCATGCAGCTATTATTCTTGCTGAGCGTGCAATTCAAAAGAACACATACTTTGTCTTCACAAGAAAAAACTTGAATCTGTGAAAAATAAATATCACAACACCAAAAAACTTCCCTTGGTTTCAAGTTTTTCCTATTTTTTTTTTTTTTTAATTTTATTTGGCATCTCTATTACTGGAAATTGGCAGATGCAGATATCATTCTTCACAATCCTTAGTGCCTGCCTTGAAGATGAAAAAATCCATTTGTTCTGCCCATAACATAGCATTGGCCACCCAAGACCATCTCTTCTTTCTTCTGATGGCCCCCAGTGTTCACAAACACACAACAGTACTTGAACCTCTCAGAATGTGCCCAGTAAATGCGTATTTCCCAAATTCTCAAGTCAGTTTTGAGCATTTAATCGGCTAGATCACCTAAATTTAATAGTTCAAGAAATTAACCTTAAATTTCTGTATGAATGACTTTTGATATCTTCATTTCACTGCCAAATCAGTTGGTGTTTTGCGGTTTTTTTGTTTGGTTGGTTTTTTTTGAGATTGATTATCAATCCCTGTACTGTCTCATTCTGTCTTTACCTATGTATATTCCAGAAGGTCCCCTGAAGCGCCAGTTATTGTGGTGTGCATTTCATCATCTGACTTCCCACTAGTAAACGCCTTCATAACAACGCTCCGCTTGCTGCATGGTCATCGTCATTGGCTTGAACGTGCCATGCTTCCCACAAAGGGCTGTGTTCACCCAGCGGCTTCTCCTGCCTCCACATTGTGCCAGACTGAGCTCCCATAGCATCAGCTTCTGCAGCTCTGCTCCTTCAACCAGGGAACACCCTGGCCACATGGATCAATAGCACTGACCGTTTTCCATGCGTTTTAACGCCTTCTTCCATTCTTCACTACTTAAATTTACACTTTTAGAGAAGATGTTGAAAAAGGTTACAGAAACTGCGTAGCTTTGTTTCATCCACCTCTAGATTTCTATTAGCCTTCTGATTTCACCTTCCATTATAATACCTTTCTGATTTCAGTACAGCTGTTAACTGGAGTTCTTGCTTAAGTGTTTACAGCTCTTAAATATTTGAATAGTTTGAACAATTCTGGGCTTTTTTTTTTTTCTACTCTATGAAACAAAGAAATTTGGTTTTTCCAAATCACTAAAGGCCCAGATTAGCTGATTTAATAAGATCCTCAGGTTCATGATAGTAATTATAATGCATTTGCCACGTTGTTTTCTGACTTCCTTTTTCGTCGCAATTGCTGTGCGCTGTGTAAAGCTCTCTGCCAGATACTTGAAAGACAACGTGTTAGGTTCAAAAAGTGTAGGGCTGCCCTTAAGACCGTGTCAGCAGGATTCTCTCAGTGGGTCGTTAAACAGATACATCTCTATTTCAATTGCTTGACAACGTGTATTGACAGAATTAACTAAATTTTATACTAAGAGAACGTTTGAAGGTCAACTCAAAATTACATTAAGGCTGCCTGTGCGACACGAATTTGTCTCCAAGTGCCCATTCCCTACAGTACAGATGCCTTTTCCCCACAGCTGTTTTCTGCACCGCTCCTGGCACACTGAGGGCCTTGGGTGGACAGCCTTCATTGAAAGGAAGACTACTGAAAAAAACCTTTCACTACCCTTCTCATGCAGTACATAATCTTATGTCTTATTGACTTACCATCACCCAAAGCCTACAATGAATACAGAATTATTAATTTCCTTATGGGATTTTGTATGGTGCTTTCTCTACTGCATCTGAATTCTTTGAAAACATTAATGAACTGATCCTCTCAACACCCTTTTGAAGTAAGAGGATATTTTTATCACTATTTTACACAAGGGGAGTGGAATATTTAAGATAAAAGCCAAAATGTTCAGAAGTGTCAGCTAATTTTGTTTGCCAATTTTGAAAGTCTAAGGACCTGCGTTTTCCAAAAGCTGAGGTTTTTTTAAAACCTTTTTATATGTTCAGAGCAAAGAGTCTGATTACATCAGTTGCTGCTGTGAATGCAAAATGTTGCATATGTTCAACATTTTTCGAGAGCAAGCCTCAGTTGTCTCAAGCTGAGCACTCAAACAGACTTGAAAAAGTTTGTTTTGAATGGCCTGCCCATTGCCTTAAAGGAACCATGAGGCTTAGATATAATGCTTACCTCCCCCAGGACAAAAATCAAAGAAGTATTCTTCTTCTTCCTTTGCGTCATTCACAAGATCGCTTCCACCGTACACAAGTAATCACATTTCCTGTAGACCTCTATCCTCTTCACTGAATGATGCCAGGCAATGACTAAAGCAACTCCAGCCTGTGCACCAAAAGAGCTAGATACTGAAGAAAAAATAAACGTATCATTTGTTTAAATGAAAGACTATGTAAAGATGCCTGTGTACAAAGCGTTAAGAGTTACAGTGACACAAAATTACCATGGGTGAGTGTTCTGATCATCGCTGAAAAGTATTAGACCGGGGACTGAGAAAAAGATACAGATAGGTCAGCATCAGATGCTGATGCTGCGAGACAGAATTAAATTTAATTGCAAACAACTGATTGATATATATATATATATATACACACACACATATATATATATAACTGATTTCCACTTCCGCCCAAACTGTTTCATTATAGCCAAATTTGGAAAGCTATTCCACCGCAAAAGACTTCCCCGATGCTGAAGTTTCAAGCTTAGCAGTTCCATTCTCCCCTGGCAAGGTCTTACGCACAGAAAATCTTACAAAGGAACTATGGCCATTCAGACATGCAAGTGCTGTTAACGTACATGAATACGCCTACATAGATGCACTAAAATCAACACCAACATTTTTTGTGATTTTCTTCCTACATGTAGTATGAAAACTATATAACAAAGTCTCATAACAACCTCAGACACAGAGGGAAGGAATTAAGGGAAACCTCAGAAAACCAGGCTACGTTTTCAGTCAGTCTATTGCAACTCAATTGCTAAACAATGTGTATTTAAAAATATTTAAAGCAAAGCTCATTTGTCTTTCTACAAACTAACTTTTAAGGTCTGGTTTCAGTTGTCATTTCAGTGTTCAGTCAACCATGCCTTTCGAGACCTCGCTGGAGGAAATGAGGCGATAATGTTAAGAGGGAAGAGAAAAGGAAGTAAAAAATGATACCATGCTCATGGGGCTCATGCCACGAGCACAGACAACGTACAAACAGAGCAAAACACTCCTGCCAGGCACAAGTGAAAACACTTTTTTGGCATAGCTCCCTATGGCTGATCACAGCAATCAGCAACAGGTAATAGACGTGTTCGTTAAGTCATGGAAATAAAATGACCTTGTCAAAGGAAAAAGCAGTCATCTAGAAGCAGAGAGTGAAAAACTTTAGTCCCTGTAAACATGACAGTTTTTCCATTGGCTTCAGCGGGACCTGGATTTCAAGTTAAATCAGTATTATGTATACAGTAATAATGAGAGAAAATATGTTAAGAAAAAAAAAGCTGACTGCTGTAATTACATCAGTGCAATTTGGGGTTTTTTGGTTGTGTCATAAATGATTGGTTTCTAGATTGAAATTACCTCTGACATCCATCCTGTAACAAGAAAACAACAGTTCCTCATAAAACATAGTTTTTGTTATCTAATGCAGAAAAGTCTTTCTATCTCTTACTGCAAGGCACTTTCCCTGACCTAGGATGACGGGGTTTTGTTCTTTCAATATCATCTTTTGTTAATAGTTACATGCTTGGGTATTACAGATGGACACAGCATTCTAGTTTTGGCCTCACCAAGGCCATGAAGAGATGTAAAATTGCTACTTTTCGTCCATAGAATAGAATGTCTCCAGGGATGGGGCCTTGTCGCGTACAAATTCCACAGGCCTCCACCACCTCTCTGAGCAACCTGTGCCAGTGTTTCACCACCCTCTTATAGAATGTGTTGGGTTGGAAGGGACCTTTAAAGGCCATCTAGTCCAATCCCCCTGCAGTAAGCAGGGGCGTCTTCAACTAGATCAGGTTGCTCAGAGCCTCATCTAGCCCGGCCTTGAATGTCTCCAGGGATGGGGCCTCCACCACCTCTCTGGGCAACCTGGGCCAGTGTTTCACCACCCTCTTATAGAATGTGTTGGGTTGGAAGGGACCTTTAAAGGCCATCTAGTCCAATCCCCCTGCAGTAAGCAGGGGCGTCTTCAACTAGATCAGGTTGCTCAGAGCCTCATCCAGCCTGGCCTTCATCAATAAAGTTGCGATAAATTTATTAACAACAGCATTGCATTGGGAACTCCTCTCAGCTTAGTCCCTGAGCTTTTCCAGAGCTCTTGCTTGTCTTCCCCTGGAGGAGTGGTCTGCTTCCTTCTCTCCAGATGCAAAATTTTGTTACATTTTTAGTGAGTGGGTCCAGGCTACCAAGTTGTCCAGCTCCGCTCTGAACCAATGCAAAGTTCCTCTTCTTAATTTACCATTTTGCCAACCTCTGCAGCTTTCACAAAGTTTGTCAGAAGATTTATTTCTCTTCAGACAGACAGAAATTGAACCTTACTGGAAAAATCCTTACGCCATCATCACTTCCCTGTCACGACCATTTGGGATAGAGCGGATAGCTCAGATTCTAATACTTTAAGTTCTTGTAAGAGATTGGCTTAAAATCCGGTGGATGTTTTAACATCAGAAATAACAAAGTCGCGTGCCTTACCCATGCCAAGGCTGTCTCCTAATTTTACTAGAGAGAAACAGCATATAACCCTTTTGTTAATCTCTCCCTTATTAATCACATCTTCCTTTCTCATTCTAGTAACTCCACATTAACTGCTTGCCTGATAAAATGCTTTAAGAACATACATTTCTATTCTCTTATTTTGTACTGCAAGAAATGAGCATCAGATATTTCTTCTCAGCCTTTGGACACAAGGTTCTAGCTAGCTAATTAGTCAAATAGGCATTCACTAATTCTAATCACACTTCATTATTTCCTGCTCTTGATCTAAAGATTATTTCCCCTCCTTCCTTTCTTCGCTGGCTTTTGTTTTTATGGACACAGTTGCATGGAATACACTTGCCTGAGACGTTGCATTCCCTCAAATATCACGCACTGAAGTTCATGCGTTTGCTGATCGTCTCCTCTAGAGCAGCTTCCAGCATGTCCTCTATGCCACAAATCTCTTCTGCCCTCTGGCAGAGCTGGAAACAGTCTATCCAGCCTCCCCTTCATTTTCCCTGTCAGCTTCCTAGAGAGAAACTGCCCCAATTTCCCCTTGATGAATGTTCTCCCTGAAATTCTGTTTGCAACACTGCTCACCTACTACACCTTCCCTTATAAACATTTTGCCCAGAGAGAAAGAATTTTGGATTAAGGTACCAAGACAAAGATCTGTGGATGCAAAATTGCTAGGTATTTTTAAGTATCTGTTTGATAATCTTGACGTAAGGAACCTAGAACTGATACGTTTTCAGACTGAAGTAACTCGATTTTTTTTTTTAAATGCTGTACAGCAAGTATTTAGCAAAACACAGTTAATAATTTCTCTCTGAATACAAGGCAATGGAACATCAGGATTCACTGGTTGGAGCAGGCGGATTCCTCATGAAACGTTACAGGAGATTTCGCTATTCAAAACATGAAGTCAGACATACACCACCCAGAGATGCCGAGCAGGTAAAACACAAAGGGGAGAGCCCAGAGAGTTTAGTTCTAATCTTTGGCCTGTCACCAAAACAGTGAGTTGTTTTGTAGGTGTTACCTCACTTGTCTCAACATGAATTTCCCTATCTTTAAATGGAAAAATACTGGTATTAATCCCTCCAGAGTATTGAAAGTTTTACAACAATCCAGCATATGAGTTGAAAGATATATAGGATTCAAAAGGAATAACAATTTTTTATTCATGGACTAAACCATAAAGAGCACTTTCTTTTCTCAATCTAAGATAAATGGTCTGTGTTTCTCCCCTCCTTTCCCTCCCGCCCCCCAAAATGTGAAACTGAACAATTTGCTTTATCAAAGATATTTTTTAGGTACAAGAAGAAATACTTCACACCCAAAGGGCCTCTCTCCACTTCACCATCAAAAGTGTAAGTTTCATGTTTTGTTCAGATTTGTAATTTTTACTCTCTGTACTTTAGCTATAGCTTTCACCATTAAATCCAAGCCCAAGATTAGCTGTCTCAAACAGCCCCAAAGCGTATTTCCCAATAAACTAAATACTGCAAAAAACCAAAGAGCTGTGTCTTCACCACAGTAAAACCGCATCATCAAAAGGACTCGTACTGACAGCCGTGCCCCCACCCTACACCACTGAGAGATGGAAAGGGAAGGGCTGAACTCGGTGAGGGAAGAGGAGCAAATCTGAGCAGGCAGCAAAGCAGAGCGCTGATTTGCATTCTGCACAGGTGCGTCATGACTGAGCACGAGGGGCTCATAAGAACCACCTGTAAGCAACACAAGATGCATGCAAAGCATTAATAGAACAGACATGGAGGAGTTGTGCTGTGTATGGTAATAGCAGTCACACAGTTTTTACACACAATTCCTTACACAAATTCAACAGTTAAATTAAGCCCAGTTCCTACTACCAGAACAGAAGAGAGGAACTGGGGAACCTGATGTCCAGTGCTGTTCCACCAAAGATTTGAAGGGCAACTTTCACAATGACCATTTCTTTGGTCCAGCAGTTTTCTTCCCAAAGTTTTATTTTCTGCTTTGCGGAGAGTCCTATGATCACTACATCCAGAGCGCAAAGTAACAATGCTAAGTTACGAAGATACAGATATGGTTGCAGTGGTGGTGTTTGGTTTGGTTTTTTTTTTTGGTTGTTTTTTTTTTTTGTTTTTGTTTTTTTTGTTTTGTTTTGTTGTTGTTGTTTGGGTTTTTTTGGGGGGTGGGGGGGTTGGTTATCTTAATATGAAAAATTAGAAAACTCTTTTTATCCACTTCTGCAGAGCAAACCTGGAAAGCATGAAGCACGCAGTCAGCACGTGCCCAGTAGAGAGGTATCACATTGCAATACAGGATAACGCACAACAGGGAGGCTAGAAGAACAAAATCTGTATTTTAAGAGAAATGAATGTACAACATATAGTGAAGTAGGGGACCATTAAAAAGCTATTAATGTCACAATAATATGTTACTCTGACAAACTCAGCTTGTCAAACTTCTATGGATTCTGACAAAGCATTTTCCTTATTGTAAAATTTACTAGCAATACTGTATTGATTTTTAATGATAAAATCTTGCTTCCTGCGCTGATTTCTCAAGCTTCTGCAGTTTCTAATGAAGAATTGAACAGGCATGGTGGTGTGGGGCTGTTATTAGGAGGAGGATGGGAAGGACAAGAAAAAAAAAAATTAAGGGAAGAACTAGCAGGAAAAAAAAAATAGTTAATGAATTTCAACAGAGCCAAGATGACTGAAATGTCTTTAAAGGGCTTTGCAGGCAAATATAAGACCCGATAGAAATTATCCTTTTTGAGAAAAAATATAAAGCATATGAAGTTGTGGGAGAGTATTCAGATAAAATATTCCTTAACGTATTTCAGACTAATTTCAAAGACAAAGATTTCCCCATCTATGAGCCAGTCTTCCTGCATGTGGGAGTCAGTTTGTTAAGAAATTGTTTTAGCGTTTCAGTATATTTCATCATATCCAGCATATATTTCAGTGAATTTCCATAGCATCTCTGATTTATGGATGCGAGAACTGTGTGAAGGCAACACAGCTCTGAGAGCCTTCCATGGACTCTTCAGCTCTTAAAAATATTTACTGTGTAATTCACTCTTAATTTCTTAATCTTTAATGACTCAGTGAGTCTCAGATTAAAATATCCTGAAGCAATCACAAAATTAATCTCCCTGTATCTCTCAGAATGTCCAACGTACACATTTACTTCTCCATTTTCTCTAATATGTGAACAAGAGCAGAAGAGTGTCACAGGATGTTAGGAAGGCTAAGAAATGCATGATTTAAAGGTCAACAGGAGGAAAGAAGAACTCTGTGAACCAGATGAAAAAGCAAAGCCAGTCCATGAAATTAGATTATATGAAAATCACTATTTCCAAATTTTATAGCAATACTGGGACATTTTTGGGTTCTGTTTTGTTTTGTTTGGGGGTTTTGAGGTTTGGTTTTGGTTTTTTTTTCCCCTTCTCTCTGTCTCCAAAATGGGAAATCCTAATTTACATGAGGTCATTATAGTGCTGAAATCAGAAGCTAGCTCACTTGGTGTCCACTATGGTTCCTGGACCTCTGCATCTCAACTAGGGTAGACTCTCACCTAGCAGAGCGAGTGACCTTCAAATCTCAGAAAGATGCCAAAAACTAAGGTAAAGATCAGAAACTTTAATCTGTTCTTCATTAGAGTGCAATCTTATAGGTCTACATGGACCTGTTGGAGCAAGTCCAGAGGAGGGCCACGAAGATGGTCAGAGGGCTGGAGCACCTCTCCTATGAAGACAGGCTGAGAGAGCTGGGGTTGTTCAGCCTGGAGAAGAGAAGGGTCTGGGGAGACCTCATAGCAGCTTTCCAGTACCTAAAGGGGGCTACAGGAGAGAAGGGGAGGGACTCTTTATCAGGGAGTGCAGTGATAGGATGAGGGGTAACAGTTTTAAACTGAAAGAAGGGAGATTTAGATTAGATATTAGGAAGAAATTCTTTACTGTAAGTGGTGAGACACTGGCCCAGGTTGCCCAGGGAAGTGTGGATGCCCCATCCCTGGAGGTGTTCTAGGCCAGGCTGGATGGGGCTTGGAGCAGCCTGGTCTGGTGGGAGGTGTCCCTGCCCATGGCAGGGGGGTTGGAAGTGGATGATCTTAAAGTCCCTTCCAACCCAAACTGCTCTATGACTCTTAGATTCTATGACCTGAAGAGTAAATATAAACTTCACTTGGGAGGAGATATATCCAGAGTGCAAAACTTGAAGGTCCTCAAAGAACAAGACTTACTTGCCAGGTGACTGTATTGCCAAAGGATTTCAAGCCATGTTGCCATTCTGAACTGCCTTCTGGAAAAGAGTCTCTTCCAGCTGCTTTCTACCTCTATTGATGACACAGGGTGTCAAGAAGACTAGTGTCTTAGAATTAAGCACCTAAGATATTAAGGAAAAGCTCAGAATAGCTATACTAGAGTTAAAAATACAGTGAGCTCAGCCTCCTCTTTCTAGTAGCATCCCTTAGCAGATACTGATGGAAATACCAGAAACAAACACACTAACGGCACTGAACTCGCCCTCCTGCCTCACCATCTGCTTATTGCTCTGAGCACCTGCTGACCCAGCCTCTCTGTTCAATAGCTCCCCATAAACATTTCTTCCACAGGTTTGCCTAATCACCTCTGAGCTCAAAGCTTTCAGCACCCATCACATTTTAAATTAGAGCTCACTGTCATAAAATATGCCACACAGGGAAGAACTTTCATGTGTTTTGAACATGCCCTTTAGTTCTCATACAGTAAGAAACAGTGAATAATTGTTGCCTAGTCCCTTTTTCCATGACTCATTATTTCATACGCCTTTATCATAACTCCTCAATCACCTACTTTCCAGGCTGAAGTGTCCCAATCTATTTAATCATTCCTCGTATTCAGGCTGTTCAGTACTTTAATCACCCCTCTCATCCTTCTTTATACCTTTTGTAGGTCTACTACATTTATTTGAAATGTGTGGGACAACACTGTAAGACGCAGGCATGCCAAGGATTTACACAGTTTGTTCTCTATTCATTTTTGTGCTATTTTGACCACAGAGCTGATGTTTTCATGGTATTTTTACAATAACTCCAAGGTCTCTTTCCTGAGTCATAATATCTATTTAAGAACCCACAGTCATGTATGTACAGTTTGGATTGTTTTCCTCCTTGTGCATTATTTTGCATTCATTGACATTCAGTTTCATCTGTTATTTTATTGCCCAGTCACTCAGTAGCAGAGATGCTCCTACAACTCTTATAGTTAGATTTTGTTTCAACTACCTGAATAATTCAGTATCAATAATTTTGTCAGTTTACTTTAGAACCCCTTCTTGAAATAATTTGTGAATATATTAAACCCTACGTATCTAGCGCACTTACCGGGAATGCACCAGTAATCTTTCCTCTAGTCTGAAAACTGACCATTTATTCCCACCCTTTGGTTTTGACCTTTAAAGCACTTAACTCTTACATAGATTTCATCCCCTTCCTTTGCCCAAAGGCAACTTTGTTTCTTTTAATAGGTACCATGAGGTACCTTCTGACAGCTTTTTGGAAATTTAAGTGGACTACACTAAACAGTTCTATCTTAATTATAAGCTCAGAGTCTGTAAAGTAATCCAACAGATTCGCAAGACATGACTTCCCTCTAGAGGAAGATTGTATCTGCCCATAGGTTTATCTATCCCACATCTTGACCATATTTCCTAACAGATTGCTTATTACATTCTTTAAATTTTTATGTAGAACCCTAGAGCTTCTAAAAATAAAAAAAAAGCAAAACCAAACCAAACCAAAGCAACCCACAAAACAAAAACAAACCAGAACCAATATAACAACCCCAAAATACCCAAGGAAACCAAGCAACCAATTTTGCCTCTTTACAAGTCATTGATACTAAGGACAACTGAAGCAATAGCTCTGAATAGATCTCATGTCACAGTTATTCAGCTGTTCTATATTTGACCTTTAGCGTTTTCGGCTAGCAAGAGACGTCTATCAGTACTCCTTTAAATACTCATTTACACAACAAAACCCCAAAACATTCTATTGGCTTTTCAGTTTGAGACAATTCATCACATTTGTTTGAATCATAGGATCGTTCAGGTTGGAAGAGGTCTTGGAAGGTCATCTAGTCCAGCCTCCTCCTTACAGAAGGGTCAACACTGATTTCAGACCAAGTCACTCAGTGCTTTGTCCAGTTCTTCCTTGAAACCTTCAAGGACAGAGATTCCACAGTCACACGGGTAGCTTGTTCCAGCCCTTAGTTATCCTCACCAGTAGAAACACCTCCAGTTCAATTTAGGACTGCTGTTTCTTTTTCTTGCACCATGCACCTCAGCAGACAGTTTTGCCATCTTCTAAGCCTCTTCTGATGCATGCAAGGCTGCTATTAGGCCTTCTCTTTCCCAAGCTAAAAGCAAACCCTACTCCCTCAGACGTTGTCTTGTACTCCAACCCTGCACCACGTTGGTTGCAAAGGTTCCCATTGGTCATTTCCTTTAGCTCCGAATGGCAGTCCTGCCCTCAGGCATGCCAGCTGCACACCCCCAAGCTTGGTGGCCCCTGCAAACTTGATAAGGTTGCTTTTGATCTCTTCAACCTTAGATTACAATTTATCTATTTTTTGTCAAGAAAAGCTCTGACAAGCAAGTCTCATTTAACATATCTCAGGAATTCCTTTAAGATTTCTATCTCCTTTAAGATCTCTACCATGGCCTTTCCTCTTTCACTACTTTTTTACTGCACCACTATGAGTCAGCCCTTACGCAGGTGGAAAAGTATTTAACTATTAACTTCCACATTTAGCAAATGACTTAATTTTTTTTTGTATTTAAAATTCTCTTTGTTTTTCCTCATATAAACATAGCTTCCACAATTTTACTCGCAATATTAAGAGGTACACATTTTGACTTGTAACAGTCTCCTTTATTTGGCTTTTCAAGTATTTGTTTTCCCCCCCTTTCCCTGCAAAGGCTGATTTGATAGATACCTCAGGTGAACAGCTTTCAGCATTTATCTGCCCCTTCCAGTTTATTTTTAAACATTTACTTCAGTTTTAGTTTTCCCTTCACCAGGTAAGTACTTTAGTGACAGTTCTGGGCTTTTTTTTGTCCTAAAAAGGCAGTTGAATGTGAGCATACGAGAGAGTGATTGATAAACTTCGAGGCATCACCTGTATGCTGCTCAGGCCTAGGTAGGCCAAACATTGGTTTTGGTGTCTAGAAGTGTAATCCGCGTCAGAGTCCTTCCTGACGCTATTTTACCTACAGATGGTTAAGTCTCTAATTACTATGGTGTTTGTCCTGAACAAGGCTGGAATGAACAACAGGAATTTAGCTACTGAATGTCAATGCAAATATGTTTCATGTTAATCATATGGTTAACTCATTCACTGGTTTTCCAGTCTCATTTAGAATACAGGACCACTTCAAAGTTAGTTTTTCTGGATATCTTTTCATTTTGACAAAATCTGTAGGTAAATGAACCAACGGCTTCAATGAAATGCAAAGTGCAGCAACCTCTAAGTGTATTTGCTAGCTGCTGTGAAGACTGTTTTCATCATCTTATTGTAATACTTTGTTAAATATAAAATATACAAAATACTTTGTTAAACAGCTATTCAGCTAAAAGCAATGCCAGCAGTGATGGTAGATTAAAATTCAAATCACACAATGAAAATTGTTTTAGTTCAACACTTTTAAAGCTTGATTTACTCTACTGTAGCTTCTAATAAACGCTAGATTCAATCACTCCCTCGTAGAACTTAGATGCACAATAGTCACGCTACATAAAACCTTAAGACCTAGTATGTATAGCACAATTAAACTTAAAGCAATGGGGAAATCAGGAATAATTTTCCCCAGAGCACTACATAGCAGAGAAATAAAATGGGCCATTTACCATTACACATCTACTCTCTGTTAAAGGCAGCTCTTGGAATTTCCTGCAGGAAAGACTACATATTTTACACTTCCAGTGGATGAATTTTCTAAGAACGCTTAGTTTCTCTAGTTGTTAAAACTAATTTCCTCATGCCTATTTACATTTTTAAATGTAAATTTTTAAAGTTTTTTAAAAAGCCAAAGTGAAATACAACTACTTAGGAGTCCAAACGATTTTCAAAGGTGGACCACTTTGCTAACTTAAAATCTTTATTTTTGCATTATGTTGTCGGGCTTCCAAATAGTTCCTGCTATTTTCTGCAGCTAGAGTACTGAAACTCGCAGGTGTAAGACACTCAACTGCCTCAGCAGAGGATATCCCAGAATATTTCTCCCAATAAACAGATGCCTCATCACCTTCTGGCTCCTATCGACATTTCTCCCACCACCACAAATGACTTTTCCTAATAACCCAGTTGAGCTCTTGTGCTTTGCCAGTTTGACAAGACAGCAGATATATTCCACCCCCCCACCCCCCTTGGTGTGTAATCTTAATATTCCATATAAACTGTGGAAATCTACAGGTACCTCTGGGCATAAGTTTGCCTAAGTCTTTGTTTACCATCAGGGTAACAAAGCTTGTTACAATTCTACAAAAATCAACGGTCATGATTGGTTTTCAACATGCCTAGGCATTTGGCACAAATATGCCGAAGCATACCAGTGCAGGCCCATACCTACGATTAGAGGTAGTTACTCAAAAGGAATGGCTGAAATATTTGCTACTTGTGTGGAATTAGTCATGAAAATCGTGTTTTGCAAAATGTGTATGAAGATGTAATGAGTCCATTATAAATGGCTCAGTCTCTATAGCCTCACTGACAATATTGTTCTCATTCTTCTGTATATTTCTTTCTTCTGTATCCAACTCTATCCCCAGTAACAAATATTCACAGCCTCCCAAGCCTATGCTTCAGACAGCTTCTACAAATTCACTTTCCTGCAATGACAATAAGCAAGTAAATGAGTCAGAGTACAAACTATACCCTACAGCCTCTGTATGTTTTCCTAAGAATTTCCCAGTGGGACAAGATCTTTAACATCCTTTTCACACTTGCAACAAATTGCTTTTCAGAAAAATCTCTGCCCGTTTGGTCATGGGAAATGTCAGCCTCTTGGTAAAAGAGTCTGAAATGAGCTCTTTTGAAAAGCTGCTAATAGCAAGCTGCCCCGAAAGCCTGGCCAGGGACTAGGAAGAGGTGACCAGGGCTCCCAGCTTGTACTAACAGGGGTTCAACCAACCAAACAGAGCAGCTAGACTAAAACATAGGGGTCCCTCTTGGTTGTAATCCCTTTCAGAAGAAAAAAAAAAAAGACATATTAGAGTATGACATATTCCTGATGTAGACCATAGGAAAAGGAAACTTTTTTTGTCTAAAGAGAGCCTGGACAACATCCCCCTGGTTGTACACCAAAGTTTTTAAGGCATTGAGGGTTTCATGACTACTTTGGTTTGATAGAAAGAGTAATGATAATTTCAATACTGAACATTTTACAGGTAGAGTGTTCTGATACTCCCCTTTGAGATATGCAAGGGCATTTATGACACCAAAATAAGTCTAGCATATTGAAGGCAATACTATTCATATCCAATTACACACACACAAGGTATTATGGCAACGACATATGTACCTCCTCTTATTTTAAAAAGAGGCTTGAGATTTGTATTGTAAGAGATACTAAAATATTCTAAAGAGAAAGGAACTTTTACAAAGAACTAATGTTACAAAATATTTTTCTCCTCACCCTTCTCCAAAATATACTACATACCACATCACTGCAATTTATCTATCCACAGATTTTCTGAGAGTTTTATACTCTAATAATTTAGCATATGAACTTTTCAAAACACTAAAATAAGACATTTGTGCATGAGCGACTGCTTTCCGCGATGCTAATACGCAGCACTGAACTCAGGAATGTTCGATTAATTAAGACAGAGCCATGAATATTAGAACTAAATTTCTGACTCAGGCTACTATTTGTTTTAAATAAACTAGGTATCTGTATTAAATAAGAAAGCAAGATGAGCCAAGATCAGTACTTCTATTGCCACGTATCTGCCCAAACGTACAGAAATTGTCATGCGTCTCACATAGCAAGTATAATTCACTCGGTACCTACGAAGTATTAGGCACCCAAGACATCAGACTCTAGAATACTTAAGCAGCACAACATTTTCTTCAAGTGAATTTATTTTAAAACTACTGCCTTCCTTGCCACTCCCCACCCCCTACTAAACAAGATTAAATTGACCCAAATCATTTGAATTCTTGATTCAGCCTGAGTCATGTTATGTTGTGCAATATTCTGTTACATCCCATCTGGCATGATTTAACACTGCTTGGTACAACACAGTGTGATCAATTAAATGTATACTTCAGATAAATGCTGTTACTTAAATTAGTTTGTAAAGGCAGGCCAACAGGTAACAGGCCACGTAGACTGGCTAGAAAATGAAATGAGTTATATATCATACCTCCTCTGCTTCCCAGATACTCTTTGCTTTCTACCTAGGAAGAAACTGGCAATCTGACAAAAACTTACTAGGCACTGAGAAGTTCTGTACCACTGCTGTGTGTGGAATGTGCTCTGAGGCACCTTCTGCTTATGAAGTTTAGATGCGTTCGTAGTACGTAACAAAATAAACATACAGTTAACAGAGCAGAATATTAATCAACAGCAATCTGAAATATGAAAATCCTCCTACAATCTGTTATAATTTCTAGAAACAATTCATTTATGCTAGTTATAAATGGTAAATACATGCCTAGCTAACAAAGTTGTAATCAACATCTGGTTAGCAGGTAGGCACAGGAGTCACTTCGATATCTCAGTGTGCTAATTTTCTCAACATACTTTTTTTTTTTTTAGTCCCTGGAAGTGTTGCAAGCCAATCGAATCAGCTCCACTCAGGGATGTGCAAAACACATCAAGACAAGATCTCATCAGTTCTATGTTTTGACGGAGTATCAAAATGTTGCATGCACAAGCTCATCTAAAAACCTTTCAGAATTGCTGGGAACTTTATGTGTTAGTCTTACATGCCACAAGAGCAATGCACATTACAACTATACTTATAAGCAAAGCCCAACATGCCTCTTGCAGATGTGAAGCAGTATGAACAAGAGAAGCTCCATGCACACATTTTATATTAAACACTGAGAATTTGAAAGAAATCCCATAAATCAAAAGTGTATGGTCTCTACAAGTTTAGCTGTATGAGGTGCTAAATCATAAATTAAAATTAATTCCAGCATCTTGTTGTTCATCATGATAAATATTAAAATGATTTCCACCTCCCTTCATTCTACTGAAATGACTTATATCACCTTGCTGAGATGTTGTCAAGTCCTAAGTTCTATTTTTAAGAATTCTCTAATATTTAGAACTGTGTTCATAAAAGCCTTTTCCACAGCCAATATTTTCTCAGTCCTCATTATGCTATCAGCATGACCTCATGCTCACCACAGCTGTATCACCTTTAGTCCCTTTAGAATGCAAATAGGAGGATTCACGTTTTCTCATCTCATTATTTTTAACTAGCAATGCCTATTTCTCAAGCAATCATTCCTTCCTCTTTGAACTTCCCTGATGAAGTCAGGCTCTGCAATGTTACCTGCTCCCCCCACAAGTGGTCCTGAAAGCTTATACAGGCAGTTACCATTTCCTTCTTCAGCAGCCTTCTGAAAAATCCCCCTCCGTGTGTTAAGAATAAACACGCCACATTCGATAGCTAGGGGGAGGTATTACTGGGAAGAAGGTTTATATTAGTTTGTGTAAATATCAAAGACTATAGAGACCAAAAATAAAAGTATAAAACCATAAACGTTTGGAATACTGAATCAATTTCAGGAACAAATTTGATAAAAGCTATTAGATCATGGAGTCCAGTTCTCTATCACAGGAAAGCTTGTGATAGAATAACAATAATGATAACAACCTGTGAAGCTCTTTTGAGCCCATTCCTATTGCTGAAAGCCAGGACATTCTTCTGCACCACACTTCATGTTGCTAAACTGATTGGGTTGCAAGCTCCTTGCTCTAGACGGTCGTTTGACACCACTGGAACTAGTTACTGGGCTTCTTCCCGTAGTTCTCCTTAGTTTGGGGAAATTCATGTATACACTTACATTTGTACAGACCAAACACATTAGAATGGTGTTCTTAAGGATGGGCAGGCTGTCAAGGCTACAATACAACTGCATATAACTACTTTGTCTCTGAATATTAATCACTTATCAGGAGATACAATATGAACTACGTGTACTTATATCAGACATTTTTCAAAACAGAAGAGGCAAAAAGGCACTTTTTTTTCCCCCAGAAGTTCAATTCACATTATATTGCTCTTATTAAAATTTTATTCAAAGTAATTAATGTAATTATCCTATTTACAACTGAATTAAAAACCTGAAAAATAAACCAGGAACATTTACAACCAAGTAACAGATTAAAAATAGAAAGGCTAAAAAATGTACACATAATACTTCCTTACAAACACTTTTTATAAATATCTTTGTCTCCTGGTACTACTTTGCTAGTATCTATCCACGATAACATATCCAAGAATAAAGTCTAGCATCCTAATGCTAAGCATGAACACATTTTAATATTAACATCTGTGTGACTTGCTTCCAAATGAAAATCAACTTTAACATTAGGAAGTTTCAGTGAAGACAATTTAGCAGGTTAAAACAATTCTTCTAACATTTGTATCACAAAATTCTCATTAGAAATTTAAGACTGACTGTAGGTAAGCAATTTAAACTAGCATCTAAAAATTACAGCACCACTGATCCCCTTAAAGACTTGCATTGTCTGAAGTATTAATCTGTTAGTCACAAACACAGGGAAATGCTCACAAACATTATGGCAAAAGGTTTACTGTGCACTTCTCCATTCACAAGTCCAAATGAAATTCCATATTCGTTTGTTAATACCCAAAAGCCATTTGTAAGCTTTAACAGGAGACAAGAAAAGAACTTATTTTATTTCAGAATTTAACAAAATCCTTCAATTTCCAAAAAGTGGTTCTTTCTGAAATAGTGCATTACCGAGACAGACGTCTGTAACAGAAATCAATTCACAGGAGGAAAACGGAAGTCACCTTGTTCTCATTTGCTATCCATCAGTCCTGGATGGATTGACGGAATATGGATGAACTCAGAACTAAATCCTATTTTTTTTCTTACAAACATGAAGTAGAAGATTTTTTGATGTCCTTGATTTAACACCCAATGCTACATTTCCTTCAGAAAAGCTTCTAACTAGGTTTCTTGGCACATCCTGTTCTTGCTTCCAGCTCCTTGTTTTAATTCCTAGTGAAAAAAGAAATGTTATTACAAATAGGAAACACTCATTCAATAAACACAAGCAGAATTTGGCCTATCTCCTTTTCAGAATATGTCTAAGAATTTTTAGACATATTTCTTTTCCTTATTGAAAGCCTAATTTTGCTAAGCAAAAATGCAATCACTCTCAGCTCAGTAATCCAGTGTGCTAATTGCCTAGAAAGTACAATGATTAGACCCTTAATTGACACGAGATGCTATTAAAAAGCCACAGTGGTCTACATGAAATTGTAGAAATATGTGAAAATTTTTTTAATCCTTATTATTATAGAACAGTTTTGAAAAGTGAACACTATGTCATTAAAGAAAGTTTTGTCTATTTAATCTGAAAGCAGCTCTTCCTCTTAGGTATTTGGTCATATTTCATTCTTCTCCTGTAATGCATGCTTTTGAACATAAAATATACTTTACATTCAGTTAAACTTTGAAGAATCAAAAAATCTATTATCTGTTTCAGACTGTGGTGCTTCCTTACATAGTTTAATAATACCACAGTACTGATTGATTTTGGTCACTTCATAACCCAGTCTTTAGTAGCGGAAATTGATACTGAGGTAACCGTGTATGCGTTTTGCCAAATAAGTAACTATTTGTTAGACAATGTTTAGCCTCAGACTTACATTTTTCAGAAAATTTATTGTAATAGAACCTCAACATTTCTCATGAATGGAGAATAATACATATTCATACATACTTGCTCCCTCCCATCAGTTCTTATGTGAAACACACGTATGTGCTGTAAAACTGGAGTATTGCCTATGCCACTGGGAAAAGCTACACAAGTGGACTATCTCATAAGAACGGCAGACTAAAACTTTAAACAATCTTTGACCTCCTCTAAACTGCCCAAGAAGCTGTACTAACAAAGATCATTACCTGTATTTCTGAAGATAGAGGAAAAGGAGACAAGTGGGTAGAGAGAAAAGGAAAATTGTAAGGATTTAGTGCATTAAGATCCACTGTAGGTGCCAAGCAACTTAATGCCATGCACCAGGAAAGGCAGAGGTTTTTGGAAGTTTGTGAACAAAAGACCTTAGTACACATTTACTGAAAAAATTATTTGCAACTGACTTTGTTACAGTAAAGACTTATATACCTTAGAGAGAAGCCATGTAATTGCAGCAGACTTTCAGGGAATACCACCTGATAGTACTATTATCAGCAATCTGTTAGAAGCAAAATAATTCCTAATATTGCTTTAAAGTATTTTTTCCTCGGCTATTGCGTTGGCCCAAAATAGCCACAAAGTTTAAGTAATAAGTCTCTGAAAAAAACATATCTGTAAAACAAATCAGTGCAGTGTTACAAAACAAAGCAAACAGTTAAAAACAGGTATGGAAATGATTAGAGGATTTTATTTCTTGATAAACCACCCTTGGCAAAGATAAAATTGGTAATAAAGTTCACCACATTTCCCACTAAGTACACAAATAGTTTTTGGTAGAAGACCTTAACTGTCAGGAAAAGGTTCTCCCAAGAAGCTTGTAGTAATATCGAGTTTTGATTAGATACCATCGAGAGAAGTGGTTAGACATTCAGATTTTAATTTTTTTTTTTAATGAACGGATATACTATTCAAAACAATGTCTTAGTGTACTGATCACAGCAACACATGCTGTTAAATTGGCAAAATGCTGAATATCAACCTCAATTTTGTATGTCCTGTACAAACAATTACCAATGCGGTGTCATACATTCAAGTTTTGACACTTACCTGCTATTTTGGGTACTCGCAAAGCTATATGGCTCTCTTGTCGAATGCGTTTGGCAGAAACAGGGTCTTGCAGGCTGCCTAACCCAGTGTTTGATGTAGAACTGGAAAAACATCCAGAAAAGAGTTTGCTTTCACTGAAGTGATTAAGCTACGTTACAGTAGTTTAGGCCTTGCAATGTAGAAGTATATTAAATGATATTTTCCAGTATTGGTAGTTTATAACAGAATGCAAGGAATAAACTTATTTATTCATGATGTATGTATATGGCTCTTATTCCCCCTTTTCCTTTTTAAAGCTTTACAAGAATGTTTCAACTGTGAAAATAAGAACTAATGTTGCCATTTACGTTAAAATGCAGACCAATATGTCACAGTTTTTTTGGAAACAACAGAAGCCAGTTTGATGGTCATTGCATGCAAATTATACTAAGAAATAATCTTAACGCATGCATGAAATCCTTGAAATGACCAAGCTGTGTTTATTGAACAAATCGCATTTTTTATTGTTACAATAATTTTTCTACAGCCTCCAACAGAGTTGGAGGGGGTGGCTTCACAGCAGACTTTTTAGCTAAGCTGCAAGAAAGCTGTTGGAGCTTCAAATTCATTAAGACAAACCCTCTGTATTTGAAAGCCTTTTATGTGATGGAGTTAAGATCTACAGTGAAAATTATGAACCTATCTGATCTCACCCTTTTACACTTGCCTCGCTAACTTTTGTCAGTTCCACTCTGTAAAACAGCCTCATAAACAAGCTAATTCTAGTTATGTCCCCAGTTTCTGTGCTTTTCCCATTCCTCTAATGATATTGTATTATTTCCACTTTACAGTCCCCTAACTTACACTAGTTTTCTTAATAATAATAAATGAAAATACACAGCAAGCAGTAAAGACTAAGACCTGCCTTGTGCCAGACATAAGATCTATTCATGCATGCTTCTTGGAAGAGAACACCAGTAAGAATGGAACGCTATTTAGTAAAAGCGGCCTCTGTATTATGGATGACTTGTCTCTTATCCCTTGTCCTAGCAATATGACTGCTTCAAATTGTACTTCTAAGGGACAGAATATGTCTAAAATTTATATTTTTATTTTAATGTTAGTAGGAGATGAATGACTGAACTACTTCAAACAGGGAAAGCATGGGAGAAAGGGGGTAAAAGTAAAGAGGAGAAAGGAAAGGAGGCGCTATCTGAAAAGTAAGAGCATATTCCTTTCGTCCTTCACAAATAAGCAGCTTTCATTCCTTCTCTTCATCTCCAACTGCTAGATAAAACAAAAAAGAATTTTGCTTTACAGACAGTTAACAGTCTAAGGCAGAAAGGGACTTTCCCCAAAAGGAAAAAAAGTTGTGGCATTTTCCTGTAGTGTTATTCTAGCTTGGAAACTGGGAAGTACATGTTTGAGACACAGAAGGAACAAGATAAAAGCGCAGAAAGAGCTAGTCTTTTGGGAAGAGATAAGCACGTGTAAGTTTGGAAATCATTACGCAGTTATTATAAAAAAATGTACTGCTGAAGTCTGTCTTATAACATTTACCTTAAGATAAATCAGGCTCTGAAAGTTCTCATATCTCTCCCTAAAGAGAACCTAGAAAACTAGCTCAGTTTCAGAAAGCAGGTGATTTATTTTGCTAAATTCATAATAAACTATTTGGAAAACTGAAAACATAAGATGTGCCTTTTTTCTCATCACAGAGCAATACAGTTTATTCCTTATCCTACAGCAATTCTAGGAAAACAGTTTAGAACAACAATTAATAACAATTAGAACAGGAAGATGAAATTGCATCAGGTAAATCTGTGACCTTCTAGGAAGATTTTTTTTTATGTCAAAGACGCTAATAAACCAAAAAAGTGCTTAAGTTTCTTCCACACCCTGTGTTCTATCTATAGAACTTGTTCCAACAGTCTTAAAACATTCTTCTGAAGACGTATGAGCTGGCAGTTCCACTCACTGTCTAGCAACAGGTGATTAAATATGATTAAAAAAAAGGTTGTATCAATTTTTGCTTTTGGAAAGAAAAAAAGAAAAAGGAAAAAGGCCTATGTTTTATCAGTCCTGATCTGATAACTAATCCTTAAATATATTAACAAAAAAAAAAAAGTAGTACATTTCCACTTAGTGTCTGTTCAGTTTCAGCTTTTCTGCTGCTCCTACTAACAAGGCTCTTTCAGGACATAAACCAGAAGTGACGAAACGGGAGTTTTCAAATAAATTAGATTTTTAATTGACAATGCAATTTCTCTTTTCAGAATTGTGTGCCATCTTTCTATTTGGATTAGACAGCAGATATGGAAGACATGATGTTCGTTTGTACTTGTTAAAATAACAGAAGTTCCTAAACCAAGAGTAAAAGAGATTCTACTCAACTTGCCAGGAAAAAAACATAAATAATTGAATGGTCAAACATATTTGAGTCAGAACATTTCATATGTAGATCCAGATGACTTGATAAGAGGTTTTCAGATTTGAAATACAATACCAAAACTGAAGCGAGAACACACAAAATTAATACAGACTCATCTGTATAGAAGAATTAGTTTAATCTTACCTTAATACCTTTCTTTTTCTCGCAGCAGCAGAAGTCATTGCCATATACGAGGGCTTCTCAAGTACTGAAGTAGGATTTTTGTTTTTTAAGGAAGAGAGACCAAGTCTGAAATCAAAGAATTCTATTTTTGTAAAATCTATTCTGGGTAAGGGTCAAGTGAAATTGTTCTTAACTGTAAATAAATATATGTTAAGTTGAAAAACAATACCAGAAATTTCTCTCAATAATATTACTTGAGATATCTTCGCAGGACTTCACACATACATGGCAGCTTTAACAATGGCATCTCTCAGTGTCAAAGAAGTTAAGGTATCTGTTTTCCAGATAGGAAAATTAAGGCTTAGAGAAAGTAACTAGGCTGAGGCATCACAAACAATTTCAAAAGTCCTGTATTTTCCTTTTGGTACATATCTTGTAAAACAGGATCAGCTTTCACCTTCCTCTGTTGATTTCAAATAATGGCAGAATTGAATCTGATGCTGATTAAAATTGAGGGTTTGATTTTCAAAATGTTGGGTTTACAAACAAAATTTACATCAATGGCAAAACCCAGCTATGAAAATAAACAGGATTAAGTTGTTTTGTTGGGTAATATTCCTTGCCCATATAAATGGAAAATACCTTTGCAGAATGCTATTGCTGCGTGGCTGTGACTCCTTCACAGATGAGTCAGTAGAATTTTCAGCTGTTTCACCTGTCTCTTCATAGAGAATTACTGTTGAGTTCATGTCATCTTCATTGCACTCTGGGATTATGTAACATGTGGAGTCCGTAACACTCGCCTTTTTCACTGGCATATCTATATTACATGCACTGGCTTCCTGAAGGCCTGCAAGGTGTAAAGGTTTCTTTACCACAGTCTGCGTACAGCAGCTTTGTACTGGCTTTCTGCAAAATTCTGGCGTATACACAATAGGGCGGACCTCCTTGGTAAGAGAATCCTCCAGATGACGGAGACTGGATTGTTTGGATGGAGCAGGACTTTGAGCTGTGATTGGAGAGTCCATTAGCTTCCGCCTAGTTCTTTTCTGTGGTGGTACTGCATATTCTATGATTTGTTGTGTACTCATATTCATTTCTTGTGACGGTGTACCAAAAGTTGTACCTGTGCAGCATAGGCAACAATGGTTAGCACATTTACCTGTACTTACTACTTAAGTCTTGCTTTTTCCCTTCCTCTTCCCTGCTGAAATATGTTTATTAGCAGAAATTATTACAAATTCTGTTTATTTCATTTACATATTAATTTGATCATATAACCAAAATTATTTCTATTGCAGCATTGACCAGATGGTAGCATTTGTTCTGTGGCACTCAAAGTATTATAAACATGCATAGGCTGATATAGTTAATCCCAGAGATATTACGAGTAACCACAGGTATGATATGACACATGACAACAGGGGATGGAGGAGTAAGAGCATTGAAAATGATCGCATTATCATGACACAACTCTTAATTTAATTTAAGATGATACTATCCCAGTAATCTACAGCTGCCTCCTGAACACGGCCATTTTTTCCCTACCATGCAGTAGAATGAGAGAGACTGTTGTAAAAAGAAGGACACAAAATCACTTAGAGGAACAAAATTCTTTGACGTTGCAGATGAGAAAGTAGCATTTTGGAAAAGGGGAAAGAAAGAAGTTACTTGGATCCTATCATCTCGATATATCAACTCTGGAAAAAAGGTGTTTACTAAACCCCCCACCCCTAAAAATAACAAAGCAAGCAACACAGCAGTAATTGGCCATTCCCATTCATCCTGATTTATATTGTTTTTCTTGAAGTGTCATAATATTTTTATTTTCAAGTAGGTGGTAATAAAGGCAGTCTCCAAAGTAAGAGAGAAAGGCCTTTCTTTTATTTAAGTTTTCAGGAAAGAAGAATCATTTTAAGACACAGACCACTGTTCAAATGGCTAGGCTAGTGGTGACTTAAGTAGTTAATAACAAAAAATTAAGAATTTTTTTTTTTTTTTTAAACAAATCAAGAGTAGGTAGAGGGCTGTCAAAACCCCAAGTGCTTCTATATTTATCTTTTAGTGCTATTTTAAGACATGAAGACTACTATCCTTAAGATGTCTGCAGATTGGCCTCACTTCAGCTGGTAGCCACACCATCTTACTCCCCCTTTCTGCATTGCCTACTCTATTCCTATCAGCAATTAAACTCTAAAAAGATCTGCTTTTTAAATTGCTGCAAGTTACCCAGGATTTAACTATGGTATTCATATGACAGTGTTGATAAATATTTATTTCTTGTAAAGTTCCATTCTATTTTTGCCTCAGAGTAAGAAAGTTAGTTTGAACTCCTCAGTCTGAATGCTTCTTTAGTCCTCTCTCATGTCTTAGCATTTACAGCACTTCAGGTGTTCCATAAAAATTCTTTGAAGAGGAGGAAAATGAATTAAAACCACATATTGCATTATCCACATCCCTCCCCCCCCCCAATTTGATTTCTTAGTAAAAAAGCAAAGCATAAGTTAGTGTAGTGTTTCCTCTGACTGTTTACCACTTCTCAGCCCCCCTTTCATTTTGGCCTTGTCACCCACTTGCAACCCAATTTGCCACAGGCCAGAAGCTTTAAGAACGCCAGTTCCCCAAGTACCCTCAGAAATCAGGTGTCCTGGGGAAAAGGCCCAAATAAGAGCCTCATTGAAGCAAAGCTGCCAAAGGATGAAGGATGATCTCAGCACTAGCTTTTGTACACACTTTGGAACCAGACGTACCATATGATGGATTCCTCAGGCCCAGCTACATGACATGATGCCCAATTAGAAGATACAAATTAGAGCTTTGAGGAGAGAGGAAAGGATTTAAAGACCTGTTCTGGGAGGATGGAATGGGTAGTATCAAAGTGTGTACAAGTAGCAAGTAAATTAGATGCTAATATATAGGCCACAAGTCTATTCTATGTTGCCAGGACTTAATTCAATAATGAAAGCATTGAAAAAACAAAGCAAACATTTACTCCTCACTTAAGCGCTCAGTTTTAGAAAGAACAATGTTTAAACTATGGTGGTTCAATACGTGATGTTGCGTTATCCAACAATGCATGAACAATAAAAGCAGGTTTATTTAAGCTAACTGGTTATGGGAAAAGAGGCCTGGATAACTACACGAACAATTACAATTCTATTACACTGTTTTCAGGTTTGAAGAAACACAAACACAGAAAACTCAGGTCTGAGAGGACAATTTGACATGAAATAACTGAATTGTGAATTTCTGTATGGGTTCACTTCATTATATATATGTAAAGGATTTTTTTTTTTTTTTGGTTAAAAAGCAAAATACATTATTTTCTCATACCTAATCTCAGTCTAATTCATGGTCAGCATTCACCAGGTGAAGTGCAGCAGATTGTTGAGACACAGTAGCTTGATTTTAATCTACACTTTAAACTAATTCAGAATATTCTCCATGAGCAGTGAAATGGAAAGGGGAAGTAAACCAAGGCCTATGTGTTCCTCAAATAATTTTGATATCCACCAGAAATAATATAAGCATACTTTTGATTAAAATATTTTCCTCCAAGGCTTGGTAGAATTTTCTTGGTAACAAGCAAGAAACTTTTTTATGAACTTTGTTCAATATGTACTCTGTGACGGTATCAACAATGCTATGCTTCATTGTGCTTGCTCTTTAATTTTGGTTTCATGAGTAGAATACGATTTTTTCCTACGTAAAAGACTAACATTCCTTTCTTTCAAAAACAAAATAATTTTCTAGTCATCACAACCAAAATTAAGGCTAAAAACTCTTAAAGATTTCTGGACAGATTATATTCTTAAATACAAGAAAATAAACTTAATCTAAGGATTCCAATCTAGTGTTTGAAATAACTATCCATTAAACGTTTCAGGAGACGTTTTAAAATATTTATTTTTTAGGTTTTTCCCCTGCCTTATATGCATTTGAATGCATGTTTCGGGAAAAATAATGGTTAGAATTCTATTGGTCTGTTGTTACATTAGGACAGGGAGGTTCCAGTTTCAGAAAGTTTGCTTACTGTAAGACACTGAGGTTTTGCTAATGTCCTAAAGTTACTAGGCAGGAAGTCTGATGGAGAAACATTTTGGCGAGTGCCAAGTTTTAGAAGCTTTTGCAGGACTAAATACTGGAAGTGTTTTTAAATTAACTGTAAATGCAAGCATTTAAACCATGAACTAAATAGGTAAAGAACACAAAAGTATTGCCAACATTAATAATTTGTTGAATTTTATCATGATAAACAGTATTTCATACTGTAATACAAGTACATTAATGAAAAGATAGTTGCAGCGCTTCTATATAGGGCAAATATAATCTGTTAGTAAAAACCAAGACCTATTTTTAGCATCTATTTATTTCTGGAATGAAACTCATTGTAAAACAAAGTTAAAGCAAAACTAGCTTTTCTTGCCAGTTAAGTATTGGAAACCATATAAAATATTCAAGAAGTGTCCCTTTTCAAAGCTTTTTGTGAAAGCATTAAGTTGCTCCTAACACAGTAAACAAGGAAGTAAACAAAAGCATCATCATCATATTTAACTTGGTTTCACTAAATAACGTAAACCAAATATGATGTCACAACAAATCCCAAATTCGATACCCCAATTCTGTGTTAGCTTGCTGTTATACAGAATACAGCTCCGAACAGTTACGATATAAACTAAACATAAACACAGCAAGAAAAACATTTAAGCCCACGAGGAATGCCAGTGGTTTTATTTGTCTTAATAAGGAAGCAAGATACTGAAGCAAGTTGTTAGTTTTTTGCAGGTGCTTTTAATACCTGCCATTGAGAAGTTTAAATAAAATGGACCCAGACAACAATAGGCCCTGCAAAAATACTACTATAGATTTCAGATGACTTCAAGTGGTCATATCAAAAGTGTTTCTCCTTAAAAAAAAAAATAAATCATTATTTCATTTTTTATTTGTGAGAACCTATTTTCAAATACTTCAAAGGCTACTCAATATTATTAAAAAAACATTAATAATAAGAGGCATACTTTAAGATTTATATATATAAAAATTCTCATTGAAAGAGAATATTTCATACCTCAAGCTGACGCAAAAGTAATATGCCTCAAATTGAAACACCATACCTTGTCTTTCGTATACACTAAATTCATTCAATTTTAGCATAATGTTGTCAAAACAAGCACTGAATGTTTCAGCAAATGGTTTTAGAAAACGTGGACGTCTGTCACTACATGGCTTCTATTGCAATGGGACAGCTAGAACAAGGGGGAACAAGTTCCCCTAAATCCTATTCTAGAAGGGAAAAAGACAAGGCTCCAGAACAAAGGACTGAAGTGTTTCAAGTGGCAAATGTGAACTTCCAGTACTAACGCAACACAAAAGAGACATTCATTTCATAGCAGGTCATGCCTACTAAAACCAAAGTATTTGTATGATAATTTTAGGCAACGCTTTCCCCCAGGATAGTCAATTTTAGCATGATATTGTTAAGCGCTTGTAGGTGGGATGTATGTATATGTTATATGTTTTAGCACATGCTTTGTCTTATTGCCTAAATATTCCAATGAGTAAACAGAAAATTGATGTAACAGCACATTCCTAATTAAAAATAACTGAGGTAATATATAATACCTTAATAAAACATCACAGATGATGTTAATACGGAATTGTTTTATTTCTTGCAGTTACAAACAGTAGATACCCCTTTCATATCACATACTAATTTTAACACTAAGAGAAATACTTACCTCCCACAGAACAATTACACTGTTGAGCCCACAGCAGCACGCTGTGGCAAATCCCTTAAGTATAAATGGGTTACAAAACACAGAATTGACAAACTTGGAAGATATCTACTGGCAATTATTACATGTGATTGGGGAAATCCCATTGATCCCATTGCATTGGCACTGGAAACTGCAAGTCGGCTGACTCTAGATTTGTCCTGTTACCCCTGTCTGTCTTAAGACTGTCCTACTGGCTAGTGGTGGACCGAGTACAGCTATTCTTATTTTCTTAAGGAACAAATCTAAATAGTTCATGAATGGATGTCTAATGCTAATCATTAAGTGTTGTCATTACTTTTCTACTGAAAGACAAACAACTCTAAAGAAAATCTCCAAACCCACTCCATAATAAACCAGGGAAATGATGTTTATGGTTTATATTTGCTTGAGGTTTTACAGCCAGTTCAATCTTTTCCATCAGAATGATCATCATGATTCAGTGGTATTAAGTTTACTTTGTATTTCATATACAAAAATGAATCACTGTATACTTTACAGGAACATCCGCAGTTAACCTGATGGAGTAGCTTAAAAGAAAAATTGTATTTCCTTAGCTAGTGCTTTCAGCTACAACACTTCTCTTTAAAAATAAGCATTATTCCAAGTATATTTTAGAGAATAGACCACATTTGCTGATCTTTAATTTTAGGCTGATGATTATAAAAGATAATTGTCAGATTTTTTTTATATTATTTTTCTTAAAGAGATTCACTCGGAAATTAAAAATAAAAGTCATCCTCCACTGACCAACCACCCCCCATCAAACAGCATTAGGTGGTTTTGGTCATTAGTTTGTTGTATTATCTGTCACAAAAGACTACTCAGAAGAACTGATTTATCAGGAGAGAAACATAGCAAGATTAGATATTTACAGCCCTGTGAGTTAATATGAAAAGCAGAATGCAGTATTTGTGAAACCTGAGTCACAGCAAAAGTGAGCAGAGTTCATGACAAAACGACTCTGATAAATTGGGTTAGTTCTAATTGATGCTTGGGACAAAATAACGGCCAAGTCTTCTCTTCTTCTGGAACTCATGTTAATACATGCACAAGGCGATTATTTCTGGAAACTGTGCTAAATTAAGTCTACCAGGTTGTTCTGCTAAGTGAAATCAAATATTAATGTATTCATTTCAATAAACATTTCTGGTCTACCAATGATTGATCCAATTACAATACTAATCATGCATTTTCATTCTTTTAACAACTGACTCACGGAATTCCAAATTACAAGTGAGGCCTAGTGACTGCATTTCAATTATTTAATATTCATGTGACCCAAAGGTGTCACTGTGATGGCCAGTTTCACAAGTTGCGCAAACGACAGCTGTGAACTGAAAAAGGCTAAAATCTAGGCTGCATTCTTCTGAGCCACAGTGGTCAGGTGCACTGTTTTACATGGCATGAGAAAAAAAAAATACCTAAAAGTCCTATGGGACAGTGTGAAAAACCTGCTCAATATAAGACAAATCTTTCCTATATACAAGACGCATGCTTTTCCTACTTTAATCAAATCTTTTACTACATACAACTACACCCTAATATTTCCTGCCACACAAAATAATAAATTGACTTTACTTTCGGATGTTTGTGACAAGGGGAGGTAATGGATGCCTTTTTTTTTTTTTTTTTTTCCTCCTGTAAATCAATTTCATTCTCTCAATGGTAATGTACAGTAAGGCTTCCGGAAATGGGATGTCTGAAACAATGCCAAGAACTTTCCCATTCACAGAAACACTTGCAAATACCAGTCAGAGCTCTCCACCCACCAGTCCATACTCTATGAATACTGTATGGCTCGTCGTTAACCAACACCCAAGAATCAGGGCAGAATACATTTTTAAAGGAACTTTTGTTTTCATAACTTGTGCTTTACTGAACACAAATAGTTGAGTTGTTCACAAGGTCGCACATTTATGGTTTCATGAAGCATACAAAAGCTTAATCTATTTTTTTTTTTACATATTTGTAAACAAAAATGATAGCGGAAAACAAGCATTTCCTCTATAAAACAACAATTCTAGTTTATAATTAAAGTCTCTGTAAATAGTTACTATGGGCGAATGCTTACAAATAGGAGTATACATTGATGAAACAAGTGTTTAAAAAAATATCTTCCCTATTAATGTATAGTGAAACTATGGTTAAGACATGTTATGGAAACCCCATGTTAAGGCTGCATAATGAAAGTGAACAAGAGTAGAGGTTTTGAAAATAATGTGTTTTCAGTCATATTTTAAGAAACAAAAATTAAATTACCAAGGAAAAACAATATTTAAAAAAGTATATATGAAAACACTCAGTGAGATAAATGAATGTTGCCTAAGTAGTTTAAAATTATTTTTACTTGAACAACTTGAAAGTGAAATATAATTCAAATGTTTCATTTTGAGGGTATTTATTTTTAAAATCCTGAACTGGTGGAGGAAGAAAAAACCCACATTAAATAAGTGCAATCAGAAATTTAAAATTCAGATACTCTGTTGAGCTCTTCACAAAATACTCCCTGAATCATTTTATCTAGAGAGTGTTAGCATGCACTGCAAAACAACTGTTTGTTAGATCAAATTACTTGTCATGCATAGCTGTGTTAATACGGCACTGTCTAAACAAACCAGAGGAGCAGGGAACATTAGCTTAGGACAAATTGTGAATTTTCTGAGAGCTATTTCTGGTACCCCTAGTAGTGCTCCTGTAGATACAGATGCCTAAGCAATATTACTTGGTTGGATGAGGTTGCTGCTTAACAGTCAGCTAGTAACACACATCTCTGACTCTCAGAGTAAGACATTATGCAGAAAGTGTTTAAAGGCTTCAAAGGTAAAAGGAAAAACAAGATAGAAAGAGGTCTACTCCTGTAGTGAAGACTACATGTGCTTTGGCAAAGCTGATGAGCTTTCATTAGCTTTCTCTAAAAAGCAGAGTTTTTAAGCACAAAAATTCACTACCTTGATAACTTGACCACAGAAATAGATGTTGAATGAATGGCCAAGAGAGTATCTTGATCTTTTCCTCTCCCACTATGACTTGATATTATTTAATACATAGGAGAACCTTTCCAAGGAAAAATTCTTCATTAGAAACAGAGTGCAATTGAGCTGAAATTCTTTGTTATTTTGAAACTCCTAATAGAAAGAAAGATCTTATAACAAGGTAATATCAAAACCACTTAATACAATAAACTAAGCACTTTCTGAATATATTTTTCAAAACTTATTTCTGTAAGAACTTCAACAAAACCTCAAATAAAAATCCCTACTCTTTCATCTTTGCTGTCATTCCCCTTACTCTTTTCAGATGTTTTTTTCCCCCGCATCAATTGCTAGTTTGACTTCATTCTCCAGGATCAAATAGTCAAATGTGGTTACTTCCAAAAAAACCCACGAGAAGTTAAGGCCCTGCTTTCACAGCTTTTCCTATTCTACAGAAATGATTCAGCTGCTTCAGCCTTTTGGTGACAGTGCTTACAATCAGAAGAGTTATTTATATGACTTAAAGCATTTTAATTTTTATTGGAAAACACTCAATAACAACTCAATTGTATTTGAACAATGTCATGGCTCCCTCTAAAAGAACTGCCAGCAAGAGGTTATAGTGTCATTAAAAAAAGACTCTGCAATGACCGGTGCCTCATGTTTTATGATGTGCAGAATACAGCAGTTTCCTTTAAGTACAGGTGTTTTTCTGCATCACTACCATTTTAAACGCGTAGTGACTAAGCTTGTAGTTTGGTAATGAATTTGAAATTTCCAAATGTGGATAACGCATGGATACTGCGTACATCCTTAGATACTTTTGAGTTCAAAAGATATGTAATTATTAACTTCATAAGCTTACACACTAAAGAGGAATTAATATTTTCCCTCATAAGTCTTACTGTTTTCTACGTGAGTAGCATCTCATTTTTGCAGAGGGATTTTATCTCAAAAAAAATTTTCTTTCAAATGTGTTAACGTAGATTTAAAAAGCAATATATAACATTTATTACCAGCAGACCTAGTACACTCCTCTTCCTCTTAGATGCTCTAAGCTTACATTTCATATGAAAGAAACGTTATTTTGCCACCAATTAACTTTTCCACCCACTTCCCCAAATTATTTAAAAAGAAACTTCTGAGACACTAACACAAGGCAACATATATTTATATTAAATGGGAGATTTAAAAAAAAAAAATACCACTCTCAACTTATAACATGAAAAATAAGAAGCAAATCACATGAACTGCGTTGCTCCTTCCTGCTGACAAGTTGAAGTCCGTGCAATTATGTTAAATGTGAAATATGGATTTTTATATAAGGAATAATGATCACTGTGTAGCACATGGGTAATGTTTGGGTTTTTTTTTTTTTTCCATCTTCATGCAAAACACTATTTCCTTCCCAACATCTTGAACAAATTATAAATAATAAAATATCAATGCGCCAAAGGTGTGAGGGGATCTGTATAAATCTTCCTTTTTATTTGTTCGCTAAGGTCTTAGGTCAGCTCTTACTAACATTTGCCAAGCATACTTCTGAGATGACTTTAGGGAGAAGGAATTGGATTCTTGAATAATTTATTTCGTCTTTAAAGGAAAGAAGAAATTACTACATCCTTCCTATTTCTGATTGGGAAGTTGCCCTTGCACTACTTCACATTTTCCCATGCTAATGTATTATTTCTGATTTATGTTTTTTTTTTTTTTCTTAATAGTTTGTTATATACATTCTGCACAAGAGAAATGTATTTCCATAATATAATACCAGATAATAGTCCAAAACATTTTAAATGTGAATTCAAACAAACAATTGAAGAAAAGCTATTTAATTGCATTTATTTTGTGTTCAACAGAAAGATTTTCAAAGCACTAGTATATGGATTATTTTTTTCCACTGCACCTCCCAAGATGTATGAAAATGTTTGTGTCGACACCAGTAGCATTTTTGGTAAGAACACGTTAATATTAAAATTATACTGTAAAAATATTGTTTGAAAAGAGTCTATTTATTTCTGAGCAAAGTTGCTAATGTTCATGATTACTTGTTATCTCAATGTTTTAAAGAATCGAATATCCAATTAAGAGTTTTTAAAACTTTAACTTCCTCTAGTACGCAAAGCCAATTCTCAATTCAATTCCAACTCAATTTCAAATTCAAATGTTTAATGTCAAGTTCTCAGTACTTTTGTACCTAGTAGCACTGTGGTTTATTCTGTACAATGACTTTGTTTAGAAATTTTTGGACAATAAACTTATTTTATGTTAGCTCACCAACTTAAGCTTCCAATGAGACACAGAGAGGGAGATTCTTTGTGAAGATTAAAAACCTTCAGTAATTTAGAAAAAAAATAATCCTGGCAACATCCCCTAAAAGCATCAACACATTTATGCAACTAGTCAAAAGTAAATAGAAAGAACACACAATCAGATGAAGACCATTAAAAAAAAAACAAAACCAAGAAGTGTCTTGTTAGAAGTTATCATAACCTTTCCTGTAAAGGTTACAAAATTTGGAAAACAGCTTCTACCATGTTTTCTCCTGATAAGGAGGGGAAAGGAGTGAAAGTAACGTGCCCTATTTCCTTTTCCAAAACCCAACAAATAAACATAAATAAAAATACCATGAAATATTTCTATGGACATCTTCACGCAAAAACACCATTTACAGCTGAAAAAAAGTCGATCTTGACTGAAAAATGTGGTGTCCATTTACTTAGGTGAACATACAGTTCAACAACATTTAGAACAAGAGAAAAATTGGAAAACCCCTACATAAGACTTTCAAGACAACCCCTCAAATTACGTCTAATGATTTTAATGGAGTGAAATGTTTAAGCCTTAAAGTTCATGTACAATTTAATTAATGAAATGCTGGGAATCAACTATCTGTTATGATCAACAGCAATACAAACATATGCCAAGTCACATACACACTTACTGAGAACAGAGGTAATAAATGGTTTTCGGCAGAATAATTCTCAACCCCAGAGTGAGCTGTGTAGAAGAAGAAAGCTAAAGGAAGCAGGAACTAATTTCACAGTGCTTCAGGGCTCAATGCTCTTCCATGACTACCAGTTTTTGAGCTGAAGTATTATTTATCTGCTTTTCCCTTGTTACCTATGGATGTTTTTCAACTTTATGGATTATTATAACTGTAATCAGAAAGCCCCAGTGTGTTGAGTGTTGCCTATCCAGAGCATAAGGTACAAGCATTGGCCCACAGCAGCTGCACTATCAGGCTGAGATTTTGCCTGCCATCCCTCAGAACACTGCTATGTAAGGATTCTTCATCCCTTTTTACCCAGGCTACACTCCAGAGCAACTCACTTTACAGCTAAAGAAGAAAAGACAGCTACATAGACCGGACTATTTCAGTTGGAGGGGACTCCAACTGCTTGATCAAGTTAAAGCATGTTATTAAGGGCATTGTCCTAACACCTCAAACACTGACAGGCATCAACCACCTCTCTAGGAAGCCTGTTCCAGTGATTGACTGAACTTAAGAGTTATGGGGAAGAAATGGGACCATCAGAATACAGAGAAGCAGTCAATTCCACGGAAGAAATGATGAATCTTTTGATTCTTGGAAAAATAAACTTAGAAGATATTGATTCCAGGTCAGCCTGTAATTAACAGGAAATCTCATCCCCCTCAAGGTCATCACTTTAAACTGTGCAACACTGTAGCAGCTGCTTAACTTTTCAAATCACTAACAGCTATTGACACTATGATGCCTTTTCCATCAATGTCATGTGAAAGATTCAAATGGAATTATTAATAACACTCATAGGATCTAGGAACATTGATACATGGGGTATGGTACAATAAGAGAATAAGTGAGTTATCTGTTGGCAAAGTGTGTCTAGCCATTGAAAAAGTAAACTTATTTCCTATATCCAATTAAGAATGGTATATAATTTATAGAAAGTGGTCCTGAGGCTTGGTTTTACATTTTGCCTTAATATTTGCAGAAGTGTGCATCCACTGTCTTTATGGATGACATATAGCTTTTGCTGGAGACATTTGAAAGTATTTCTAACAGAGAACACATTAATTATATACTTACGGCATGGGGTGTTTGGTCTGGTCACAAGTTGTGGGAATGCAAAGATAGCTGACAACTGTAGTTCATGGTTTTGATTTTGTTCCTTTTCTTCAGTCTGGTCAGCCCAAACTACTGATTTTTGTCTTTGAATCAGCTGCTCAACCTCCCCAAATTCAGTCTCAGTTAAATTATTTGTCAACCCAGCTTCTTTCAAAGTCAGGTATTGCTTGCGAAGAACTGGAAGCAAAGTATTTAGTACTCTGTAAAACAAGAGGCAAGACAAATATGACTAAATCATAACTACATTGATCCTTACTAGCACTGCCACTATTAGGAATACGAGGGGTTATTTTTTTTCCCCTTCCCGTCCCTCTTTCCCCCCCGCCCAAGTTCTGCTGTGTAATTTATTTTAATTTATTTTCAGGGAATACTATAAAACTGAGAGGAAGTTTTCATTACTAAGTAGAGTGATTTTTCTCTTTTGCAAAATCTTGTATTTCACTCTAAGCATTTACTACCAAAGTATAGTTTTTCTTCAGTGTTCAAGGTCTTCAGTGCCTCAAACACCACAGAAATATTTAGTATACTTGACTGAATTCTGACTTCCTAAAATTATGTATCAGATAAAAGAAGAAAAGTATAAACCAAATAGTGTGGTTTAAACCAAGAACATCTTAATTAGGTGTGTACAAAATCTTATTAGAAGCCTAGTCCAAATAAATTTAGATACTAGCATCTTTAATTAAAGAACGGAATACATTAAGATCCACACAGAACCGCAAACCAAATTAAAGTGACAAAAGTCCACGAATTCTATCTGAACACAGAAATTCATTAACTCTGGAGTCAGCTGCAAGACTAAACAGTAGGTTCAGGCACAAAGGAAAGGGGTATGTACATAAAAACCCAAAGAAGCATCTTTGTAATTACTAACAACATAGCTTGAAAACTTTTGCAGGTTTATTTATTAGTTTTTGCAATTTTTAAGGTAACAGCATTTTCTCCAACAGAGAAAGAAAAGCTGGTTATTTCATTTTGGAATTATTTAATTATAAATTTAATATATTTATTTACTGTAGATTTGCAATTATTTCCTATTCCTTATATCACACTCTGAAAGCTAGTCTCCAATGTTTTTGAGAGACTGATAATAGAAAGAGAGCTGATGCTTACCTGCAAAATCACCTTTTTTCAGTCTGTCTAGCTATATAAGAGTTTAACACTAACATTTTTTAATACAGGTAAATTAATGTCTACAGTGGAAGAAATTAAAAGAGAACACAAACACTTATAAAAAAATGAATACTGGTATTCAAAACAGAAGAGGAAAATAAGACACCATGACCTATTGAGCAGTTTGTAAAAACTATGCAAAGAAGAAAATTAAATAGAAATAAGAAGCGCTAGAGTATCCTTGCAGTTTCTGCGAAACAATGGTGAACATGGAGCAATATTGATGAAAAGATTATTATTTTACGTGTCTTTTGGCTTAAGAAAACACAATTCTAACCTAGAAAAAAAAAGTTTGAGAAAAATTTTTCTTGTTTGAACTAAAACTAAATTCTATAGATATGTATTCTGAAGTTACAAATGTCAGAATAGACATCTTATCAGGCCCGCTATGAAATCATACTTACTTTTCTGTCTGCTTATAGTGCTGATCTTGAAGGGACACCAGAGACAATATGTGCTCAATCTGGGCTTTCAGGTCCTTAACTTCTAGGTTTAAATGGCAATACTGCAGATCCTTACAGAGTTCCTTGGGAAATCAGCAAGAAAAAAAAAACCAAACAACTGCGCATCACACAAGAAAGTAATAAACTAAAATAATATTCGTATATTCTATATCAAAATGTAAAGATGGAGTGGATCTGTACTATTATAATGAAGTTTTATGGTAGAAAAATATGAATTGTTTGATATTTACATTCATAAATATTGCTTTGTAGATGTCCTCTTACCAATAGTGGGTCAAAGTAACTAGCATTAGAAGTCCAACAGGCACACACATATGCTTATCTATGCATGCCCAAAAACATGCTTGCCTCTTTTCCTGTGGACGTGCTCCATATCTGAATTTCAGTGACATTGTCTAGGACAAGTCTTCACTGTATTCAGTCATCTTCCTGAGGTACAAATATCTTCTTGGAAATATCTTAAAGTTAATTCCTTATAAGTTATCGACGAATTTTCATCATCTCAATAAAAATACAGGTATTGAAATATATTCCATTATGAGTCACATAAGTGCTCTTTACACTATCATTTAAGCCACTGCAATTGCTGGCTGACACTGAAAGGCTGGGAGGGAATAACAACCCCCCACCTTTCTTTTCCTCTTCTCCTCCTTCCTGCACAGACCTTTATCCCTTTCCTTCTGCCAGCTCCGGTGCTTGTTTGAAGTCGCACTGAGCTGACTACTTGCTAAAACTTGGCAGAGAACACAACTTCCCACTTCTTTCCCCCTTCCTACTCCTCCCCTGGCACCCTTCAAAAAAGAAGGTCTTTTTGGCCAGGCTAAGAATTAGGTTGTCACACTGTTAAAGAGCATCAGCAGCTACTGTAAAGGTAAGAACAGAAGCGTATGGCCAGAAGCAGAATCAAGTCTCTGGCAGCCATCTGAATTGCTCAGCCATATCATACTTATTACCTTTTAGCATGCATTTTTGTATGTAATTGTATACTTTCATGAACAAGGAACATTTGCACAAACAATGAAGTAGTTTTAGGGCAGAAAATCGTAAACAGTTAACACTAGAATTTGAAACCACCCTGAAAGAATTAAAGCAGAAGCCATGAGTAGAAGCAAGACAAAGAGAGGAAAAAAAAAAAATATTCTTAACTATAGTCAGATGTTACCTACAATGCATGAAATCTGCCCTTGAAATGAAAGACTTTTTACCTTTGGAATACACCCATCTTGACCCAGGAGGCGCATTTCATTTTCAACACGATGCAGCCAATTGGTATTTTCTTCAAAGTGTTCGACCTCCTCTTCTTTCTTCTTCTGCATGTGTATGCGGTGGGTTCTAAGCATTGCAAGCCTTTGATCCCGCTTGCAAGTGGCCTGAAAATCAGCATTTAAGGGTAAAACTTTCAAATTATATTCACAAACATCTCTATATAAAAAAAGATTTCCCCCCCCCATACTTTTACACTCAATTGGGCATAACAAACATTTTGCATTTTGGACCAGTTTAATAAAATAAAGTAGCACATTCTCCTTACACGTATAACTGAATTGTATTTAAACATTTTCAATTTTTTTTTTTCCTGGAAGCCTTTATAACAGAGAATATAGTCATTTGATTGATTATTCCTTTAGAGAATAATACATTGGATTTGATCAATTTCTGTTCTAGGCTATAATTATCTTAAGTTAGAAAGACTGGAAAAACTACACATGTACATACAGACAAACACACTTCTAGATAGAACATGACCTAATAATTTACAGTAACTCAAGTATGAATATACTTTGTTTTTATCTGCTTTGTTTTCCTAATGCAGTATGTCCTAGACAATACCAACTAAAAGATAAAATATTTGGCAAAAGGAAAACTCTCTGTCTTCAAGCATCCAAATTCTTCTGATGCTTCTCCGAAATTTGGCCACAAAAAGGCACAAAACCATCAACAGCAAGCTGGTTATGAATGAGGTAGTGTCCTAACAAGGCAAAGCAGACTCTTGCTATTCAGAGGACAACTGTTGTTTGCAGTATACTTTAAAAATCAGGTCACTAACTCAACTAGTCATAGAGAACATTAACTTTAGATAGAGTTCAGAGTTCAACTTTGCCTAAACTTTTAGTTAAAAACAAAACAAAAAGCCACAAACATTTGAGGTATATTGCTACACTCAACAAAATCAAACATACAGAACCCAGTTAGTTTTTAAAAGTTATATAACCTAAATCTCTACATCCATTCCAAAATTAACACTCTAAATGAAAACTTCATCAATTAGAATAAATCTACATATTCAGAATACCAGGACAAATTAGTTCTATTATTAGTTCTATTATAAAATGTCATAAGAAACTCTGAATGTACCTCCCTAACATCACACAGAGCAGAAATTACTTTAACTGGTGCCCTTCTGAACATACTGTAGAAAACAGGAACAGTATTTGGAGAGACGCAGATTGCATTTCTCAAGCTGACTTTTCAAAACGCTTACTTCAACACATGGTATGCAGAACACACAACCAGCATGATAAAGACACCTGAGCTACATGTGTGCTTCAGGCAACTTACCAGATCAAAGCCTAGATTCTCGCCATTAATTTCACTTTGTTTTCTCTTTAGACTGTCTTATCTGCTAAGATGACAGAGGATCCAGAGAAGACAAAGTCATTCTGTAACGGACCAGCTCCATCAGCTCCTTCCTCCAGGAAGTATCAGGAGGAAGAGTTAACTGTCAGACCAAAGCTCACAATGACCGCTGGTCCCCTCTGACCAGTGAGAGAAGGGGAGACCTTTCAGGACTGCTGAAGTAGATAAATATAAACGCATTATTTTGCATACTTCAGCTTTTACACAGTGCAGGAGAGGTATTAGGATTGGAGGTGGTATTTACAAAATCCCACCATTTGATGAACCCATCCCAAAGGTTCCCAAGGAAGAAAGAGCATGTTACATCAATGGGCTACAACAGAAAAAATATGGTTATACATGCTAGCTGTACACAACCTCTGGAACACGTGTAGTCTTAGGCAAGATACTTGGTTGCTACTCTGTTTTGCAATTGAGAAAAAATAATATCACAAGAGATATAGAAGAAATTACCCCTCCTGGGCTAAAAAACTGGGACATATTCAACAAACACTTTTGAATCCATCACAGGCAACTGCAGTAAGCACAAAAACTGAAACCAAGATAGACTGATTGCTTTCCAGGAATATGCTCCTTTTCCAGACAGTAAAAATAACGTTAAAGCAGCAATCAGAAATGCAGAAGGGATTTTAACTCTCATATACCTTTTTTAAAGCCTATCAAAAGTACCAGCACTTTTTTGTCATGTCTTTAAAAATAAAAAAATAGTCAAACAGATTCCATGACTGATGCAGCAACCTTCAAGATAAAATAGGTCAAAACTGAGTACTTTTTCAAACTCATAAAGATAGTTAAAAGTAACTATAACACAGGGGTACATACTAACGTTTCACGTGTCCATACAAAGAAGAATGCTCTATACATGTTCTCCTATCAGCCCAAAAGTTTTCTGGCTAACACTGCTGTAGCTGACACCTACCATGCAACAGGAAAACAACACAGATGCAGAAATACAGGTAATGAGAGTGGAGAAATGGGCATCAGGCAGGAGGACATAAACAGGCCCTTTAAATGGGCAGCATCCAAGTTGGAAAAAAAACTGGAAACAGGGGCAGTTATATGGAAAATGAAAATGATTTATTAGTGGTCCAGGATGGACTGAATTTCACAAGATAAATTGTGACAAAATTTTTGCAACAAGAAAGTGTTTGTAAGAACAGAGATTAAGGTAACCTAAACTCAAATGGAAGTTTTTTCCTTCTGAAATTATTGTTTTGAATTAAAGCATTCAAACTGGCGTTGTTCAAGTAGATACATAAGATATCATTTGCTTCGTGTGAACTTACGTAAAATCATTATTATATCTAGTTACTGAGCATAGGCAATTAAGTCCAAAATGAGAAAATACTTTATAAGTAAAACTTTTCCCTTAAAAATTAATATTTCAGAAATACCTTTGTGGCCTAACCGTGTATTTTACGAAGAGAAAACACAGAGGCATTTAGGAAAATAGCAAATGTGTAAAAATACATGGAAGAACAAAAGCATTATAAAGCACAAAGCAAACGTGAGCAGTCACTTTGGTAATCAAGTGACTGGATTCCAAATCAACATCCAATTTGTTCCAAAGAACTTGCAAAAGGACATTTAATTTTACCATTACAGTGACTTACTCTTGTTAATAAGTAAGGCATGGTACTTATAGGACAGTGACTCTTGACCCTTAGTAAATCACATCTATAAGTTAACTGATGGAATAGCCAATATTTGAGTGCAGCACCACTAACATCCAAAATAAAAGTGAAATCAGCTCATAGAAAACATTCGTATGAAGCAGAGTGTATGAAGGTATAACTCCTCATTATGAATAGAGATACAACTATGCTCCATTGTAAGCAGCATTTAAAAGTATAGCACAGACAGAAAATAGTACTTCAGAGTTTCTATGACATAAAAGAGAATTCTAGAACACATTAGTCAGTTGAAATATCTTCATTAATGACAAGCAAAAGCGTGTGATATATTTTCACTTTGACATTTATCTATGGACCAAGTTTCCTGTGAATCACTGGGGAAAAAATAGTCATATGGTAAACTCTCATTTTCGGCCAAATACAGATTGTTACTGTGACTAAGCAAAATCAGCCCCACCCTCAACTTCATTACCTACACAAGACATATATTCCTTAAAGATGACTTTTATCAGAAAAATTAAGATACTATCTAACCATGCTTACTTATTTATACTTTGAGTCTTCTAGAAAGATACAGGCATTTAATGCTGCACAACAGCAATTGTTCATACTTAGCCCCCAAATTCTTCTCTTAAAATTCACGGCACCTAAAAGTAATTATTTCAGTTCACATAACTTTGCCCTTAGGCAACTATCCAAACAGCTTCCTGGTGAAAACTGAAAACCCCAATTATAAGAATCTGTCTTTTTTAGCACAAGGTCCATGCTTTTCCTTATGAAACACAAGCTTGAAAAGAGCTTCAATGGCCATACCATACATGCATTAACACGCTTTGGATTTGGACGAGAACACCTTAAGTCTCCCTAACTCTAGTCAGGTCTTCAGTAATTATGACAATGAGACCTACATAAGGACAAGTTGTAAAGTTTTCAGAATTAGCAGCAATAAGCACAACAACAGTTCTCTGTGCAGTGTGGGGAAAAAAAATAACACACCTGGCATTACTAATGAGCGATACTCAGTGTGTCCCATTTTAACTAAATATTTAAGCATTAGCTAGATATATAATTACTGAGGCAAAATTAATGCATTACTGTAGCAAAATGGAGAGAGATGATACCTTGTATTACATCACAGACAACTCACCTTTTCTACTCTTTCTTCAGAGCACATCAGTTGAATTTGTTCATGACATTGTTGCTGGTAATATGTCTTCAGTGCATTTTCTTTCAGTTGCATTTCCAACTTCAGGTATTCTTTTCTGATTTCCTCACGGTTTGCAAACACGTTTCTAAGGATTTCTTTGTATCTATTAAAACCAAAGGATAAGAATAATTAATGGATTACTTACTGAAGACTAGGCTAATAGGAGGAAAAAAATCAACTAGTGATAGAAGACTTATTCCAAGGAGAGCAATGTTTAAATGGCCTCAAAATCTGCTTATGCCTTAAAAATTTGCCGCAATTCAAATCAGAATAACAAGGAAAAGGAGAAAGCCCGGAAGCATTGCCATGTTGCAATATCAGTTTCGGTGGTGGTACTTTTTCACTTCACTCCTGAATACTGAAAATGCAGTACATTATCTTTGGCCGTATATCTTGATAATGCCGTATATCTTGATAATGACTAAGCTTGTACACAAGCCATTTCATGACATCCTATTGACTTGTTAGAACTTTACATAAGAATTAAGGCACAGTTTTTAACATGCAAATGTTCTAAAGACATGCAACACTCAAGGTCATTATACATTGTTTAGTACAAAAGATCATACAATTAAATACTGTAAAGTAACACACAGGTTCAGCTCAAGAGCAAGTTGAAGAGACATTCTTGCCATGTAGTTGACTTCTTGTCAATGTGTTTCAGAAGTAACATTTCTATCTCATAGTTGAAAGTCTGAATTATTCCAAGTCTTATTCTAGTGTTTTATTACTCTCATTTTAAAAACAAAGAGAATTAACAAAAGAATTCTTCTCTACAGTTTTAGAAATTCAACAGTTTTACCTAAAAGTGTCCAGAGAATGCTATCATACCTGGGTAAAAAGGTGTACTAAAACACACACAGAATTTAGAAATAATATTTCTTTAAGGAATAAAATAGTCAGCTGCTGAGTATCAGAGTTCTTACCATACACTGTTGTTATCTACACAATCTACACTACTATACTATCTATTGCACAACCGGTTGGAGAATTTTTTTCCTCCATAGTATCTATAGAAACACGGCTCTTCCCAGCTCCCTGGGAAACACAGCAATAAGAAATGAAGGTGAATCCTCTCTCTCAGTTTTCCTCAGAGTAAAACCCTGGGCATAAATTAAGAGAGGCTACAGATTCTGATTCTATGTACAGTCACTGCGAGAAACTACTACCATTAAATCAACCCTTTGTGTCCCAAATAGAGCATCAAGTATAGAAGCCTTTGCAAATCTCCTGCCTTGAGCTGCATTCACTCTTTCAGTAAGCACACTTCTACTCTTATGGAGTTATCTTTACCTTCTCTTCTTCACTTAAAAGTGCAAAGTGATCCTGTAGGCATATCCAGGGTATGAACTCTCTGGACTACCTAGTCTCAAAGAGCTTGTGGACCTGTCAGTGGCAGTTCCAAAGCCAGCGTCCACTGTCTATCTCAAGAGGCTCAAGACTTGAATGGTTGGCAGACAATGAGTCTCCAAGCTTTAGACAACAGTGGGAACAGGAAAGACCTTTGGGTTTGAAGAAGCAAGTGGTATAATCAGTGAGTCTCTTCCAGATAACAGTGAAGCCAAAGGTATAGGTAGTTGGACTGAAACACAAGATTGTGGATAAGGCGCTCTACCCTGTCCCAAACGGAAGGGAAAAGATAGCAGAATACCTTCAAAACCTGTAAATGAGCGTGGGGGAAATCAACTCATTGCGCACACCACCAGTAGGACAAATCTGACAGCATCCTCATAAAGGAAGCGGGGAACGAAACATCTACTTTATTGTTGATATCTAGAGGGAACTGGATAGGCTTACATGTATGTCTGGATATTCCAGAACATTAAAACCCAAACATTCTCTGACCACAAATCTGGGCATAGAATATGTCTAGCATTTTGAAAAGATGTTTTAGAGACCTTGCCCTTGACTGATTCTTCCCACATACACAGAATGAAGGGCAAACCACAGGAAATTAAATTAACCTTAAAGACTTACAGTGCAAAAACACATAGGAAAAAACTCTCAGAACTATCAACATTACTTAGAAACCTACACTTCTTTTGAAAATTAAGTTTAAATAACCTGAATGAGAGGTTTATTGAACCCTCTGAGAATGCTGGAATGCCAATAAAACGAAGCTCAGTTTGAGAGCATTTTGCTTAGAGTGGGTTTTTACTTTTGCCTCAGAAGGCACATTCAAAGGGCCAATAGAAAACAGAAACGTGTGATGAGATAGGCAGAGAGTGCTCCAGAAAGACTTTAACACCAAAACCTAACCTTCTTATGCAATAGATTGACTTCTGCAACAAATTCGTACATCACATGTCTTAATTTGTTACTTTTTGTGTTCTCTCACCAGAGACTGTCACATCAGAAGAGACAGACAGGAACATCACCAAGAAGAAAAAGAGACCAACAAATATAGAAAGTAAGGAACCTACGAATATAAATTAAACTCTTTGTGGAAAGAACTCCAAGTTTTTGCCTCTCAAACCTTGCAGGAAAGACACGACTAAAGTAGTATCTTCCAGCAGTAGAAGCAGCTGTTTTCATTTATGCAAACTACATCCTGTCTACCCACAAAAATGACCTGGTAAGCGGCTTTGCTGAAAGCTAGCATTCATGTGTTCCGTCCTGCCCCTCCCCAGATTACTAAAACAACTAAACTGGACTGTGAGCAGAAACACCACCATTAGAACATATAGTTTTGGAGTTTTTGTATAATGCAAGAAACACTCAAGTTCTATTTGGTAACATGTTGCTGGAGTTATTAAAGAGAGCCTTATAAATATTCTACTGTCCCTCTCCCCAAAACACATAATCTTGATTTTAAAAGTCTAGATCTTGACCAGTTTATTGAGAATATAACTTTAAAACTATAGTAACTTTCTCTTACTCATAAGACAATTTCACATTTTTTTGGTTTTGAAGATAAGCTTCCTACCAGAAAAAGGATTTTTTTTTTTTTTTGTTATTAAAGGACTCTGCATAGTTTTAAAAGTCCCGAGAGATGGACTTCTATCATCCTCCAAGTAAGACTGTTCCACAGACAGATCAGGAAGCTTTTGTTGCTGTTATGTTCAACTATTTTCCCTTTTCTTTAATGTATTGTACTCCTTTATTACCTAACACTCAAATATAACACTAACCTATTTTGTTATGTTTATAATTTTATTTCTATCATTAGGTTATTGTTCAGTCCACATACAGAGCAGTTGTTCAGCTATTTAGTTGTTTTGTTTGTTTGCTTGCCTGTTTTTTTTATTTGATAAATTTTTAGTTGACTGTCTGGCTGTCAGTTATTTTTCTCCACTGGACTTTCACCAATTTTTCAGTGTTCTTCCTGATAACACCTCAGTGTATGACCCTATTCCAGGTCTGTACCTCCCACAAATACAGATTTTCACACAATATTTTTGCTACCAAACCTTTCGTGATCACCATTTCATTTTTATCTGCCACCGCATATGTGTGTGTACATATGTATGCATATATGTATGTATACACACATATGTGCACTCAGTTTTTGAAAGATAGTGCTTTCACATGGGGATCCTTCTAATAACACAAGAATAACAGTAGAAATAAGATCTGAAAAGTCAAATTGACTTAAAATCAATTCAAAGTAATTTTGCTAAATATTGTCTCAAAAAAGAAATTTATAAAATTTACATTTTATTTTAGTTTTTCTGAAAACCTACATTATGATATAGTACTTTAAACAACCAAGATTAAAGATTGTTTTTATTTTTCTCCTGAAAGTTTAGCTTTTGGTAGTAGAAAAGGACTTCTGAGCCCTACAGAGCTCTGGAGCATCCTACGAAAACACTTGTCCTAAAAATCTATTGTGTTATTAAAGGCAGAATTTAATCTGCATGTTAATAGAGAGTAGCATCAGTAGCCTTGAGACAAAAATACCCAACTTTCCCATGAAATATCTTCATTACAATAATGAAGCTATTGATAAGCTTTAAAAAGCCTAGTACATGAGCATTTTAAAAAACACATCCGCACTGATGAAGCTCATAACTTTTAGTAAAATTCAATTGCCTATCATAAATAAATATTCTTGATATCAGCAGTTCTAATGAAAATTTGATGGCAATAAATATAATCCACATAATACTGACATTGCTGCATTTCTGTCAGTTCAGTAAATACTTCATGTGAAAGCAACTATAGATTCAGGCCTTCACCACTGATCTACATTGTGACATCAGAGCGAGTTACATCAGCTTCTGGTTATCTTGCACTGTTTTACTGAATAATTTCCCTAGAAAGACAGTATATCAGGATACTTCCTCAAGTACACAATATTTGTTTTGTTTCAAATCCACCACCAAGTTCTGAAAAGAAGCGATAAGTTATGCAAAGCCACACCTACTCTAAGTAATGCAATGTTAAAAATGAGAAAACCAACATTGAAAAGAGTAAGTTTGTTTTTCAAATGCTTTTACAAGTTATGCAAACTCCAGTTTTGAAGCAAGAGTGTAATGTGATTAATTTACCTTTGTATTTCCTCTTGCTGGTTGCTTGAAAGTACTGCTGCATTGTGATTTTCAGGAACGCTTGTTTGCTTTTCTTCATATTCTCTCAGTTTCTCTTTCAACATTAGGATCTAAAACAAAAAAAGGTACCTTTTATTTGGAATATAGTTTTTTTTTTTTTTTTTTTTTTTTTTTTTTTTTAAGCTTATCATTCTGTGCTCATGTCTTGAAAAGCTTTACGAATGGCAGTAGATGATAATCCTCTTAGAATACAAGCCATCTTTCTTATTTCAAAAGACTATATGGGAGAATTCGGACAATATTGCCTTATAGGTTCAATCCATGAACACTTTTTTTTAAGTCAAACTTATAACAAATAATTTTTTAAACTTTTAACAATAGATTTTGACATACCTCTTTCTTTTGTTCATTGCAAATTTTAACATACTGGCTTATGTGACTGTCCAAACTAACAACATTGCTCTTTAACTGTTAAAGAAAAGAAACAAGTTAGAATTTAAGAAGGCTCCTTCCTATCTTCCTGCATAATAAATACATTGTGTATAAGTACTAGATAATTACACTTAGACTATATTGTGAGGAAAGGGATGAATACAATCCTGACTTGCACAGCAAAAATATTACTCTCAGCTTTTGCAATAATCTGTTGTGTACCTATGGCCATGTCATTTCCCTCAACAGAGCAATAAAAAAGTTATTACATTTACATGTGCAAGCACGTTTTCCATTTGTTCCGACTAGTTTTACTGTTTAATGTGTATCTTGTGCATTTTATTATAAAAACTATCTTTAAGTATGCAACAAACAGAAACTACAGTCAACACCATATTACGTAAAGGAAATTAGGAGCTGCAATACAAAGGATTATGAAAAAAAAAAAAATCAGAATAATCTGGATAATAGAGAGCAGAAGCCAGGACAGCCTAGTAGCTTTTCATTTCTCAACAGAATCTCATTGAGCTCCTTGGCTGCGGCTGAATTCTACCTGTAACTAACCTAGACTGGCTCTTGTACAACTGCTTAGACATTTCTTCAATATACTTCACAGTTCTCTGAGAATGTAATAGTAAGATACTGAAACTGGCTGTGAATTCTACCAGCTGAAGAGTATTTCAAAAATTTGAGGTTCACAAAACAAATTCTTTCAAAACGGCAACATAATCCTATTAATAAAGCTATGTTGCTTTTAGGCCAAAACTAGCCAGCTGTACTCTCTCTGTATCTACTACACGTATCACTCATGATGAAGAGTTGACTGTAAGAAAAAAAAACAGGTAACTGAACAAAATTTTGAGACAAAGGTGAAGGAAATTATAATTGGTAAAAGAAATAACTCTCTCTTCTCTTAATACTATATTATTATACATTGACAAAAGATCAATAAATACCAACATACTCACAGAAGACTTAATATCCTTTGCTCGGTTTGCATACTTAAGAGTATTATATGTATCATCGTAGAACATAGAAGAGGGACTAACAGCAGCTATCATTATTGTTCGGCAGTTTCCTCCAAGAGAATCTTTCAATAAACGAGTAAGCTTGCTGTTTCGATAAGGAATGTGCTGTTTCTTGCTCTAGAGAGACAGTTATATGTATATGTTTATGGATTAGTCAACTGGACTTTGAATATTCACCTGCCTAGAAGTCTACTTAGAATCTCAACAATGCCACAAAACATGACAAACAGCCTTGGAACTTTTCTTTGACATAAGTAGTTTTCCCAAAATTGCATACACATCTCAAGTGTTTTTAAATCTATTGGAACTGTTTAATACTTTTATAACACGTGTATTAGCCAGATTACTTTACGATGTGTGGATACATAGCAACTATTTTTGTGATGTGGGCAATTAACAGAAAAGGTAAACCACATAAAACTACTTTCAGTTCACAGAATAATCGAGGTTAGGAAGGACATCTCAAGATCCATCTATTCCAGTCTGCTTGCTCAAAGCAGGGTCAGCTATAGCAAGCTGCCAAGGGTTGCACAGTTGGGTTTTCAATATCTCCAAGGATGGAGACTCCACAACCTTTCCAGGCAACTCAAAGTCTGCTTTGTGAAGCTTTCTTTCAATCACATCTACTGAATCTTCATCTCACAGCACAAAGTTAGATCACTAGGACCCCATTTCCACACCAAATAAGTCAACATGAAGAATCTTACTTATGTCAATGGTACAGATTCTAAATTCTGCCTCCCACTCCAATAAGATAGTGATAAGAATACATGGCACCAGGAAGAGAATTAAGAGCTCTGATCATTTTTCCCTGGCATATTTGAAGGGGAAACTGTTAGCTGAACAGAAGGACAAGAAGTGTATAGCTGTAGGTAATGGACTTGGCTTTGGCAAAAGTTCAGGATGTTTTATCATTCTCCCACATAACTTGTCCCCACTCCTTCCCTTGAGCTGGTGAGCCAGATCAGGAGACTAATTCACTACTATGAGCAGGGGGTGTGCGTGGAACAGCACAAAAGAACAGCTTTGGATAGGTGTTGTTTTCCCCTATAAAAGCCTCCTCCCCTAAGATTAAAGGGCATAAACCTCTGGAAAAAAAATATCTTTGCTCTTGTGTTGTAACTCTGGTATTGTAATTTTACTTGTTGCAGGAAATTAAAAAGCATCTATGTTTCATTAAATGACTGAATCATAAAAAACCCAACTTCATTAATGCTAAAAAAAACCCCACACTTTTTTTTGTTAATATGCAGGAGCAGTGTAAGACCAGGAGCAGCATACATATAACTGGAGGGTAAGAACCTTTCTAATTCAAACTATATGAATCCTAGGCTTCCTGATTGTGGGACAGAAACAAAACTTATTCACCTCTATGACTAGCCTACAATAAGGCAAAATCAAAAGCAGTTAAAACTGTTTAAGGCCTTAGCGTTTCTATTCTGAGTGCAAGCAACAAAACCCAAGATGTTTTCCTAAAATATTCTTCCACAGAAAAAAACTCCATGTAGTTAATTTAAATAAGCCTTTGAGACTTAAGGCAGTCAGAGGGATGCAGATTCCAACATCGGTATCAGCAGAAGTGAAATACATAATACATACTCTAAAAAGTTGTTTCTCTTCCAAGTAAAAGTTAATTTCAGCATTGGTGCTAATGTAGCAAAAGTGAAGTTGCATCAGATGAGTCAGCAACAGAAAAGATAAGGCAAATTTTTTTTTCCTCTCCCCAAAGCTTACAGGGACTTTTTTTTTTTAAATTAGAATGATTCTAAATGTACCTTATGTATATGTTTTTTTAATATACTCCATTAGGATATCCCAGGAATAAATTCCAAAGATACAGTAAGAGTCAAACCAGATATGATACAAAGAGGTAGTGCCAGTTCAATACTTACCATTTTTAAAAGTGTTTTCACAACACTAGGAGGTGAAGATTGCATGGAAAAGCAGCACATACCTTTGGATTTGCCAAGGCATTAATGACATTTCCAAGAGCTAGCAGGGAGCGGTTAATATTTGTTCCTTCTCTAAAACGAGCCCCCTTGGCATTTGTCGCACTGGCACGTTCAGATCCTGCCAGGTCAATGAGAGACATTTTGGCGATGCGAACGTTTTGATTAATACTAGCTGTTTTATCTTGCTGTCTTAGATAAATCTACAAAAAAAAATAAAATAATTAAAAAGTAACCACTAACCAGTCTGTTACTACTCTAAGCAGCAAGTTCATTTTACAGTGTAACAACTATTTTCAGAAATATTTATTGGAATACTTCTTAAAATCTAAGTTAAACCTTTTAGTACATATCTAACACCAACAAGCAGTTTGGCCTAATAGAAAATAGCAAATCCATTTCTGACACTTACCTCTTAAGCTCACCTGCTTCACATATTAGCAGGGAAAAGGCAGCAGAATGTGGTTGCACTGGGTTTGGATGGGATGGAGTTAGTTTTCTGCACAGCAGCCCATACGGTGCTTTCAGATTTGTGACCCAAACAGTGCTGATAGCACACTGGTGTTTAGCTTTTCCTTGAACAGCAGTTGTACAGTGTCAAGGCAGTGGGCAAGTGGTTGCAAGGGGACAGCTGACCCTAATTGATCAAAAGTTTTTCCAAAGTAGCCATTGCTTGAGGACTGGCTGGGGACCAGACTGCCAGTGGCAAGTGATTGCTTCCACCCCACCCCTGTCACTTATTAAGTGAACCACAAGGTATTTCTCTCTCCTCTCACTTTTGCCCTTTTGATTCTCTCCCCAGTCGTGCTTACCACAGTGGCAAAGATTGGTGAGCTTCAAATGAATTTCATAGCTAAAAATAGCTCTTCATTCTTCCATGCTTAAGATGCATATGACATTATTGCACTTTAAACTGAAAGAGGTGTTCATTTTTTAAAGGCACCTGTAAGAGTATGCCATAGAGATATACATATTTTTATATATATATATATATATATATAGGGATAAACCAGGAAAAAGGCCAGACTTCCAGTGATTTAGACTTAACTGTAACTACCATTAATAGGAGAACAATACTCATTTACTGCTGTGAAAACACATACTACAGGATCTTTTGGGAAACTGTGACCCCCAAGGCCACTTGTTCCCCCCTCATCCCTTCTTTTCTGAAATTTTCACCGTACAGGAGACATACAACGAACTAAATGCTTTTGCTTCCTTCTGCTAGTGAAGGTATTCTTTCCTCAGGTTTATGAGGAAGTCAGCAGAGCATGATTATACAGTCAATAAGAAGAATTACAGTTATCTTTAGATGGCTTTTACGTTTTTCCAGGATTCTCTATAAATTTCCCATTCTTTTGTGTTGAGTGCCTTGCCATTTGTAAGGCTAATGGTTACTGACACTTTAATGAACACGCTTTTAGACAGTGAATTGGGAAAGAGCTGCCATACATATAAGGTGATTGACTAATAAAGACAATATCTCACCAGCTTTAAGCTTTGCACATGAGAAATTATGTTTTCACAGCAACTTGTAATAGAAAAAGAATTGACAAGTATTGGGAGGGAATAAAAGTCTTATGACTTGCCACAAGGTATGTCCATACCAAACAGACATGTTGCTGTATCAAACAATACAAGTAAGTTCTGTTGTAATATTTCTAGCACAATATACCCCCCCCCCCAAAAAAAAAAAAAGAAGAAAAAAGCCACTTCCTTGTACTTACCTTGGTAAAGTAGCTATCTCAGGCTGATAGCACTCTACCAGAACCCAGTAATTATCATTAGTGAAGTAGGAAAAGGCAGAGTGACAGCCAAACTATGTTGTATGACTCAAGCTTTTATAAAAATTCAAAAGATACAGGAAATGCCCCAAAGCAGAATCTTTTCTATTTCTTTGTCCGTCAGCAGAACACTTTCAATAGAACAGTGCGGCAATTGGGATTTTACTTTCAGATGCAGTAATTGCCTGACCTAGATAGAGATTTCAAACCCAAGACAGATGGTACAGTAAGGTAAAAACTTGCATCTCTAAAACCAGCTCAGAATGTCCTGGGCCAAGACTTTTACTACTCTCTGAGTCAGTTACAGAAAACGTCCTGCTCCAATAAAGTTAACAAGAACCAAGGCCAGCATAAAAGATAATCACTCACTAGAAACAGGAGCAACTCTTAAAGTAACAGAAAACTTAAAAATGAAGAGGAATCGAGACCTCAATAGGGATTTTTCATCATTTGTATCTGTGGAACCAACAAGGCAATAAAGGATGAGCAGGTAAGACATGTTCTGCAGAGTATCACAGATTTGTAGAAAAAGACAAGAAACCGACATAAGTGTTTACTTGTAATACTGACTAGTTTGCAATTATTTCTTACAGATGCCAACATTGCTAATAAGTTTCTCAAGTAGATGGAGTACTTAAGAATCTACTTTAAAAAGCATATGGTTGCGAACTTGCTTAGCTTAAAGCAGTGCACGTTAATTAAAATCTGTTAAACTTCCAGCTGCATTCATTGGACTCATCTAGTTAGCAACAGTAATGTTCCTTTAAAGTGCCACATGCAGATGCAGTACTTATATTAAGCATTTAATTACACACACATTCTTATAAATAAGTGACATAAACCCCCCTCCTCCCAAGCACAAAGTCACTGCTGCGAAAAGGCTTAAAACCCATTCACTCTTAAACGCACTATTATTCAAAGGCTGCACTAGTTTATCTTTGAGAACGCATAATATTAGTAGGTATTTATATAAAGCACACATTCAAGATACAACTGTCTAACGAAACGGATCATGACTTTTACCAATAATTTGTGCACTTAACAAGAAAATAAACACTTACGCAAAAGCAATTAGATATCTTGATTGACAACTAGACCAACTCAAAAGACAAACGCAACAAACATTCAGGATTATCTCATTACAAGAGTAAATTGGTTTAGGAATATTACAAAGAACACCAGAGAAAGTTTTTGGTAACTACAGTATCCTTGAACAGAAACATTCTGACAGCTTTTGTGAATGAACTGTGCACTGGGACTGAATACTGAGTAGACAGCAGAATACTCTTTGCACCATGGCATGGCAATAACTAGTCTTTACATTGAAAGGTCTTTTCCTTCACAAAAAGGTTCTAACATCCAGACATTTGTCCCTGAATATCAAGTTCAATCAAATATGCCATTTAGCCAGTCTCCATATACAGCTGCAGTCAGTTAAGAGACAGCCAGTGCATTTTACACTGCTGAGGCATTTACTACTACAGGGACATAGAAAAACAGAGAAAGAACACGGAGAGATTAGTCTCGAGATGACTTTGTCAGTTACCTCAAGCTCCAGAAAAAATTATAAAATAATAAATGTTCACAGTAGTTTGAATAGTCTTAAGAATTCTATTATCAACAATAATGATCTCAGAGAAAAATCATTCTGAGCTTAATACACGTGAGCTGCAAAAGCATATGCTTTTTACTTTTTAAAGTCAGATGCTTACTGTAACAACATTTTGCAAACATTCAGACAATTGTGAATTGTACTTTCTCATGCATCACACCAGTTTACGATGTGTATATAATACACACACAGCAAAAAATAAGAAACAACGCTTATTCATTTCAGAACATAATATAAAATGCATTTACAAAACCACTGAGCATGACAGTTTTCATTCATTGCACTGCAAACAAGCTGCATCTTAAATATATATATTTCTGTATATATATATAAACACATAGAAATTATATTTGCTGTTTCTACAATATTTAGACATGAGAGGACCTTTGTTTTCATTATGGTTGTACTTATATTGCCCCAAAACAGTCTTTTCACCTGCATGCGTTCATATATGCTTTACTTCTGCTGTAAGCTGGAAGTAGTTTGAAATGGTGACTTTTAAAAAAAAGTGTAAGTCTGATTAAGTACACAGATCCATTTTTTGTCATACATTAAACAAATTCGCGGTAAGGTACAGGTATGCTAATTTGTCAGTATAGTTTATTTGGTGAATATGCAACTTCTGCTAACAACTAGATTTATCTACAGTGAGATCAATTTGCAAGAGTAAATACAGAACGTAGGCTGGAGAAGACAAACTCTCCAGCATCCCTGTTCACAGAATTGCTTGTCTTCTTGTTGAAGATACTACAAGTTTGCAATATTTAGCCAATTTATTTAATTGCTTGCCACTTTTAGAAATGAACTGAGAAGGATTCAAAGCCTGCCAGACAAGACAATCCAGGGGTTTTCCCATTGAGTAAAGGTGAGGAAAGTAAAATACTCTAGCCCAGCAAGTAAAGAAACAGAAATCAGCAGTTTGCTCTCTGGTCGCAGTCTGTGGCACTGCACTTTGTGCCTTATTAAAGGCAGCACACATACACGACAATGCAGCTCTCAAACTGAACAACTTTGTGAGAAGTCTTTGCCTTAAATGTACAACCACGGACAAGACCTCAGGGGAAATTAAAACTTGGAGGGGCAATTTGTAACAGAAGTCTAAGGTATATAAGAAAACATAGAAGCTTTTAGAGTGGGAATGACTTTTGCTTTGTTACATATTTTAGAAGTATTTAACACATTTACTGTCTGTTATTAACCTCTTTTCTCATTGAAAGTGACAGTAGAGCTCTGGAGAGCTAACTTTACAGCTACTTGGCATTACCATCATCCACGTCAAAAGACAAAGTTTTCACTACAGTTATTAATCATTGCTTAAGTCTGCAGATATAGTTAAGAACTGCTTAACAGTTAAATAGTTCAGCTGTAATGCAAGGACCAGATTTCAAATTTGGTTTAATATTTTGGCAACATATAAACACTACAAGATAATGTGCTTTGCAGTATGCACTAGCAAACAGAAAAAGAAGTTTTAGCTAACAAGACCCATTTTTAATTATATTTTTTTAAAAATACCACATGTTTAAGAGGAGTCAGAAGGATAAGGTGGTGGTTACCAAACAGCAATAATCTTTGGAGAAGTCCTAAATTCTAGCAGATTTGTACAACACGTGCAAAACGCATCTGTAGAAACTAAAAACCAGCATTTCATTTCAATAATACCAGTATGCGTGTGGAGATATTTTCAGAGAATATGTATTGCTTTAGTTCTTCTCAAACATGGTACATACCAGAATATTAAGAAATCACTTTAGTGTAAAAATCAACATGAACCAAAATAAGCAGGATGAGAAAGTACTACTTGAGAATCTCAGTTCATAGTCAGATGTATAACTGCCTTCGTAAAACATTTTTCCTAGAAAAATGTTGAGCAACATAATGAAACCAGAAAGCATTAACACCCCCCCAACAACCTTCAGTTTATAAAATTACAATATGGAAGTATATTCAAAGCTCAAAATTAGTTTTACAGAAAAGATATTTCTTCTAAGGGGTATTAGTCCAAACTAATGGAACCAGAGAGCTTCTCATTGAATTAGTTTTTTCAAATATAATCATTATGAACCTTTACATACTTACAAGGAATGAAGAGTCAACAAGTCAATCTCCTCTCACCTAAACTAAGGTTCAACACAGTTTAAACAAAGAGCTTCTATTGTATTCAAATTTAAACAACTACACCTCACAGTGATGACCACTGTCTATCTGCTATATCATCTTACCTGAAAGACGGCATGGGACCGGGAAGAGGTGGCATTTACATCCGTGGGATGCTGTGTTCTATTTTTATTTCCATAGTCCAACATTTGAAGGATTTCCTCTGCCGATTTAGGCTTTAAGGATAGAGCAAAAGATAAGCACACTTTATTTTTTTTCTTTTTTGTCGACTATAGGAATTTCTACACTGATTCTAAAATACAGTAACATTCACCTTCAAAAAAACAAATAAAGGAACTTAAAATTTTATTTACCTAGATATAAAAGAAATTTCTGTTTTGGAATTGAGGCACTTCAAACTAACACTTTCAGTTAAAAAGCAGTACGGCACAAGAAGCAAGCACTTTACTAAAAAAATTCCCTGGTTTAAATTTCTGCAGTTAAGAATTTAAACAAATCTCCACAGGTTCTCCATAGTCAGAAAAAGTTTTATTTAAGAATGACTGACTTAATTTTTCTTATATTAATGTATTACATAGTGATATACTAATTTTTTTTCCCCTGTAAGACTCAAGCTTTGGGAAGGATGGTGTTCAGTGTGAACAAAATTAATGATGCTGTTACCTGTTGAATCATTATCTCACGTACACAAAAGCTGGAAGCTATACAGCACATAACATACACTAAAAGGCTGCAAGAAAACAGGTCCACAAGAGTCAATTTTCAGATTGGAAAACTAATTTCTATCACTGACTGACAAAGAATTGCTATGCTGGCCTGGAAAAGCAATTTAAAGGGAAACTTTTCACACATGGTTATTTAAAAACAAAACCAACCCTGAGAAGTAGACACAAGATTTGTGAAGGTGCAGAACACTCTGAGATGTTGTAAGAACTGCTACAGTGTATTAGCCAAAACCCAAATATTCCAAAACCTGAAGATGAGCATCAAACCAATGGTACCCTTTAGATACTAAGAACTGGATGCTGTAATCCATTTGTGCTTAAGAAAAATAGCATTTTTTTTCCACAACATGCTTTTGAATAATTAATTAGATTCATTAGTTACTAAGGTATTGGTGATTATTGCCAGAAAGAAATCCCACTGGGAAATTACCAAATTGCACATAACTTTAACAGATCAATTCGAACTTCACCATTTTCTCAAACACATTGTGAGGTTTCCTGAATTTCAGTATCTTATTTACATACCTGATGTAACGTTAGCCCTTGAACTATCACCCCTTTCTGGGTATCTTCACGAACAGCCAGAGGTCCTGAGTTTACCAGCAGATCACGGATCTGTTCATTGTAGATCTTCGAAAGGGAATTTAAAAGCTGTTAGTAAAGCTATCCTACCATACTTGACAGGATTAAACTTAACTAACCAGAAATCATCACGGCCTTTTTTAATACTTCTTTAAGACAAAGTAACGAATTCATTCCATAGAATTTTTGCCAAACAGCTTTCCTACACTGAGCTTAAAATAGTCAATTAATTCAACTGTATGAATTTTTTTAGCCATTAAAGTGGGAGTCACTCTTTCCTAGTAAACCTTAATTTTTCATTAAAAAGCTAAGTTTACTCTCTTTACAAAAAATCAACAAACTTTTGCAGCAAACACAAGTCCAAAGCATTTATTGTCCTCTATTACACTTCAGAGAGATTTCTTAATCCAAATGTACTTCTGTTAAAATTCTTGAATACTTTATTTCTTGGTCTGTGGAAGCACCTGAAATAGCACATGGCAAAGGAAACTTTTCCCTCCTCCTTCTCCTCCCAAAATACTAACTAGTCTTCTATTGAGGGGACTAGAAGGTGACAATTTTGCTATTACTGCATGACAGCAGTGCCAAGGCAGCTACTTGCTAAAAACAGAACTGTGATGCAAAAAAGCTGAAGAGAGGAGAGAGGAAGGTGACAACAAAGACCAAAAGGAATATTTCTGAAGAGCTAACCTTTGGCATAGCAACCCTAATTCAAGGAGTTTTACTTTATTGTAGCTAAGTAAACTGAAAACTAAAAGTTATCATCAAAGAGGGATTGGATATTATTTTGCTGTGCGATTTCACAGTGTATATAGATTTCACTGTGAAGTCCTGAAATATATCCCTGAAAAGAGATTTTCTCGTACACATCAACAGATGTTCAGAGGGATGTAACTGATCAGCAAGCCAGAATCATTAAAATTTTTAGTGAATATATTAAAAGATATTGTTCTTTTTGGGCAGCCTTCTGTAAAACAGTAACAGGTGCTTATGAATAATGACAAATTTGTGGAGCACGGTTCAGTTCCATTCTTATCAAGAACACATTTTGTAAAGTCTCAGAAAGGGCTGGGGTAAGGCAAAACCAGCTTATCTTTATTTATTAAAATATGCCTTATTAGAAGCAACATACCAAATACAGGAACTAGCTTACCTCTAAGTAAGAGACAGCAACATTGCATATTTTATCTTCTTTTATTTGATCCATGCAATTATAAAGCGCCATCATGGTTAAATACATCACTCCAGGATCTTCAGGGGAACCTAACATTGTATGAGTCTTTCCAGCTCCCGTTGCACCATATGCAAGTACTGAATTTTCACAAAAAAAACAACAAAGCAAACAGATACACTATATATCAATAAGCTAATCAGGAATCCAAAAGTCAAGTGGACATTCACACACCTCTGTCATTCCGCACAGCTGTTTTCATAAACTGATCAAGTTTCTTACTTAGGCTTTACCTTTAACAGCTACAATCAGAAAGCTATTTCAAAATCACATTTATTTTTGAATTTTCAGTTCAAAATTCAGGTAAAATTCTGAAGTCTATTATAACCCTAACATGAACTCATTTACAAAAGAGAGTAGAGCTACCTTAACTTCCATAGGCTAAAAAGTCAGCCTCTCATATCTATAAATTAAAACATAATGTTTTATCTATATCTCAGCCTTTTCTAAGGCCTCTGCAGCAGTCAGAGACAATGGTAGAAACTTTGAATTAGTTTTTGAATTGAAGAAGATAAATAGCAAGTTTACCCACCTGTGCAGTTATATCCGTTTAAGAAGCCATCAATTACACTCTTGGTAGTATGCTCAAAGACTTCCAACTGGGATGAACTTTCAGCAAAAACAGCATCAAACACAAATTTAAGATCTTTGTTTTTTCTTTTGTTAATATCCCTATGGGTCAGTCTCTTCCCTTGAAAGAAGCTAACTTCTTCCTCCTTCGGATCAAAGACCAGTATATGCTGGTCAACAACATGAACAACTTTGCTAAAGTTGCCATCTTTTTCCTTTTGAGACTCTGGACGGACACGGACCACCACTTTTACATGATTACAGACATCTTCTTCCTTCGTAGCAGACATAACAATGTCCCTTTTGTCCCCCTTCTTCGCTTCCAAGACTCTTTCAGATCAAGCAGCTGAATCTTTTCTGCAATTGACAAAAAAAAGTGAAAGGCTGTATGTTTCAAATAGTTCACACCTGTAATTGGGACTAACATCTTGCACCTGTGCTGGATCTACCCATTCCTTGGTTAGCCCTCTGGACTGCTACAATGACAGCATAGCTTTGGAAAGCGCTGTAACTGGCCTGAAAAAGTGACCTAATTCAGCACAACTTTAGGAAAAATAAGTAGCATTTCCCTAGGAAATTTGTAAGCTTATTTTAACAATTTAAACTACTAATTCATTTACTGGCTTTCCTTTATTTCAGAGCAAGCTTGCAGATGAGTTTTCTGCAGACCAAAGCAAGTGGTTTTGTTGTTAATCAGAAGCAGCAGAGCAGCCACCTACCTGCTTTCTCTGAGTTACTGGTTTAGTCACATTGCACGTACGTTTAAAGAGACAGTTGAAGTGGGATTCACATGAACATAACTCGCATAGAATACAGAAGCATATTTCATAGATGTCAAACCATAATTTCCTTTGAAAGGGCCATCCTCGCTCATAACTGCGGGTCGTTCACCCCCAAAAGCAGGCAGAGACCTTTACGGTAAAAGCTCTCAGTAACACTTTTTCGGCTTGCCCTCTCTCAGCCGACCGAGACACGGCCATAAAGCAAAGCCATAACGCTGAGGGAACACCCAGAGGCAGGCTAGCAGGGGGCCGCGGCCCAGCCCCACCCTGTCCCAGCCCTCTCTGCTCGCTCCTCACCCCACCACGATGTAGCTCTCCCCCGGTACCCACCGCCAGGCTCAGCCCCACGGTACAGCCGAGGATACGGCGCAAAAGCCCGACCGCTACCCGGCTACCGGCCGCCCAGGACGCCACGGCCGCTACTCACCTCAGCGCCGCGGCAGAGCAACGGCCGCCCGCCCCGCCCGCCCGATTCAAACACAAGCGGCCCGCCCCCTCCGCCTCCTCATTGGCAGACGCCCCCATGACGTTAGTAGCGCGACGGCGCCCACGGTAAGCGTGTAGGGACGAGCAGTTCAGCTCGCGTTACGGCCTGACTGCCGCCGCCGGTACTCCCGGGACTGGGCCGTGTGGTGTGCGCGGCGTCCCCTGTGGAGCTCGGCCCCACTCGCCCCATGGAGGCCGCAGGCGCCTGCTATTGGGGGTGGGGGGAGTCCCGGGGGGGTGTCCCCGCCGGTGTGAGGCCGAGGTGGAGGCTCCCCCATAGCCGAGCCGCGGGGGGCGGCGCTTCCCGCCTTTTTGGGTCTCTCAGGGGGAGGCCTGAGCTGAGGGGGGCTGCGGTGAGAGGGTGTGGGGATGGCCACGTCGGGAGTGGGGCTGAGGGGCAGTGGCAGAGCCCGCGGTGAGGGGGGCTTCTCCTCAAGCATGGTGGGGTGGGCAGGCGGCCCCTCGTGTCCCGCCGGGCGGGGAGCAGCCCTCAGCCTCTTCCCTGCACTCCCGTGAGGCCTGGCTTGGGCTGGCGTATGGGCTGCGTTGCCGCATCTCCCGTCGCCTCTGGGGAAGAGTGTTATGGAGTTTAGTTCTTGTTCTCTAGCTGCTTTTACTGTCCGCTTCAGTGCAATTCCCTCTCGGCAGCTGGGACTCAAACTCTGCACGCGTGCTGCTTAAATACACACCGTGAGAAATTACTTTCTGCTCACTTCTAATTGTGTACAATAGGGTTTGTTGGAAGCAAAATGTGTCCCTGGTATTAATAACACCTCCTGGGCTTGTAACAGTGTAGGGCAGTGTGAGCTGGATGATGGTTGATGGTCTTCACCCTGTTCATACAGTATTTTCTGTAGAGGCATTGTGGTTTGTTGCAAAACCTGTCTGTGCAAGGTAGTAGCGTGTTACATGCTTCCAAATTTAAGGTAAGGGGAAATATTGCCCAGCTGAGGCTTAAACTATCAGAAGAATAACTTTCTGTAGGTGATGACTTAGCATGTTCTTATCTATACAGACCAAATATGCAAAGCCTCTGGCTAGGTAAATCCAAGCAAATAATGTAATAAATATCTAGTAGTTAAAAAAAGGTTGCTCTTCTGTTAATGGGATAAATGTAGGATGGCACCCTTTCGAATGGTTTTGTGCCAAAGTTTGCAACTTTCCTACCTGGCAGGAGAGAGTATGCAATACAGTATTATAGAAGGTCTCAGCTCCATAAAGAGACGCAGATATCTTATCAATAAAGGCTACCTGTATTAAACTTTCAATTTGCTTTTTTTTTAATGGAAGGTAAAAATTTACTTAAGTCATACAGCATTCTACTAATAGGTTACTGACTTTGTTTTGGAGTGTTTTGGATGGAGGGAAAGAATCATCAGTTCTCCATGTAGTTAAAAGACAAAGTACATACCTAACTACTCTGATGTTTCCAGGGTTTTGAGTATTTCAGTCAGTTATACTCTGGAGAATTCTTACCTCTATCTGTGCTCGAAATATTTGGTATTGTAAGATGTAATGCATGATGAAAAACATATATTTACTGAACATGTTACACCAAATTATAGCAGTGTCTTAAATACAGTTGCAGTATTTGATTTGTCTGTTCCTGTTTTAACTAGAAATATGGAAAACTTGGCAACAAGAGTGCTACTATTCAGAGCAATTGTCTCATTACATTTGGCAAAACAGAAGGGAGCAGTTTGAAAGTAAAGTCGCTGCTCTGGTTGTGCTCAGATTTGGTTAGTTGTTTACTGTTAGCATCTCTGGGACATTGTAACACTGTTACTAGTTCTGGCAATCAAAAGGAAAAGAAGGTGGTCCTTATGAAAACTGTTGCTTGTATATGATTGATTGGTAGATAACATTGAAAATTCTGAAAACAAGTTACAGATTCTTACTTTTTGCTGACATATCTATAAAACTGCCCATCTTGGACTGTGTAATGCTTTTACTTAATAGCATTTCAACTCTGTTTTTTAAACAAACCTACTGTTCTAAATGTTTGAAGTAATTCCCTACATCTATTATTTTTCTAGGTTGATCAACTCCAAAAATGTTATCTAAGTGTCTGTGCCAAGTTTACAAATGTTTGTTTCTGCGCAACTTAAAACTGAGTTCAGTAAATGTGGCTACTTTGGCCAGAAGGATCCATTCTTCAGCAAAAAAGCTTTCTGACTGTGAGTTAAAGGAACAAGCCGTCCAGAAATGCGAAACTGAGGAGTTGCCTCAAAGTACAGAAAACAATAATTTTGGAAGATTGCACATACCAGTGATGCTGGAGGAGGTTGTTAATTGTTTATCCCCCCAGCCAGGCCAGGTGAGTTAAATGATTAATTAACATTTGTGATTCAGTAGCAGTGCAGCAGAAAAATTTGTGCAGTCTAGGGATAACTGTTGTTCAGAGGAATAAAGGGATGCTCTTTAAGAACCAGTTTCACCTTTTAAAGGTTCTATATTATTTTGCAATTTAAATTAAGGCTCTGTATTCAAAGTAATAAAAATCTGGTATCTGTATGCCTGAATCCCCAAATAAGTGGAATTTGTTGAAGCTGTAGTAATTATTTGCATAATCTCTTGCTTTTGTGCTTATCTTTCTGGATTGCTCTTGTGTATTTCTAGGGTTGTGTTAATTACTAATAGTAGCAGGGAGTTCTTATGTATGGTTATGTCATCAATTTGTAAGAGCTCTCTTTCTTTTGTGTAAGAGGTAGTAAGTATGTTGGTTTTAAAAACCATCATCATCATACCTTGTTCTGAGATGCTTATTTCAATGGTTTCACTTATTTTGAGGCATTGTATTTCCTTAGGATATGCTTACGCTGTGTAATGTGGTGCACTGTAGAGGTACTGTAGTTATAAAATGACTGTGTATGGTACCAGAAATGGTTTAGCATCAGTAATGTGAAAGTATTACAAGTCGTCTTACTTGGCTACAGCACTGTGAGTAGATTCCTTTTGGTATCTGGGTTAACTCTGGTCTCTCTACACTGAAGTGTTGATGTATCTACGTTGTACTGGTGTATGCAGCGTAAGTCTACTGTTACACGCTCCATTTAAAAAAAATGATATACAGTGAAATAGCATTCGTCTGAGGGATCTTAAATACAATATCAAGTCAAAAGGATTTCTTACGCAACTTAAATGCTTATATGATTTTCACTTTTCAGATGTTTTCATCTGTGATTTTAGTGCTTTTTATGTTACCATCATAAAATCTTATTAATTTAGTTTTACTACAAAGACGGAAATGATACATAAAGAAGTGTAAAGTTCAAAGTGTGTGTGTATGTTTGTTTATTTTTCCTTTAAAACGGCATAGTCCAACAGTGGCAAGGGGATATAGCAAGTTTGAGGTGGATTCAGGAGTCAAAAAAAATTGCAGTCAAATGGTGTTGCATTGCCTTGTGAGGACTTCTTTAGTTTGGAAAATAATGTATCATTTTAGGTTGTTTAAAAACCAGAGAGAATCTGAGTAGCGTAATTATTGTAACATACACATTGTTCTTGCATGTGTCCTACTGTTGAAGATACCTAAACTAGTGAAAATATAAGGAACTTCAAGTTCCGTTTTCATTCAGATGTCAGAACTGTCACGATAAATTAAATGAACATATAAATTGTGACACTGTGTAAAGTATTTTTCCCAGTTATGTAACTCTTAAGTGAGAGTTAAGAAGAGGCTGATGAAGTGACTGTTTATTAAACTGTGTTTGTTGATATAAAAAGAACTTATTTGGCAACAGAACTTGCAAAAGAAACTCTGTTTGTGGTTATAAACTGTGGAGAATAACTATTGTTGTCCCTGAAGGCTTTTTGATAATTTAAATATTTGTGAATGTAAAATAGCTTATGATTGGGGTGGGATTTTTTTCAGGTCTGTGTTTACATGGTTTTGCAGATTGCTAAGCTAGTGGTGAACCACTAATGATGGATATAAGAGAGCACAAGTGTGTTACCTTGAACAAAAGCATTTATAGTATGGCTAACCTGCCATAACTGAAAATAAAAACAGCACTTCCGTTTTTCTTTTTTTAAAGATAGAGTAAATTGTATATTTGCAGCACTTTCTGAAGCCTCAAGTTTTGAAAATAAGTAGTGTCCAAAAGGATGCAATGTGTCAACTGAGTTTTGGTAGAGTAAGAGTCAGTGAAATTTTAAAAAACACTGACACTGTTTCTTGCTGACGTGAATAATGTTACTGTTTCTGTTAAGGGGGATATAGAGCTGGGACTGTTGTATCAATTTACGTTTTTAAGGTTATAGTCATGACTAGAAAGTCCATCAACATTTTCTTCATTTTGTGAGCAGGGATAGTAATGTTCTCACCTTGGATTTTTTTTTTTCTGCTTTCTTCTCTCCTACAGATACAAAGATTTCCTTTACTCAGCTTTAACACAGTTATATTCTTTGTTATAAAAAAGCTGGTATGGGCCTCTATTTCTTGTTGTGTCATAAGACAAGGAGTTGCCAATATAAAGAAAATCCAATTAGAAAGACAACATTTTCCCCATGGTTTTGGTCAGCGAATGGGGCTTTCATTTTAATTGTAGGGGTTCCTAAGAAAATAAATGTTGCTGAAGTGAGTCACAGCTGAGATAAAGATGTTAGTACCCTCCTGTTGAATATTCTTGTTGACTTGTTTGTGGAATATTCTTGTTCCATGTTTGTGGAATCTTGTTTGTCAAAGGTTTAAGATAGTATTTCCACTTATCTTTGAATCTTCTTTTATTGTCTTAGAGCTTGTTTCTATGAAGTCCCTGTAGTAGTCCTGTCTTTGAAGAACATTGTACAAATTAGTTTTTACTGATCTACCTCACTTCTCAGTGAAAAGTCTGTTGCAGTAAATCCACACGCAAGTAATTTCCTCTTTAAGTTCACTGTATTGACGAAACTACATTTTAGTCTTCTCAGTCCGCTGGTGTTTAGGCATACTTGACCAGTGTTTCTGCAGTTGTCTGAGTAGCTTCAGTTTTTCCCGTTCTCTTAAAGTTTAAGGATAGCAAAGAACCAAGCATATTTTCAGAATGAATGTCTTTGGACATCCAGAAGCATGTTTTCACAATTTTCACCCTATTTCTTCCTTTGTAGTAGTCACTTGCCTTTTGACTAGAGATGTGGATCTCTTCCACATCATACAGCTATAGTGATATGAAAAAGAATTTCATTGGCAGTGTGTTCTAGTATGAGTGCCAGAGGATGAAACTTTGAATTTTTAGTTATTCTTATGGGAATCTTTTAACAAAGGTTCTTATAGGTTGCAAAGCTCTAGGAAACTATTTTGATAGTGTTCCAGCACAAACAGCGCAATTGTATGTATAATGTTTAAACTTCAACTAGAACAAAAAGAAAGATTATACCTTACTCAGATGTTATGGAGAAGCCTGAAATCTGATGACATCTATCTTGAGATAGCTGGGACTTCTTGCGAAGGTATAAAATTTGATTCTTCATTAAGTTATTCAGATTATTTTTGCTATCCAGCTTTCATTGAAGGGGGTATCCTCTTTGTCTTGGAAATAATATGTGATACCTAGAAAGACAGGCATTTCTTAAAAACATCCAGCTTTGCTGTGAGCGTTCAGTTTTTCAGGTATACGTTGCATTGTTCTCAAGATAGCTATTATTTTAATGTATCCAAATGTCAAATGATTCTTTTTCAGCTGAGAGAGGGTATGAGCATGGCCTTCCAGAATAACAAGAGGAAGCATAAGACATTGCTGACAGTCAAACATTGGTCTTTTGTCACTGAAGTGCTGCTTGAGCTCGCCAATTAGTTTGAAGGCAGTAGCCCTTTACTTCCTGAAGTTCTGTTGCCGCTGTTGGATGTTGTTGATCTGGAGCATAGTTGTTTACTTCCTCTTCCGTAGAGCTAGTTAGTCAAGCAATAAGTGACACTCAAAGGAAGCTGAGGTAGGCTGCTGGTGTGCAAAAGCAGAGTCTATTGTTCTGAAATTGTTGTCTTAGTTTCTTTATATCCATGTCCATATGTCAGTATTCCTTTTTCTGCCTTATATTGAGTGTTAAGCTCTTAAGGACAAAAATAACCTTTCTCTGTACAGCACCCTGCAGAGTGGACTTCTGTTTTCTGAGAAGGGTTTCCAAGTATCATGGTGTATAAATAGTTTTGTGCCTATGCTGGTGACCAGTGTACTTACCGTAGTACTTCCAAAGCCATCTGCAAATAATTTATAACTGGAACAACCCATTTACACTAAAGGCTCTCAAAATGGAAGTTTTCTGCAGGGTGTCCAAGATAAACAGGAATTGAAAAGGGACATGGAAAAATTAATTCTGAGTTCTGAAGTCGTATGAAGTAGTTTGTAGGATGCAACCAAAATTCCAAGTTTGGCATGGAATATTAATTATATCGTGAAATAAATGCTGAAATACCTCTTTCGGAAAAGCACAACACTCCATGGACATAGTAACTGTTTTTATCGTTTTAGCCTATTTTCCACTGGACTTGTAAAATGAAAGTAGGTGACACAAAGTGATTTATATAGTGTTCTTTATTGTAGAAACAACTATATGCTTTTGTTTTGTGGGAAGCATGCAGAAAATATCTTTCAATATGCAAATTGTATGGTTAATTTTTCTGTGGTGGCAGTGATGAACCTTAGAAAAGCAGCACAGTGCTTTATATGGTGATTGATAAAGATAAGCTGTTGTAAAACAGGAAGAAAGATACTGGAACTTGCAAGAGGCAATAAATTAATATAGAGAAATTACGAAAATATTCTGGGCATTACAGAACACACTTTTTTTCGTGATACTTTAGTGTTACTGATGCATGTTGAGAATTATTTCAGCTGATCATGTAGTTCCTGTGTACCCTCTCAGTCACTCTTGTCTTGCCTGATTTCCTGGTTGTGTATATTGTGAGTTTATGAAAGAGACCAGCCAGATTTCAGATCACAGCTGTGTAGGGAGATGTGAAATAAAATGTGTGTAGAGTGTGTATGTATGCAAAATGTATTAATTTTCTGTGGTGTGTAATAGGAAACTTGTTACATGGAATCTCATCATATAGAGAGCACTGTTGAAAATATTTGGATGAAATCGTACTTTAAAGGGGATTTTTTGGTGAAATTAGCATTTAAAGGTAGTGCGTGAAAATGGAAAACGTTTTCAAAATATTTTCAAAAAAGTTGCAATTAAGATGTGCACAAGGTAGTCCATCAAATATCTATTCTTATATAAATTTATAGTATTGTGTGGTTTTTATGATAGTAGTGTCTACATGGAGATTTGGAAGACCAGACCCCATTTGCCTAAGTTCCTTAACTTATAACCAATTGTTCTCTGCTGTGACAAGCAGTCTAAATAGAAAAGTAACAAGGTAGGAGGAGTATTATTTAACAGCGTGATGCCAGCAAATGTCATACAAGTTCTACAGTATCTGTATCTGGGTGAGTTCTATCACAGGAGGAGAGAAGGGGACAGGGAAGAAAACAAGACAGGAGATGGTGTTCATGAACGGCTTGTCAGCTGAGGGGGTGGAGAAAGTCCAGTCACGCTCTTCAATTATGTGAAGTTTTGTGCTTTGCTGTCTTCAGTAGTGGGCCCCCAAAAAAATACAGGGGTCATAAATTCCTTAATGACAGACAAATTAAAACACGCATGACTTATTTGAAAGCACCGCACTATTGTTCTCAGTTTTGAAGCTGGTGTTGCTGTGCGATTAGGCTGTGGTACCAGGAAATGAAAAACATGCATGTATTGGATCTGAATGGTGGCAAGATAGGGATGAGGCATGGTGAAGAAGTCCCTTCAGATTTTACTTTTTTTATACATGAAGATTTTGCTCTTCAGAGAGAAAGTAACTAGAAAACTTGGGTGTGGGGGAAGAATGAGTTGATGGCTACAGCTGCACAGGGAAGAATCTTTTGGTTGTAATTCTTGGACATCCGCCCAACCACCTCTTCTTCCCACCTGCAGCATGGCTCTCAGCAGGCATATCTAAATGGTATCACCAGCAACAACAACAAGACAGCTCTCACCAACCTTGTTCTGCGTCTTTCTCTATTGCAGTAGAGGAAGGGAAGCCTGCAGCTGCTATCTCCAAAGAGACCAGCAAGGGAACTCATTCTGCCTACTGAGAACAACTCCGCAGATGCGACAGATTTCATTTTATTGTAATACTGGGTTAGCTTGCTGTTATCACTCTATCGCATAACAAATGATAGTGCTTCAGGAGACTATTTAAGACGCTGTGTTATAATAAAGATTCAGTGCTTTCGGGTGACTCAGCCTGTAATGACGCTGTATATGCTCTCCTTTTCTGTTGTGACAGCATTAGTCTTTGCACCTCTTGGGGAAAACTAATAAAATTCACCAGAAAGTAATCTAAGCCCTTTAAATTTTAACTTGAGTGAGACTGTGATACCAGAAAGGGTGATAATTAATATATGTAGCTACTAATTTCCTCCCCATCTATACCGTGTGTCTTATTTAGTCAGCCTTTTGGCTAAGCTTTCTTATTAAATATTTGAATTCGAGTTTGCAAACAGGAGTACAGAATTTTTCTACCACAGAAAATATTTCTAGGGGTTTAAAAATCACAACTGGAGTATGGGGAATATCAGCAGGTTTTTTTCCTTACTTTCTTGCCTTTCTGTTAAAGGTAATCCTGTTCTGAGTAGCTTTACACAGTCTTGTTCTGCATAAAGAGATAATCAAAGGGTTAAACTACCAAATCTGATGTTTATAATTAATGGGTATTGTAAGTCATCCAAAAATATATTCTGATTTTTTTTAAATTTGTTTTTAATGCTTCTCCTCCTCAGAGTTTCTGAACATATCTTAATTCCAGTGATGGTTGCTGGTGCTCAGCACCTTGGGAAAATACGTTTTTAATTGTGTTATAAACACTGAAATCAACTAATATTGTTTCATGCTCCCTCTTTATAAAAAGTTGTATTACCTAATATCAAATTGCTGTAGGCACCTGGCAGCTAGGACTTACCAAAAACATGTACATGGCTTTTTTGGGTTGGCTAACCATAAATATTAAAGAATGGATTAGATTTTCAGTTGAGCTTTGTCAAATTTTTATTGCATCTTAAGTATCTCCTCAGTTATAATTGAGGAAAGAAGTTTCTTCTGAGGTAGCTGAGAAAATCGGCACTGTCTTTCTATGTCTAGTGATTAGCTGAAGTCATTCAGACATTGAAATTTTAATTTCCTATGGAAATGTTAATAATGGCGTGCTTGAGTCATAATGTCATTAAATCTCATTCCAGACAACATTACTCTTAGGAAAATGAGTAGAGTAAATAATGCATACTCAAGCGAGGCCTGCCGGAGCTGCCTAAAAGCAGGTGACAAAGGCAGGTGGTGGTGGTTTTTGTTTGCTTCTCTAACCTCTGATCTGCAAGGGAAGGGGGAAAGGGCTCAGCTGTGTTCTGTCGCATTGAGAACACTTGGTCCCAGTAATCTTTCTGGATGTTTTGCTCAGTTACATGAAATGCAGGGTTTGGCTGGCAGGTTTCACACTAGGCAAGGAATGCCCCTTGGCCTATGCTAGAGGGTCTGGGCCCTTTGCTTCCGGACGTGCGAGGATTCGAGTGGTTTACCAGCCAATGGACTTTTGACAGGCTTCTGTGAAGTACCTACAATGGATGACTGAGATAGCCATCGTGTATTTAAGATAATTTGTAGATGTTTACAGGTGGAGTATTCCGGTACGTTCTGTGGAATCAAATTAAGGTATGCAGTTTTAGAAAATAAGTGAAGAAGGCAAAACAATAATAGAGAAGGGGTAAAATGCCTTTTTTTCATGTTTGGTACAAGTAATGTTCATAAGTAAAGAAGGGAGTATCTTGCCTATAAAATTATTATTTTATATTTAGCGGTAATCAGAAAATTGAACCCTTGTGAAGAAAATACATTTGAAATTAATTTTGAGGCTATTGAGTGATTATGATAGATGGGTGTTTCAAAATATCATATTCATAACAGTCTTTTTTCCCCCTCTGTGGAATGATGGTTAACAGAGAATGCAAGTTACCGAAATGCTTGAGTATGCAGTATACTAGTATAATTTAGTAGCATCCTCTGTTAGCATTCTGATGAGGTGAACATGAAAAATGGGTAAGAAGGTTGCATTATGTTGAACTGTTGAATAGACCAGTACTGGAAAATGATTTTTTGTTGTACTTAATACATTATGTGAGAAAGTTGTTTTCCTACAAAATGCCAGCTATTTATTTAGATTTCTTTTTGTAATGTAGATTGCTGGACTTGGGAGTGTAAACAACTTTTTTATCATTTCATATTCTCTCAGAAGTGCTTTTGGAAAATTACAGTCCAGTTATGTTCCACCTATCAGTCCTTACGTTTTTTAAATTACATGTGATAACTTTTTTACATAGATGGAAGGCATGTGCTGTATAGAACTTCTAGGAGATATTTTTTGCTTGCAATTAAAATTCTTTTTTGCTGTGTACTTTATTTGCTTCTTTCTCTTCTCTCTAGTAGATACCAGAAAAAAATGGTTTGTATGGTGTAGTATGTCACCGTTAGCAAAAATATCGAACTGTAAGATTTTTTTTTTCAGTCATCTTTATTTTTTTTAGTGATGTCATAAGGCCTAAAACCTCTTAATCCCTTTAAAATATTTTCACTGACAAGTTGAGCTCTTATATACTTGAGCAAGGTTTGGATGGGAATTTTGCCTCTACAGATCTGTGACTTAATCTGTACAACGTAGTGGCTCGTACGTTTCGTAGCAGTGTCATCAACAGCACCTTTTTGGTAGTAGGTGCAGTGTTTTTGAAAGGTTGTTTGCCTTGCGTATGTTTTCAACATTTTGAAGTTTACTGTAGGACAACTTGGAATGACTGCTTTGCTCTACCACTCGACCACTTTTTGCTATAGATGTTTTTATTTTCCAGAAGTTCCGGTTTTAATTCCTTTTTCATTGTTAATTAATTTCATAATATAACATGGCAGTATTTTGTTCCTGATTGAAGTTGAGATGACATCAGACCATATACTCAAATGGTAATTAATCTTTCATTTTTTGGAGTTCCTTATAGAAGTAACAGAATGCAAATGCAAATTGCAACTTTTTCAGAATGGGAGACAGAGACTTCAGAGTATCTAGGTGTCTGTGTACAGTATGTAGTTCTCTAGATTTGTAATAATATTTTCCCTTCTGTGGGACAATACTTTTGAAACAATTACTAAAAATTAAAATAGATACTCTCTAGTTTAAAAACAGATGTCTGATTTACCTTATGGAACTGAACATCTTTGCAAAATACTTTAAATTCTCATAAGAGAGAAGAAAGGTTATTAGTGTGCTAAAGACTAAATAATGCTTCTTACTAAATTGCAATGGTATAAAAATATCCTGATAAAAATGTGAAAATATCTTGGACTATCTTTGACCTCTCATTTTCTTAGTTCTATGATAATTTTCCTTATTTGCATGTGAATAACAGGAAAGTGTATGTTTTAATATTTTTTTTCAGCTGTGACATTGAGCGTGTACAGTTTCTTAATTTATTTAGAGAAATATTAAAACCCTTCTAGCATTTCTCTAAAAGTAGATTTTTCTACTAACAAATCTTTGTTGCGATCCCATGAGTAGCCAACTTTTATAGCATGTCTCACTGTGCCAACATTTCTTAACAATCTGTTTTATTTAAAATAATTTTAAAAGCCATGCCTTTTGGCAGGCATATAAAACAAGTATGTGTTCTTAATTTTTGTATGTTTAATGGGAATCAAAGACAAATTCTTAGGTAATTGTGCAAGAATAAGAAAGGATTACCCTTTTTACATGGTTGATCTATGCATGCATTTGGACTTAGTGATAGGTGCAATAAACAGATTGGGGATAAACAGGGAGGATGCAGGAGCCTTATCCGTTGTAAGCCACATCTTGAGTCAACCAAAGAAGCAACACTTAGAACTGAGAAATATAATAAATAAAATGTATACATATATGCTTTGGAATTAATCAGAGTTAGGTAGTTAAACTTTGCGTTCAAGATTAGTCTAAAGACCTTGTTAAATGGTTTTGAGAAGCTGCACATCATTCAGCTTACGTGAGGTAAGTTCTTTCAACAGATGTCGCTTCTTGTAGCAGAGCAGTAAGTGCACCCCCTGACAGAGCAGAAGAGGAGAAAGATTCATAGAAGCTCTGTTTTCTCGTGGATAATTCTTCTAATCTGCTAGTATTTTGATGACTGAAATGCTAACATCATGGAGAAAAAAAGACCTCAAATTGATAAATCCTTTTATGACTATTTTTGCTCTAGCAAAAATAGTTGTAGATTTCTAATAGTTCTAGAAATGTGATCTGATTAAAAATTTTGTAAATTTTGATAGATGCCATTCTCTAAAACTAGCAATATTGCTATTGCGAAGTCTGAAGTGAATGTACATAGTATATATTTTGTTTGAGTAGAGGGGATTTGTCTTTTAATGAAGAATTTAGTAGATGGATAATTGTTCAGCAGGACTGAATACAGACCTCTTTGCTGGCCTTGAATTTATAAGCAGTTATCTAGGGAAGGTATAAAAATGACAAAGTGACCTTGGGAAATGGTATCCTGTTGAAAAGCCTGTCTTAGCAGAATGTAAACCACTTATTTCTGAAGTAGTAAACTCTTACTTGGCCACAACTAGCACTTAATTAGTTATGTGGGGTTTTTTTACTTAATATTATAGTACTTTTATCTTCTTTAGAGAGCTTTCTAGTATACACATATTTTATAACACTGATAGGATTCCTTTGTATTGCATAGATCATTTGGGATAATGTCCAAGATGTGATTCATTGTGATGTTGTACGTAGTTATAAAATATTTGCAGACTCATCTGGATTATTTTATCATGGTGAGATGATCTGGTTGGATTTCATTTTTTGAAGAATTTTGCAGACACTGTCAGATAATTAAGCTCTGCTGTACTTCTTTAATTACTTCTTTGTGAGACTAACAATTTTTGAAAGGCTTAGAATAGGTTAAATGGTTATTCACTGCAGACAGTTTTGATCTGGTATAATAAAACCATGAAGAAACATTAAATACACTAGATTTCTATAGCAAAAATATTTAACAACTACTTGGCCTATAGAAAGAGAAGTAACGCTTAAGATGACTTACTACATCTTTTTTTTTATTTCTGTAGTTGGTATACTGGAAGCATTAATAAGTATGATCTTTTTTCCAGTAAATGTGTAAAAAAAGTCTTTTTTTTTTTTCTTTTAAACTCAAGACTATGTACATCTACTGGTCTAACCATTGGTTTATGGTTGAACAGGTATTGCTTGTACAGATACAGACAAAAAAAGTTGCATTATACAGTGGTCTGTATTTTATATCCAGTCTTAACTCTACCAAGAGAAAGGAAGTTGACTTGGAGCATCATATAAGTGTTACAAAATGCTAAAATAAATACATGAAAAATGGATCTTGGCATGATAGATATCACTTATGTCATCTGTTTTCCAATTTGTAGGGTTTTAATAATGCAGTAGAAGATAACTGAATTGTTTAATTGTCACTTACAATTGTGGCATTGAAAGGTTTCCCAGATAGCATCAATTGTTTCTCTATTTTGTGAGCTTCCTTTGGAAAATGTTTTTAGATTAAATTTAAAAAGAATACATTTAAAAACATATTTGCATTTAAAAATAATATTTTAAAAAATTGGATTTTAAAAATACACTTTTTTTTTAGCAAATATAAGGTTCATCTGCATTAGCATTTCAGTTCTTGAGTAAAGAATCTGCTTTTGAGAGAATGTATTGATTGTCCCTGCTTGAAGCAGATGGTTCACACTGCAGTGCACAAACTGGATTTCTTCAGACTGAGCCAGGAGATGGATTCTGAGAGTGCACCTCATACTCCAACTGTTAATAAATATTCAACCTGAAGAACCAAAGTAGAAATGGTCTGAAGTAAATGCCGCTGGCACACATGTAGGGTCTCACAAAATGCTTGTTCTGCCCTTTAAGAATCTTCTTCCACTGGCCTGCTAAGGTAGGCATAGCTAGAGGGTGGGTGAATAAGCTATTTATTTTGTTTTGTTCTTGTACATGGACACGTCTTCTGTGCTGTTAACTATTCAAACTCTACTTTGAATTCAAGATTTTTGTCTCTTGAATTATATCCCTACAACATTCGAGTTCTTCACATGTTATCTTCATAGATAAATTCCTTCATTCAAATTTATTACATGGAATTTCTATTTACAGCTGTCCTGTAAGGTAGCACAGCTACATTACTTCTACTTTGCAGGACTTAGAGGCATCGATACCAAAATTATGCTTTGGGTGCCCAAGCGGAAATGCCACTTTTCTTGCTTTTTTGAAGAGATTAACATTTTGAGTTAAAACATTTGGTTTAAAGCTTTGAAACACACTGGAGTGAAGATCCACTTGCAGGTGTTGAGCTCACAGTGTGTCTGGGAAGCAGATCTAGACTTCAGGAGTTTTATAGCCAGAAGAATGAGAATCATTAGTGTGACCTACCTGCTTGGTGTGGTGACTTCCTGAGAATCATACAAGAACTACGTGGCAGAGGTTCCAGTGTTCATCTGTCAGCTGAGTGCATTTCTTCATTGCTGTGTTGGACATCGCAATTTCCAGTGTCGCTTCGCTTTTGAAAAGAAAACTCAGATTGAAGGAGTTGATTCATTCCTACAGGGTTTGCTGGAAGAGCCAGGGTGAACAGGTAAGCCAGTGAAGTCATGCTGCCACTGAAGGGGGCGAGTCCAGCCCTCCCTGACTGTTCTGCAAATCATTTAAATACGTTAATACGGCAGGAGACAATACAGCTTTTTCTTCTGTATTAGTTTTGTGTGCCATGCTGATAAGTTAAATTGGCTTATGGAAGTACCTAGTAAGCACCAGTGCTGGGAGGAATGAACTAGAAGAAGGAAGACTTGCACATTTTTCTTTGCCCCCGAGTGCTTAACACCTTGTGGAACCATACCCTTAGTACCCATCTTTGGTATGTTGTCATTCTCTGACTCTGTAAGGAGATGGAGTATGCCTGTTCCCAGTGAAGCTACAGCTTTTTACATCAGTAAAAATTAGTGTTAAATATTGAGATTCATAGATCCTAGTGTAGGTTCTGGGGAAAACATGCTTTGATTTACGATTCTGCCTTAATTGCAACATTCATGCTCATTTTATTATTAAGGCCAAATTGGATGGGGCCTTGAGCAACCTGGTCTGGTGGGAGGTGTCCCTGCCCATGGCAGGGGGGTTGGAACTAGATGATCTTCAAGGTCGCTTCCAACTACAGCCATTCCATGATTTTAACCCTCAGGAGCTTTACCTTGTTCCACCCTCTGCCTAAAATACAACTTTTTTCCAAGTTTGTCTGGTCCTACTTATCAGATGGCTTAACACATCTCAAACTGCACTGCACATGGTGCTATCTGGATGTACATTCTTGCTTCTCTTGCTCTGCTCATTGTGCAGCCACAAGTGCTGTGTGGAGTGAGCTCACACCAAAACTGTCAATTTAGTTGCCATTGGTTTTCAGGTGGATAAAGAAGCTGATCCAACCTGTTGCTACAGGGCCAGTGTGCAGCTAGAGCTGAAGATAGTGAGCAGCCGGTTCTTTTGAGAAACAATGAGAGGTTTACATCAGTTTGTACATATGTATGGTTGGGCTTCTCCTCAACAGGTTGCCTGTCTCGGTTCTGGACACCTCTCATCCACTCTTCTTTGATTGCTGCCTCTGTATTGGCAGAATTCGAGCAGAATCCGAGAGAGCAAGAGAGCCAGCTTTCCTTTCTGGGATCTTGTGCTTGGCAGCTTAGACGTCATAGCCTGAGCATTCACAGAGACCAACTGGGAGACAAGTCTTGATTTTAATTTAATATGTTTTTGGAGGTCCATGAGAATATCAATAGAAGAGTCCCTCACCCAGAATTATCTTGCGGCTATTTTTATTTCAGAACTTGAAAATGCCATTACTGATTAGTGCAATGGTAGAATTGTTATAATTTTAAAATAAGAGAACATGTTTATTCTCTGAACGAGGAAATGGCTGAAGACTTTTTGTCACTCACTCCCACACCCATCAGCTGAAGACCGACCTCCTGACATAGAAGATTTTCAGCCTCCCATTGTTAAAATCAGTCAGGACTCTAAGCGGCAGAAAATAGGATCTTTTGATGAAAAATGATAGATATTTTATTAATAATAAATAGTGCTACTTGAGCAGCTTACAAAAAAAGCAGATTTAAAATCTGCTGCTTCAGCTTCAAACTGTACAAAGCATTACTTGTATTTTGATTTTTTTTTTGAGATGTTTATCTGAAACAGAGTTAAAACCATGCTTATAAAATTCTCTCCTCATAAACCTATTTGAGCAGTTGTGTCAGTATATACTTTTGGTCATCTAAATTTAAAACAAGACTTTTGCTAAGAAGGTCAATGAAACTACTTTCCTTTTGATCTTGCATCCTTGTGGGTGCCTGGATAGTTCTGTAAGAAAAGTTTTGGTGGATGAGTCAGTGCACTGAGTCATAGGCAGCATGAAGCCTGTAGTGCTCTAGACTAACTAATTGGTAACAGTCTCAAATTTAATTAAAGCACAGTTGTCAGCTCTGTGTTACTGATTGACATCCCACTGAAGTATTTTGTTTTTAGCAACTTACGTTAATTGTTCTTTGCTGTTAAAATGTGTGTGTTTTAAGATCTTGTTTTTCTTGAATAGACCTGCCATTGCCATTATCTTTTACTATCCTCTTTATGATTTTTATGGTACTGGCTTTGAATTTTTTTTTTTCCCCTGTTAGGTCACATATTCGGTAATTATGCTCTTTACCATGGCTGTGGATTTACAGATGTTTAGAGTCCTTTGAGGATTTTTTTTAAAGTTTTCTTCATTAAGAACTGTCCTATTAGCACTGATGAATATTTTTTCACTTTTCCTAAACTTTTGTAAGCATTATGCAAAACTTCTTAAAAATGAAAAAAAAATATATATTTTTGGTTTGGCTTGCAGATTGCATTTTCAGTTTTGCTAGTTTTCATTTCTAATGTTCATCTTGTGTTGTACCCTGTTTTATAATAATGAATGTTGTTTTTTGTTTTTTGGTTTTTTTTATCCCAGTGCCTGCCCATCATCCCCAGATGATGGCAGTGATTTCCAATATCATCGGCGCCTTTCTCCCATCTGTGCTTCAGTTCCTTGGGGTGTGCGTGTGTGTTTCTTTCCATGATGCAGCTTGGGGAGGTAAAAAGCTAGATGGGGGCAGGGGAGAGTAGGACATGTCTTGAAGCTGCCTCTTTCATTAAGGGAAAAAAAACAGCCTCAGGGTCTTGGCAGAAAAGCATGATTCAAATTTTTTTTTTTATGATTTGCATTGTTAAAAAAAACCAAACCCTTACTGGCTTTGTGTAGGATTCCTGCTTCCTCCAGCTGAGAGTTAAGGAGTGAAAACTTCAATGGATGGTGGCTTTCTTTGCAACAAAGTTTCTTATTTTTAAAACCTTTGGGACAATATTTTTGAACTTTCAGAAGCTGTCTATGCTACTTCCGTATGTGATAAATACTGAAGCTGGGATGGCAAAGAAATGTTTTTCTAGAGACTTGAGGAGGTAGATGGTTTGATTACGTATTCTTTTTCTCGTGAACAGGTTTTCCTCTTTCCTAAGCTCTTTGGATCTAAAGATCTTGCTAAATCACACAACCATCAGTAAGCCAATCCTGGTTCACATCAGAAGTATACCTGACCAGGGGTCCAGTCTCTGGCAGTGCCCGACAGCAGGTGCTAATGGAAGCCTAACAGAAGGGGGAAACAGAGAATGATTATTTTTCTACCTTGCATTACCTTTAATGTTCCGACAGTAGTTTAAGGACATCCTTGAGGGGAAAAGGAAAAAAAAAAAAGTTGAGGGCTGTATTCATGTAATATAACCAGTATAATCTTTTTTTCAAGTTTGCTCTCTAAAAAAATGTGTTAAAATATTAGCCCTCTCCCAGCAACATGATATCCATAGTCTCAATATTTGCATGAAAGGCACTTTTTTTATTTGTTCTAACTTGATGCCTGTTAATATCATCAGGTTCCCTGAGCTCTTGTATTTTGAGATAAGTGAATCATACCATCTGCTACAGCTGTATAAAAGCAACATTAATAGTCCTCCACAGAAAATTGCTGGAGCCTGCGGATGTTGTATTGGACCAGAGAGATGTGTCCTAGGGGACTCTTTTTCCAGATTTCCTATCATCTTGTCCTCATCTAAGCCCAGTTTCATATAAAGCAGCAGTGATGGAAGGTGTTCTGTTGTCTCCTGAAACAGTCATTCAGTTAGTTCTGAAATTTGTTCTTTGAATGTGATTTTCTTGTTTTTCTGGATTGTAGATTTCCCTCATATCAACTTTCTACTCAGAATGCAAGGCTTACTGATGCAGTTTATTTTCAGCCTTCTTCCTTTCTATAGGATTTCCTCCTTTGTGCATTTTTCCTTTGTCTTCTTTATCTTGATTTTATCTGGTTCCTCTCCTTTTTAGCAGTTCTTCCTCTTTCCCTAATTGCACTCTTATTCTCTGTCAAAGTATCTATTCTTTTGGTTTTGCATATAATTTAAGGTATTTTAAAAACCTACATTTCTAAATAGGTTTAAGGCTGTAACTTTTTCATGTAGGTGTTAGTTCTATTTAATCAGTTTGTGAAGATGTTTTGAATATGGCCACCAAAATAATATTTATCCTGGAAACTAGTAATAAAATTAATTCTTTAAGAGAAAAATGCAGCATGTTTCAAAGCATCTTTTTCAATTTGAAAGAAGCAGTAAAGATGTAAAGCAAAGCTTCCACTCGCCTTACAGTCATTGAGGAGAATAAGCCTCTACTTGGAGGTATCCAATTTCTATATAGAATAAAACCAGATAAAAATCTTCCACTACAGCTAAACTTTTCTTGCTCTATGCAGAAGATTTAGGAAAAGATTTCTGTGGTGGAGACTTGTAGCTTGGATTTTAAACTCAGTAATTTGGGAACTGTCATATTCTGGTTTGTACAGTAACAGCAGTAGTAGTATCTTCAGTGATAAAGTTGTGTGATGCGATTTCTTTGTAAAGTAGTAATAACTCTTGGACAAGTGTATTGTTGCTCATATAATCTTGGTTATAGAGTTAAAAGTGGTGATAGTTTCCTATTTGTTCTCATCCTGTTTGCCACACACCATTTGTGGCATACATTTGTGATACAAATCGTAGAATACCAGGTTGTAAGGGACCTCAGGGATCATCTGGTTTGACCTTTCTTGGTAAAAGCATGGTCTGGACAAGGTGGCCCAGCACTGTGTCAGCTGAATCTTAAAGGTGCCCAATGATGGGGAAATCACCACTTCCCTGGGGAGATTTTCCCAGTGAGAACAATCAGCCGTTGTGGAATAACTTTTCCTCTTGTGTCCGGTTGGAATCTCCCCAAGAATAACTTGTAGCCATCACCCCTTGTCTTTTCCATGTGACTCCTTGTAAAAAGGGAGTCTCCACCTTCTTTGTAGCCACCCTTTAAATGCTGCAACATAGAGATAAGGTCTCCCCTAAGCCTTCTTTTCTCAAGGCTGAACAAACCCAGTTCTGTCAGCCTTTCCTCATACGCAGGCTTCCCACTCCTTTGATCATCTCTGTGGCCCTTCTCTGGACCCTCTCCAGCCTGTCCACAGCTTTTTTTGTACATCAGGGACAAAAACTGAACACAGTATTCCAGGTGTGGCCTGAGAAGCACTGAGTAGAGTGGGATGGTGACTTCTTTATCTCTGATGGTGATGCCCGTGTTGATGCAGCCCAGTATCCTGTTGGCTTTCTTTGCTGCAGCAGCACACTGTTCACTCATATTGAGCTTGTTGTCCACCAGGACCCCCAGGTCCCATTCCACAGAGCTGCTCCCCAGCTGCATAGATCCCAGCCTGTGCTGCACTCCTGGATGATGTTTTCCCAGGTGCAAGGCCTTACACTTGTCCTTGTTGAACTTCATAAGGTTCTTGTTAGCCCATTCTTCCAGCCTATCTGGATCTTCCTGCAGGGTGGCTCTCCCTTCCAAAGTGTACGTACACTTTGTATTTTTCAGCACTTCAAACTTCTTTGGGTTAGGTTATTGCTGGGCAGTATCAGTCAGTTCTAAGTTGGAGTACTGAATATAAAGAAATGAGATTTCTGACCTGCTAGTGGGATTTCTGCATCTCGGTACAGAAGTCTGGAACAACCCACCAGCAGTGGGATTTTCATTTGCTTTAGGTAGAGGAAATGGTCAGGAATGTTTACATATACTAATTAATAAAGTCATGCCTTTTTAATTGTTTGGGACAATGCTTACTTCATAACACAGGCAAATAACTAATGGTGATAATATCTATTATTTTTCTTCTATAATATAAAAGAACATTTAAGTGAAATATTTAGAGATAGTCGTCTCTGTGCATTGACATATTGCATGTTACAGCCAATGGTTTTGCCTTGCTGTGGTACACGGATTAGTTTTACAAATGGTGCACAAAATTTCTATCAGATTAGTTTGTTATTCCAGGTAGGTAAGAGAAAAAAAAAATCATTAAATGGCATCAGGTACACCAGTCTTGGAATTATTTGTTAGTCTCTTGGCTGCTGGTGGAGAGAATAATTAGAGAATTAAGACTTCATTTCAGCAAATGTTATGCAAAACTTGTGTCTTGTTGACCTGACTCTGAGTGGGCAAGAGTAAGTGCTCAGAACCTGGTGGAGCTGGCATTTAGAAAATTCAGAAGATAAATTTTAACACCTACTGAGGCATGAAACAATTACGGTACCAACTTTAGAATAATTTCAGAGGCTGTAGTAGTTAAAATAATTTAACAAACAGTCCAATAAGTACACTTGGAAACATTCTTTTATCCCCGTGTTTTTTATGATTTTGTAAAGAATTTTACAAAGTGGTTTGGGAATGTCTTTATTTTTTCATAGCAAGACAGATTACTCATATAGAAAAATCCTAATGCAAGCAGTATATTAAAATATATAAATATTAAAAGCAAAGGAGTGGAATACAAGGGGCAAGCTATCAAAAGCGACCATGCAATTATTTTAAGCAATAATTAAGTCATGCAAAACAGTGATTCTTATCACAAAAAATGTCTATCTGTACTGTTATTTTAGGAAACAGCTCACAGTTGCTAGTTACCATATCAAACTAAGTTTAAAAATGTTTATATGATAATTTTGATGAAATTAATTTTGAGTAAAACAATGTAAATAATTATAAATGATGGTAGTGTCAATTTTTTTGGTCAGGCATTCTGCGTTACTACTGTTGTGTGAAGCACCTGAGACTTGAACATCATGGCCAGCCATGCCTATCAGCAGACACTGGTGAGAACATGCCATCCCTGAATGTGTATGTACCTATCATGCTTCAAAAATGATTTCTTCTTGAGATGGTTGCATATACATTCGTATCCTGGTTAAGGAGGTTATAGCTATAGTAGTGAATACACTCGATTGACAAGTTGGATTACATCTGTGCATTGACTTTCCTACTAAATACATTTTAATCAGTTTACCTCTGTTCAGAGCAGCTGGGGACAAACGTAACCCATGTTTTTGAATGCAAACTGGATTTTTGTAGTGTATGTTCTAGAAAATTGATGATCACCTCCAGTCATGGGTTCGTATTCTTCCATTTACATCAATGAACATGAAAAAGGAGTGGGGTTTTTATTTTGCAAGTTTAGGAGTCTCCATGACTCCTTTGCAATACTGGTGGCGTATGTGGCGTTCATGGAACATGCTGTCCTTTTTGGTTCCTTTTGGAAGCAACCATTAAATTTCGGTTATGAAACCTACTAGATTTTCATGGCTGTGGTTAAATTAGAGCAAATTTTAATGCTGAAAGAGCAAAAAGGCTGAAAATGATGTTCCTTTTCAAACAAATTCACTTGGTAAATGCCTTTCATTGTCTTTTGTTTCTTAATTTTATTGGTGACACATTCAACACATTCCTCCATTGACAAGTTTTGGTGCAAATACCTGTTGCATTCAGTGCTTTTGATATCCGAATTTTATTCATATTTTGTTTTGGTGGCAAGTACCAGTTGTGTGGGGCTTTTTGTGTGTTAAACTTTTTGTGAAAGAATTCTGTAGGCAGTGATATTTTAGGAGTTCAACAGGCTTACGTTGTTGTTATGTTTACAGATGTCCCTTTTTGACTATTTATATTCTTAGTTTAAAGAATGTAAAATGCCTGTATGCCTTGACCAGAAGACTTGGAGACTGCATTTGTGCTTACCTGCTAGTTAAGGGACTTTACTGTTCTGTCCCCCACAGGCTACTTAAATTTGCAGTGTCTGTAAGTGCTATCTCTTCAGCAGTGGAGCACATTTTCTGTGTTACTGTAAAGATTTACAGTCTTTATTCTTTCGTAAGTTTTAAAATCAGTTATTTTCCCTGGTTTCTTCAACAGAAGCTGTATCAAATTGCTTGGATTTCCAAGTGGATCTTTGTAGTTTCATATCCCATGTTGTGACACGCTACTTTTTTAGCAGAAGTACAATATCTGTTGGATAGAGTAGGGTGAAATCTTCTCTCTCCTGTTCTCACTGAGCCACTTTCATGCAGGTACTTAAGAATAAAATTTCTGATTGCTGATGCTGTCAAAAGTAATTTGCAGAGTTTGGAGTGATATGAGATATGGATTTTTTTGGTAGTGTGACATAACTTCCTAAGAAGAATTCTTTGTAGCATGGACATCCGTGTGACAAGCTACTTCCTTCCCATGTTGCGTCCTGTAAAGGCTGCTGATAGTGAGACTTGATCCAGTTTTCTTACCTGATTCTCTAATTCATTTAATTTTAAACCTGAGGACCATTTAACATAGCAACAGGAAACATGTCCTCCAGTCTTTGTGACACCTTTAAATTGAATGTTATTGAATGCCTTCTGGAGAAAATGTCAATGCTGCAGGCATCATATTAAAATTATACTTCAAACTACTTTCTGTTACTAAATTTATATTTCAGATTTTTTGGAAAGCAGAATAGGATTGGAGAATAGAAAAAAAAAACCTTGCTTTTTTAAAGTAGGTTATTCTTAGTGGAATCTTAAAATTTTGAAGTCATTTTTGCCAAATGCTTTCTTATAACAGAAAATGCTGATTAACGGAGTCATCTAAAGTTTCAGAAATGTAAGAGTTTGTCAAAATGGTCTCAATGAAGCGTATACTTCAGATTCTTGTGGACCCATCCTCAGTGTTTCAGAACTTTATTATTTTCCAGCTTCCTTAAATGAACTACTCTCAAAAAAAGTGTATAGAAAATTATACTGCTAGGAAAAGTGGACATATACATTATTTTTACGGAAAATAAGTTTCAAGTATAAATTGACAGTCATGATTGTGTGCTGTAGTGAAAAACACACCTGTCTTACATTGCTTTTAGAAAAAGCTCACACAGCTGACGTGTTAGGAGTTTGATGGTTTTTAGTCAGTGAACCTTTATTAAAGTTCTAATTTCCTTTTACACTTGTTCAACTGCATTTATGTGATTTTATTTTTTTTTTTTTGTGCTCTCCCTCCAGCGCCATTTTACCAATAGTACTTGGCTCTGCCATTTTTGGTACAATTTATGAGATGCTGGTAATTCCACATTGTGCTGTCACTGTCCCCTGTAACTCTGGTGTGTTGTCATCTTACTACTCGCTGCCGAATAACACACGCAAGTTAGTGAAATGATTTATCATCGACTTGGACAGAAAGGAAATAATGGGGCTATGGTTTGCATTAAGGAATTTAACTCTTCCATGTAGTGATTTTTAGGGTAATGAAACACTTGTGGTATTTAGAGTAGCTATTACTATTTTTGAATGATTCCACTCTTTGGAAGAAAATGGAAGATTGGCCAGCAAAACCTCTTCTGTGCTCTCATTTGTATAGGCAGAGTAACTGGGTGCATCAGCCTGGATGAGGATGGTGTGTGGTTAAATATATTCAGAAGAGAAGAATCCTCCCAGCTTAAAATAAGCTTAATAGCATAACGCATTATGTAAGATTTCATTAAGCAAACAATTGGAAAAAAATGTATTATACCATTAAGATATTTTTTTATTTTGACTTCTGTTTGAGCAGTTGAATGTCTGATATGGATTAGACCACACTGAGCAACTCGGTGCAAGTGCCATGTAAAGAAAATTGGAATGTTGATATACAATGGAGAAAATAACCAGTTATGAAAATCGTCCCGTTGTTTCCGTAACTGGTGTTATATCTTCACTGGTGGTTGCTGTATTCACAGCCAGAATGCTGAGCTGTGTGTTTGACTGCTGTTGGAAAAATCTCTCTCACTTAACAGTTAAGATTTCTAGAGGTTTCTACTTCCATCTGGTCCTGTCTGCCTTGTCCTGACTTGTGTGGTCAATGGCGTTGGAACAAGCTCCATGTTTCTAGGGTGTTGCATTCAGATCAGGAATGTACACAAGCTTGGCACTTCTCTGGATAAAGAACAAATAAGGGAGGTTAAGCAGGATATTAGCTATTAAAGAATGAATCCCTTCCTTTGGCATGCTCTCCTTGTATTTATTTAGGCTTCTCCAAAGTGGTATTAACTCACTATGTGCTATAAAGAGGGAATACGAGTAATTGCAGCTAAGGTGGATTTTTGGGAAGCGTACACAAATATTCTCTGATAATACATCAGCTGTACTGGGGCTACTGCTCTAGTTTATTTTAAGCAGTGGAGGGGTTTGACCTTTCCATTCCCTCTGAACATACGTAGTTGGTTTAGGGATAAGTTACATGTATTTGGTGACAATTTTATTTATTTAGCCTTATGAATCTATACTTTAGGATGTGATAAGTGGAACAAAGGAAATCAACTACTTTTAAATAGTTCCAAACTGAAGCAGTTAATTGTAAACTAGTTTTCTGGTGATAAATCTGATGCAATCAATTTAAAATGTCAAACCAGTTTTTCTCAGAAGATTGAAAGGAAAAGGGAGGGTGTGATGAAATACCTGCAGGTGGATACAGTTTGGGGAAACACTCTTCAGTTAATTTTACATCCGAGCATGTGCCTGGGGTGTCACAGTACCAGCAAAGCAAAGATCAGGACAGCACACGCTTGGGGGTGCAACAGCAGGCAGTAAGAAAGGGTAATTGTATGGTCATGTCTGGAGGAGCTCAGCAGTACTGAATGTGTTGAGAGCTACATCCAAAAAGACGTTTTGGTGGCTCAGATTCTGCTTGTGGAAGAGAAGATTCAAAATTATAATTGCTTTTTAATTTTTCTTCTTGTGCAACTAACTTTTGGATGGAAATATGGGATAAAGCTAACAACTATGAAACTAACGGACCCAACTAGTTGTGCACATTGATTCCAGGACCACTAAGCACTCTAGACATGTTCGTAACATTAAGCCCATGAATAGTCTTTTGGAAGTAAATGAAACTACGTCTGAAGAGAAAGATGTGTTTTAATTGCTTTGCTCTGAGAGAGATGACTATTAATCTGTGTAATTACATGGAATTGTTACTGTTATCTGTATGGTCTTTCCTACTCTCTCACCTATTTTTTTGATCTTAAGTTAGATAAGTTCATTTGAAAAGAACTGTATTGTATGTGTGTACAGTTCATAAAGCGATGAGTTTTGCTAATCGTAATTCCTTTGGCCTCTAAGAAATTATCATGGTATACATGCATTGTTATAGCAAAACTGTGAGTAAAACAATTTATTTGCAGACAATAAATAATAGACAAAGGGAAGGAAGTAAGTTTTCTGTATTTACACTCTTTATTCTCCTGATAAAAGCTGTCTTATTTCCTATGTATTTGTAGGGATTTTTTAAAACAGGTTTTTTACACTGACAGTAGCATGTTAAGTAGCATTGTTCCCTTTTGCTGTATTTTAAACTAATGCTGTTTTAGAACTGGCTGATTCAACTACAGTGTATATCTAATCTGTGTAATTAAGTTAGACATAGTTGCTTTATGCTGCTTCTTTCAGCAAATAGGAACTAACAGAGTTGAGCCAAATCAGCACCTCATTTTTATACATGCTGCCACAGGTAGTACTTACTTCGTAAACAAAGGGTGTTGTCAGAAAGTGAAGAGTTTGGTATGCTGCCTCTCTCCAGCTTTTGGCTTATGATAGTATCTATACTGTCATGTTGAAATACAAGCAATTAGTTTAACAACTCCAATGTAAAATGTAGTTTATGATGTTCTTAATGCACTTGTTTATTCTTTTTGTAATTAACAGCTTAACGTCTTTTTTTTAAAAATAAGACCTCCCAAAAAAATTTGCTTAACTTAGTCACGCCATTGTATTCCATGATTTCCAGCATTGCATCTTATGTTAAAATAAACAAGTAATACAGTTGAGAATGGCTTTTTTGCCTTAAAAAGGAAGTGAAGGGACACTTGTTCAGACTACAGATTGTGGATACATGTTCTTTTTCAGTGACTTATGGCAATGCTGTGGACACTTTAAACATGTTTTATTACTCTAATTACATGTTGCTGATTAAGACTTCCTATATTACTATTGAACCAGCTGTGGGCTTTCCACAAGAGGTTGGAAGTTCCTGATGTTCGATTATATGTTCTGAAGGGCAGAGTTGGGTGCCTTCTGTAATCAATGAATTATATGAAAACTGTATAGTTCTACAAGATTTTTATGCTCATTATTTTTGCAAGTGGTGAACGACTGGATTTTTCTCAGGGTCCGTATTATGTTTTGATTGCTGTATTAATGTAATAAAAAGTATTAAAGTAAATGATAAGTCATACTGCTCTCAGTAGGAGTTTGAACTCATATTTGTGGTAGGAAATTAATCTGGTTTTAATTGCCTGTGAGTCTGAAGTATGTTCCTCTTTGTAAAGCTGATCTCACATAAATATAAATCAGTAACTGCCTGTTCTTTAATTATGTATTAGTGTATTGTACCTGCATACTAGATGAGAATATGAGCATCTCCAGTTACAGTGTATTGGAGGTCATTAAATCTTCTCTGCTCTATGAAGTTTAGTAGTACTGCATTTCTAGTTACTGAAAAATGTACTATGTGTTTGGTGCTTGTTTTAGAGTGGCTATGTTTAGCTACAGTAAGACAATCACTTTATAAGTAACTCCATAGGGATTTTTGACAATATGGAAAACAATTGCTGTAAAACATACGATAAAATTAGAAAAGTATTTTTAAAAAAAATCTGTGATTATAAATACTTTTGAGATCTTTTAATGTAAAATTAAAAATTGTATTAATTACTTGACAATTTTTTTTAGTATTTTATCAATACATGGCTGAATTCTACCATAGTCCAAAAATATTTTATTAATTTCATGGTAAGATGACTAATGTATCCTGCATTCTCAGTAGCAGTGCCTCTTCTTCCCTTGCCACATTACACTTGACCTTTTCGCTCTTCAGGCAGAGATTATTTCTGCTAAAAGTAACGTAAAATTTCTAGAAAGACCGCTGAAATCTGTTGAGACCAAGTGATTTGCAGAAAATATTTTTATTGGATTTATGTTGTCAGTTATAAGACTTAGGTGTCCAAAAGCTTACTGCTGTTTAGCAATAACTGCATTCATGAATTGTAATTGTAAACTTTACTAATACTGTTGTAAATTGTAAACTTTACTAATACTGTTGTTGCCATACTGCAAATACTGCTGTGATATAAAGTATGAATTTGAGACAACACATTTGCCTCTCTTTCTGTCGTGTTTTAACCCCAGCCAGCAAGTAGAAACATGCAGCCGCTCACTGACCCTCCCCAGTTGGGATGGGGAAGAGAATTGGAAGCGTAAAAGTGAGAAAAAACTCGTGGGTTGAGATAAAGACAGAGTAATAGGTAGAGCAAAAGCTGTGCACACAAGCAAAGCAAAATGAGGAATTCATTCACCACTTCCCCTCAGCAGGCAGATGTTCAGCCATCTCCAGGAAAGCGGGGCTCCATCACACTTAATGGTAACTTGGGAAGACAAACACCATAACTCCAAACGCCCCCCACTCCTCCTCCTTCCCCCAACTTTATATACTGAGCATGTCCTCCTGGGGCATGGAATATTCCTTTGGTTGGAGCTCAGCTGACAGTTGGGGTCAGCTGCCCTGGCTGTGTCTCCTCCCAACTTCTTGTGCCCTCCCAGCCTGCTTGTTGGCAGGGCGGCGTGAGGAGCAGAAAAGGCCTTGACTGCTTAGCAACAACCAAAAGCATTAGTGTGCTATCATCACTGTTTCTCATCCTAGCTGAAACCATGTAAAAAGCATTGTAAACAAGGCTGATGGTCTAATCCCAGAACATGATTTCCGGTGGTATTTTAACATAGTTCTCTATTCATGTATCCATTTATGTGATTTTTTTTTTTTTAGTTGTTTATAAATCTTCACATGGCTGGAACAAGGTCTGGTTGATCAACACAATAGAAAAATGACTTACGCAAAAATAGTGTAATATCATGGCATGACAAATCTTTTGATCAGTCAGCAAGATATGGGGCATCAACCAAGGTCTGGAGGTACTAGAAATCATTTGGCTGTTAGGGTATGCTATTCTGCAGCGCAATGTTTTGTTGCTACAGACAGTCTCTCGGCAGCATATCTGTGCTTCGAAGTAGAACATCCCTTTTTATAACATTTAGCCTACCTTCTTGCAGTATCTAAAGGAGGCATTATCTGCATGGTGTTTGACATGTCTGCGTTAGAGAAGCAAATGCTACCTGGTAGGCTAACATGAACTGGCATGATAAGGGCATAAATCTGTTGCACGGTTGCTCGAGCTCTGCTTCTAATGATTTGTTCTACCCGTCAACCCAACCGCCTGCAAATAGGAAAGCATCTAAATTCCAGGCTACCTTTGGCAACTCTGTGCACTGCATCCCATTTCAGTGCTGTACTGAGCTGTTCATATCCTGGGCAGGAAGCAAGCAGTTAGCAGGCGTGACCTTTTCAAAGAAATACTGGTCCTAGAGCTGAGGTAAAGTAGCCCGAGTTCACTAATATCACAAGAAAAGCTGGTAATATGTCATGTTCTACTGAACATGCCCCAAGCCTGCAGTTCTTAAGCAGTGCCGTCTTTGAGACAAAAGACAGGTAATGTAGTGGAGCTGGAGGACAATGTTGTGTCTTAAGCCTGTTGAGTAAGAAGTATGAATAGCCTGATTATGCTTTACAATCACTTTTATTTTTAAAAAGTGAAGAGAAATAGCTACAGAGTATATAATATGTTTGATTTGCAAGTCAGCTGAGCTTCAGTATCCTAAAGAACAGAAGTAATTCTTTTAAATCACATTGTTTTCCTTCTGCCCAATTCCACGGAGAATGAGTGTGTGTGTGTGTGTTAAAAAATAAAAACACCTCGAAGTACTTCAATTTTGCACAATTGAAATAATTGGAAATGAAAAATGAGAGGACCAAAATAGTAGCAGAAACACCGTGGACTTTTCTGAATACATACTATAACAAAGACTTCAATTACATGATAACATTGTTCAGAGTCTTTAAATTTTGAGCTTTTGTTTTGTTTTCTTTTTTTCTTAAACCTTTCTTATGAAATGGAACTTCTGTTATAAACTTTGTAGAAAACGTTGTGCTTCATAATGTTTGGAGGCTAACCTTTCCTAAGAGATCACAAATGCCATGTTATTTTGGATTTCTGCATATATAATTAAACATTTTGCGTTTAGATGGTGAGTTTCAGAAACCTATTTTTAATATATTCAGATATGAGTTAGAAAGTATGAAATTAAGGAGTAGCTTAGAGAAGGATAGGAGAAAACTTGCTGAATTGGTTATTGGAAAAATGTTATAAGCTTATTGCATGTTAAAATGTTAAAAACAAATGGGAGATTATTCTCAGATCACTGCCTTTTGACTTCCTCTTATAGAAGAATAATAGATCTGAAATGTATTGGAAAATGTGTAACTTCTTTTGAAATATCCGTTACTTAGTAGGGAATATTACATGAAGTAATATTACTAAGTGAAAACTCTTTAAAGAGTTCAGATGATTAGATTTTTTGGTGTTGAAGGTAAGTTACTCTTCTTAACAGAACTTTCATAATGTAGTTGAATTGGTAGCTGTGGACAATTTATGATCATGTAGTTATGCTTCAGCCAAAGGTGAGTAATAAACACATACTATTTTTCAAGGCAATTTTTTTCTTCTGGAGCATGCCATGGGTTTTGGGTAGGTTTTTTTTGCTTGGTTGGTTTTTTTGGTGGTGTTTTTTATTTATTACGGTGGTATACTCAACACCAAATTTTGCATACGTTTACGTTAACTGATTTTCATATAATGGTACAATTAGCAGAAGGACTGTTATCAATGGTTGTTATTTATAATGTTACAAAGTTATTGATTGCCTAATGATAGGAGAACATTTGTGAGATTTCTACACACTGTCGATTTTTAAGCATGTTAGTTGTAAATTGAGTCCAGCCATGAACTTCAGTTGACAGGAAAAAGACTCCATATGTCTTTCAGACGAAAAGCGATCCTACTTCCATTAGTCTCTTTTAAATAGATTGTTTGTTACCAGAATAAGGTGTTCCAGAGTCAACACCGACATTTCGGATTGTTCTGTGTAACTGAGCTGGTGTAAGTGACTTTACCCACGTGTGACTTTGCAATGGCACTGCAATTAATAGGTTTGGGGTTTTTTTTGTTTGTAAACGTCAATTTAAATAAGTTTTTAAAGAAACACTTTTCATTTTCATTCTTATATAAATATGTTCGCAGTGACCTACGGGAAATAGTTCAACGTTCCTCTTGAACTATATTCTTTTATTTGCTGCACATAACGACCATCCTAATTTGTCAGAAATAAGTGTAAAAATAACTTAAAATGCAAAATAATACCTGAAATAAACTCTATGCAAAGAGATTGGAAATTACTTCCTTCTTGTCTCTGACAAAGTTATACCTTCATAGTGCCTTTTAAATTATTGTAAAATTAAAGTTTAGCTTCCTGCTGGTTGTTATCACTTTCTGAACTGTGTTGTTCAGAACAAGTGTTAAGAAAAGACAGTCCTAAATTTCTTTTTTCTTTTCCATTAGATTTAGTCATAAACATGATCTATCAGAACTACTCCAGCAGTTGTTGACATGTGGCTTCAAAAGTGATGAGCTGCGGAACAAAGATTTTCTGCACGTACCTCAAATAACATCTTTGAGGCTCATGTTAGAAGTTTTGCTGAACTTTGCAAAAACTAATCTTAAAATTTCTTTGAGAAAGGTCACAGTCCACATGGGAAAGAAGATGAAGTGGATTAAAGGCAAGTGCTGTAAGAAGTGTGAATGTTGAATATGTGATAAATGTTAGGGAGAAATGTTTTTTTCTGTAATGTAAAAAAAGAAAATTAAAGAAGAATAGCATAATGTGGTTAGTTTGCCTTTTCAATTACTGTATTCAGCATATCAAAACAATATTTTTAATGTGATTGTCTTTTGCGAGCTGTATGGGATAATCTGTACTGCTAAAATTTGATTCAAAATCAACAGTTTGTGGAAACCTTTATAATAGGCTCAAGTTGTACATACTTAGGAGGTGACGTGGAGAAAGAGGGTAGGAGAACTGTACTGGTCACCTCCTCCTGTTGGCGAACAATTAGAATAGCGAAAAAACCCAACACTGTTTTGCTTTCTTCTAAAAGGCTTTGCTGCACAAAACAGGTGCTTTTTCCATTCATTCAGTTTATTATGAAAGTGTCTGAATTAGAGGAGAATGTCATCTCAGAATAATTATCTTTTCTGTTGATTAAAAATCACGTTCTGGAATAAGTATGTGGTTTTCGTAGTGTGGGAATACTTTAAATCACATTGATCCCAGAAATAGCTTAACTGGTTCATATGAAACTAACTCCTTGCCATGGTAAGGCACCGGGGTAAACTAACTTTTAGAGCTCTGTGGTATGTGGTTGTCCAGCTTCTGCGCCTAATTAATTTTCGTTGTACAGTGTAGAATGTGTGTATGTACACAGTTAAATGTTTGTGAAGCAAAACTGTTAACTTCAGTTTTTGGAGATGATTGTCAATTACTTTGGATGAAATGAATTAGTATAATTATTCTTTTTTGGCTTAGAAAGCTAATTTTATCATCACTACGTATTACATAAATTTATTGAATGTCATTTTTTTACTGTTCATTGGCATGCATGTACCTGTTTCAAAGAAAGGTAATCTGTAAAGGCCTTCTGAACTTTTTATATGTATATATATATATCTCTATCTATATATCTCCTGTACATTAAAAAGAGAAAAGGAAATCATAATATTTTTCTGTTGCTATAATTACCTTGTACAAGTATATTGCTGAATGTTGCAACATGGGAAATTTATTTCAATTAAGATAGATTTATTTGTATTTTCTGAAGACATTTTTGTTTCTTGATCCATCCACTTGGGCAGTTATCTTGAAATTAAGGCACGTGAATATGCCCGTAAATTCCTGTTTTTTAAGGTGCGTGGTAACATCATATTGTAAAGCATCTTGATGCAGTAAAAATGAAGAGGAGTTGAAGAAAAACCTGCACAGTGTACAAGCAATGATACTTCTTTATTGTATCACAAAGAATGTCAGAATAGCTGTTAAAAAAGCCTGAATGAAATGTTTGTAACTTCATTCTGGTAAGTATTCTTGATTTCAAAGCAACGGAGCCTTTTCTCCTATCTTCTGTCATATTGACCAGATATATTTTGGGATAAAAAATTCTTGCTCATACACTGAAGTTGTACTTGGTCTTCTATTGAAATTGAGAAAATGAGTTGGAATAGGATGAGCCATATTTATTTGTTCTTGTCCCCTACCAGCTGGGAAGAAAGAGAGTGCAAATCAGAACAGTTCTAAGATTAATATTTTTAAGTTGTTTTGTTAAACACTGTAATTTTTCAAATGGTAGTTCTTCCTGCTATTAGCAATTTGTATATGTATGTATATTTATGCACGTGCTAGCTGTATTCTTATTAATAGTCTCTGGGGGTCAGAACTGATGCATTCACACCCAGAGGTTCCCATTCCTTCTCCATGCATAGCAATCTTAACATTTGTTATAATTCTGTGTAGAGGGTGGATGTGGAGTGACTGTGGTTTTGGGAAGGTTGCCTTCCTAAAGCAGTGTTTGCCACTAGCTCCTAACAGAAGCTCATTTAGGATCTTGGGCGTTCTCAGTCTGGCCTCTTGGCTGCAATAGGATTGGCAGTCTCGTTGATGGATCACCATCCTCTTCCATAGTACGAGTAAGTTCTGTTTCCTGTTTTGGTTTAACAGAATCCCTACTTTTAGAAGCTTGGAAAGGATATATTTTTCCTTCCTCTTAGCATCACTTTTTAGATTTTTACTTCTGATTAATTTTCTGTCTATATTTATTGAAACTGTAGGTTCAGTGAGGTGGGTATTAACAAAGGCCAGCACTGAGCGTTAATTTTCAATTTGGAGCTGGTGGATCTTGAGCTTTGCAGAAGGGAAGGAAAAGACTAAGGAACTGAGAAGAGACTCTGCCTTTTCCCGCTGTGAACCTTAAAATATGTTCCCAAACGTTCTCTACATGTACAAAAATAATAAATTAAATAGTAACAATAGTCTATAGGCTTTATCCAAGAAGCATTTACTCCACTAATTATTTTAACAATGTCTATATTCATACGTTTGCAATGATTAGTTGTGAAAAATGTGGTAATAAAAGCATAAAGCAGATCAGCTATTCCTTGAAAAAAAGCACTGCTAGAAAAAGGTTCCTATAGAATTCCTTGTCACTGCTCCCCACTTCAACTCGGTTTGTTATTCTCCTTACGTGTATATGAAATAGTTCAGTGTATTAAAATGGTAAGCTGTGGCAAATTCAAGATGTTGGAACAGAGGTCAGATATATTTATACTTTAATACACTTAGAGTTGATATTTGAAAAATAAAGCAGAGTAGAAAACAAGTTGTGTTGTGACAATGAACAATTTCTGTTGTGAATAACAAGGAAATTCAGACAACAAGTGTAGAGAACATGACTCATCATTGAAACACCAGGAGAATGAAGAGGCAAAAAACATCTTGCAATGTGTTGATTATTTTGTTTATGATATTACTTTTCTGTTCCTGGGATTTTTTTTCCACAAAGCGATCAAACAGATACAAATAAAATAAGAGTAAGTACTTAGATACCTACCAGCAGTGCCTGGCAATGCAGTAATAAATTAAATATTTATTGTTAGCCTTAACAAGCATCTCAGTTCAAAATACAAGCATACTAGTAGTTTGACCTTCTTTGCATTTACAAGAAAACACCAGCACTCATTTCAAATGTGGAAACTATTATTGTGGCGAATGTTGGCTTGTCATCCCACTAAGAAGGATCGGTTGAAAGCAGAGAGAAGCACTGTGACCTAGTCGTGATTGGCTTGGAATACACTAGCGGATGGTGGCTTTAGTATCATACAAATACTTTGCTCTCATCACATAACCATTTATTTTTGTGAACTTATTTTTGTTAAATATCTAGTATAACAGTATGTCAAGAAAAAATATTGTTATTTTGACGTTTGTCTCAATTGCGTGGAAGAGTCTTTCTCCATTTTATTTTTCTTTCTTCAAGTAGTAGATACCAGGCATTTTCTTTTCTTCTAATGAGCTGAAAAGTTAGGTATCATAGCTTGGATGCTGGATAGTTGTTCTTCCCTTTTTCTTTGCAAAGTTTGTTTCAAATAAATCAGTATTCTGGGTTTGTGGTGGTTTTTTTTTTTTGTTTGTTTCAAGCCTGTAAAAAGTAGAAGGAGTGCCATTTACTTAAAAAAAAAAAAAGGCACTGAAAAGATACTAATTTTGTAATTGTTATTCTTTCTAACTCCTGATTTTTCTTCTGGAAGATGGCACATGGAGGGTGAGGGACTGGGGCTGTTTTCTCAGCTGTGGCAGCAGGGATTGTGGATGTATTTCCTTTCTCTCCCTCCCACAGGAAAGTTATGTGATTCTAGTTTATTGTTTGTGAAGCCTAGTTTTGGGTGGAAAGACCTCCAGCAGGCACGTATCACTGTTAAAATATTATATTCATATATAATATTGACAAGGTACTTGGTGAAGTGTGTATTTTTTTCAAGTTAATTTTTCTTCTGCTCATATTTTAAACTTTGCATTCATATTGGTTTCTATTCTGAAAACAGCAGTACTCTTGGCTTCCTTTTTTGCACATCAGGAAGCCTGTCCTTCCTGTCAGCTAAAAGAGGTGCCTAATTAAGTAGGATTCTTTTTCGCTCTTTTGGATTACTACTGAGTAACGTTTTCATGTTAAACTACACCTGAACCCTTTTTGATACATATATTGCAAATGGCGAAGTTGAGTTACTGCTGCATTGTATAGAGGTCATGCGTTGTAATATATGTAATATCGTTCTGTGTGACTCACATGGTAACTGTCTTCATTACCTTCCAAGTGATTTGCTCATGCTCTTTGATGGGCCTTACAAGCATTTAATTTCTGAGGAAGATACTCCAACAAGCGTACTCTGAAGGGTACCGCGAAATGTTCTGCTCACTACGTTATCCTGCTATACTTGACTGACTGACAGTTAAAGAAAAATTTCTTTAGACAAAAACGGAAAAATGCCACAAATACGATACGAGAGCATCAGAAGGGTATAATTGTAGGGTTGTCTCTTCTGTGAATGTGTGTAAGTCTTTGAAGGAAGCATGAAACAGAGGGCTGGAGGAAGGAGCTGTATTTTTTCAGGAAGGCTGATTTGAGATTGTTTTGGTTTGGTTTTTATATCTATATTTTTTTTTTAAATCAGTGAACTTGGCATTAAGGTGGTTCAGGTGATGACACTTGCTGAAGGAAGAAAGGATGGTGACTACTAATAGAGAACAGGGTTGTTGTTTTTTTAATAGGAAAAAAAGTGGATAAACAGGGCTGGGGGTTAAAGAAAAAATAATTAAGCAGTGCAAGGTAATTTTTTGGGGAACAAAAAGCTCTCCGTTTTTTAGAAATAATTCCTGTTATCTTTTGGAAGAGCAGTGGACAATCTGTACCAGTTAATCATAGCATAATAATGATCTTTCGGTATCATTTAAGCATGAACAAGGCGAGACCCAAGTTTGTGTAGACCAAAAGGTAAAGAGCAGAAGTCTGTCATGTGGTCAGGGATGGAAAAGAGAGAGATTGCTCATGAAGTACTGATATCTGGGATAGAAGACTGTTTGACATAGTACTTCATGTACTATTTTCCAACTCAGGATGTCTTGGGTATTTAGCACAATTTGTCAAAGTCCTTTTTGAGACTATGTCAGGGTTGCAAGAGAAAGAAAAAGCGTTTTGTGAAAGATCAGCTCATCACCATGAACTGATTGAAAGAATTAAGGTTAGTAATGCAAAATAAAGTTGTACATCTAAATGAGGACTTTCAGAACATGACGAAGTTCTTCCCTTTACGAAAGAAAGCAGAGACTAGAAATTACTGGAACTAGTGAGAAGATTTTATTTTGGGTATTTAAAATATAAATCTCATGTAGTTTCAATTTATGTGTGCCATGTTTGAATTTCAGTTTTGTATCAGTTCCACAATATCATTTGGTTACGCAGTAAAGGAAAAATAATTGCAAAGGCTATCATGTATTAGATGCGGAACATAATCATAAGTGGAATTACAAGTGACTTCAGTAACAGTGAAATGAAGTACTAAAAGGTATTTATTAGGAGATAGCTTGTCAGTGAAAAGTCTTGTATACAAAAATGAGGAAGATGAACTCTTTGTATCTCTATAGCTATCTTAAAGCTAGTTGTAAAATGAAGGCTATAAAGTTTTTGTTTGTTGCTGTCTGTATGTCATGAAAGAGCCAAATGGTTTCTAAAACGTACAGTCACAAACTGATTATAAAATTCCCGAGGGGAACTCTGATGGGGCTATCATAACTTAACAATGGAACGGTGAGTCACTGCAGGAGGAATTCATGTAATAATCTTTTCTGGTATTTATAGGACCAGGAGGATAAAATGTCATTTAATTTTATTTGATTAAAAACTACGAGGCAAGAGAGAAAGAGGAAGAAAAAATGAAGCATCTTTCCTTTATTTCAGGCATGAAAGATGAATGGATTATATAAAAAGCATATTATGAAGCAATATAATACAGTGATTAATGTCAAGTTTGATCACTGCTCCAAAACAGTTGTGTTAATAATAAAATTATTTTATTTGATTACTTAAGATTATTTTTTCTTTAAGTTCCAGATGCAAAATGTTGCATTTGAGTGGAACAGATAGATTATGAGGCATCTGTATGAGTTCTTACTTGCCTAGTTTAGGCATATGTATCTCTGCAGTTCAAAGATATCCGTGGAAGGTCTTTATCTACCTTAAAAACTTATGCCAAAATATACTTAATGTAGCCTTAATTAGGTTCGTTAGGATGCCAAAAATGCTTTAGCGTATTCCATTAGTGCTGGTATCCAGCACTGTGTATTTAGTCCTGCAGTCACTTCTGCTTGAATCAGACCTGTGTCATCTCTTACATAGTGCTCCGGATTGAAAGATCATAGAATCATAGAATCCTTTAGGTTGGAAAAGACCCTTGGGATCATCAAGTCCAACCATCATCTCCACTCTACAAAGTTCTCCCTTATACCATATCCCCCAACACTACATCTAAATGACTCTTAAACACATCCAGGGATGGTGACTCCACCACCTCCCTGGGCAGCCTATTCCAGTGTCTGACCACTCTTTCTGTGAAGAATTTTTTCCTAATGTCCAGCCTAAACTTACTCTGTTGCAGCTTGAAGCCATTCCCTCTTGCTCTATCGCTAATTACCTGTGAGAAGAGACCAGCACCAACCTCTCTACAATGTCCTTTCAAGTAGTTGTAGAGAGCGATGAGGTCTCCCCTCAGCCTCCTCTTCCTCAAACTAAACAGTCCCAGCTCCTTCAGTCGCTCCTCATAAGATTTATTCTCCAGGCCCGTCACCAGCTTCGTTGCCCTTCTCTGCACTCGCTCCAGCACCTCGATATCTCTCTCATATTGAGGTGCCCAGAACTGGACACAATACTCAAGGTGTGGCCTCACCAGTGTTGAGTAGAGGGGGACAGTCACCTCCCTCCTTCTGCTGGTCACACTATTTCTAATACAAGCCAGGATGGCACTGGCCCTCTTGGCCACCTGGGCACACTGCTGGCTCATGTTCAGGCGCTTGTCAATTAGAACCCCCAGGTCCTTTTCTGCCAGGCAGCTCTCCAGCCACACTGCCCCAAGCCTGTAGCGATGCATGGGGTTGTTGTGGCCCAAGTGCAGGCCCTGGCACTTGGCCTTGTTGAAGCTCATTCCATTAGCATTGGCCCATTGGTCCAATCTATCCAAGTCTCTCTGTAGAGCCTCCCTATCCTCATGTAGATCAACACTCCCGCTTAGCTTCGTGTCATCTGCAAACTTGCTGATGCTACACTCTATGTCCTTATCAAGGTCATCAATAAAGATGTTAAACAGAAATGGTCCCAACACCAAGCCCTGAGGGACATCGCTTGTGACTGGCCACCAGCTGGATTTAACTCCATTGACCACCACTCTTTGGGAGCGCCCATCCAGCCAGTGCTTGATCTATCGTGTTACAGTTGTCTACTGCTGCTTTGAGGTTTGGTTGGTTTGTGTTGGTTCTTTCAGAAAGGGCTGTATAATCTGGTGACCATGTGGTTATTCATAGTGAACACTTGCATGAATTCTCAACTAAAGCTTTTAGATGCTGTCATAATATTGAGAGCTTGTCACTATGTCATGGTACAATGATCCTCATCCTTTCTCTTCTTCTCTCCTTTGCACTACTCATATTAATTTTTGGTTTACTTCTGTATGGTTCATGAATATTCAGCATGTATAAAGCTTAAAGTTTATCAAATTTAAAGTTACTGAAAAGAAAGGCAGATGTGTGTGAGGAAAGGTGAGACTGTTAAGCAGCATAATAAATATAAGTATTCTTGAATAAGCCATGAGATATTCAAAAATTCATTTGGAAAGAAAACACCCAGTATTAAATATTGCTTAAATAGCAAAATTGTCTGGATATATTCTTGGCCAAAAACGTCCCTAACTCATCATTTCATTTTCTGCTGTTCAAATGTGATGAAACAAAGGACCTTCTCCATAGTACAGAAGTGTTGGTGAAAGGCAGGCACAAAGGATCAAATCTTTGTAATACTTCTAGAGATCACCAAAGAAGAAATCAGATATTTAGAAAACAAACAGATGTGCAAAAAGAAGCAAACTGCTAAACGTATTGGTGAGGAAAGACTATTTTCTGGAACTTCACATCATTAGCGAGTTTAAGTGGAATAAAATTATTATTACAAACTTTTTTGTTTTAAAGAAGATATAAGTAACTGCTTCTAGCACTCACTGTACCTGTCTTGACACTTTCTGACGCATTGTAGGCTTGTTTCAGGAAAAGCAACGTTGAGGTTTTCAAAAATTTCAGTGCTAGATTTCTAGCTATGATATCAAATAAGAGCATTTCTTCTTTTTTTTAAACAAAATAAAACAACCAAACCCACCCCAGAAGATGTTACTTCTGTTGATTAAACGTATTTTCCCAAGAGGAATTATGATGTGATTTCGATTGGTTTTGCTTGTTTCGTGTTGCTGCAGAATAAGTGCTAACCCTAAACGACACTTGAGACTCTTGTGACTAAGTTTTTTGAGTGCATTTCTGAGTGGGTTAATCCTATGCAAGAAATAAAAAGGTGGTTTTAGTTTTCTGTTGTTCCTTCACATTTTTCTAAAGGGATTTTTCTACGGAAATAGAAGATAAAAGTGAAGGGTCTGTTTCTTGCTTATGTACATTACTTCTGGTAAGGATTAAATGGAAATAACTTGAGGGAACTCAAAGAACATCAGATATTTCTTGGAAATTTTAAGAGTAATTTAAGAGGATTTGTATATTTTCTAGATTTCATGTTATTTATTGCAATATTCTAAGCAAAATGCAGAATTAACAATTACACTTTTATATTAATAATTTTCATTTAAGAGAGATAATACAAATTTTGCTAATTAGTTTAATATCCTACTCAATAGCCAGTAGTGGATTTTTACAAGGATAGTATAAGTAACAGTACAGTGCAAAAAACCCATACTGAATGGACCCTCTCTGAATCTGATCAACAGTGATAATGTGAGAGCTTATAGAGAAAATAAATGTTTTCAGTAGCTTGGAATTTTTAAGGTATGCAACCTAGCTAAATTCTTGTGGTTAGTTGCATGTTAAAAAATACCTACACTTTTCTGACTGTTTCAGTTTTCTGCTTATAAATCAGTTTCCGTGAATGTACTTTTGGTTTTGTTATTGCGGAAGATAAATCAGAACGCTTAAATAGATTGTGGGAACGTTTATATAGTATGGATATTATACCCTCTGTAACATAACCTTGTCTTATACATACTGCTTACAAAAAAATAAAATTTTATGTCAGCTCTTTATTTCTTTGTATGAATTTTGCAATTTAATATTGGATAATGAGACAACTATTTTTTCCTGCATGAACTTTGTAAAATATTATAGGAAAGTTCTACTTCTAGAGCATGAGCTCTAGAGCTCTAGCATGCTTCCTAAGAAGCATGATGGTATAACAGAAATTAAATCATGACAACCTAAAGATCTTAAAGGACCGTAATTTTCACTTACTTTTATCCACAGTAGAATTGTATTATTAGTCTCATAAATATTCAGTTTTATTATTATGGGATTTCCATTAAAAAGCCTTTATTTATGTTTTCTAAAAACTGTTTCTGAAAAAATGTTTGGGTCTTTCTTCATTGCCTTTGAATTTCTGTTCTTATCAAAAGGGCTTTTGCGGTTGAATCTTAATTCTGTCAAGACATAAGTTAGAAAATTTCCCTTTAAAGGTTGCTTACCTTTGGGGTGGATAATTTTTGTAAATGAGTTTAGTTCACATTAATTTTTGTTTAATATGATTGCGCTTGATAAATGGTCTTCAAAAACTGTTTCACATAAAAAAATAATTTGAGAAGTGTAAAAAAAACCAAGAAGGGGTTCATATTGAAGGATATGGAGAATTTGTTCTTCTAGTTTATCTTGCATGGAGTCTGATTTACACACACACACACACCGAGACACACACGCACCCACCCACCCACCCACCCAGTCAACAGAGGTCAGTTAAATCAACTGAGAGGAAAGAGTTGTGGGAATTCAGAGATGCAGAAACTAGAGAAGATGCTGTTCAGTCGCATTTCTACTTGGATTTAAATACACTGTCATAACACAATAAAAATCTGTCTCTTTCGAAACTCCAGTATGTTTTCCCTAGAGTATAGAATTACAGATACTTTCCTAGTAATTCGAAAAGGAAATATTTCCTAAGAGAAATTGCAGTCATACAACCTCTGCATTGCTAAGTGAAGAGTCAGTGATTTCTGTCAACAAAATAGTTCTTGACTTTTTAGGCAGTTAAGTACCTGTGTTGTGAGGCCAAAGGAGGAAGGCGCGTGGGGCAGCTTCTAGAAACATTACTGCTGTTTTACCGATAAAAAAGACTTAAACCAGCATTAAGTTCTACCTGATTTTCTTGTGTTTCTTCCATTAGTGGAATCTTATAGCCCAACCTGCCTTGGTTCAAGGTGGTTGTGTCCCAAGTCGTCGTTTCTTAGGAAAGTCTCAGGAGCAAAGCCTCCTGCTCAGCCTGCTGCTGGTTAAATGGACTCTGACTACAGAAACCTCTCTAGGATGAGCCTACAGAAACTGCAGAGCTGTCAGGAGAGCAGCGTTCACCTTTTCAGAGTCTTATCTTACCTGTCCTTCTGCTACTTCCTTCCTTTCTCCTGTTGAGACCTGCTGTGCACCAGTTGCTCGGTCTCCCGTCTTTGCAGGCAAACCATTTGCTCCAGATATTCTCCCCCATGATGGGGCTGGACGTTAACCAGCCTTTTGAAGTCACCTTATCTCTGTGTGAAATTTGATGACCCCATCACTTTTCTCAAGTATGAGATGGAAAGACTTTTTTTTAGTGTGTGTGAAGTTTTTGATGTCAGGAATGTGAAATTTCCATTTGTTTTCAGGAACTTTGAGTTCTGAGAGGCTATAGAAATGTCAGTAGCCAATTTTACTCAGCTTGTGCTGAATCTGTACTTATGTACGATTTAGTAAGACTGCATTCAAAGTTTCTTGAATGTGTTGTCATTTTTAGTCCAGAAGACTGGAGGGGATGGCTGTGTCTGCCTGGTATTACTAAAAATCTTCCAGTCTTAGTTTGTGTATCCAAAAAAACAGACATGGTATATGTTCATGGGCAGTAAGTATTCCTCAGAATTAAGGAAATATATATATTGTTAATCAAAAGGTGTAACTCAAGCCCATAAAGTGTGTCACATCAGCAAACGAAATGGGATTGCTGTTAAGGTGGGTATTCCTATGCTATTTTGCATCTAATTAACACATGTAATGATGGTAGAGAAGATACAGCAGGACTGGGCTTCAGCGTATCTTAGTAACCTAAATACATAGTTTTGTCCTTGCACAGTGAACCCGAAATCAATCGTATTGTGTCTTGAAAACTTACGTTTTCTGTGCTGTTAGGTTAATTATGTGCCTGTGCTGCCATCACACTTTGATCTGTCGTATCAAACTATGAGAGTGTCATTTTTAAAATTGATACACAATACATCAGTCTTCCTTTTAGACCTATTCTTACACAGCAGATGGTGCTGATTATTTCCTATGTCCTGTATATCTTTGTATCCATCAAATTGAGCAAGTCCAAACAAAGCAGTCAAACACGTGTCTTTGCTCTACACTCAGAATGTGAAGAAATGGGAAGAGTATGAAGCTGCAGTTAGCTGTACCAAATGATTGTCCTTTTGTTCTGGAAGGATTGGTGGGTGAAGGCCAGAGCCCCTAAAATATTACTCTGACATGATTGCAATTCCGCACAAAATCTGAAAATATTTCCAAAAAGGCATTGTGACTACATTGAATGGTATGTTTTCCTCCAGCGTATAAAAGAGATTAACAAAAGAAACTTTAAATCGACAATTGGTTTATCACTTTCCTATTCTGAGGTAATGGTGTTGTCTTCCTTACTCAACAGCGTTTCCTTGACATGACGTTTGGAGCCGGAGGTCACACTACAGCTCTTCTAGAGAAAGCCAGCGACATTACGATATATGCATTGGACCGGGACCCCACAGCTTATAAAATAGCTCAGCAGCTTTCAGAGTCGTACCCGTAAGTTGTCTTCTCCTGTCTTAAGTATGATCAAGAGGAGGTTGATACTGTGGTATTATATACACAATTTAATAGAGTTTTATAGTTTTAATATGTAGTTTTCACTGGCTTATTGCAGAACAGCGTTATGTGTTGTATGTACCCTGTTAAATAGGAGATCAATTTATTTATGAGTATTTGCATGGAAATTCTTCTGAGTTTTTTGGAGTTAAATGCATATTCTCTACTCTGTTAATTTTGAGTGTGCATCAAGTATCAAATTTTATATTTAAAAATTGATTGAAAAAAGATTCTTGTGCTCTGCCTGCTTTGAGATGATCCTGACAGCAGAGTTCTACAAAAATGTGCACTTTGTGGTAAATATTTCACAAAAAAGGATGGAATAATAGACTTTTAAATTAAATAATGAGGTGATTTAAATATGGTTTATGACTGTTTTAATTTTTAAAAAACCAAAAACTAATTGTAAATCGGTATTAGGTTTGCTGAATATTTTGCCACTGGCTTCAGAAACTACTAAACAATTTAATAAGCTACTATTTCTGTGTAAAGCTCATGCTTCGATTTTCTTTTTAAATAGAGTGCTGAATTTACTAAATGAACAATTGCTAAATGCAAATTTTTCAGTTAACAAAGTTCTTGTTCCTTTATTCAAGAAACAGCCCAGTCGGAGCATGAGTAGATTCATGCAAAAGTGTGCGATACATAGCGTATGAGCTTTTCAGAAAGTGCTCTTGTTTACATTTGACCAAGAAGTAAAAGTATGTAGATACAAAATCAAATAATATGAAATAATTAATACTTAGAAAGTTTAGGGAAAGTAGGAAGGAGAGGATGATTACTGTCTGGTGGAAAACATTAGAGTAATTATTTCAAAAGCGCTTTTACATGAGAAAAAGCAAACCTTTCCAATAAGGAAAAAAGCAGAAAAGGTGGATAAAGCGGTTGTTCAGTCATGTTTCCCCACGTAAAAAGGAGTTCTGAGGCAGCAGTGCTTTTCAAGCAATGCAGAAGGTATCCCTCACCTTTTCCAAAAGAAAAGGCCAAAAAAACCCACCTATGCATTCCTTTCTTCAAGTGCCATGCTCACATGTCCAGTGGGAAAAATGCAAGCACTTGACACAAAAGTGTAGCTCAGTTCCTAGTCATCCTACTCTGTAAGACCACTTAAATGTATTTCTCTAAATTTTCAGTTCATTGTGGGCTGAAGTGACAGGCAGAGTATACTTATAAATTTGTGGAATTTGTCTCTCAACTGTTATTTGTCCAGAGAATGATCTTTTTGACAGAATGGTGTGGAAATGTTGGCAAGACAAGTCCATTTTATTTTAAACTAAGCCTACAAACTTGTCCCACCGGATGTCATGGGTGTTGTACAGTCTTCTGTTCTTTGTGTCATAGAAAAAAAAAAACCAAATATGTAGTCCAAATTAAAGCTAATCTTACAGCTAATATGAATTTTCAGAAACATTCACAGAAGACAATGATGAACAGTCCTCTGACTCAATGTGTGTTTATCAGTAAAGTATCCTATGCAGACCTAGGTGTGAAGGAAGTTTATTTTCCAGATAGATGAAGGGGTTTTACAAGTATTAGATGTTGTTCTGCCAGTGGCTGACATTGTTAGTTCTCTGCTTGCTTATGTTTGTGAAGAGATGAGCTTTAATCAATATAGTATTGCAGTTGATGCAACTTACTATGGCTTTATAAACAAAAGAGGTCTTCCAGGTCCTATTTCTGTTCATAAAATCATATAAACTTGGTTACTTGGACTCCAGATACAGTGTGGTCAACCTTTGCAGATGCAAGTTATCATTAGAATGAAGTGGATTCTTAAATAAAATATTGTTAAGTCATTTAGTGAAAAAGTCTTAATCGCTGAAAGATGACTGCATGCCACTTGAATATATACGGTAAGATACAGAGCAGTATTCTTATTTGTTTTGGTGTTTTCCCTTATCTCCTGTCTTTCCTATTGGAAAGAACAGCTGGGTCCTTTTTCAGAAGGTAAATATATCTTTTTTCGTAATAGTTTACGTTGAAAATTAAGGTAACAATGTTCACATATGGTATATGTGCTCATTATTAATCTACTTTCCCTGGAAAGTCAGTTGCATAACGCATTGTTAAATTAAAAATGGGAAGGAGGAGGTATAAGTATATAGGTTATAAATAACAGGTAAAGTTAGGGTTTACTTACAAATCAGTTGTAAGTATAAAGAATTTACTTATGAGATAAGGAGGTTTCGTAAATGGTATTTTTTCTTTCGGTATTTATTAAAAGATGGTTGTTCTAATATTATGGGGTTTTGTTGTCTGCACTATGTTAGAAATAAATCTTTTATCATAATTTTATCAGTTTAATTCAAATCTGTGTTGGCATCAAAAGCTCGGGAAATCCATCTAGTTGGCACCTTTTTTCTGGTCAGGTCTACTCTCAGGTAAAATAGTTCCCTCATCTAGTTCACCAAGCAGCCGCAGAAATGGTTGTGCTACCTTAAAAATGGCAATGGCAGCGTGCGGGTGCAAGCTGAGAGAAATGTAGGGCTGTCCCTTCTGTAAGAAGCACAACTGTAGAGGTAACTGGCTGAAGAGCTGCAGCACAGAAGTATAAATTTCTCCATTGTTTTTCTGTTCCAGGGTTGGGGTTTTTTTTCACCTCCTCTGTTTAACACTGCTCTTTTGGGAGAGGTTATTTGACTTCCTGAAGTGCTTCACTTCCTTTGGAGGTGATGGCACAAAGAGGTGAAAAGGCCGTTATGGAACCGTAACCAGTAAAATCTGATTCCCATTATGTCTGACGATGGGAACGCAATGGCAAATCGAGAGTTATACATCAATTGAATCTTCTGTTGCCATTTTGTTCCTACTTAAAACAGAATATTGTACTTGTTTAATTGGGGATGTTAACAAATTCCAGCATATCAACTACATGACGGATCTTGAGTCTTGCAGTAGTATTTGCAGTAGTCCATTCTACCATAAAAAATTCAATTCTAAATATTCAGTGTTAATTGCTATTGCTTATTCTGGCTAGGTACCATTAATAGTCTTATTAAAATCGTGTCATTCCAACTGTTACTCGCTATGAGGCTTAATTTTTTTAAGCATCCTATATTTTAAGTCACTGAGTTACAAGATTATTAAAGCTCAAGTTGCAGAAATATGCCCAAAGAAATGGTTAGGAGATAAGTATGCCTAAATTAGGGGATTTTTCAATATTCAGAACTAATAAATGAACTCCTCCTTGTACTTAGCCGAAAGACAGCTGGAGTAATAAGTCACTGAGTGAGAACGCTGAGGAAAAATAAGTCTCATGTTTGTATTTTAAATGTGTCTCTTTGCTTCTTGATCGTGATTTTGTCAGAACTAAAATCTGAAGAGGGTAGAGTTCCATCTGCAATTCTTGCATTCATTTAGCCTCTCTGTTTATTATTTTTATTTTTTAAAGTATGTAGTGCTGCTTTAATAAGGAGAAAATGGGTCAGGGCCTGTTAGATATTCAGTGTGTGGGTGGGAATCCTTTGACGTGCTTTCTGGGGAAGCCTCTAACTTGGGAATTGCTGCTGAGAATCCAGGAGAACAAGACAAAATTCAGTCAGTAGCAATATATATTACAAATAAACCCTTTCACGCCCACTGAAAGGGAGAGGTTAGAGAGGTGGCTGAAATCTGGCAATTAACCAATATCATTGCAAGCTTTTAAGTATGAGGAACCTACGCAAAGCCTACACAGAGGAGACAATATGTTCTTTTTAATTCTCTGAGCAGAATAAGAAATTGTGCCCCAAAAGTAGGGATAAATAGTATAAAATTCCTCATACAGTTGAACTGCCATTTTATTGTAGTTCTAAAGTAATTTTGAGGCTTTGCTTTCGGGGTTCCGCTGTTTACAGAGAAAGTGGAATAGAACCATCAGCTGTGTGTTGTGTGTTCTGGGGAAAAGAGTATATTTTGTTCAGTTCCAGGCAAAACAGAACTTCTTTTTTCAGTTGCAATAAGCTTATTTTAAGCGCTTGTGAATTGTAGCTGAGTGTGTAATATAATGATGCTTTTGTTGCTCTATGTTATTTATATAGGCTGCTATTAACTTTTGACTGTAGTGCACAAGGGAGGCAATTAACAGTGTGCAATCAAGGCATATTCATTGTAATGATGCCTTGACTATATATTAATAAGTTAATTAGCTACCTATAGTTTTATTTCTTTCTAAAGAATTCTCCATGTATGTCAACATGTGGCTGCCTCTCAAATGCAGGCAACATCGATAAATGAGTTGCTTTAAATATGAGATGGAAAAATGCAATTGAGAGCACTAAAAAGAACTTTAAATGCCATTATATTAAAATAGTGCTCCTCTGTCATTTATTTTGTTCCCCAAAAGGTTTATTTGGATAACACTAGGAATAAAAATTCTTTCTCTTGTTGGTGAAGTTCCAGCTGTGCAGGTTTCAGAATGACAAGGAACCTTGGCTTGCTTTCATACATACGATCTGATCCTTCAATACGTTTAGCTCCTGGTTCAAACTGGGGCCTAATTCAGTGACCCTGACATACAAACCACATGCAACAGCCTACTTTTAACAGTTCTTTTTCTTCCCTTTTTGCTCTTTACATTCTTTTATAACTTGGCCCTTTAGTGCTTCCTTAAAACCTTGCCAGTTTGAGGGTCTGTCATGTTTTATGTAGCGTAATTATAGATGTTTCACTACGAACAGCACATCACTGGAAACTGCAATTAAATCTTTTGTGTGTGTGCTTTTTAATTTTCCTTTCTTTGTGGACATAGTGATTGTGTTTAAATTCATCGTATGGGCTGCAAAATCTTTACCATATACAGACTGCAGTCTAATAATTTCAAGTTCAGAAAGTGTTTCTATTACATTACTATTTCTGGGACAGATAAACTCCTTCTCAATGGTCCTTCCAGAACTTGATATAAAGTTAATTATCACGAACCCTGTGTCCGAAACTGGCCAGTGACATTGGGATGTACCATGGCAAAAATGAAACCAAACGGGTAGAAGAAGCCAGAATTGTGTAATCCCACTTTTTTTTTTCTTAAGAGAAGTGCTAGTTTTCCCTTTTCCTGTAAATATTTCCTAAATTCAAGTAAAGGAGGAAAACAGCTTGCCTGATGAGAAAGGAAAATTTCTTGGCAGAGAAAGGAAATGTTTCTTTTTCTCTGGTTGAAGTAACTTGAACTTGTTAGTTCATGTGTCCTCAGTCCTGTACCTTGTAAGCTTTACAAAGACAACATCTCTTTTTTTTGAGGTACACAACACTTAGTAGTAAAGGATGCTGAAAAAGAAAAGTGGGGAACTCTTATTTTCCTGGCAGTTTTGGTATTAAAAAAATCAACCCATGAAAAAAGTCTTTACAACCATTCCCATAAAAAGCACATAGTACAATGTTTAGTCTTTTTGTACATGTTCTTCACAATGTACGTGTGTGTTTCTGTATTTTACGCTCCGCATCAAGTTCTTACATATAATAGATGATGCTAACTAGCAGAACAAAATGTTACTGCATTGTTTTCTTAATTTACTTAACATTCCTGTGGTAACACTCTGAATTGTTGTTGCAGTTATATACTCACAGTTACCAGTAATGCATCTCTGGCAAGGAATCTGAAAGACAAGTTTGTTGTTTTTGTTAGGGGTTTTAGATCGGGGAGCTGCAATGGAGTGACTAACGTGCAGCGCTATCCTAAAGCCAGTTTATTAATATTTTGTTGGGTATTTCCTGGCTAAGTCAAGACATAATGGGAACAAATGCTGGTGCCTCTTCATCAAGACCATATTCTTAATTAGTCTTTTAGCAGAATAATTTATTTGCCTTGAATATAAATAGTTTGTAAAACTTCTAACAATTTATATCTGTCTTTGTATATTAAAAACAATTTCTATGCCTGTACATACACACTGAGCAGCTGCAGGTGCCTGCATGCCTACACCACTGTCCCCAGAGTTACCATCAGCACTTGATATGGATTTTAATTGGGAGACAACTGCAAAAAGATGGGAAAAACAAATTATAGTGTAAAAGTGCATAGTAGAAACCATGTACTTGACAATATAAAAATATGGTTTAATATATTTACTTCTGAAAAAAGTCTGTTAAATGTGATTTTTGTAGCGAGCAAAGGCAATGTGGAGTATATATGGGCTTTTTATCACGCTGTGCAGCACAGACAGTGAAGTGAAGAGACAGAGGTTGGTTAATCCTCAGCCCCAGTAGTCCATTTACATGTTGTTGACTCGCTCTGAAAAAAGTTAATTTGTGAAACTCCTATAACTAAGATAGAAAAAAAACAACATTATTTTGATAATTAATAAGCCATTTTAACAATTACACATAGAGATCAGTAAAGAGCAATGGTTTAAAACAGGAAGGTGCTATGTAATTCCTAGTATCCTGTGAGCATCAAAAGTGTTCTTGATGCTTTCTATGGACAGGGAGTTACTGTCTTTGAGAGTGTGAATGATACGTTTTTGCTTAAGGAATAGAAATGCGTATTGAAGTTGAGCTGGGGAGTGCAGTATTTTCTGTGTAGTATAGTCAGTCTTTTTATTTTTCTCTTCTGTGTTTTATTAATGTTTTTTCATATAGGATAGTTGAAAAACAGAAGTATTAACGAAATTGTTGCCCATGGAAAACAACACAGGGCGCAATCCAGAGAATACTTTACATCTATTCAAGCTGTATGTCTGTTCATGTAAGCAGAATGCATCTGTTTGGCTCAAACAGGGCACATTTCATACGGAAATAGTCATAGATATGTGAACACCTCCTAAGCATCCTCAAAACATAGCATCATTTAAGACCAGTTAGGCAAACAGAACCTCCATACAAAACGAGATGCAAGAGAAATGATGCACAAATCCAAGTGTTTCTTTAAAACAACATGCAGCTCAGTATTACAATTAAGTTTGGGAAGATGTAGCTAGGAGAAAGCCAATGAAGATGGTAACATAAAAAGATGACAAATCTGAATACAGTGGTTGAGCCGACAACCAGTCTTAAGGTGTCAACCTGAAGCTTGAGAAAATTGAATGAGTTGGATTCGACAGTTTGCCTAAATATCTTAAGATGTCCCCCCTACAATTTCAGTAGTGTCTGTGCGTCACTCAGTTGAAAGTGTATTTATCCACTGTCTTTAAGATATAAAAGTTATGGTTTACTTTTTTGGGGGTTTTTTTTTGGGCGGGTGAGGGGTAGCCTAGAGGAAAGCACGTTTGTGAGTTAACTGAAGGGAAACTTGTTTCTAGAATAAGCAAGTTGTCCAGCAGGCTGTACTAAGCGTACCTTTGATGCAGGGCTGTTTCACTGTGGCTCTTTGGTGAGATTCAGCTTCCAGCATTTTTATTCTTTTCCTCAGAGGTAGATGTGAAAAAGCTCATATGCCACACCTTACAGAGTGGGCAAGTGTGAGTTGCCACCGCATCCATATATATGGGAAAGGCTGAACGGGGTCCTAAACTGAGAACTTTTCCCAGTGCCAACACTGCCCATGCAGTGGATCTTAAAACTGGTATTTAGTTCCAATGGTGGGAGTTGTTAACTATTGTACGCGTGGGAAGCCAGAAAACAGCTCCTACTTACATTACAGTCAGTAAGGGCAGGAAAGATTGCACTTCATGTAGACTGAAGCAAGTTAATACGTATGTTTGGAAGGCTGGAGCAGATCTTCTTATGCTCAAGGTATAGGCTGTTAAGGATTGATGAATGTGGTATCAGCATCTAGTATCTCTGCATCACAGACTTCTTTTAGCACTGTATCATATCAGAATTTGAATACTGAATGACAAGAAAAGCTTTCTCTCTGCTGAATTTAAACCCATAAATTTATCAAAATCACTTCAGAGCTCTAATTTTTTGCGCCTCAGTTGCAACCAAATACTGCCCTGACCTGACTCTTACTTAACTTGCAAGATGTGTCTAGCTCATGCCTTGAGGTGGGATGGCTACAGGCCATTTCCAACATTAGTAGCTGAGTTTAAATTTCATATACTGGTTACATAAAAGACAAGTCCTTATTTGCACTGTTTACATCTTAAAGGAGTAAGGCGTCTTTTAAGAACATAGCTGTGCCGAAACACTGCCTTTGTATATACAATGGCACGAGTTTCAAGGCATGTGGTTATGCTGACATTCTCACTAAAGCTTTTATTTAGCAATAAAACCATTTGGAGAATGATTAAATACTAATCAGTCTATCAAGACTCGTTCTAGTTACAACATTCTAGTAATCTTTTTAATGCTATATATATTTATTTCTTTTATTTTGGCAAAATTATATGATATTTATATTAATGATTAAAATTATTTTCAATGTCAAGTCATAAGTTTGGGGGTTTGCCTTTATTTTCGTACATAAAATCTCACGTGCCAGTGCAAGATTTAATGTAATTTCCAGTCAAATGAGTCGGGACAGCTCTCTTATATGTTACTGCTTTAGGAAAACAAATTCCTGGCATTTTGATCTGAGTAGTCTTGAGAAAAGCTGCATCGTCATATTATTTTAGTAGGTAAATCTTGGAAGAGATGTTGGCCAATCTGAAGCTTTAAGGAAGGTTTGCAAGCATTAGGTCTAAAACGATGAACTCTCTTATTTCCATGTTTTTTCTGTTACCATTATTGAGTCATTTTACATTTCAATATTAAGTGAAAATTAGAGTTTTGTGAATAATTGATATTTATCAATGTGGATGGTAGTCTTGGTTTAGTCAATTTCTCCCACGTTATCAGAATCATTCCCATTGGAAGGGATCTTAGGATGTCATCTAGTCCAGCTTCATGCCTCAGGCAGTTTCAGTAGGAACAATTTTAGACTGTAGATTGTCACCTGATGTGAGTGGGTGGTCTGGATTTTTTTTGAAAGCACGGTAGGATTCTGAAATACATTCACTTTCGGATCTTACTGTGCTATAGCGTAGCATTAAATGGTAAATTTGTGCAGCACCATTCTCTAGCAGGCAGTTACGAGTACCCTAAGGTGGCCCTTGAAGTCATATTATTTACAGAGTTTTTATTGAAATTGAGAGACATGCATCATACTGTCATCTCCTTCAAAGTTCCTGCCGAGTGGAACCTCATCCAAAGCGTATAGGAAGTGATTCTGCTTCTGTGAGTTACTCCTGCTTCCCTTTATTCCTTTTCCTACTCTCTGTTCTCAATATTGCTAGGTCAGGACAGTCAATATGATCATCTACACATGTATCTGAATCACTTAGACATCTTTAGATGACAAAGGTATAGGCCATGCAGCCTAATTACTTTTCAGTCTGAGAAACTACAGCTTTTAGACCACAGAGAGTGATCAAGAAACATTCTGCTGAATGTTGGTTTTCCTCCATCGCAGGTTTTCATTAGTGTTTCTAGGAATACTATAAAATACTAACTGTTCTTACAGAATGGGAGGACCTTTATTTCTTAAGTTGAGGAAGAGGGATAAGAAGCTTCTGAAATAACTTGAAACCAACAAACAAAAAACCCCTCTAGATGTTGGTTAAGGACGTGGAGCTGAAAGTGCGTGATTTTAATTTCTTTTCAGTATGAATGTCCGGATCTTTAATTTATTTTTAAGGACATTTTGTATACCTGCTAGCTCAACTTCATATGGAATACAGTGCCAAGTGTTACTTTAACTGGCAGTAGTTTCAGATATGTCCATTATATTGTTTTTTTAATTCATCTGTATCGGTGTGCTATAAAAGTGCTCAGAACATCTTTAAAGTTTAATGTTATAGCTCTTACATGCAGAGTGTTTCTGAGGACAGTTCTGTGAAGCTTAATTTGGGCTGCAGGTTTTTTCTAAAAGGAACAGATGTCTTTATTTTTAAACATAAATAATTATGATGCTGAAATAATCTTTGAACTGAGAAGATCTATAAAGCTGACATTGACTTTTCTTTTCAGCCAGTTTTCCATCCTCTTGGTTTTGATGAGAAAGTTTCTTATAGGTGTTTTGATGACTTAAGTACTTTTATATTAATTTCGTAATCATTTCATTATTGAAATACACATCAAACATTTTGTGAGTGTTGAACTTAAATTCAAATTAAAAACATTTAAAAACATATTTGTCAAAAATATATATTTAGAAATATATTTTGTAACATTTAAGGCTTTTTTTTTTTTTGTAGGTGAACAGTTGACTTCCAGGTATATTTTCACTAGAGTAACAAACCAATTTGGTGTTCGTAAACATAATTAGCATTTTGTAAAGGAAACTGATAGTACTCCTTTCAATATTTTTTTTTTTAAATTTTTTTCATAACAGTAAAACTCGAGATTCTGCTTTTTTCAATGACAGGGCGGAAGAGAAGAGAAAGTAGGTTCTAATCTGGAGGTTTTTTGCACCTGGTAGCTAGGTCTTTTTGTCCTATTGAGATGGCATCTTCGTATTTCTCAGCAATAGTTAGTATTTTAGCTTGCTATTTGTCAAGAGCTGTATATGGAGCTTATTTTTGTTCACATTTACAATAGGAAGCATTGAGGCACTCCGCACAAAACAAGAGAACGAAAACTGTATTGAAATACTTCTCCTTGTATCAGACAATAAAGGCAAGAGTGTATTTCATCAGCACCCAGATCATAATTTTTTAGAGTAGAAGATTCCAGCATTTTCATATGAAGGTGGAGATGATAGAAATGTATGGACAAAAAGGAGTTTGTCACTTAGTACGAGAAGGTCAAGACTGATTAGAAATTAAGCTAAACATGTTTACTAAGTAACTAAAACAAAAAAAACCCTACTCATAGTCTCTGATTCAAAATTTCATTTCTTTAAATTTGATAAAAAGGAAAACAGGTAACTAAATGAAAATATTTGTGAACACGTTTTTGTATCAATATTGAGCTTCATACTTATCTAAGTATGAAATACAGATTTATAGAGAAGTTATTTGGAGTTCAGATTATTTTTCTGATTGAGTCATTGTATTTCAAATACTATTATTCTTATCTTAGATACATTAGGATTATGCATATAAGTGACAGACCATAAAAATGAATTACTTTGAGTTTGACTACGTAATTCTATTTTTTTCTTGTCATAATAATAAACATCATTTGCATTTTAATTTGATTTTGGCCTTTGTGACTCAGCTGTGCCAAGTGTTGTGCAGAATATTCAAAGGACTGAAAGTAAAATCAGATAGTTAATTGCTGGCTTTGTATTTGGATGCCTGAAAAATACAGCAATTTAGCTGGATCAAGCAGCCAAGATTTGAATAGGGGGATTTCAGAGAATTTCTGTGGAAAACCTCGGTGGGGAAAACCTTGGAGTGGAAGTTACCTGTGGCCTTTCACTTGAACGGTGCAAGTGTTTGAGACCAATATTGAGTAGTAAGTGGCACTAACTCTTGAAGCACACAGATTTCTAAGAAATAGTGCAAATGTCATGTCTCGACAGCAGAAACAATCTGTAATATTGGTATTGTTTACCAATCGGTTTTACGTTGATCAAGAGAAGTTAGAAGCTGATGAAACTTAGATTTTTAATTATGAGTCAGGAAAACCGAACCAAATTCTTTCTGATAATGGTACCCAGTTTGGACGTTCTTCTTCAAGGTGATCTGTGCCACCTGCTAGGCTGGGAAGGGAAAAAGGAGGGTAAGAAGCACTCCCTTCCCCCAAACCCTTGCATCTTTATCTCTGGGAAAGCACCATTATTTTTTATGGCAATGATTACATGGACACCTGAAAATCTGCACTTTTGCACCTCGAAAGAAACTAGGAACCAATTCTTGTGAAACTGGGAGAGCAGCTGTTAAAAAGCCAACTTTTCTGTTACCAGGGAAGGCTTAATCCATTTCTGCATTGTCTCTTCCCTCCTGTTCCAAAGATGTGCTGCATGTTGTCATATTTTCCATCAGTTTAAGGTTCATCTTCCTTCATCTCATTCATGACTGCTAGCTGTTCCTAATGAACAGAGTGATTTGCTGCGAAAGACAAGGCAAAAATCTCATTCAGTTGACTGAACATCAGAATGAGTTTTGATTCCTTGCAATGCCATCTAGGTTAAGGTGGAGTGACGTGTGACCGACCAAGTGTGGAGCAGAAGAGCTCGCTTACCTGAATTCAACCCTTCCCACAGTCTGCCTTTGTCAAAAGCAGTGGATGTTAGCACTTGGTGAGGCCGATATGAAGATATGACCTTCTGGCATTTAGTAATATTTAATCCAAGAACTAAAAATATATGAAATCAGGCTAGTACCTTTTCATCTTCTAAAAAAAAAATATAAATTCTCTGTCATGACAGAATTGAATGTGAAGTTTGTTAGTTTTCCAGCTAGCTAGCAGGACAAAAATGTGTGCCCATTCTGAATAATCAGTGCTTTCTCTTTGTGAGACTTTATGGTGCAGGAAAACTCATTTCACCTAGACGGAATTTGGGGAGCATCGTGGATGCTGGCTCCAAGAGTAGAACTTCTTAGTTGAAGCTAGCAAAAAAAGTTGTATATAACATGAAATTTTCCTCTGATGCAGAGAGTTATTGTTTCCAATATGAATCTACTATATGTCTCAAAACCCGAGGTTAAGGAAAGACTGAGTATGAAGGTTAATGATAGCGTGGTTTTCTTTATCATGGTAATGGGGGAAACCCCACAAATAGGATTACTTTTACAATATGTTTAACGTAGGATTTTTGTATTTTGGTTTATGATCTGTGTAAGATGAATGATCTTTTTTCTGAATGTTTAGAAAGCACACTGTGCCATGGAAAAAATTGGGATTTCTGAAAATAAAACGCATAACTAAAATATTTTTCTCTTTTGCCTTCAAAATAACCTTTTAATCGACATTCAAATAGAAACTGAAAGATGGTAGATTTAGATTGGATATTAGGAAGAAATTCTTTCCTGTGAGGGTGGTGAGGCACTGGCCCAGGTTGCCCAGGGAAGTTGTGGATGCCCTGTCCCTGGAGGTGTCCAAGGCCAGGCTGGATGGGGCTTGGAGCAGCCTGGTCTGGTGGGAGGTGTCCCTGCCCAGGGCAGGGGGTTGGAACTACATGATCTTTAAGGTCCCTCCCAACCTGAACTATTCTATGATTCTACGATTAACTAAAATGGCTGGTAATAATGAGAAATTATATGACCAATCATAAAACTGTTGAACAGTCTTTTGCTTTTTTAAATATTTCTTTACAGTTCAAAGTAGATGAGACCTCTCACATCATTCTTGTGATAGAGAATTTCCATATTGCTGTTCCCGGGTATTTGGAATACTACAGGTTTGTGGGCAATTTAGCAGAATACGCAGCAGTTATGGAAGATGCTGGTATTGGTCTCATCTGTTCCTTTTTTTTTTTTTGCATGGTCCTGTACCTGATGGACAGGGTATCAAAGCTTTGTCCAAAGGAGAAACCTTGAATTCTGTTTCTTTTGATATTTTGCAGATAACAAATAGACTGAAAAAGAAGCTGGTGTAGGCTTTTGATATTAATTTTATGTCCTTTTTCATAGATGTTTATTATAGACAGTAGTTTATTATAAATTCAGATATATTACGGCAAGAAACATGAATAAAACAAGATTCTACTGAATTTTAAAAACTTTAAAATTCTGTACGTTTACTGTGCCATGATTTCATAGCTCAAAGACCTTTATCTTACTAAGGCTAGAAATAGGAACTGAATCTCATTGTATAATCAGGAATTTCTTGTTTTCAAAGGAATGTGTTTCCATTTCTAATTCTCATAGTTAATAAGATATTGAACATTGAGAAATAGAAGTGTGCAGAACTAAAAATGTCTTGGCCTCTCCTCTGTCCAACCTTAACTACAGAAAGAAAAGTCACTATTTGGGTGCCAATCTGGAAGCTTCTCAATGAGTCAGTGTTGCAAGTTTATTAGAAATAGATTAATATATAAGGAAATTATGGTTCACAAAAATGTGTTTATCCCTTCATTCTGCAGCCACATATGTAGTGTACACACTTTTACTGAACCTTACTTAAGTTTTCAACTCAAAATTACATTCCCCAGGCAGGTCTGACAGGGCTTTCCCTCTGGAATCATAGAATGATTTACGTTGGAAGGGACCTTAAAGATCACCTAGTTCCAACCCTTGACGTCCCTGGCCAGATTTAATTCTATCCGGGCTTTAGTTCTCCTAATCTGGTCCCTATCTGCTTGGACAATTTCTCTGTATTCCTCCCAGGCTACCCTTCCCTGCTTCCACCCTCTGTAGGCTTCCTTTTTTCTGTTTGAGATTATCCAGGAGCTCCTTGTTCATCCATGCAGACCTCCTGACATTTTTACCCGACTACTTCTTTCTTGGTATTCATTGCTCCTGAGCTTGGAGAAGGTGGTCCTTGAATATTAGCCAGCTTTCTTGGGCCCCTGTTCCCTCCAGGGCTTTATCCCATGGTATGCCACCAATGAGATCTCTGAAGAGGCCAAAGTCTGCTCTCCTCAAGTCCAGATAGCAAGATCACTGTGCACCCTCCTCGCTGCCCTAAGGATCTCAAACTCCACCATCTCACAGTCACTGTAGCCAAGGCTGCCCTTGAGCTTGACATTCACCATCAGCCCCTCCTTGTTGGTGAAAACAAGGTCCAACATGGCACCTCTCCTCATTGGCTCCTCTATCACTTGTAGAAAAAAGTTATCATTGATGCATTCCAGGAACTTCCCGGACTGCTTACGCCCTGCTGTGTTGTCTTTCCAACAGCTATTGGGGTGGTTGAAGTCCCCCGTCAGGACCAGGGCTTGTGAATATGAGGCTGCTCCTATCTGTCTATAGAGGGCCTTATCCACTCAGTCTTCCTGGTCGGGTGGCCTCTAGTAGACCCTGACTGTAACGTCACCTGTCCCTGCCCTCCCTTTAATCTTAACCCATGAGCTCTTCATTGGCTCTTCATCCATCCCCAGGTGGAGCTCCATGCACTGGTCCTTGACATAGAGGGTGACACCCTCTCCGAGTCTCCCCTGCCTGTGCTTCCTGAAGAGTCTATATCCTATTCCAACGCTCCGGTCATAGGAGCCTTCCCACCACGTCTCTGTGATGCCAATTAGATCATAGCCTTGCAGGAAGCTCTCCTCTCCTGCTAGACTTCCAGGTGCAAGTCACACATCGATCCATTGTACCAATAGCCTTTGAATTAGCTTATTGCCCATACGTTCGGTTTGCGCCTTTCACGTTGGCTACCAAAGTAATAGAGGAAAAAAAAAATCAAAAGCTGTATTAAAATCAAGTTAAATCTACTGTTTACCTGTTATCCACAGAGCCAGTTATTTTGTCTTAGAAAGCAATTAGGTTTGTTAGAAGTTTTTTGCCTTCAATAAATTTGCATTGGCGGTTCACATCCTGCTCTTCACGTGCTGGGGAATAGTTTCCATGAGGACTTATTGTGTAATTTCCACAGTGGTGAAGGTGAGGTCTGCCAGTCTGTAGTTCCCTGGACAATCCTTCCTGACAGTTTTTTGAAGCTCCCGTGGCACTGACCTTTTTCCAGTCATCAGGGATCAGCACACTTTCTTAAAACCGCCAGAGTGGCTTCATGATAATATCAGCCATCTCTCTCAACACTTTCAGGTATGTGTCGTCTGATCCCTTAGCCTTGTACACGTCCAGTTGCTGTACGTGACCATCTTACTTGGTCCTCCTGTACATTTTCCTCCTAGTCTTTGACAGTGGGCACTTGGAGCAGATTTTCCAGTAAATATTTCAGCAAAGGCTTTTACTGCCTCAGCCTTTTCAGTGAAATTTATTATTAGGTCACCTGCGCCATTCTCCAGTCTTCTGTGTCTTCATGACATATCCCTTTCCAGTTTTAGCTTCAGACAGATTTAGGTGTTCCTAATTCCAGCCCAGTGCAGTCCAGCTCAGGATTTCTGGTTTTATACTCCCTGGTAGCTTGTCCTGCTTCTCTCTCTTGGCCCTTCTTTTTTTGGTGTTGGCAGGATTTCCCTGTTTAGCCAAGCTGGCCTCTTGCTGTGGCGGCCTCTTTTTTAAATTTTCTTCAAGGATGGTTTTTCTTCCAGGATTCGTCAAGGATAGATTCCCTTGTGCTTTACAAAGATTGTTCATGGGAATTGACCTATTGTCCTGAGTTTTTTCAGGTGTCAGGAGAGCCTGCCAAGGCCTCCTGCTTACCCGTTCCCTACACAGGCTGAGGTCTTCCTGAATCCTGGGATTTCTAGTCCTCTACTTGTCTTCCTTACGGCCATCAGGATCATCAACAGTTTTGCCTGTAGTCTTAGCCTGTAGAGTGGCACCCTCTAGCCATATATCTAGGATGTCAATGTTAAAAAGTATTTTAGACAGTTTTATTCTTTCCGTGAAGAATTTTTGGATTTAAAAAACCCTCATCTTTTATAAGATGTTTATTTGTTTTTCCCCCCTGCAATGCTCAATCCAGTCACAACCTGTTATAGTTTTAACACATCTCTAAAATGCTTTGGTTAAACTCTTTGAATATTTTAAGGTTGAATGACAATTTCAATAGAGCTTTATATGAAAAAATGTGCACCCTTTAACTGGAACCAGAATGTTCTCAGTGTTTTGGCTTTCTGACGTCTTTCTGTCCCATAATCAACTTTAGGAGGTACTGAAGGTGGCTTGGAGGTAGAGTGAGTTAACGATTAATAAGGATTTACGCAGCTCTTTGCGTCACTTCTTATTTCCAAATCATTTGCTAACAAGTCACCTAAGGGCTTAAAATCGACCAGGACAATAAACAGCAGGAGCCTGTGGTGCAATTGATGCTGATGAGCAAAGGAAATAAATTATAGAAGTCAAAATAAGTATTATTTTATTGGTTGTACTTGATACTATAAAAATTTGTTTTATTGTAAGGAATACAAAGAACTAATTCAAATAGTGATTTTTCTGTTGTCATTTTATGTAGAACCTAAACTTTCCTCTTTATATTAAATGCAGTGATTATTCAATTTATCAAATGTAGCTGTATGGCTTTTTCTCAAGAACATTCACTCAGGTGGATATCAGTCTTAATATATCGTTTTTTCTTTTTTTTTTTTTTTCTTTTTCTGTTATTCCTAAGTCTCTTTGGAGGTTGTGATTACAGCAGGAAGGTATTATATCTTCATATATTACAGAACTACCAAAGCAACAAAACCAGGCATTTCCATGACTATGTTGAAGGTTTCTGTCTGGAGTATAGTTCCTTGCGTTGTTCTTATGTTCCTTTTAAACCTCAGGATTCTTCCAAATAAGCTTCAGTCTTTTATAAACATTTAACTAATGACAGCTAGTGCCTTCCAAAGAGGCAAACTTTGTTGAATTTGAAACAGTGGCATATATAATTTTCTTTTTTTTTTTTTTTTTTTACCCACGCTCTCCTCCAGGTTATTTGATTGCATTCACTTATACATAGGCAATTCCTGTTTTTCTGAACAAAACTTTGACAAACTTCCCTTTATCACTGCAGACTTTCCCTCACAGATTTCAAACAGTAGTACTTATATAATTCAATGACAAATACTGTTTTTTTGCAATTGGTGCTGAGTTAACTCCCCTACTTCTACAGGCTCTTACGATGCTTAAGTCTTTTCTGCTGAAAGTTTAAACTTAGCGTAGGTGACTTATAAGTCTATCACCAGCCTTTTATAAGGATGGGATTTCATGTATGTGAGCTTTGATCCGCGGTGCTGCAAGCTGTTTGAATTTCCTTTGCTTTGACAGATACATGTAATGGTATGAACGTCTTAATATTCTTGAACTAAACATTGGAGAGCCTACGGGTCAAAATGACAACTACAGTTATTCCTAAACTAGACTGAAGTTAATGTGATTTCTTCACACTTTTTTCTGGAAATACATATTCTAGTTCTGATTAATTTTAAAGGTCTTTGAAGGCTACACAGTTATTGCAAGACTGGATGATTTAAATGCTAAACCAATAGGTATTTCTGTTTTATTTTTAGTTAAGAGAAGGAAAGAAGCTGAAACTACAGCAGTTAAATGTCCTCTGATTGCAATCATTATTTTTCTAAAATTGCTGTTGTGGCTCAAGCAGAGGGTACATAAATTGTTAATGTGATGCATGTTGTGCAGTATACGAAATAAATTGAAAATGCCTATTACAGTTTGCATGCTACAATTAGTACTTAAAAGCATTTGGGTATGCAGCTTATATGACCATGTCATACCATCTTTTGAATGTATCGTGAAGATACATGGTGTGATTTTTCTAATAACAATACCTTTCAAATAGTATATTTTCAATATGTTGAATAATTTGGTTTTGTGTTAAGTGAATGTCTAGCAAAGTAAACCTGTGTTCTTCCAGTGTTACGTGAAAATGCTGAATATAATTAGGACTAAAAGGGGTTTCTCTTAGCTAGGTTGGCTTATCCTGTTTCTGTTTGTGAGGTCAACAGGAACTTTGGTCACAAGGTTTGGTCCGTTCTTTGCTTGTGCTATGGCTCCTGATTATGAAATGAATGCTTTCTAGCAGTTTGCTCATTGTTGCATCGTCTTTATCCCTCACAGATAAACTTGCATAGTTATTCTGTTACATTTTACATTTATTGAAGGTTGGGAAAGGAGTATTAAACATAGACTTAATGATATGTATTTATGTGCTTTCAGTGGTCCTCGATGCCAGAGTCAGGCACTGATCTTCAGCATGAGCAAAATCGTACCTTTATTGGGCTATTTGCAGAAAAACAATATTGTCAATCATTGCTTTTGTTCTAGAGTTTTAGGACTCTTTTAGGTTCAACAAATCAAGAGCATCTTTCCCTATTTTCCTCTTTGTTGCTAAGAAAGCATTTTTCCCACAAACCCAGTGCTCACATTAGCAGACTCAAATCAGATTTTCAGACCTTGAGGGCCTGAACTTCTATAAGGAGTGTGTTGCTTTGAAAATAATCGCAGGACACTTAGGGTCGCCACTTAGAAATGGAGCATCTAGACTTCACCTACCTAAGAAAATCAAATCTTAGAAAATTAGTGCATAACAGAGATTTCCAACAACACAAGCAATTACAGAAGTAAAGCACAATGCAGAAAACAGAATTTTATGTTAAACATTAATCAAGATCTTCCTTCATTGCCCGAGTGCTTAATCTGTCTTTTGAGTCCAGCCACTTAATTTCTTCATCTGATCTGAAGTTAACCTTTCTCAATTTTCTTTAAATTTGATCTCTCGTTTTGTTGTTCCAACCTTTTTGTGCATTCTGTATGAGCTATGAAAACAGTGCAAGGAGAGAGGGTGCTACTAAGTCTTCATTTCTTCGCTAAGGTCTGATCGCCCTTCTTTTTTGCACTATAAGGGATTGCTCGTTATTCTTTGTGTCTGCGTACTGGCATTCAGAGTGGTAATGCAGAAAAAAGTAACTTTCTCTGTTTGTCCTAATGTTTCTTGATTTTAAAAACACTTTGCATGTTGTATATACTGTCTTTCATTTAATTTTTTTTCTCTTTAAAGTCTTCTGAAGATGCAGTGCACAAACTTTATAAATCCTATACCGGGGAAACAGGAACCGTTTAATTAAGATTGTAATGTTGTTTTTGCTCAGGACATCAAATAAAGACCAACCAAAATAAAACCTGAAACACGGAATAGGTTGCCTGGACAGACATGGATTTAAACTCACTGTTAATTTTAGAACCAGTCCTTTAAAACTTTTCATATTATCGTTTTATGCCCCCTGTCTCCTTAAATCTGTTTCCTCCCCAGTGAGGAAGCAAGAGGTAAGTGAATTACCCTTTATATTTGGTACTGTCTTGCCTGTATCCTACTTATAATTTGATCAAACATCTTTCTCCCTCTCTTTGTATAGCATTAGAAGCTGTTACATAAAAGATGTAAAGAATTTTTTGGATTATGACCTTGAAAAAAAAAACCTTAAGCAAAGTGCTGGAATTGAGCCTATGAATGTCTATGGGCTAATGATGGTCATCATCTATCCTGAAGTATTATAGATGTGGGCTGTAGTTTATATTGTTAGAGCTCTGACACTTGTGAGTATACAATAGTGGTTTTTCCTATTTCATCCTAAAATTAGGGACTCTAAAATACATAAAAAGGTTTGTATGTCTCCATTCTGTTTGACTTTTAAGATTAGAATACATTTATATTTAAATGTCTACATTGATAGAGAGAATGTGTTGGTGTATTGAAAACTTGGTTGATATTTTCTTTAAAGGGTATTTTCTTTTACCTGAAAAAATTACTAGAAACATCAGGGGAATTCTTGATGTGGGATGTACTTTGTAAAATATAAGAATGTTTGTCTTAAAAAAAGGTTGATGCCTTATTACTAACAAAATTAATAGGATTTTTTTCCCGATTTTGAGAAAATTCTCTTAAGATCTAAAATTAAAAAAAAATTCTTCCTAAGTATTTTAAGTATTGAAAAATATAGAACTTTGAAAGCAAAGTGAAGGTCTCAAAACCGATCAATGGCATTTTTTGTTTCTTTTTGAAAATTGTATGATTAGCACCTGTGATATTGACTTAAATTTTTAGTTCCATTAAAGAGAAAGGAAATGATAGGAGGAATGCCTCCTATCCATAAAAACAGTACTATAGTTGCTAATTATAGTTAAAAGTGATTATACATCTGGGATGACCCACTGTACTAAATGAATGAGCTCTTTACATTTGTGGTAGAAGGCTACGCACGTATCACGTGGAGAAGTTGGAAAAGTCTGCATGTTGTATGCAGAATTTTGTACCCTCCTGGAGAACGCTTCTAGGAAGGTTTTCTTATTTCATATATGCAAAATAAACCTGCCTTATTTTGGAGAAGTTTATGTACTTGTTGCGTGAAAAGGGGCCAAGCGGTTTTGGCAGAAGATAAACCCCCTTGCGTTCTAACAATCCTCACCGAGGTGGGAGGCTAGGGGCAGCTAGGTTTAAATTCTGAGTGATGCCCAATTCACCACTATCAGTCCAGTCGCGTTTAATATGTATTAAATTATTATGATTTGGATACACCAATAGTGGCCGGCACCTTCAGTCTAGTCGTGCTCCTGAACTAGCACGGCCACTCTCGAGTCTTTGGTCGCGTTCAGTGAGAAACCGAAATGACTAGCTACTTAAACAGTGCAGTTTATTTAAACAACAGATATACAGGTTCTTAGGATTACAGGTGATAAATACACTGTCTGCAAATAAAGATATTGTTAAGTATACAAAATGTGTGACAAAATTATAAACGATACAGCCTGGCTATACATGTAGGAGAGAGAGTCTCTAGAAAAATTTCTAAGTCCCCGAGAAAGCACTTGGTATAATCAAAGTCTTACCCAAAGGCGTCCCTATGGGGGGGAAGAAAGGCTCAGCCCGTTGACTGATCCCAGAAATCAGCGATAGCATTCTTCGCGATGGTGTCTTCCCTGGCATCCCCTCTCTCTTGGGCTATTTTTATACTATTTTTTTATCTTCAAAGTGGAGTTTGAGTGACTTTAGTCATACGTACTTTTATTATGTTTAATGTACTCAAGGAGGAGTGTTCGCACCTCGGGGGCAGGTAGCCTCCGGGATGGAGGTGTGTTTTGGTACATTGTAGTGAGCAAAGTTCGCACAAAGGACAGCATTTCATCAACATTTGATGAAATGTTGGCTCGGGTAGCCTGTAGGCCGCTTATCTGTTCCGTAGTACCATCTCGTCCCCATATCTGCTATTCATCACAAGGGAAGGCCACGGAACAAGCGCGTTCCGTTCCATCCCTCGTGTAGTTTTGCAAACAACCTTGTACAGGGAATCGCAGATGTTGCATTCTTCGCGTGCCAGCTGCGGCTGTGTTCTACCTCAGAAGCCTCTTGATTTTATGACTTTCCTTAATGTGTGAACAATGCTGTACTTTTGTATTCTTGGCCAATCTAGTAATTATTCCACGGTACTGACCAGAAGGTGGGCTAGTTGCATAAGTTCTTTGCTTGAACTTGGACTGAAGTGGAGGAGCTTGGAGAGGGAATGTCTCTTAGTTTGGCATGTTGATGTTCTGTCAGCTTTTATACTGTTTATTTTGGTTACCAGTCTGATTTATGGAGTCACCTGGAGTTTTGAGATACATTTTTTGGATGACGAGTGTTTGCCTTGCACTAATGAATCAAGGATTGTCCCAGGTTGTTACACGCTTTCTTCAGCTTTTGTTGTAAAGTACTCGGGGAGAGCTGAAAGAATTGATTGAAATTGCCAAACTCTTTTGAGTCACGTGTTGTTTGCAAGAAGCAAAATATAGCTTCCTCGCTGGGCTACATCAGATGATGGCAAGAGGGCATCAAACAAGGGCATAAAAGATGCAAGTAACTGGGCAGAGGAAGGACGGGTACCCTGTAGAGCTGCCCACTCAGTCCTTCACAAGGAGGGAAGACGTCAAGGCTGCGGGGACCAACATCTTTCCTCCCATGTTCTGCCCTAGAGCTCTTTCCTCTGCCTTCTCTAATGGTAATTGTTTAATGACTTTTAAACAAATAAAGAATTTGGAATGTTATTCATAGTGATGGGATATTTTGCTGCTTCTGTCATTTAAGAAAGGGTTTAAACTTGTATTTCCCCAGTGAGAAGACAAAAGGTAGAAATCTCAATGCAGCGCAAGATTAGAGATACCGACAAAAACGGGGACACAGCCAAGGCAGCAAATGTGCATTGCTTTGCCGTTGCCCCTGGCAAGCTCAGCCTTAGATGGTCCTGTCACCGCTCCGGCTGTTTGTTCTTCATAAAAACCTGTGGCTGAAACACTTGTTCCCTCTTGAGATGAATTTCCTTTTGCCAGCCTAGACAAGTGCACCAGCTGATATTAGCGGGGGAAAAAAAAAAAAGCCAAAGCAAACCAAACAAAACTAGGTCTGTGTTTTTGAACAATGTTGTGTTTAAAATATAATGGTTATTCTGCAGTGTCAGAAAATAAAACATCATTAGAAAGTTACATGCGCTGCAATTTAAATGAATACAGCAAGTAAAATAGTCAACTTTGTTGAGAGGGTAAAAACCTGCCCTATCTTTATAAAAGAAATTTAGTCTTCATAGTCCATTGTATTTTGAAAGAGTAGTTGTTACTTGTTGCTTCTTGTTCTTTTAGGATTTGCTGATACTCACTGGGAGGAAAAACCTACTGGAAAATTAGGGCTGTGTCGCCGATGAAAAAAACATGCTTGCAATGTATAAATAGGGTATAATTTACTATTTAAAAAGTACTGGCAGACAGTTTTTGCTTCTGATACCTTTTTTCCACTCAGGATCAAGTACAAAAATGGAGTAGACAACTCAGCAATGAAAATGTTGAAGTACATGTAGAGAGCTATTTCTTGCCAGACCCTGGGTACTCATGATAATCAAAGTGTAAGAATTTCTTTTGGCAAAAGGGTAAGAACCCTTTTGGCAGGGTTATTTTTTTTTTTTTTTCCTTCAGATTGCTGCTAACTGTCCTAATGCTGGAACAGGTGTTAAATACTAATATTGTTATAATTTCAATTATTATTTAGTGTCATCTGAATTAGGATGTGATCACATGTGAGGAGTGATCACATATGCCGAGTCTAAAACTCAGTTTCTTAAACTTTATAACAAAAGACTAGTAAACTCTAAAGGGGCTATGGACGAACTGGATTTATTTTGGCTGCATGTTTTCTTGGAGGAACATCTTGAGCATTTTTTTTTAATTATGAACAAGAGTTTTTGTGTGTATTTGCAGACATGCAGAGCATGGTACAAATATTTAAATTCCTTAGCTTATGTTCTGGTCTCTGAAATGGAAATAATGTCTGTTCTCCCAGGAATACTTAAAAAGGTGCTCAAGGCAGAAATGGTTTGAGATGAACAAGACTTGCCATTTGAGTGAGAGAGACGTATTAGTGACTACATGAAGAGTTGACAGGCTCTGCCCAAGCTGCCTGCTGAAGGGAAGAGGGGCGGGGGGAGCATCATCTCAGGGGAATTTCTTCTTAAAAGGACCAGCCTCCTCCTTACTCCGTTTGGGTGGCACCATGGACCCACCACCTCCATGAGGAATAATGGCAGGAAAAATCCTTTTCACAGCTAGTTCAGAGTATGCTGGGGGGAAGATCAATCCTCCCACCCACTCCCCCAGTTTAAGGCCTTTGTAAAACACAACTGAACCATGAACCGCAAGTAGCAGACAGCGGTTTTCAGAGGTTTATGATCTAAGCAAAGGAGGACGACCCCGTGCAGCAACCTTTGAAAAGCACATCTCCAGAGACAAATCTCAGGGTGAGGCTTAGGGAACCTCCATCTCCTCCTTCAGGATAATGTAGATTTTGTACCCAAATGACAGGGTAGAGTGTTTAATTGCTGGACAGCATTTATCTCCTTCCACATCCTCTTCGTAGCTGCATCTCACACTGTTGTCACACTTCAAGTTCCAGCTCCAGAACTGTAAGCTGCTGGATGTGCTTAATTAAACGATCATAAAATTTTGGCAAAAAATCATATTTCTTCTAACCTCATTTTTGGACATGATTTGACCTCTTCTGTAGAAGTCTCTCAGCATTTTGGCTACCCTGAAATGGAAAATGTTATCATTTATGGTTGTGTTTTGGCAAGATTGTATGATCGTACTTAGATTGAGAAAGGAAAAATTAGTAACGCTTAATGCTAGCATTTGATCTAGTCTTATCTAGGTGGGACCCCAGGTAACAGTTTGGGGAACATGCTCTCAGATTACTCTAATCCTTAGCCTTGGGTGTTACCTGAAGAGCATTGTCCATTCCCTTGCCTGTGGGTGCAGCCCTAGTTTGCACAGCTAAACCTCTGTTTGTGCGTCGGAATAGCTGGAAGGATTCGAGTATTAAGCTCCACACGTGCACCATGGTTTTGTCCATCGTCTGGGTGGCTGCATCACTGAACCTGTGCACAGTTACGCAAGCGTGGCCCATGATTTGCATCTTTTACAAAATGAAATGTAAAGAGAGTATTTTGTTAAATAGTTGCTCTGTAGAAGGAGTTGAAAGGCAAGAGAAAGCCACTTGCTACTTAATGTGTTAGAGAGGGAATCAAAGATCTGTCGTAATGCAGATTTTTACAGCTTGAGTTTTACTAGACTCTGTCTTTCGGGTAAAGGTTCTATAAATGTTTGAAAAATGTCACTTTCACTCAAAATTGCTTACTTCGGTTTTGGGCATATGTTTTGAAAAACGAAAGAGAAAAAATGTCTGCCTTGTTTTGCCCTCTCAAATCCAAGTAAGAGGATATTATGAGGTAGAAAATACTATTTTTATACCATCTATCAGCTTTGTTAACATTTTATTAGACATAAATCATATAGTTTCGGGTTGCATAGTGACAATATGGTTCACCATGTATTCTATTTTTGTAACTTTATTTAAAACTGACATGTAACTTGCTGTACCTGAAACCCCAAGTGAGCCAGTTATTGGAGTGTAACAAAGTTTTGACGTCAGAACTGCTATTTATTCCACTGGCAACCATTAGCGATGCATTACCCTTTGGCACTCGTGTTTTCAGAAACATGGTTAAATTTTTATGACTGGTTCTGGCCAATTAGGATTCTTTCTCAATATAGAAATAAGGGAAGAGATCTTTTTTTGTAACTTACTAAATGTAGCTTTCCCAAAACAACAGCATAAAAATATGAATTATTGCACTCAGAATTCACAAAACATACCATTGAGCCACACTTCATATTGACTGCTTGCTGGATAAGTGTATCTGAGAGGCAGGGGTTAAGCTAGGCTGCCTTGTCAAATGCATGAGCCTTTATTAGAATTTAATGTAATTACAGCTGAGTCATGCTCGCAGGTCAGTCTGGTAGCTTCACTAGGCTGTGGGAAGGGGCTGAAGGCTTAAGGTAGAGAGAACTGGAGAGATGCAGGGGGCGTGGAGGAAAATTGGGGGGGTTGGCTTGGCAAAAACAAACGTCTTTCAGAGAAATTTCAGTAGAGGTTTCTGTTTCTGGCTTTTTTCCCCCAAAATTTAAACTTCAGCAGCACTCGATGTGTTGCAAACCATATGAGTACGCGTGCAAACTACAGGGTACGATGCTGCGTAAGAGGGTGCTGTAGAGATCTGATTCCTGGTTGTCGGTTTAGGATTGCTGTCCGTGTTCTGGCAATAAGAAATGCCATCGTGTACAAAAAGAACCTACAAGAGACACGTTTTCCTTCTGTGTCTTTTTCGGTGATCTTCTCCTGGGGGCTTGGTAATATGTACTGTGTATCCGTGCATGAAGCTGGAGTCACCTGTCTACAAAAGTTACACTAGTTTGTACACGTTGCTTTACTAGTATACTGGAGATTTGTTTTGAAGGGAACACTCTTTTATGTAAGAACATTTTTTCCGTTCCTGCACTTTATTAATGATCTTGTGTTCTTTTGATCAGTAGTGGAAATATTATCAGCTTTTGTCATAGGTTGTTTCCTGCAAAAATGCTTCTCTGAGCTTTACGATAACAGGCCAACTAGACTATATTGCATAACTGGTAGTGGTTGCAAACTAAAGTCCCTTAACTTTGGCAGCCACATCCTAATTTTCCAAGTAAATAGAAGTTGTTTGATCTTTAAGTATCAGGCATCTGCATTTGTGTGTATAGTTACAATATGATTTTCAGGTAATTCCAGGTGAACAACCATGAGCAGCCTTGAGCAGCCACGAGGGGGACGAATTTTGGATATTCTGCTTCTAGTTCTTATGTTTGCCACATGTTGAGCCTTTGACAGCCCTCACTGATATCTCTTGTAATTTGGGTGCTTGTTCTGGATGCTGCAGAACCTGACAGCAGACACAGCACATCAGAGGCTCTGCTGTCTTTTACCAGCCTCCCTTTTAGTGACCTTACTAAGTTAACGGAGACCGACATTTTCTTCTTGCAGGGTAGCAACCGAGAAAATTGTTGAAACATACAGGATAGAAAAAAGTAGTTGTGAGGACTTTACAACGAAGGGGTTTGTTCGCCCAAGGGACTGAACAGAAAGACTGCCTAAGAGGTGAATGGGATTTGGAAACCGTTTAAAAAAAAAAAAAAAAAAAAAAAAAAAAGGAGAAATGCTACACTTGATTCTGGAAGAGAAGGCAAACTGCATGAGATGTTTCCAGTGTCTTTGGGAAAAGCAGATAGGCAATTAGAGAGGGAGAAAGGATTGTGTTGCCTAAGCAACTGTATGAAGGAGACATAAAGTCTTCCAGTAGGCAGGAGTGACCTTGTTGCTTACTCCTGTGAGCACGTTTTGTTTGCATCTGTCTGAACGTTCACTCCGAACTGTGTACACGCTGCCATGACATAAGAGAACCCACACTTTGAAGTTTGAAACATCAAAAAACACGTCTGTTTTCCTGCATGATCTTTATTTAAAAGAAATTTTATAGTGGACAGGTCATTTGTTAATGCTTTTGTGCTTCATGAGGGGGACCATTAACAGTCTTCTCTCCATTGGAATAGGCACATTTTGAAGCTATTTGTTAGCTCGTTGTTTCTGTACAGTTGCCTAACTGTGCGAGTACAAGGTTGACTACTTTTGAAAGATTTGAAAACTGCTTTAAATCTCAAATTTTAAGAATTGCACTTCACTGTTAATTCAGCTTTAAAATTGCAATGAAATATTTTTCCGTTTTTTTTTTTTCCTGAGTGCTAGTAATTTGCAGATATTTAGGTGACTTGGAACAGTCATTTGTAAATCTGAATGTTGATGGTAGACTTTCTCTGCAGTTAGTGCAGCTAGACTTCTGCACATGCAAAATTCAGGGGAAAGATCATCTGTTGGAGAACTTCCTGTGAAAAAAGAAATTAGCGTAACATTTTCAAAAGTTTGGAAGTGACTGTCCAAAATGAATTCATATTTAGGCTGCTACAACCTGCAAAATCAACCTGCAAAATCAACCTGCAAAATCAACCTGCAAAATCAACCTGCAATACGGATACCCCTCATATGCAGGTTTTTGTTAATCATGAGATAAGTTCTTGAATGAAAAAATTGTCAATGCAGGAACTGTCCTTAAGTACAATATATATTTGTGAAAGACCTAAACGAGTAATTGCCTTGCTCAGGTGTTATAATACAGGCAATAGTTGCACAGTTTCACTGTAGCTTTAATTCCCTTTTTTCTGAGCATTCCCTTCCCCCCCAAAATCAGGTACGTTTATCACAAATGCTAGTTTTCTATATGAATCTACTTGAGAATATTAATCTCCTTCAGTATGCTACATTAACCTTTATAACGGAGTATCTGTAATTCAGATGCAGTATATTCCTCTCATCGTCACAGGAATGAACAAAGTGTGTAACAGAAGAATAGTGATGGTCCACGAATTAATTTCAGATGTTTTTTTCTTCTCTTAACATTCACCATTTCTTTGGAAACTAGATTAAACTAGAGATACAAGGTACACAAGTGATTATTTATTTAAGGTACAAGCCGTGAGATATTGTAGTGGAAAGCTATTTGTGAAGAACTGAGGCACATGTGCAACTCAGTGTTTCAGCCCTCTAACTTCAACTGCAGTTTGAGAAAACTTTGGTGTAAGTATAATTAGCTTCCGAGGTTGATCTTCATTTGTGCAGAATTGCGAAATTCCAGTGATTTCATATCACTTCGATGGGATTTGTTTGTAATGAACATGAATATATTTAATTTGCTCTCAGTCTGTATCGATGTAGTGGAAAGGAAGCATTGCTCATAGCTATTTGGGTTATAGACTGGTAAATGAGAAATAATAGCAAGAAATATGCGTCCTAAGAAAGGACAACACTTCCTTCCCCTAGAATATAGGGAGAGCTTTTCGTTGATATTTCCTGAGGTGAACACCCATTCATTGTTCAGGAAGCATGTTTTGAGAATACCTATAGGATTGCATTGATACTTCGTGGAGCAGCAGTGGGGAAGAATATGGAAGAGAGAAGGAAATTCAGGGACGTGAGGACAATTGAAAAAAAATATAGCAATCAAAGGATAGAAAGCAAGTCTAGCAGACAAGAACTATATGCAAGTTTTGCTGAGAAAAATGGAGAGTCGTAAAAATACCAAAAGGCCAAGTGACTTGAATAATTCACGATTGAAGGGGATAGGACATTTTTAAGAGGAATAATATGAGTCAGAGGTAAAATTAATGGAAAAGACGTAAATGGGGAACATGACAGGCAAAATGGCAAAGAACAGGAGTTAAATATTGATTGACCATTCAACACCAGTAGTTACAATTTTGGGGGAAGCTGGGGATAGCCAAGAAGAAGCTTTAGAGAAGTCCTCAGGGTGTGTCTTCAGGGTATCAAGTTCTAGGTGGAAATACTGAGTAAAAGACAGATTCGATTTTTTTATTTAGATGCAAAAAACCAAAACTATTGGCATGATTGTGCATTTCTGTCTCACTTCATTTATTGCTCTACAGCAAGAGTATATATGCCATCTTTTTCAGTTGCCATGGAAAGTACTGTGGCTTTACACCTCTCTGTCCACTTCAGCATGAAATCGATCAGTGAAAACGCTTCTAAGCATACACTGGTCCCTTCAGACTCGGCTCTTCTGTGCAGCCCGGAGCCTCCTGGAAATTACCCACTTTTTTTTTTTTTTTTGTAACATCTGTGTTCAGCTTTGAGCTACAATTTTCAATTTCTCGTTTGAAATGGGCAATAGTTGCCTATGTCTGATTACATTAGAGATTTTCTTACCATTATATGAATTTGCAGGAACTTGTGTAACATTCCCCGTCATATTTGGCCAGCCAAGGTGTTCTGAAAAAAGTCCTATGCACTTTTTGTGCACGCAGGAAAGGAAACAGGGATGATTGAAGTCCTGTGGATAATGACTTCTGGTTCTCAGGAAGCAGTCTTGCAATATGTATTATAACACACAAAGAAGAAATGTGGGTTGTGTGTGGGCTGTATATGTTATACTGTTTTAAAAAAGAAAAATAATAATAATAATCTGTGTGCTTCTTGTAATTTTTCTGAGGAGGTTGTGATATATATTTTATATAAACTGCATTTTATATGCCAAGGATACTTTGACATTCATGATGCAGAAGGAAGGAGAGTCAAAGATGACTTTTGCAGACTGAAGCAGAAAGTTTTCTGTATATCCAAAATCGAGTTTATCAATGCAGTCTGCCACCTTACAAATAAATAGACAGAAAAGTGTAGGCACTATGATCTCTACCTTTCAGAAATCATACTTGAGAAACTGTTGACTGCAGGGATAAGAGGTGATGGGGGCATGAAGGGGGCTATTATGCCTGTATTTCTAGCACAAAGAAATAAATCTGTGATAAAGAAGCCCCTGATGCAGTCTTAGAAGTAACAGGAAATAACACAGAAGAGAGAATGGAACGATATAGACAAAAATTTGATCAGTCACTTCTTCTAAGGCATGAAATCAGATGTTGCCAACTTTAAATATAACTGCAAATTTCCTGATCAAACATAGGAATGAAACAACTTTAATGCTGAATGATTTCCAAAAAGAAATTCAAAGAAAATAAATCATGGATGTTAGAAACATGGGTTTTAAACAATGTCAAGAAATTACCTGGTTGATTTTTCTTGATCTAAAACAGAGTCAAATACGCTTCTGGAATTCCTAAATGGTGTTTTCCTTTCCTGTTCTTAGATACCTTCTTAAGTAACAGGAATTGCATAAATAATCTGTCTTGGTGATTTTGTGTGGTTTATATATAAAGAATTTTTCCTAATGTCTATCTAGTTCAGAGCTGCTTTGCTGCTACTTTAGCCAAGTATTCCTGGACTTGCTGTCACTCAGCATGCAGAATGACTGAATACTGGCATCGTCTTAACAACTTCTTATGGAGATAAGCATCCTGATCCCTTCCAGCCTTTTTTTATCCAGAAAGAAAAACAAAACAAAGCACAACTTTCAGTGTTTCCATATGAGTCATGTTTTCTAACCACCTTTTTTGTTGGTCCCTGGATCTCTTTCAGTTTGTCGACTACTTTTTTTTCCTTTTTTTTTTTTTTTTTCTTCCAAAACACTGTCTGTTAATCTTGGCCCAGTACTTCAGGTAAGACTTAATTAGTTCTGTGTCAGATGGACTAATTGACTCTTAACTTTGTTTATCAGACTTTTGCTAATTATACTGTGAAAATATTCACCTTTTCCTAATACCAGCAGCTTCTAGTGGAGGGTATTTTGTTGAATGATGTAGTTCTCCAGTTTCGGTGTGGTGGTTTTCGTTATGTTTGGGTTTTTTTTTTTTAAGAATTGTACTCATTTTGCTATCTGTGGATTTTCAGCTCGAGCCATCTTGAACTTTAAAAAAAGTATGATTGTTCCATCAGGATAGAAAATAATTACTTGTACCAGGCCCAGGATTGGTGCCTGAAAAAATCCTCTTGGGTTACCACCCAGTTTGGCTACAGACTGTTTATGATTACTGGTTTGATGCTTTTTAAATTACAGAAATTTCCACCATAACTTCCTAGTTTGGTGTAATGTTTTGTGGAAGAGTCAAGGTCCAGCGCTAACAGCGCTCTATACTCGCTACCCACAATCCTCACAATCCATAATTTTATTTTTGGGGGGGGCAGGGGGAGAGAAATTATTTCTCTTAACCAAAATATGGGCTTCATGTGACTTTCTTGCAAAATTTCACTGTAGATATATTTTGTTTTATATGTCCTTATGTATTGGTTCTTCACTAGCCTCCAAAGAGAGGTGGTCGATGCCCCAGGCCTGTCAGTGTTTAAGAGGCATTTGGACAATGCCCTTAAAAACATGCTGTAACTTTTGGTCAGCCCTGAAGTGGTCAAGCAGTTGGACTGGATGGTCATTGTAGGTCCCTTCCAACTGAAAATTATTCTATTTTCCCAGTCTTCTGTTTTCAAGGCATTTTGTAAAGTGAGCCAGGTACTGCCTGGGAACGTGAGCCTATATGTATTTGTCGGTGTGATCCACAAAGAAGTGGTATCAGATAAACCAGTAATAAAGATAAATGGTGAGGAACGTGTTTTGAGAAGATCTCAAAATATTTTTGACATGATTTCAGCCTTTGCCTTAATTGATTTGCTCAGCTCCTTCTTTGTAAGAAGGAAGATGCAAAATAACTGTAATGTGATGAACATACATTTTATTTCGCAGTCTAATAGAACTGGAACTCTCTGATCATCTTTTCAGCAGGTAACATCTTCCATAGTGTTTTATTCATTAATCCGTGTATTGGATAACTCACTGGTTTTACGGATGAAAGCAGCATGACGTCAGAGCTATTTTACATGGAGAAGTCAGTCCAAATGCATGAATGTTGAGCAATCAGCCTCACAGAGGAAGTTCTGTGGGCAGTAGTTCCTGGATTCTTTGGTAAGACAGAACAATAGTTCTGGGATCAGTTGAGGATTACTTTTATAAATCAAATTGAGCTATACACTTTGTAACAAATCTAATAACCATGCTGTGAATATAACACAAAAGCCATTGGTATTGCAGGAGGTTGGTGGTGGGGATGGAATTTACTGCACCAAGTTCAGGGCAGTGTTTTGCAGAGTAAAGCCGGAGGTGTGCTTGTCCTGACGCTAACAAGTTCTGCTGGATAGTTCTATTGAATTAAGTTTGATTTTATTTGATATTTTGTTATTGGAAATCTTGTGTCTTTTAAGTTTCTTTTATAGAAGTTTTTCAAATGGAGTTATACTTAGTGTTATGGTATGCCACCGTAGGGAAGAGTATACTCTAGATAATACATTATACTGCTGAAATGAAATAGTAGGGTATTTCTTTAGTATTTCCCATGGGAGATTTGAAACATTATCAGAGCACTTGTAGGAACACCAGTGGAGCCATCTAGTGTCTTTTGAAGAATTTAACGGATTACCCACCGTCTTGCCATGTCAAAGAGAAATTTATTCAAAATAAAAGGGTAATTTTTTCCACTTGAAGTGCTGGTATTTGTACTTATATTGATGTCAGTAGTCCAGCTTGTGAACAGGAACACAAATATATTTGTATAGTAACAAAAATCAAACTTTCTTCCAGTGAGGATTATTCTACTCAGTAATGAATTGTTTCTGCTAAAAGAATATTGTAGCAAATGGAGAGCAATGAAACTCAATTTACTGACACTTCCAAAGAGAAACCATATCATAACTGAAAAATCAGTTATTTTGAGGCTGTGCAAAAATACTGAGCCGTAACCAGCTTGTATTTACAGTTTGATTCTTAAATTTTTCATGTCATCAAGTAATGATGAGCAATTATTTCATTCCTGCCAAGTATCCAACATCAAAAGCTGAGTCTTATATTAGTACCCTGATATGGAAAATTAACCTGCTTGAAGTAAATAGGTATATGATTCAGGACTAATTGTTTAGCTTTCTATGTGACAAAACAGAACCAAGGATTAATGTGCCAGAGGTGTGTCAAACTACTCTTTTTTTAATAATTACTTTATCTTAATTTCAAGTTTATCTTTATAATTCTGAAAAAAAAAATAATTGAAAAACAGGATCAGTGATCTATAGTGTTCTTGAAGATTTAAATAATTTAAAACCCTTTGCCCACTTTATGAACAATTTGCACTAAAGCTTTTCAACTGCCGGAAGGACTGCCATATAGCTGGAGTCCTTTGGAGTTTCTGGGACACAAGTTAAAAGGCAGGAAATTCCAAATAGATATTAGGGGGGAAAAAAAAAAATTGCCATAAGGGTGGTAGTACTGGAGCAGGTTGCCTGGAGACCTTATGGAATCTCTGTCTTTGGTGGTGTTCGAGGCTCGACTGGACCAGCCTTGAGCAACCCCATCAAATTAGATCTGCATTGAGCAGGGCGTTGGACTAGAAGACCTCCGGAGTTCTCTTTTCACAAATGATTCTCGGATTCTGTGATTCTCAGGTAAAAAGATGAAACCCCAGAAGAAAGTTCTCCATAACAGTCTGGACGTTTGTGGATCAAATGGATTCTTGCATAATTCCAGTTTTGGAAAACTTCAGTTTAAATAAATGCCTAAGTAGACTGTACTTGTCTTCCGAAGGCTGTCAAGATCATGTTGCTGTGTATTTTCTAGCATCTCAAAGGGCATTCAGCTTCACATGGAAATTACCTGTAATTGTTTTACTTATAAGATCTTAGCCTCTAATAAACATAGTAATATAAAAGAAAGTATTAGTCCAATTGGGGATTCAGCTACTATGCGAAACAGATGGAAAATTGCTCATAAACATAGAGAAAGACAGCCTACAAAGTACCAAGCCATGGAGCAGAATCTTTAAATGTTCTTTTCAGATAAGCCAGTTGTCCTTTATTCTGTTCGGAAAGAAATACAGTTAAAATACCTCTGGAGTAAGTTGGGTTTGGTTTTGGGGTGGTTTTTAGAGTACTTGGTTTTTGGTTTTTAGAGCATTGCAGAGCTCTCCTTTTATATCACATTAAGTTAATGCCTTTAGACTATTTTATCATTCTCTATGGAAAAATAGATGCTGAACTTTTCCTTCAGTAATGATCAAAAGTTGCTGACCTTGGGATCCTAATCATCCTTTTGTAGCAGCAAAAGGGCGTGGGAGTTGCTTTCTCTTCTTCTGAATTTAAGAAAGCTAAAAAATCGTTTTATCTGAGAGCGGTGTCTTTTTTCAAGTTGCTACGAGAAAACAGCAGTTTCCAGGCAATACAATGGAGAATTACAATACCTGTTCAAATATAAACATGCTCTAAGAGACTCCTAGCTCATTGAGCCCAATTGCCTGGTATTACAAGCCACTGCATAATTTAATCTCCTTCGCTATGCTCTATTTTAAAAGTAATTAGGAGTTCTATATGCAGTGCTCCAGCTATTCCAGAGTCCAATTTTTCATTCTATGAAACTTTCTTTAAATTTCCGCTTAAAGTAGTTACCTAATTTAATTTTAGTTGAATAAAATTAACTAATAGTTGATTAATATCTATTAGTTCTATTCTTTCCCTGGCATTTAAAATACGTCGTGGAGAATATTAACATCTATTCTTAGCCTTCTTTTTTGTATGCAAAACAAGTCTGGGTTTTTTTTTAATACTTTCATCTCATAATAATAGCTCTAATTTCTTCTAGTCATCTTATTAGAGCTTCTCTGTGCCAGTTCCACTTTGAGTTGTTCCCTTTTAGGTAAGGCTCCCATAATGGCGTAGAATACTCCGGATGAAGTCTTACCATTAATGCTTTTCTGTTCTTAATGAAAAGACTTCTGACTTGTACGTCTGAGGATTTTGTTTCCCTTTTTATGCCTGTGTTTGCACTACTGTTTGCTGTTCATTTGATGGTCAAATAAAACTTCACGTTCCTTTTCCTCAAGGTTATGCCCAGGTGAACAGCTTCCAGCTCATGCCAGGTTTTCTTTCTGGCACCTCAGTATGTGATTTCACATCTGATGCTGTTGAACTCATCACGTTTTTCTTTGTTTCTTTATGAACTTTGCCATCCTTTACTGGGGTATTTGGAACAAATTTAACTAGATTGACATTGCCTCTCCTAGGTTAATAGAAACTTAACTACAGATACTTCTGTGCTTATGGGTTTTTAAGGATCACGTTTCATGATCATTTAAATGGACTTACGCAACAGCTTCTGTTCTGATAGCCTGCAGTTACATTTGTGTATTCCCACTTTATTTCTCCTATATGGTATCTTTTTAACTTAAGCTGTTCATTTTGACTGCTTGAAAAAATCAAGTTGTATTGATAATGTAACCTTTTACACTTGGTGGAGGTGACTCACTGGTGTTTGGTTTTTTACCTCTGGATGTAATTTTTTTTTTTTGTGGGGCTTTTTTTTTTTTTTTAAATGAATCTCAATTGGATATGTTCTCCCAGTAGAGAAACAGAACGGTAATTTAAAATTGTCTGTGCGCATTTAGGACCAAACATTATTCAATTGAATATTCTCTTATTTCTCCAAATACTTACACCTTTAGACTTTGTTGTCTTCTGCAGTGGCAACTAATTAGACCGTGCATGTAGTCTCTGTACAAAAAATCATAGGTTGTTGAAATCAGGATATTTCACCAAAACCATTAATTATTCCTATTTCCTATATTTAGTGAAAAGATAATATGCACAATTTCTGGACATTCATTGTATGTAGGAAGTCCATTTGAATGCAGCATCTCGTTACTTGTATGAAGTAAGAATGTCAATACCCAAAACACTCATTGTCAGAAAAGATCATCCCTGCTGAAATGCAGCTAAATTTGCCAGATTTTATTACAAACTATTTCATAAATAAGACAACAGAATTAGAATTTAATATAGAACTGCCAGTAAGATTCTACGTGGACGCTAACCAGGTGGTGTCTACAGAGCAACAAGATGTTAATGATTCCTAAAAAAACTAGTTTTGTTTTTATGATCGTGTTCTGAAATTTAAATTTTTAAATTAGAAACAAGGTCAAACTAGCTTGGAAAGGGAATTGCTGCCAAATTTTATTTTAAGATAGCAATTTAAATCAGAAACATTCTTACAGTTGCTACTATTGCATTCCTTTGTATAACTTTAGTAGTTTTTTCAGAATTTAATGCTTACCAGTGTGACTAAAAGTCTGTAATCTTAAGAGATGTATCTAACTTTTCAGATACAGTATTTGAAAATCCTGACTTTCTTAAGGATTTGATTTGAGAAACTAATAAAATACTCCCTTTTGAATATGCATATAAAACTTATAATCTTTAGTAGGATTAACTACATTATTTTCTTTCCAAGAATTAATTGCAATGTTATGAGAAATAAATATAGATTTAATTTTGATTTGAAGTGCCTTCGTATTTGGGGCAGAAAAGTTTATATTTTCAGAGAGTTCGTAAATTCAGAAGTAACAAGTACGATTTAACAAGGTAAAGTAACTATTTTCTGTAAGCGATGGGTAGTAGAAGCAGTCTTCTGGGGTAGGTTTTTCTGCCTAGCTCTAAGGGTAACGCTCGTCTCCTTTCAAAGCAATGAGCTCACCAGTGAAGTACCACACGGTTACGTGGGTAGGGTACGCAACCATTTATTCATGAATGATCTAAATAAGTCAGTAAATTGGTGGCATAATTGCTGATGATTATTATTAGGGTAAGTTATCTAAAATGGCAAAAATGAAGGCTGCAAAACCTTACAAGGCAGGCAGGTGAAAAGACATATAGTGAAGTATAAAGGTGATGTGTGGCAAAAAACATGTTAAGTTTACTTATGTCGTGGTGGGCTACGAGCTGACAAGTCAGTAATGAAGTACTGGGCTTATAAGACACAGTTCTATGAAAATTTAAAGCTTGGTGTTCACTGGTGGTTAGAAGAGCATGCTAAAAACTACTAGGAAAGGAATAGAGAACAGAATAGTGAATGTTGGCCTGTCATTTAAACCATGATATGATTGTATTTTTAATTTTATGCACTTCTCGTTACCTTGTCTCAAAAAGGAGAAGACCTAGTACAGGCAAAGATGCAGAAGAGCAAAGCTTTGTGGCTTCTGTAATTTCCAGCTGAGTGATGCCCCTGCTTCATTTCCGCCTTTCTTTGCATTTCTCTTGTGTTCTGCTTCTCATATTTCTCCTTCCCACAATTAGGAGCATATAGTTGGGAGAAGTGACAATGTCCAAGTGATGGGTAGACAGTTTAAAGCTTCAGGTGGAGTCAATTAGGAATGTAGGCATGCCCTTGTATGAGATAGATTAGATAAGAATGACAGGAGGGAAGAAAAAGTTACTTATTTCATTTGTAATAAATTCTTGATGCCAGATGTATTCATCCTTAATGTTCTAAGGTTTAACTACCATGTCAAACAAAGAAATAGTTTGTCCAAGTAAACAAAAATCCTGTAGGGTTTTATCAGGCCACTCCCATACTGTCAGCTGCTGAATAATTAAGAAAAGAAGAAAGCATCTGTGTCTCAGATTGTTTTTCCATGTACTATGTCATAGTATTGCCACTGAGTCTCAAGGTCTAGACTCATATTTTGTTAACAAGGCAAAGGCTATGCAAATATATTCCAAGTATCAGTAGCACTAGGTCTGTCAAAGCAACAATTATGCACAATCTTGCGCAAGCTCTGTCCATGAATAGAGCACTTTAGAGTGCCAGAATTTATGATGTAGAAGAGTATTGTGCAAATTTGCTTTGTTAGCTAAAGAAAATTTAACAATAGTTTCATTTATTATTCGGTTCTGCAGGGAGGAAAAAGAGACGCTTTTTACTTTCTGTATGTTTGTGTTTTTATAACAGTCTTACAAAATGTAAATCAAATTGTGATAGGAGTAATTTTAAAACAATTGAATGTGTGGGCTGTAGGTAGGAGTAGCCTTTTGACAGTTTATTGCATGTTGCTTTTTAAATCATCAGTGTACATTCTGTTAACTTCAAGTTCGTGTTTTATATGTGGATAAATATGTCAATAAAATAAACCTTTTATTCAGCTAATGAATGAATACCCTTGGATGTTGGATAGCTATATTCTAATCTTGGAATAGACTTGCCTACAAGATTATTTTGCACTTTCTTCATAATCCTTTGTTATGAACAGATTACTATGTGTTTCTGAAATTATGAGTTTAGAGGAGAAAGCACTGGACACTGCAACAATTTAACTTTCTTGGCTAGAGAAATAATTTACTTGATCTGAGATTCTGTTGTGTTATCCTCCCCCTCTACTCTGCCCTGGTGAGTGTCCAGTTCTGGGCTCTCCGGTTCAAGAGGGACAGGGAACTGCTGGGGAGGGTGCAGCAAAGGGCTACCAAGATGATTAGGGGACTGGAACACCTCTCTTATGAAGAAAGGCTGAGGGATTTGGGTCTCTTCAGTCTGGAAAAAAGACGGCTGAGGGGGGATCTTGTCAATGCTTATAAATACTTCGAGGGTGGGTGTCAGGAGGATGGGGCCAGGCTCTTTTCAGTGGTGCCCAGGGACAGGAGAAGAGGTAATGGGCACAAACTTGAGCATAGGAAGTTCACCTCAATGTGAGGAGGAACTTCTTTCCTTTGAGGGTGGCAGAGCCCTGGCACAGGCTGCCCAGGGAGGTGGTGGAGTCTCCGTCTCTGGAGACACTCCAAACCCGCCTGGATGCGTTCCTGTGCCACCTGCTCTGGGTGACCCTGCTCTGGCAGGGGGTTGGACTAGATGATCTCCAGAGGTCCCTTCCAACCCCTGCCAGTCTGTGATTCTGTAAAAATTCCTTCTTCATTAACATCCATCCATATTATGCAGAAAATAGTTAATTATTGATTTAGGTAAGGTAGAAACATATTCAGACAGCACAAACCAAAATATTCGAGGGAGGGAAAGCAGTTAGCAGAGAACGTACACTTTTTTTTTGTTCATTTAACATACAGGAGAGACAAGTTCTCGTATGGTTTCATGTAGGGTATTTTGGTCATTACACAAAGCTGATCACACCTGATCAGTAATTGATCAGTAAATTTGATTGAATGATAAATCTTCTTGTGTGCCTTGCCCCCAGTCTGAAACCCTGAATAGAATTTCAGATTCCTCTGGGATTGGGTGTTAACAGTGGGGAAAAAGACGCTTTGATCTGCTCATTCCATGCATGTTGAAAAAAACGTACCTGCAGATTTTAGTATTCTTATGTTCATGGGCTGAAAGATGTTCGTACACAGCTGTTAAGTTTCTGATGTCAATTTGTACTTTTCAACTTGCTGATGTATATCCAGAATTTCTTTCTCTATTCTACAGGGTTTTGGCAGCTGAATTAAACAGAACTTTTCTTCCTGCTAAAGCCAGTAGCAACATCTCTTTTGAGTTCAGTGAAGCACCATTGTGTCTTTAATGAAAGTATGAATTTATATGTGGGTTGTTGGGGAATGGAGAGGAGATTTTTATAAAGGTATCTTTTAAGATGCCAGTATAGAAAGAATAAGAAAATAACACATAATATTTATCAGCTCTAAGGAAAGTTGCTTTACTACCTTTTCTTGCAGTGAAAAATAATCTTAGAAATAGAACTTGAATAATGAGATGAACATTCGCCCTTAAAAAGTGATCGTGCAAACTCTCAGCAGAAGTGCTACAAGACCATCAAAACTTCTTGCAGTAGTTGTAAAAATAATAGTAATTATTAGGAGAGCTTAAATAATAGGCAGATTCATTGATGTATGTAATCTATATATACTGGAGCTGATGGGGTGGTGTGGAAAATACTGCCTAAGTCTCTTCTTGCTTCAGAACTATTCTGTAGCCTGTCTGCTTCCACTCGTGGCTGAACAGAGGTAAAACCGCAATGGCTGTGCTTGTAAAGCCAAAACCATCCTGAAATGCTGCAGTGGTGCACGCCTGCATCAGTAGAGACCGTAACTCTCCTGTGATCTCCATTTTTTTTTTTTTGATTGCCCCTCTCAACTCCTTGATTTCCATGATCATGGAAAACGAGCATTTTTGAAAGTGCGTCTGGTGGGTTTGCTACCTGATATGCCGGTTTGTCCAGCAAATTGTTCCCTGCTCTGTTGTCTTCATTTGCGCTGCGCTGCGTTGCGTTCCCTGGAGGTTGTATGAGGATGAGAGGAGTTAAAAAGTTAAAATCGGTGTTAATAAAGCTGAGGGTCACAAAGAATGCTTGGGAGACCTCAGATGATGATACGGGTATTCAACTGTTCTTGCATTATGTCCCCTGAACCTTGTGAAACTAGACTGTCCTGTCGCTGTGAACGCTAACCTAACATACACCTGCAACCAAAATCTCCAGACAGGGCAACGTAAAGTCAGAGAAATATTTGTGATTCTTCTGATGGATAGTGTGTTATCCCTTGAGCTGTCAGGTCTCATGAATGAAAAGCAAATCATTCTAATGGCCTGGTTTTCTTGGCACATCTGAATGATGACAGCGTATTACATATTTTACACATATTCTGGAATAAAGGTGGCATGCATAACAATGTTACATATTTTATAACAAAGATTTTTAACTCTGGCTAGCTGCAAATTGCATAAAATAATATAATTTGCTCTTATTACTCAGCAAGACTTTGTGTTACTTAGGAAACTTAGAAATACATTTTCTCAAATTTTGGTGAGGCATATAATTTTGAAAATTGCCTCAATAATCACTAGTCTTATACTATTAGTCTTCCATCTGCCCAGAAAGAAATGACCTCCTCAATCTGTTATTTAGCCAGAGAGGGACATTGTTCATTAGGAACTTAAATTTTCATATTTGTTTTTGACGGGATTGAACATACCTGCTATGAAAGATGTCTAGTATGGTAAGATTTCTATTTGTGATGTACTCTGTGGAAATGATCTGTAATATTTGTGGGTTTGATTAAATGATTATATTTTTTTCCTTTAATCGAAACAGCGTTTAATGTTCCTTCAATTTAAAACAGTAGTTTTTACTGAAATTGTGTGTGTGTTGTTGGACAGAATAGTGGAATGCATACTTTATATAAAAGTAAAAATTAACATTAAAATAATGTTTTGAGGCATCCTGAAATTTCTTACAGGCATGCTTGAGAGGCTGTTAGAAACAGGTTTTGGTGCTTGGAATCAGTGAGACACAAGGAGCAAAGGACAGCATCACTTTACAGAATCTGTAGTGGACTGAGAAGGAGAGGAAGTTTTGCTGGAAACAGCAGGAGAACAATTAAAGCAGGAAATAACTACTTTCATAAAGGTTTGTGTAAGAGAGAGAGAAGACAGAGAATTGACAAGAGGAGACAAAGGCAGGCACACGTTTTCATCTTTGGGGTAGTGGTTCTGACAGCATAAGATGTTCTAACAGGTTAATACAAAAAGCGGGGGGTTGTTGGGGGTTTTTTGGTGTCATATCTTCAAGTTATATGGAAAGTAGCATTTAACTTCTTAGAATATGTGCGTACCTTTTAAGTGTTCCCTACTCTGAAGTGGGAGTACATAGCACGTAAATGTTTACCAAGTCATAAATACTTAAAATGACATTTCTGTGATCTTAACATACAGAACAAAATTATTATTATAGCCCTCAAATTTGAAAATATGAACTTACTTTGTTCTATGGAAATTGCTTTTCACCTACACGTCTTCCTGTTTTTAGGTCTTTGTAAATCAGGGGCTGAGATTTGGTTTTGGTAATTTTGTAGCACAAAACTCATCCTAGACTGGACTGTCAGTTCTCTGATAGATATATGGGCTTTTTCCAGAGCTATAATTAATTTTTTATAAAGCTAGGAATGTAATGTTTGTAAGTTGATAGATGTTATAATTTTATTTTTTATTTTTTTCTTTGCACACATGAAAACCATGCCAATTTCCCATTTGTCAAAGATCATTTAAAATTTTTTGCAGAACATTCAGGTACGTTTTTTGAGAGGGCTGTTGCAGCAGTAATGCTCATAGGTAGGATGCCGAGGGTTCCCGGAATTTATGACTGGAGTACTTTGTGGTTTGCTTCTAGGTGTGCCTGGTCCGGTGCAGCCATGAGTGAAAGTCGCAGCTGTCTGCCAGCTGCTGAGTGACCTGGGTGAAGTGTGTCAGTGACATCAAACCAGGTCTGTACCAGTATCCTCGTTACAGCTGGTGCTAATTGGCACCCCTGTTGGCAGTCTCAGTGGAGTTACTGAATCTAACAAAGCTCCAGTTGGTCTCCTCGTTTGATGTGCATTGGCAAGAGTGAGCTGAAAAACTTTCTTTTTCCAGTTCTCTCAAAGAAACCATTTATTCTCGTTAAGTAGGAGGTAGTTTTCACTGTTGACAAAGGATCATCGCTTCCTGACTTTCTATGTATTCATACATAGAATTTGTAAGGGGAGCAGCGGTGAAAGATCAAGAGCGAGTATTGTTGTATACACATAAAAAATGCTGAAGCACCATGAAAGCATAATCGTACTTTTCTGTGAAATTACTTGAATGATTGATGTCACAGCAACCTCTGTGACAACAGAGAGAACTGGATAAGGGAAAAGATTTTCTCTGTTTATTTTGTAGAAGCTGTATTCATACTTTACTTTTTTCCTGTGCACATCCCTCTCAGCTGAGTAAAATAAAAAAGCAATATTTTTATAAAGTGTTACAGAATACCAGAGGTTAACTGAAAGCAGAAGAGCCTGAAATACATTAGGAGGCTTCGAACTTTCTCATTCTGCTCTGTCGTATAATTGAGAAGTGCGGGTCCAATGCCGTCTATCAGAATTACTATGCTATTTGTCATAGCATAATACAATAAAATACTGTGTTATGACCTGAGCAAAGGATCCTGAACCCAAGGTTCTGTGTTATTTTCCAACTCTAGCAAACAATGTAAGAATTCTGCGAGCTCTTCAGGTTGTTGCGCAATAAAATCTATTATGGCCCCAACAACATATGTAGCAGCTGAAATAACTTTTTATTATTTTTAAAATTGCCTAGGTTGTCCATGTTCCCAATGTTCTTTTAAAACCTTGAATACTTTTTTCTTGGAGAATGTAAAAATGAATATAGAGGGAGTGAGCACGTTGAATATTTTGAGAAGTTAGTGGTTGTTTGACTGTAGCAGCTGGAATTTATCAAAAATCACTATGCTATTACCACACACACAACGCACCACATGAGACCTGAACATATCACAGGTGTTGTCTGCTTTTTTACATCCTCAGACCACAGTCTCTGAAATTGTTGTAGTTTTTTACATAGGTATCTTCAAGTCATTCAGCATTAAACCCCGCGAATCTGACTTCTCCATTTATAAGAGATGGGCTAAAAGATCTTTGTAGTTGTTTTATGTTTCTAAAATACTCTGAATATGTAAAGTGCTGTTCAGGTACTAAGTTTAAATATTTTCTCTTACACAAGGCAATTGGATCTCGTTAGATTGTAACCTCCAAAGATCACCTAAAATGATTACAGCGCTGTCTGTGTGACCCTTTGTAGTCTCAACAGCTTTTGATGGTATCCCCAAGACTCACCTATATCCCTCATTCGGTCGTGATCCGTAGTGTTTTGATAGGCTCTCTCCTCTCAGGCATTTTTGAACAATAAGCTTGGCTGTATTATTTGGTATTTAGGGATGTTCCCTGCTTTAGCTTTCCTGCTTTTTCCACTAAGCGCTGTTTTTGCAATACATTAAGACAGGAAAGGGCAATAGACAGATTTTCACGCTAGGTAAGTATGGTCATGGAACATAAAACTTCTAATGCCCAAAGGAAACATTGGAACACTGAAAAAGAAAGCGAAAAGAATTTCTACATACCCGGGGAAAGCAGAAGGCATGTGACTGTGGGAAATAAACATTTTTAGAGTAGGGTACACGGCTTTTATTATTTATTTGAGGTTATTCTGGAAACAGGATTACAGATGATGTAAACAAAAGTCTGACGGCAGAAGGAATTGAGGCTAAATTAAGCATTTTTAGTGAGAATCGTGTGTAATAAGCAGTGTGAAATAATTATTTGAACATAGGCGTAAAGAATAGTAGACAAGGAAAGAGTTTTATTATGTTCTAATAAATACTTCTGAATGCTTGATAAAGTATTTTTCTTTAAATGTGTCATTTACGTAATCTAATAGATTAGTCCTTATCATTGCTGTCATCATTGTTACTATCCTGTTGAAAAAAGAGTTGATATTTGTATTTCCTTCCATAAGGTAATAAATCTTTCCTACATCTGTACTTGGTTTGATTAATTGAAATGTATGAGGTACCCAAGATGCTTAAAATTGTTTCTTCTGGTCCACAGAGAAACAGGAATTCAGAGAACTGGCCCAAACATTTTAATATAGTCATTATAATCTCCTGAAATGCATCTATTTTTAGCGAAGATTTATATTCACCAAGACACCTATATCCACTACTGATACACAAAATGCAGTGTGTAACAAACAGGTTACATACAGAGGCTACAATTTCACACAGCTGAAAGGATGACATCAAAATGTCAACCTAATTATTTTTCAATCTTTTTTTATTTGCAAACTCCAAAACATCTTCCAGCTGAAGCGTCTCTCTACCAAAGAGTAAATTTCAACTTACTGCAAAGTAAAGGTGTATATATATACCTTTTTCTAATCGTAGAATCTTCATGGTTGGAAAGGACCTTTGAGATCATCGAGTCCAACCATACACACAGAGGGTTGGCAGACCAGAAATCAAAGGCCACTGTCCCACACGTCTTGGCCAACTGCATGCTTACGACTTGTTTAAAGAAACGTAATCGAATTTCTAGCAAGTTATAAATACAGTTCAAAATACCTTTTCAGGTTGGTTGGTAGCACAATACAGCACTAGTTCATAGCACGGATTACTGTCTGCTGGGGAAACTCGGTGATGGCAAGTTATAATTTTTTCCAGATCTCATTTATTTTCATCTCCTACATCCAGAATTGTAAAGTTCATTGCTTTGCACAAGTTGTAAAGTTAGAAACACTGCCCAGTTGGACAAAGTGGTACAGATTTCCGAGAAAATTCCTCTCATTATGTTGAGGGGAAATAAAATCTCAAAGCTATAACTTTATAGCTTAGATTGGTTTAAATACATTAAGTGGATCGTTGTGCTTTTCAGGAACTGTCAGTTCTTATTATGCTGAGTAGTTGAATTTAATTATATGCTGGACAGTAATCGATTCAGAAATGCATATGTGCGATCATGATATCCCTCATGAAATCTGTTCATTCAAGGTATTTCCCAGGTTCTGTGCTATGCCAAATAGGTTGATTCATTCTGCTCTAATGAATATACCATTGCGTAACTAAATGTTCTTCCATATGGTTGCATTCATAACTTCTTCCTTTTAATGGAGCTTCCCCCCGCCCCCCGTAGCATTTCTCACTCCAATTGGATGGGTTCATAAAAGGTTCATAAGCTATTTTAAAGCTGTAGCCACTGGAGTTGACTAAATTATGTCATAGTGCCAGTTGTCTTGATGTTAAACTGACCTGAAAGAAGGATTAGATTTAAGCCGATATTTCGAAAAAGCTGTTTGTTTTTTTCATTTCATTTTTTTTTCCAAAATTACTGTAATGCTGAAGTGTCAGAAGATGCATGGACATCTGTCCTTTTGTAGCTGGAACGGTTAAAGGAGTTGCTCTCTCTTTCCATTCACTGCTGCCCATGTAACTTAACCAAATTTATGTGAGTTAACCTAGTGGACCTTGTAGTAATTTGAATGCTAATCCATGGTGCTGCTGAGCAGTTGTCCCCACCGCCATCAAAACTCAGCTGTGGAGGCAGTAGCTTCTTGCTAGGGGCAGAAATAGATTGTGTTTTGCAGCTACTGCTTAAAAAAGCAGCGGCACATTGGTTAATCCATTTAAATCTTTCTAAAATTCATTGAGATTTTGATGGATAGGTAAAATAAAATGTTTAATTGTAGGTCACCGTATATATAAACAAGAACCAAAAGTCCAGGTGTAGACACCCAAGAAAGAGCTGGGCAGCTCAGGGATGTGTCCCCTTCTCCCATGCTGTGCCACTTTCCCTTCCCACTACAGGAATATTAAGCAAGAAACACTTTAAATCTTAGAAAGAAGAATGCCAAGTACAAAAATGCATGTAAAACTGCTCTCCCCAGTGACTAGATGCCTGAATCGAAACTACACTGCAGTATTTTATCTGTTTGTTATGTGCACCTAATTTTGGCTAATTATTTTTGAAACAAATAGCCACATATTTAAAAAAAAGTGTTTGTCCCATGGATTTTCTTGCTGGCAGGTCAGTGTTAAGCACAAGGCTGTGCAGTCGTGTTCCATCTTGTCTGCTTCTTCTCCAGGTCCGAGAACCGGGCGTTCTCTCCTGCACTTTGGCCTCACTTGACTAAGGGCCCTGCTCAGCGCCGTGCCTGCCCTGGGTGGTCAGGGCATTCCCGTTGGATGTGGAAGGTGTCCCTTTGAGTTCCCGGGCTTTGAAAAAATGAAGTTTTAGTCAGGTTTCCATTTCCTTGAGATCAAGCAGGAAGGGAGTGAAGAGTTAAAGACGCCAAAGTAGCTGCTGATGGGTGGGCTGGACTAGTTTCCAATGTTGCCCTATGAAAAGTACTTCAGCTATTACTTTGGGAACAACCCTTGTGTTTCTGAGACAACTGAGCACTACTGTCTAATTCCTGCTATACAAGGGGAAGACACGGCACTGTTATACTTAAAATTGAGGCTATTTATTTGTGATTTTCTTGCAGGAAACAGATTCGAGCTCTACTAGGACAGTTCAGCCAGTCAGAGGCTTTGTTAATCTCCTCTGGAGTTGAGCCCGGGACTCTTGATGGAGTTGTCTTGGATGCTGGCTGTTCTTCTATGCAATTTGACACACCTGAAAGAGGTTTTTCCCTGCAGAAGGATGGACCTTTGGACATGCGTATGGATAGTGACAGGTACCTGGTAATCAAACATTTCTCCTTGAAACTTAAAGACTGTGTGCTCAGCAACCCCCGTGCATTTCATTTCCCCTTAAGTTGAAGAATTCTCATCATCAAACCACATCTAAGTTTGCAGGAGCATAGTGTCTTTTGCCACAAAGCTTTTTTTTGATCTTAATACTTAGAACTCGGGATATCGTCTTTTCCTTCTTTGAAATGAGAGGAAGGTTCCAGTGATGAGTAACTAAGCCAGTAACATTTTTGTTAACTGTACCATTAAAATACTACATTTTTGGAGTGTATGGTATACAGTTACAGGAGCATCTCATTTTCAGAGGCCTGTCGTCTGCCTGTTATTTCCATGGTTTCTCAGACTGTACTTGATCTACAGGCTCACAATCCCTTACTGCAGTCCCTTTCCTTTTCTGCCACACTTACTATTTGTGGAACCTTCACCTGAGCACGTTCAGGTGCTCCCTCAGGAAAGGAGCAACCTCCCTCTTTTCTGCAATGGCCATCTGACCCAGTTACTTCTCTCTAAAAGGAACATAATATAAATTAAATAAATAAAATAAAAAAATAATATCCATGATATCTGCCAACTGAAATTAGATAGCAACATTGCTTTTAACACACCAGTATAAAGCTGTCTCACATGCCTGTAGGTTTATTCTAAGCTTTCCTTAGCGATATGATAAACTTCCTTTCGTGGGTGTAGGAGGCACATCAGGCTTACTTCATTGTCAAATTAACAATTACTAAATAAATCACCTCTGTTTAAATTACTAGAATTGGTATTTAGAACACTCAAGAGCATGGAAATGAACGGTGGAATGATAGTTATGTAGCAGTTTTTATCTTCAAACAACCTAATCTATTTCTGTAGCATTGTGCTTTTTACATGAACAACCAAAGCTCTCTGTTGTATAGATGATGGCAGCAATTGCATAATGCATTACTGGGAGAATGAAAATTTTTGCTTTGTGTTTTGATGAACCTTTAGTCTTAAGAAACGTCACTTGATCTTTCATTGCTCACATAGAGCCAATGGGAAGCCTCACTTTCTAAGGCATTACCGTAACACGTTAATGTTAAGTCTTAACACAGCAAATTTCATGATAATTGCTTTTTCCAGTTTTGTGTAAAAAAACCTCACGTCATCCTCCTGGGATTCAGCCCTCGGATTTCAAGAGTCTGAACTCCAGGCTTGTTTTTGCATCATGAGAATGCATACATGGAACCGGGAGCACAAGAACAAAGGATACCTGTGGCATAACAAAAGCCTTACACTACAGTTGTTGCTATGATACTACTTGCCTCTGATTTCTAAGTTTTGTTATCTTTTGTAAGGTACTGCAGGAGAGTAATAAATGCCTGAAAAATATTCTGCACATTCATGTATTTATAGAAGAGAATTTATTAAGTAGGTTGTATGTTTTTTCCCATTAGTAAACCCATATATGATGTTCCTAAAATACCTTGAACTATTTCAATGTGAAGTGATAAAGATTTTTAAAAAAATAAATGTTTTGCATATACTGTTTATATTTTAATTCCTGCCATTTGTAATATTAGGTCGTGTCTGTTCTCTCAAAACAGTGTTTGGATATAAATTCTTATGACTTTCAATGAAAAGTAAAGTTAAATTATTTTCATGAGCAATTGTTTTCATAGCAGGAGACGTGAAAGAAAAGATCCTTGAGATCAGTTCTGACTAGAAAACAACACACAATGCAAGGTGACTAAAATGAACCCATAATGGAGGAGTTTATATTCTAAAGCTGTCTAAATAAAAAGTCACATTCCATTTTAACATGATACTGAAATATATTTATTCTTGTCAACTCATTAGGCATAGTTTACGATAATACTTGGAAGTTTCAGCTGTTCTAATTGATCTTAAGGAACAAACTCCATTTAAAGTAGCAAAAAAAAAAAAAAGGATTTAAAAGGTGCAAGCTATATCTGTTTTCATAGGGTTGCTGTCTCTTATTTGAAAACCTCAAAGGCACTTGTATGCGGTGTGTGTGTTTGACTTTATGTCTCAATGCTATGAAGCTTCACCTCTTGTCAATGAAAACTGACGTCAGTGAACTAATTGGCTCTTCTTGTGCGTAGGTACCCTGACATGCCCACTGCTGCTGATGTTGTGAATGCTTTAGATCAACAGGCGCTTGCGTCCATCCTGAGAACATACGGGGAGGAGAGGCACGCCAAGAAAATCGCTTCAGCCATCGTTCAGGCACGCAGCATATACCCCATCACCAGAACTCAGCAGCTTGCAAGCATTGTTGCAGGTACCCTCATTAATTCTTCACAGTGGCTGAGGAGAAAAAATATTAATCCCCAAAGTCCCAGAGGGATCTATTTGTACTTGAAATCATGCAGGATCTAATCCTGCCTATTCTGCTCTGATGTCAGCTCTCCCCTTTTTCTTTTTTTTTTCTTTTTTTAAGATCCCACTTTTTATATTGTAGTTTGACGATTAGTTTAATAATAGATTTTACATGAAGTGATTTATCATTTTGCCAACCAAGTTGAAACACAGAATGACAGCAGCCTAGGGAATTCTTTATCCCATCTATTGATAAGCATTCAAATATTGTAAACATCACATATCTCTCTTAGTTTTAAATTTCTACATTTTAGTATTTTGAGGGTAAGTACCATGGCAGTTTCTAATTATGAATGAAATCAGATTATTGCTGTCTGCTTAAAGAACCAGGAAGCAAAAAGTAAAGCAATACGTAGCTTGCTTCACCTCGTGAATGCCAACTAGATCAGCCTGAAGCGACTATTGAAACACTTCATCTTACTTGCTTTTCACTGTAAACAACTTGAACAAAATGCAGTTAGGCAGGAGCTGTGCTCACATCAAGAACCTTCATGTTTGAGTTCTCGAGTGAAAATGTTCAAGGAAAAATGTAAGACACAAATCCCGTTCATTAACGTTATAATATTGAATGTTGGGATATGTTTATTTTCTTTAACCAAAAAATTAAAATTACTTGGTCTTGTCACAAATAAGTCTAAAATGCTGACTCCTTTGAATACAGACCTTTAAAACGGCCATCCAAATTTAACATTTGCTAAAGACTATTGTTAAAAGTTTTATCTGTATCCTGAAGACTTTTAAAAAAATATTGTTTTCATAAAAATTTGTATTGCTTAAACTGGAATTTTATGGGACTTACATTTAACGACTGAAAAACAAATTAAAAGGTTTGGATTTGTATAAGTCAGGATACCTGAGCAAAATGTCCAGTCAACCGAGGCCCAAAGTTTAGCTGATATGATTAGAGGACCTGAAGACGCTGCTTGCTGTTGTAAGCTGCTGCTTTAAATATAGTGAATGTGAGGAACAATCTCAAAAAAAGGAAGGGATAAAACACTATGAGTCTTTTATAAAACTTGAAGTTACATTTTTAATATAGTCATTGTCACCAATATAATGCACTAATAATTTACTTTTTGTCACATGATCTCATGCTTTTCGAAAAAATGTTGATTAAAACAGCGTACCGTTATTGAGATTGAAGCAACCATTTTGCTATGCTACAGATGTAATCTGTGATAGGCTGTCAACAAGCGACTCGGTAACTTCTGAAATAATCTTGTGCACCAGCTTGAGCTAAGAAAATAAAAATACTAGTGCATAAACGACAGTGATTGAATATTCCTTCCTGTTTAATGTGTTGCATGTGAGTCATCACTTAATGGTCACTTTCTGTGACAATGAGAAGGATTATTTGTTCTCACTTTAAACTCTTTGCTTATTTCAAGAGCAGCTTGATTCGTGAATCGGGTATGCATCAGATAGTATACATGCCAAAGACAATGAATCCAGCACATGTCTGCCAAGACAGTAAGCGTGTATGCTTTGTGTGCCTTTTTTTTTTTTTTTTTTTTTTAAGTATGCAAGAAGTTAAAACAACGTTAGGACAGTTACGCTGATCCCTGTTTGGGTGGAACTTCTTCCAACTTTAATTTGATTCCTCCAGTGAAGGGGCACAGTGGTGGATCCCACTATTTTTTGAACTTGTTACACCTTAAGAAAATTTCTGGTAACTGTAATACAATTTGTTTAATTTATCATCTATCATCAATGTATATTCTTCTTATGCAAAATGACATCTGTGAATTTATTGAGGTAAGCCAGAGCTAGAGTGCCAGAGACCACAGCTACAGGATCCTTCTGGTCGCACAGCACAGAAAAGCCTCTGACTAATTCAGGACTTTACCAGAGTAAAATCTATGACCTATTAGTTAAATGTCAAGTCCTTCAAAAATAAATATTAATTAGAATAATAAAATCTTGCATTTTAGATTTTGCAGATTCTATACGAGCATGATTATCCCTCCAGAACAGGATCAATTTTTTTGCCTACTGTAGGAGCCAGAAAACAAGCAATGAGGCTGGGTATTTATGTCTCTTTATCTGCTCTTGCCAGTAGCTGAGAATTAACATATAGTGCGTATTTCTTTCACGTGTTGCAGATTACTATGGCTTCAGATTTTCTAGAACTCCAAAGTTTTGTGTTAAGGTCTAGCTCATAATTAGAATCCCAGTGAATCCAGATTTGGACTAGCCTGAAATTAGAAAATTTAATTTCTATTTGCAGAATGCTAGAATTCTGGTCTTTCCTACCACTCCCCAAAAGGTTAGAACTGTGTATCCCTGCTGTTAATTGATTGGGGAATAAGAGTGAAGGGTGTAATTAAAAAACAAACAAACAAAAACCCCAGCTGCACAGCAGTTACAGAACAATCAGACATTTCTAAAGTTTTTATTAGCAAGAGTTACCATTTTAAGGTATAGCTGGGAAAAAGAATATCTAGATTTGTATGTCATGATTGCTTACAACAGCTTGGAGCTAACGCAGGTATTGAAGTGATTTCTTGCTCTCCTTTGTTCCAATTCAAGAAAATAATTCCTTCTGTCTCTTGGCATAGAGCCTGAAAGTTCTCTCTATATACTGTGCCAATGAATAAGGTCCTACAAAAAAACCTAAAAAAAGGTTGGCTTTTTTTTTGTTTTTCTAAATGCTGTCTAAAAAGCTTCTGAGCCATGTAAATAAGGAGGCCTCTGTGAGCTATGGAGCCTGCAGTTTACGTGGGAAAAAGGAGGAGTTTTCTATTCGGTCATGTGAGCATCATCTCTTCTTGCAGCACAACCAAACTCCACTCGCTGTTTATAATTTTCGCACAGCGATCCGCAATGCTGAACGCTCGGTAAATACTAAAGATCAGTAGTTCTCAACTGAAGGTCTGTGAATAGATCTGTGGAAGTCACTTAAGAATCACTTCCTGATGGCTTTTGCTGTATCCCATTGAGTCGTTTGGAAAAAACAGGTTTAACTTGATGTGCAGGAAAACTGGTTAAAAATAGTGACATTTTTAGAATGGAATTTTAGTATGCTTTTTCTGTACAACTGATGATCTATTTTTTTTCTTTTCAGTGGCTAATAGTCCTTGATATCTGTTAGTTTTTGTTCAAAATTTAATTTTTCTCAGTGTTATTTAGATACGTAATCTATTAACAGATCATTTTGAGATCATGTAATCATTCAGATTTAACTTGAAAGAAATTGATGATAAGATATGAAAGAAGTTTGAAGTTTAAAAAGAACTTTAATGGGTAAAGCCAGCCTCACTCAGATTGGTTCACATTTATAGACTTTAATTATCAGTTTGGAATTTGTAATATTGCCTGAATTTCAGATGGGTGAGAATTAACACTGTACTGAGGGAGCCTAGACAAAAGGACATTAGTTGCGTCACAGAAACTTATTAAATGCAACGCTAATTCAACAGACGGATTCCTGCAAACAGGTGCACGATCTGAATTAATTTTTAAACTCTCCCACTCTCATACACTCTGGGGACTTTAATAGTTCATATTGACAGGCACAACACGTTGCTAATTTCATTCACAAGCTTTAAAGTTTCGATACATTTCAACATGTGAATCTATTAGATTTTTAAAAGTGTAAGTAGCATCAGGGCATCCCAAAACTAAAAATGATAATTTCTCTCCCTGGGATTTCAAACCAGTCATCTAGCCAGAAGTGTGGTATTTTTATGAATGAAATTCATTTTACAAGCTTCCCATACAGATTTTTTTTATATTTTTGTACATTGTACAGCCTGTTACCAGGAAGGATTTTCTTTTAGTGCCATGGTAATCGGAGGGGGCTGGGTGAGAGATTTTATGCCTTAGCAGAAGGCTCAAATAGGTTTTTATTTAACTATACCAGAGGACTAAGGGTGGGGTAGGAAAATTTTTCACCCCTGGAACACAGATCAAAGTCTACTGCCTTTACTAAAACGATGAAGGCCAGTGTGACACAAATTACTACCACAGATTACAATTATTAGTTAATCCCAGTCTCTGAAGACAGACCAGTTGAGTCCTTAAACTTTGAAATGGTTTGATTTTGGGGGATTTTGGTTGCATAAAGCTGCAAAATGACTGCATTTCTTTACCAGTCTCCTGAATATTAGTATTCTGTACCATTATATATATGACCTGCAGTTCTCTTTATGCATGTTCAACTGAGGCATGTAAGGCTGTATTATACTTACAGAATGTATCTGGGTTTTAATTTATTTTCTTCACTGTGTGATAAATTTATTCACAGAAATAAATTAATGTCACGGTTAATTGCCGATTACCGTAGGAAGTCACTGCACTCAACAACCGTGGCAGGACAAATGGAAGAGCCTTCCAAAGACCTGTTAGTGTCCTGGTCATGCTGGTAGCCTGAGTATCTCATTTCTTTTGTTTATCTATTCAGCATTGCAATTGCAAAATACCGGTGTTCACGGTCAGATTACTAAAAATCTGACCAGATATCAGCATGTCATGTCTATCAGACCCCAGGCGTAAGAGATCAGGAAAGGAAGGCAAGAGACCAGCATGGCCTAGTCGAGACCTGCTGGTCAAAATAAAGGGTAAGAAGGAAATGCACAGGCAGTGGGAGCCGGGACAGATATGCTGGGAAGAGTACAGGGACGCTGTCCGGTTGTGTAGGGATGGGGTCAGGAAGGCCAAGGTGTGGCTGGAGCTGAGCTTGGCAAGAGACGCAAAGAATAATAAGGTCTTCTCGAGGTATGTCAGCCAGAAAAGGAAGGTCAAAGAAAGTGTACCCCCCCAATGAACGTGGCTGGCAAACTGTTAACAGCGGATGAGGAGAAGTCTGAGGTAGCCTACAACTTTTTTGCCTCAGTCTTCACTGTCAGCCTGTCTTCCCATATCTCTCGAGTGGATGGACTGCAAGACGGGGACTGGAGGAGCAAAGTCCCTCCCACTGTAAGAGAGTGACCTCCCCATACAAATGGGGAGACCTTATTGTGGCTTTTCACACAGAATCACAGAATGGCAGGGGTTGGAAGGGCCCTCTGGAGATCATCTAGTCCAACCCCCTGCCAGAGCAGGGTCACCCAGAGCAGGTGGCACAGGAACGCATCCAGGTGGGTTCAGAATGTCTCCAGAGTTGGAGACTCCACCACCTCTCTGGGCAGCCTGTGCCAGGGCTCTGCCACCCTGAAAGGAAACAAGCTCCTCCTCATGTTTAGGTGGAACTTCCTATGCTCAAGTTTGTGCCTGTTGCTGGGCATCACTGAAAAGAACCTGGCCCCATCCTCCTGACACCCACCCTTTAACTATTTATCAGTGTTGATAAGATCCCCCCTCAGTCATCTTTTTTCCAGACTGATGAGAGTTAGAGGGGGCTTATAAGAAAGATGGGGACAGATTTTTTAGTAAGGCCTGTAGTGATAGGCCAAGGGGTAATGGTTTTAAACTAACAGAGGGTAGTTCTAGACTAGATATAAAGAAGGAATTTGTTACCATGATGATGTTGAAACACTGGAACGGGTTGCTCTGTTGTCAAGGCCAGGCCTGATGAGGCTCTGAGCAACCTGATCTAGTTGAAGATGTCCCTGCTTACTGCAGGGGGGTTGGACTAGGTGACCTTTAAAGGTCCCTTCCAACCCAAACTATACTATTCTATTCTATTTAAATTTTTACAAAACCAGTTTTGAAGTAGATCTTTATATCGTCCTTGTTTGTTCAGGTAAGTAAAAGATATTTTGGTGACCCAGAAGATAAATCTTCCAGTATTTTACTAAAATTCCAGTGAGATTGAGTGTGGAAATTTAAACAAAGGATCTCATTCTAGGATTCTGTTTTTATGGTTAGGTCCCAGTCAAGAAGCACATTCAGTTTTGTGCCTAAATTACATGCTGTACTCTTGTGGGTTGGCTTCATTTTTATCTGTGATGCTTTTGGAAGCTGGAATACTCTTAGAATATCAGAAATGGATCATCCCCAGAAAACCAGCAGTATTTTTAGAAAATACTTAGGCTGCTAAAATACTTAAGGCTGCAATACTTAGGCTGCTAAAATATGATAGTTAAAAAATCTGGATCTGCTTTGAGAGGTGAACACCAGCTCTGGGTAGTAAGAGCCCAAAACTGAAAGTAGCAAACTGGTCCTGTTGAAGTCAGAGCTGTAAGTTTTTCAGCAAGTGGCAGGAGAAAGGAGGTGCTGCAGGAAGCCAATAGTAGAACAATTGAATTGTAGAAAAGGTAGAGGTAGAATTGATAAAATGCACCCTGTTTTCCAACCCACTAACTTGTTAGTAGCTCATATTTTGTAAGGGAACAGTGGGGTTTCATTCCAGTTACAACTGCTTTCAGTAAAGTGAACATGGCAGCGGCAGGCTTGGGTTTGGAAGGGGGAAGGGAAGAGTGAGGTACGTTTTCAGTGGTTTTTAAATGGAGACTTAGAAAAAGAGATAGATTTGTTGTGTGAGATCTTTCACAAAAACAGTATTTTTTTAATTCGAAAGGCTAATGGTTAAATTCCAAATTCCATTGAAGAAAAATTCTATTATACTAGAAAGCTAAGACAGGTCTTATGGAGAATACAAAGCTATGTATATTTAGCCACTTAGTGCATGCTATGGAAACATGCATGTCCTGTGATATTTTTGGGTACATTATATGCTGCTTTTAAACCCCGCTCTTTCAGTTAATAACTATGCAAGAGTTCTGAGCATACAACTAGGCTTTGTAGCTGTTAGTCAACCATTTAAAGAAAATTGTTTATTTTGCTCAGCACAGCATTCCTTTAAGTTATGCATTAAGAGACAGTTTTCTTCACACATAAATGGCAGTCAATGGCTGTTTTAAGGATTCCATTTTCAAAGAATCGATTTTTAGATAAGTAAAGAAATGTATAAACAGATACTGTGCCAGGTAGTACACGTTTGGTGTCCATTGGTTTCTTGGGACATCTTACCTTCTGAGCCGTTTGAGTTCTTCTTTTAGTTCAGCTCTTTCATCAAAACAGGCTTTGTGACTCCTACAATGAAGTTGTATATTCTTTTTATGATTTATAGAAAGTGTAGAACGTGGTGTTCTCAGAAACAGAAATTATATTAGCTGGCTAGTGTAACTTTTTCTACAGTTTCTAAGTGATGAAGGAGCCTAGCTCACACAGGTTAAACCTATTTACTCTGTTTTGTGAAACAGAGTTTAAAGCCACAAATTCCTGGGCAGTAGTTTGTGTCAGGAGAAGTTGATCCTGTTGCCACTTTCTGTCTTGAAGGATTCAGACTATAGGAACAGGAAACAGCCGTGGCTACTGTGAGTTTCTTCAGTTAATTCAGGCACTGTTAGCATTGGAGTCAGAGGAGGTAGGGAACGTAGTTGTGAAAATTGAGTATGCAGAAACACGTGAGGCACATCGCATACACGATAATAACTTTTTAAATAATGGTTGAATTTTTAAACGCCATTACTGGCCTCTCGCTTTGCTGAACAGTGGTGATTACTTGTCTGTTTGTGATGCTGAACACTTACGTTTTCTGACATAAGTAAAATCTTACCTGTAAAACTCTTAAGAATTCCACTAATAAATTATTTTGTGCCAACATACTAGATTATGCTATTTCTGTTAAATTTTCTTTAATCACATGCATAAATGTGAATTACACAATGTGAATCAACTTGTTTCAGAGGTACCACGTTCCCTTCTTTTACTCCACTATGTAGAATATCAATTACTTGATTATGAACTGCATTTACTTCAAACCCATAGCTTTATTATGTTGCAGTTTAGCACTGGCATGGAATCAAGGCATTTTAATACATACGTGCCAGCAGTATCGCCTTATCTCTAATGGGCCCTCTTGTTTGGAAAAATAATTCTTTCCAGTTATGGGCTAGCATTATTCATTCCGTTTTTCTTCGCCAGACTCCTGTGCTCACTTACATAATAGATTATAAATTTACTCAGGTTTCACAGATCTTGTAAGACTCTTGCACTTTAGTCCCTTTGATCCATCAAATCTGGCTTCTCTAGCTTTTTGCTCTATACTCAGATAATGAAGATTCAAGCCTAAAATACATTAAATAATGATATATTAAAGTTTCTATCAAAATTTCAGTCTCTACAGAGACTTGTATAACTCATAAGAATTTTGGAAAAAGGAAGAGGGAGTTTTGTGCATCTAGTCAAAATTACTTAATCTGGTGAATTTTTTTGTGCAACAAACTCATACCTTGAGATGTTCTGCTGTTTAGGCACCTGAAAAAGCAACAGTGTCAGCTACAATGTCTAAATTTCTCCAGGTAATTTTGTGAATGCTTGAAGAAGCACAGGTGTAGTGGTCAACAATTTTTATCCCCGAAGAAGGATGCCTCTTTTAAGCTTTGTGTAATTCATTGAAAGATACTTATCACCAGGTAGACATTGTCTTCATCTTATCTCTGGCTGTGGAGAAACACATAACTATCTAGAAGCAGTTGGAATTGTGTGTCCATCATATATTAATTTTTTTTTTTCCTTAAAAGCATGAAACAAATCACCACAAATAGAGAAACTGACATTGACTACACTGAGCTGTAAGGTATAGGCCTTATCTGGCACATCTTCATTTTTTCCCGATTTTGGTTTCAGCCATCATTACATATTTTAATTTTGTGAAGCATTTGAGGAAGGAATTTCTGTGAAAGACTCTAGGAAAAAAACCCAACACCCAGCCACAAGCGAGATCAGTTTCATAGGGTTCACTTTCAGAAATGTGAATTCAAAGCAGAAAATAAAGATATATTATAAAGAAGGAAGCTCACCATTCAGGGTTCAGTTGTAAGTATGCTTTCCTTTAAAGTCATCATGCATGAGTGGATTAATGTCAGGATAGCAATGTAGAAATAATAAGATATTAACATATACCTTTTAAATTCGACAGGTGCTTTTCCAGCATCAGCGCTTTATGCACGAAGAGACTTGCTTCAGAGACCTACGCATGTTGCTACCAAAACTTTCCAAGGCCTGCGAATATTTGTGAATGATGAGCTCCATGAACTCTTTATAGGGCTGAAGACAGCTGAGAAGTTTCTAAAACCCGGGGGTCGCCTTGTAGCCATCTCCTTTCATTCTCTAGAAGATCGTATTATCAAACGTTTTCTTCATGGAATAGACATGACAGAAAAGCACAATCTTGGCTCAAGGCAGAAGATAAGACAGGCTCTGAAAAACTGCTCCACAGAGGAAGATGCACAAGAATTTCCCCATGGAAAATCCAACTCTAAGTGGATTTTTATACAGAAAAAAGTTCTCACACCCCAGGCCAAGGATATTCAAACAAACCCAAGAGGAAGGTCGGCCAAGCTAAGAGCTGCTATTAAACGCTAAAACAAAATATATGACTATATAAATGTACAATTTCCTTAAATTTTGTTTTCCAGAAGGCTAAATGGACAGATAGTACCAAACTGAAAAAATAAAATGAAGGCTGTTAGAAAACATTTCTTTCTTACTTCTGTGCTTCTTTTTAATTATGATGTAGTGTAGATCAAAATGTAAAATAAATGTAGATACATGGTTGCCACTAATAATACAGAAAAGTCATCTTATTAGAAAGAACATAAAACCCAAAGTTTATAAAAATTACAGGTGTGATGTGTTTACAGTATTTCCTTTAGATTAAATTCAAAACCCTGCCATTAACAGTCTAAATTCAGTAGCTGATTGAGACAGACACATTTTTGTGGGGGTGGATTTCACACACCTGAGTCAGATGGCTGGTTTAGTCTGGAGTAAGTTTAAACTAACCTAAGAATTCATGATATAGAAGTCTCTGTATCTCAACTGCTTTGTTGTCTGAATGCCTGTGGGATAAGAGCTAGTTCTTAAATAAATTCATATCAGTATCTAATATTCTGTCCAGGAATTTGTAAATGGGCTCTTACCTTTTTTTAAAAAAAACTATATATTTACATCTGAGCGATCTTCTGGTTATTTAATTTTTATGGATTCTAAATAATAAATGCATCACAGGGAAAAAAGATACTTAAAAGACCACTGTTTGCACTTGGACACTGCAAGCAAGCAGTCAGAAGATTTTTGCTTGATCATTTGGATTTCTTCTTCTGGCCTTAACCTCTGTGCATAGATCAAGTACAGCTTTTATGTGTTGATGGAATTATAATTAACCTACCAAAAAAGGGGTATTGTGGGTCTTATGAAGTATTCTCCTTTGCTGGTGATCATTTATATAGAGGTGCCACTTAAGTAAGTATTGAATTATTTTTATAAAAAGCCCACTGTAACACCAGTTTCCTATTTGGATGCTATACTAGGTAGTAAAACATGTAACATAATTTATTTTTTAGTGAGTTAACACGAATTGGACTTAACTTTAGGTTTGTATTTTATCTTACTGTTTTGGGGTCTTTGTATGTTAAAAATTATCAGAATGTAGTGTAAGTTTTTCAACTTCTTTTGACCTCTGACTCATCTCTTCAGGCAGAAAAGTCTCTATTTAGATAATCAAATCAGTAGCATGATTTCATTTGTGATGGATCTGAAACTTGGCTGGTAGAATAAAAAAATTGCAATTTCTGACTCTGAGCTAAGTGATTACTCCACTAGCTTCTGAAAGAGAACTGACTGCACCATTCCAGACTTGACTTTCATCAAGCATCCTCTTTATGTTGATGTAAATGATTATTTCACGGGAGTTTTTTGGGTCATATTGACACAAACAAGTAGAAATTTAGGTTCACTGCCTATAATATACAGTCTATTGAAATATCTGAATATTGTTTAATTTCTTGGCAAAGCTAAGTCATGTGATGTATTCTTATGTACGCACATGATAACATCCATTGCTAATCTAAAATAATAGTCAAGTGATGATCGACACTTCATACTTTTCTGCAATTTCAATATTTTTCCACTAGTTTCATTATACATGCTATTAAATATTAAATACAACATTCCACTTCAAATAATATTACTTACTGTTGACATCTTAGAGACAACAGACTGTGCTCGAAATAGACGTTTTTTCATCCAAACATTAAATATAAATCGCTGATGTTATTTTTAGCTAAGATTCCATACTGAAATGTACTCCAATTGTAGGCTGGCAAAATTGTGCCCCCAGCATAGGCTTAGAAGAGTTGTAGTGCCATGCCGTGCGTTGTTCAGGAACACACTTCAGGAAAAGAACGTCCAGTTTAAGTATCAGTATTCCAGAAATTATATGAAAGCATTAAAATTCCTTATGCTTAAAACAATGGTTAAATTCCACACTTCTCATATCTGATTTCAAAGGCACAGTTTCTTGTGATAGTTGAATGACTGTGTGTCAGTTTTCCTAAATACGCTCCCTCGGTTAGGAAAAGTAAGAGATTTTGTCTTTAGGTTGGAGCTGCACAGCCATGGCAGTGCATCAGTCATTGAGCTCTTCTCTTTACGGGATCCGTTTCTCTCCTCTCAGGGTCTTCTCACTTTCAGCTTTAGACTTGCGGCATGGAGAGTCTTGGAATTTTAACCACTGCTTGACTGAAAAAATAATTTTCTGGTTTCCACAGAAAAACCTCTGGTTATATTTAGTCAAAGTATTCTTGTTTCTTTAAGCATTTACTAGGTGAAGTTATGTTATGTGAAGGGTGTTAGCTCTTTATATTCTTACCAGGACACACGTCTACCTGTTAGGAAAACTAAACATATTTTTACCATAATCAAAAATGGTATTTATGAAGGAGACAGTATCTGGTGGAATATTAGTCTTGCTGAAAACCAAGTCATGCTGTCAAAATACAAATTGTGTATCATTTCTAAAAACTTGCCGTTTAACCTCAGCAATGTATATTTTAGTACGGCCAAATGCAAGATTAAATATCAAGAAAGAAAAAGATGGTAGACCACGTTTACAAGGAGTATGGCAATACCACGGTGCTGTACACGATGGGAAGAGTGGACACATCCAACTTGTGGAATGTTTGTAGAGAAGGTCAAGTGGTAGTTTTGGAGAGACGATGGTGTTGCCAAACAATACATGCGTGCAGAGCATATTGCTAGAGTGTATATCCTGTCATGTTAGTACTTCAGAAGGGTGTGGAAAAAATTTGAAAGGGATAAAAAACAGCTGTGAGACTCTTCGTATGCGTTATAAACATACTTTATATTGAAGTTATTTGAAAGTGTGATTTAATTGGTTAATCCAAGTGAATGTAAAGAGTTGGTATGCTGTCGAAAGTACCTACCTGCTGAAGAGATTTGCGTAGAATAATTTTTTGAAAACGAGACACTTATCCTGTGAGTAGGGTTTTAATAGTAAAAATAGGGTGGTTTTTTTTAAACTATTACAGTTGAGTAATTTCTCAGTAGTCTTTTATAGTCTCATCTGCTGAGATTGCCACTTGACTTGGAAAAATCCCAGTCTGAAACATCATTTTTTGTAGAGATCTGTTGAGGTATTTGATAGATGGAAGTAGGAAGGAGAGGATTCCTAATGTAGGATGAACGGGGAAAATGCTGACTTTGGTAAACACTATTAGCAAGCGGCTCTTCTCGTAACAGCTATTGTATCAGACTTTTTGCACGCCTCTTTCTAGAGTAGCGTTTCTATGACTATTAATGATTCATATAATTGCTGTAATATTACTCTTTGTATTGGAGGAGACACGGTGTTAATTGGAGAGTGTATGCGCCTAAATAGTGTCACAGCACAAGGAGGGAGGAAACACGAGGGACTGTGCCCTGAGGAAGGTGACATGCAGGGGTGGGATGACTGCAATAAGCACTCTCAGATGCAGATTGTTGGTGATTTTATTTGATTAATTTAAATTTTAAAATAACTTAGATATCAGTCTTGACTCATTGTTTGGAGTATTACTGTACAAGAGTACTGCTGAAAAATGAGATGGATTTGAATAAACAGAGAAGTAATGAACTCGTCAGCCAATTTGTTGCTGCCCGTCTTACTTAACATCTTTACCTCTAGCAAGGGTAACGAAAGGGTTCAGGCCTGCGTTTCTTGTGCCTCAAAATCTTTCCAGGAAGAGCCCTTCAGTAGGATTAGGACCGTTTGTACCAGGATTACAAACACTGTTCAGTGGAGTATGGGAGTCGGTCTTTATATCTATACATTCATTTTTTCATATAGCTGTTGCTTAAAACTAATCTGTAACTTAGAATAATGTGCAACTATATTTATAAGTAAGTCTTTCAGAAGTATAATGAAATGTGGAGGCCTTTTTACACCTGAGGTATATGGGAATTAAAGCAGGATTTTGTGGATTAATTAAGACCGCAGTGCTACAGTGAATCTTGCAAATAATTTAAATTAATGTAGAACAACTTCTTCCCTTCCCCTTCTCCCGTCCCCTGTGGAAGAGAGATGAGAAAAATACGTTTAATTAAAAAGAAATAAGCAGTAAAGTTGAGCACCGTAGAAAAAAATGCAATTTATGATGAGGTTAAGTTGACATCCAATTTTAACAACATTTCAGGTACGTATATGCAATATTCTATTACTTTTCCGTTCAATGCCAAATTTTACCTGGTTGGGGATAAGCAGTAGCAGTGATAGCTCAATCTCCGCACATGGATGCAGAGCATGGCTTCTTGTGCGTAATCAAAGGTAATGGTGGGAAGGTATATATGCTTCTAAATCCAGCTCTGTATGTTTTTCCCTCTGTCTCCTTTGCAGTTAGAATTGTGTTTACCTTTCTGAATCCTCTGTAAGCTTATCCCAGGGTGAGTGAGAGGGAAGGGCTTTTCTTTTTCAGAAAACCGTAATACCTGTCCATCCAACTTTATTAGAATTAATGCTGTTTAATACTTTTCTTTTTGACATATTTTACCGATGACATGCCATGTTTTTCAATATTGCTATTACATCACAGAAAAAGGCGCAAATACTTGTTCATGGAAAATCTAAGCTAAAAAAACAGAGCAAGTGATTGGTTGCCTGAATGTCTTACCATACTGACATAGCTATGATTATATATAAAAAAAAAAAGACAACTTTTTCATTGTTCCTTGATCTTTGGGCAAATTGTAGTTTTCCCGATGCTTTTAAAGCCTAATTTGGTTGGTAGTAATAGTCAAAAGCAAGCTGGAGGGGTTTTTTAATTTAATTTTTTTTTTATGTTTGCAAATTTAAACTTGACACCTTGTTTCTAGCTGTCTCTTTAAAGAGTAAAACTGGAGATACAGCTCCCTCTATCTGTCCTGGGAATACCTATGCTCTGTTCTTTTTGAAGTGCACCTGCAAATTATTATAGTAACAGCATGTGTATTGTCAACATGGAGATACAAGATAAAAACGTGTGGAGAACTTCTTTTACAGGTCAGTAGTTGTTTTAAATTACGCTAACTGGAATTTTAAAATAACAAAGGATGAGTCATTTTCTTATCTGCAAATACTTCAATCAAGATACCCAATTCAAAAAAATAACAGAAAAAGAAACTTGCACAGTAAAGTTCTCAAACAGATAACTTATTATTAGAATAAAATATATACGTATAAAATTCCTAGCTATTCTTTAGTGACCATACAATTTTTACAGACATAACAGCAGCAAATGTACTTCATGTGTTTGTTGACATTAATTAAAGAAAACATTTTCTGTGCTGGTGGAAAAACTTGCATAAACAGGAAAACATTAGGGGATACGACAGATACTGGAATGAAAATAAATGGTGGTATATAAATCACATCTTAGAATTCATACATGCGAGAATACCTTGGTGTACGCCACTGTCATCTGTTCACATGCCGCATTAGTTTGAGTCTCTGGATGTGATTCTGACAAATAAATGTAATCTGCTTTTCAGTTTTAGGTTGTCTGTGGTTTATATTTCCACTGAATGTATATTAGAGCTCAGAATAAGTTTCTATTCAGCTTGTGATGTTGTTAGCATTTTCTACTAGCTGTAATTATACTAATAACATTAACATAGCAACATAACGTTAACAACAGTATATGACAAGTTAGTAACTATAAAAAAAATCTTGAAGCATCATGATATAATTTGTAGACTAAAATGTATGGAAACGTAATAATAACTTAGTCATCAACAATTCAGGCTAAGCTTTTTTTTAATGTCAAACTGTATTTTAAGCTCACTTCTGCACACCTTTGCTGTAAATTGTATATGTTTCTCTTTTTAATCAGAAGTAATTTCAGGCTTAAGAACATCCCTCATAGACTTTGCAAAGTATTGACAGTCCTGGCTGATAAGCATCTGAAAATTGAAGATATCATAAAAACTGTTTTGTAATACAGTTCAAAACTGATATTCTCAAGAGCAATGATGCAGGCATGCCTGTTAATGCCTGCACAATCTGAGAGACTAATCTGGCAACCTTCGCTTACGGGTATAGCTTTGTTATACAGACCCTTCCTTTCTAAAATGTCCCGTTTCTCAAAGTCGGGATAGAAATGGGAGTTGAAATCTCGGTAGGCAGCGAGAGGTGACAGAGCGCAGGTTGCTCCAGTAGGTGGTAGGTGGGTCTCTGGGGAAGCAGAAAGGACTCGAGACTCTGCAAAACTGGGTCCACCGTGTATGGGGAGGCCAGGCAACTGCCTGGGCTCCTACGATAGTAACCGAATATGATAACGCTCAATTAACAAAGTTCTTGGTGTGGAGGCAGGTCCACTGGTGTATATTTTGCTGCATTTCACAATGGCTTAGTAATGGTGGCAGTGCGTTTCACAAGACTAACGCTGGGAAAATAATAATAACAAAAAAAAGATCCTTGGAATTGAAGCTTGTATGGAATTTTTTTACTGCGTCTCTTGGGAAGGCAAGAAGGTGGAGGAAAAATAATTTGAGAGGAAAGGGTGTTTAGTCTCTACTGGATCTGGCCCTATTAAAGGTAATAAAAAGCTTCCACTGGTTTAAAAAACATGGATCGAGACATCAAATGCACACATACTGTAGTTATCACTATGAATCAGTCTATTAAAAAACTATCAGGTGATGTGAAATCACAAAACAGTTGATTACTTAAATGAGCTTGGCAAATACCCTGCCGTGTAGTTGCACTTAATAGTATTCTAAAACTGAAGTGATTAGGGGTGTGTCGCACTAGCCTTCCCACCAGGACCCTGCCAGTTTTTTCCGTGTATGCCTTAATTAAAGACGGGAGCGTTGGGCTGTGCCCTGCACACCTGGGCAGGAGCACTGCTGGAGCCCATACTGCGATGACTGACGCGCAGATTAAAATCTGAGCCTCCCCTGAAAATGTTACAATATCGTACTTTTTAGAGCACTGACTTATTAGCTAATGCTTTATTAATAGAGCTGTAGTTATTTGGAAAACAACGTATTACAAGCTGAGCGTAGGGAGTTTTTTTTCTGGGTGCCACTTGAATTTGATAACTTTTTTTCCCCCAGGGCAAGCTAACTGTTGTTCTTTTAAAATTTAGTGAAACTTTCCTGGACCCATCAGTAGTCAACGTTTTTCTTTGAGATGAAAAATAAGTAATGAATGAATTTAATTGCAGTGATCATTAGATCCAATTATATCCCAATGGGAACACAGTGCTCCATAAATACCACATTTCCCAATAGTTCAGTAATTCTGCTGCATATTGAAAATACTCTTTTGCAGTTTGGCCACTTCCATAGTTACAGTTGGCAAATAGTTTACTCAGCCTATCCAAGTCGTAGCTCTAGTTTTCAGGATTCCATTTCATTTAAGCAGGCTTTTTGTTAAAAAAAAAAAAAAAAAAAAAAAGTTATAAAGTACTTAGTTTTCCTGGGAAAAGGAAATTGATTCATTTCTTCAAATATAGTCCTGTGCTAAGAAAACAGTGCTTTTTTTGCCTTTCTTCTAATCACTTCTACCGTCATTTCTCCTTTGAAGTAATTCATTGTTTGTATTAGGAGTACGGAATTAATGTTGGCTACTGAATAGAGCCATTGACTGTCATGTTCCCTCTTACACAGCATGTCCCATGAACTGGCCTAACTCCCAATCACTCCCCATAGCCTGCAGGATAACGGGCACTCCTCAGCATGGTTCACCTTTTGGTCTGCTTAATTTAACAATGAGGCTATATAATAACTTGGCTTAAGTTAGGTTTTCTTTTCTCTAAGTAAAATTCACATTTGTAATTTTAACTTATTTTTGCATATAAAAATTACAAAATGTTTCTGTGTTCAAGTCATCGCATCAGATTCAGTGTTGACAACACTTAGTAATTAATGATGTTCCAAGTTTTCCCAGGGGCATGAGAGTCTCAGCTTTCCTGAGACATTAAAGTCGATTTCCAGCCTTCGTGGCCACAGAGAAAGCCGTGTCACTTGGAGCCCCTTATCTTTTCCATAAGTAACTATGATAACCAGATGTAATCTTTTGGTTTGGTTTGGTTTCGATAGCTATGCCATTTTTGGAGCCTTACATCTGATTTTTGAACATTTTCAGCCTTTTCCTTTCTCCCTCTGCCCTCCGTTTGCCGCTCTAGAAGGTGCGTGTGTACAGCACTGGCTCTGTACTTGTCACCGGGCTTGCGTGCCATCGCTCTTTCGTGGTACCAACACGGACAGTTTCAATTACTGGAGCACGCTGTTAATTATCAGTTTACAAGGAATTGTTGTGGAACCATGTAATTAAGTAAATGCATAGAACACACCTGAGTATGCCATTACACACCTCGCTGCTGTGCGAGTGCGTGTTCCCTGCGTAGATTACTGCCTCCGGTCCATTTGAGATGCTCTTGGGTTTTCTTTGATTTGCACAATTATCTGGCTTTTGTTGAGAGCACTGCCTGCTGAAAAGCTGCAATTCTAGTTACTGTCTTAGGAGTACAATAGACAGGGATCAGATATCTTTGTTTTTAAATTAATGCATAGAATTTGAGAACATAATATAACATTTAGGCCTTCTCCTAAATGTCTTCCAAACTGAAATCTGAGCCAAATCGTTTGTATTAATTGTTATATATCTTTAGTACCTATGAACCCCAGTCGTGACACAGTTAAGAACATGTGATGGCGCTGGTTTGAAGTGGAAGAAAAGGAGGCTTGTTGCCGCTTCCTGCTTTATCAGCTAATCGGGTCATCTTCGATACACAAATTTTGATGCTCTCTGAAGCATAAAAGCCTCTCTTAAACTTGAACCTTTACAAATGGATCCTTAAAAGTATTTCTTACGCTTTATATCCCAGTAAGGTGACAGATTGTTGAATTAAATTCATGAATGAAAATATTTATAAATACAGCTTTGTAAATGCAGTCTTTCCCAATGAGCCATTTCCTTAGGCTCGATAGCCAGGGTTCAGTAGATTTCCAGAAGAGTTTCCTGAGCGATGGGAGGCACCTGGCCGGAACGAGACTGGCGGTGCTTCGGGGAGCGGGAGATCTGGGCTCCATGGGTGACTGTCCTTCCTGTCCCTGGAGCAATCCTGTGTGACAGAGCTTTGGCGTGTTTGGATGTGGCTGGGTCTGGCTGCGGACCGAAGCCCGCAAGGGTTGTTCAGCGATATTGAGAGACTGAGGAATACCTCTAGCGGTACACACTAAAACTGGCGATTGCGTAATTTAAAGTTGCCTTGGGTAATGATAAAGATTGAGGGTTATTATTGGAGAAAGAGAATCATTTTATCATTCTCAAACAGAACACTGCACGTGACTTCTCTTAGGCAGGTTAAATTGGAGGGGTATATCTTCTGCAATGGGGAGGAGTGTTTAATTTGAAAGATAGTTCTTTGGGAATATCACTTTCGGTGATTAAAGTCGAGATATAATTCAAATCACCGGAGTCATGCTTCCATTTTTTCCCCAAATTATGCTACACTGGTGGGCAGTTAGCAATTATATGGGGTCTGACACAGTGTTAAATCCAGCAGCTTGAAATGCTCTAAGGCTTTAAAGTGTCATTGGGAGAAACGTTAGAATGTGTGACTAGTACCCGGTTGCTGCCTTTAATAATTATTATTAGCTCTATTTGCATTCACCTCAGCCACTGCTTCCTTTCCAAAGTCCGGGCAGAAGGGAGTTGTAGCTGACTGCAGCACAGGCAGCATAAAAATGTCCTTTTCCGTATCCCAGCGAAATGCTTAGGTAAGGTTGTTAGATGCCTGAACGTTGCATGAAAAGCAAGTGATTTGCATTGAAAGGGAACTGTGGCTTTGCCGTGATTTCACTTCAAGAATTAACTTAAATGCACGCAAGCTGTAATTACTTCCTAAGAATTTATTTTAATAACTGATTTAGTTAAACCTGTGCAGATGACATGTTAGTCCTGGAAAGGAAAGCAGTGTGGTTAAACCAGAGCTATTAATCCTTGCTGAGCAAAAGCTATTAGCTTGACAGTGTGGTGAAGCGAGTATGTTGCATTTGGGACAGAGCAACCGTGTCTATGACGCTATCCTTTTCTCGAGCATAGTAACCTGAGTCCATAGCAGCTTGGATTTTTACCTGTGATATTCTGCGTAATAGCATGGCAGTTTTCTTGCAAGCATGTTAAACTCTCATTAAATGCCAATTCATGTTGGATCTTTAACTGTTTTCTTTGTAATGTCTGCAATTATCTTTGTATAGCATTTTTTTTTTTCACTACTTTCTAGAATTATTTAAAGTAGTATGTGATGAGCAACAGTAAAGCACACCAGTAAAGCGAGATTAAACTAATTCAGAAAAAGGCTGACAAGTACAGTTTTGGCAAATAGTGTAGTTTAAGTTGCGGGGTTTCTTGTCCAGCGAGGTTAAAGACTTTTAGAAGCCTGTACTCTTCTGTGGAAAATGGCATCTCCAGCAGCGTGCCAACAACTATTTGTCATTTCTTCTGAGTTTAATCTACTGGAGGATTCATCATCTGTGGCAGATGTCAGTAAATACACAAATCTATTGATCTAGGGCTCGTTTTCTGCAGAAATGTAGCTGGCAAGGATGTTTATTTCTCCTCCATGCTGAATGTAAAACATGTTGCCTTATCTATCTAGAGAGAGAAAAAATTAAAGTTCAGGGTTTTCGGTGCATTATTGAATAGCAGAGGTTAATAGGCTGGGAACGTATGCTTTCCTTATTACCCTGGCTTCTTTCCTTTACTATCATGTACACTCATCAATAAATAAATAAGTTAATTAAAAAGCTGTTTCTAAGGGACAAAGTACAGATCCTTAAGATCTATCGGAATCTCAGTAAAAGATTTAGCCTCTGGCTTAAAAAAATACATAGGGTTATGGATGGATGAAAGTCCTCAGCTTCGATGGTTTTTGTCGTTAAAATGAGCTGCACAAGTTGCAATAATAAACGAACGGTATGGCTCCCCGCCAGAAGTTGTTTGGCCCGTGGGCCATGGCAAGGCCCGCTATGCAGAAACGGTAAGATGAAAATCCTATTTACAAAAACGTCCAACATTTCATATATATATATATATGTTTAATCATAATCCTAATATTTTGGAAATGTTCCAAGTGTGTATGAAAAAATATTCAGAATCTAATTAAATGCACATAGCAAATTCTTTCTGATGTTCAACCAGGAGTTTATGAAGTGTGAGTAAGTGTGTGTCCACATGCAGAAATGAGCCGATTATTTAATACTTTAATAAATTATTTAATGCCCTTTACCAGGTACAGTTTTATTTTTATGACCTCTCTTTTCTGCGTTGCAGGCTGCCTGTGGCTCCACTGCTCACCCAGGCTCGCCTTCTCATCTGTCGCCAGGACTGGTGTCTTTCGCTGGCACGGCTGCTGGGGGAGCTGCTATTCTGAGCTTTCTGCCACCGTTCAAGTTTCTGTGCAAAGAAGAAGCAGCGTATTGGTGCTAAGTGCTCCTTTCACGAGGTTGATGTGGATTGTCCCCTGTGTTTGGAGAGTAGGTGGTCAGAGACTGAATAATGCAGAAGGTGGGTGGTGCTGCAGGCTCGTGGCACCAGCCCCTTCTGTGTCCTCACCTGAAAGAGAAGGTGGAGAGCTTTGCTTGGAGAAGGAATGGCTTTGTGTTCCTTGAGAACAAACCAGCATCCTTCTAGAAGTAACTCATTCTGCCACTTTGCTTGCAAAACACGAGTCAAACTATGGTGGGTATCTTGTTGTGGTTGTTCCTTATTTGAGTTATCTGCAGGGAAACAAACGGAGAACTTTGTTGCAGTCAACATCCGTCTTTGAAAGGGACTTGTGAAAAAGTCCTCATTTTTCTCTATCTCTGCACAAATTATTAAAGGAAGATTTAACTTTCGTGATAACTCTAAGTGCGTTTTTATTATATTTAGCGCTGTTTACAGCCAGAGGGGTAGGTCAGTCAGTAGGCGCTCGTATTCAAGTACAGCCCAACACCGTGGGTGTCTTTAATGAAATAAACTTTGCTGTCTGTATGTAGCTGGCTACAGAGATTCTTGCAAACCACGAAAATGCATTTTGTGAACAGTAAATTAGAAAAGGGAAGAATGTTTATTTCTTAGCAAGCTTCACTCACCCAACAATTAAGAATGCTCAAAAGCTTAAACTGATTTAAAATATTTTCAGATTAAATGTTTTCGTTGGACATTCAGTCGGTCATTCAGGATGTTTAAGCCTATGCAATAAATTAAGAACGGCTAATGTGAACAGCTGTGGAGAAGCTGTCACTATTGTTTTCACAAGAGTCAGCACATGCTCATTAATAGAAGAGTTTAATTTTGCCTCCTTATTTTCTTAAAAAAATAAAAAAGCATTAGGAGCCACAGAAGACAAAGAGCGGGTGATTGGTTCCTATTATTTTTCTTTTTAATATGAGCTTGAGCCCCACAGCTTTGTGATTCAGTTTCATAATTTCCTTCCATTTAACCTAAGTGACTGTTTTGGGAAAAATTCCTTTCCTCGAAGATAAGTTCATGAGTAGGTTTAATATATTCTTGCAGAAATATTTTATTGTTTTCTTTTATAATTTTGGCAGAGAGCAAAACACAATGTTTCATTAATTATATTTTCTTTTCTTTATTTTAGCTTTTCCAAGACTTAAAAATAACAGTATTATCACCTGTTTCAGCAGTCTGCCTTCTGCAAAGTTCCAGGTATCCTTATTTAAAAGAATCAAGTCTGTATTTAAAAACAGAATAATGCTCCCCCTGCCTATATAAACATATCCTTGTCTTCCCATTAATAACAATCCATTTGCTGTAGATCTTTCCAGTACGCTCTAATGAGGCTCTTCCTCTTATCAAAAGGGAAGTGCAGTTCTCAAATTGAGGAAGAACTTATAGAAAGGCAGACCATTGCCAAAAGTGCTGCAGTTTATTCCATAGAGCTGAAGTTAGCAGAAAAGTTATGTAAATTGTCGTGCTACGCAGTTCACTGGTTACTTGACATTACAAAAGACCTAAATTGGGAATACGGTATTGTAGAGTACCACGAAATTGCGGTTGTGTATCGATTGATATGGAAGCAAGTTCATTGTGAACCAAACTGCCGTGGCAGAGGGAGTAGGACGACAGCGGGGCTCTGGATTCTGTTCCCAGCTCGATGCCTCCCTCCTTGGCTGGCTGGTGGCAAGTCAATTAGACTGGGATGTTCTGGTATGAATGGTTAAAGTTAGATGCCTAAATCCGTATTTCATAAGTTGCTTGGCTTTGTGGAAATGCTGCACACCAAAGCTTCAACTAATCTGAAATAGCAAATATAGTATTGTTGAAATCCCTCGCCTTTCGGTGTTTGTTAGGGGCAAGAGGAGGCTTCTGTTGCACTTCATCTTCTTAATTAAATGATAGTCATAGTTTTTTGTAATTTCTGACCAGGAAAAAGTGGGTCATAAATATGTATAGATTTACATATTTATGGAGCTATTTATAAATATGTAAATACTTAACGTCATCTGAATGGCATGCATATAGAGAACTGACTGAAAACAAAGCTTTTATTAGTGTAATTACAATATAACTCCTGCTGCAAAATTGTCATTGCACCAGCATAGTCTCAAAATGGGATCATAGTTCTAATTCGGTCTTTATTAGCATGCTACTTTGTCTATAAAATAAAACATTCGCCACATTTCTAATAAAATTCTGGTTTATGTGAGTATTAAATACCTTCTGTTGAGTGAAGTATCAATTAAGCAATGAATTGCGAACTCATGTAGTTTGTTTGAAATGGTGCTAATTACCACTGTAAGGTCTTTATTGATGCTGAAGTCTTTAGATGCAGGCTGAAGGGATAAACACCTCGTGTTACACAGATCAGCTTTCACGTGGTGGTATCTTGCAGTTGCTGCTTACCGAGAGCCAAAGTATTTCTTCTCAAATTCTGTCTTTCCCCTACGTAAATCCTATCCCTCCTGTCTCTTCGTGTTACTGAAATAATGTACAGCCTGTTGGAAACTACCTTACTCCTAGTGAGAATATTACACCTCGTCAAAGTGATGGCCATTGGAAAATGCAAAGCATTTTCAGTCAAAATGCTGAAGGTTCGTGTATCTGAACACAAGAATATCTTTTTCAGGTTTTAAGTAGAAGCAAAGAAAATTCTGCTTTTCTTTCTTCACCCAAAAATGAAAGTACAGAAAAAAGTGAATGACTTTTTGTCCATTTTTTCATCTCAGTTGTATTTTTCTGTAAAATTTCAATCAGTTCTGCTGAAATTTAGATCAAATTTCCATTTTACAGAGGTATTAATGACAATACAAAGAGCTCTACAATGGCAAATGAGTCCTGAAAGCTGTGAATTTGTTTGCACCAAAGGTCTTATACTGTAGGATTCTGGATGAGTTCTACACTTGTTTACCTCAGCACAAACTTTATATAGCTGCACTGTTAACAACATTAATTGTATGTGTGCAGGTCTATATCTAGGTATGCATACATACATAGACAGATGTGTCTATATATATGCAGACATAAAGAAATCATGTTTCATTAATAAGCATGAATATCCTTAGGGTATCTGAGAAAAGGAGCCCTGTTACTTCAAGAGGAAGAAGGCAGGCTAGCGAAGGGAAGTGCATACATCGGTAAGTTCAGTAGCGGGCGAACAGATCGTATGTCATCAAGATGCTGGTGTAAATACAACGCAGTCTTATCCCTACCATTTATCACATATTTTCCAGTTACGTTTTCTTGTTCTGTATCTCACCAAAATCCCATTTGTATCCTACTGCCTTAAGCTACTTAATTACACAAAATTCTCAGCTGAAGGTATAACCCAAAAGATGATCAAAAAACACCTGAAAAAGCTAGTAAGATAGGTAAAAAGCTAGTAGTAGGTAAGCTGTAGGTTCAGTTGCCAGATGCCAGGTTGCAAACTCTCAAGTGTGAAGAACGATAATGGACTGCACTTGCTAATCCATTTATTGCAATACTGTCTTGCATCTGGACGCATCGGACAGATACGTGTTTGGCTCACGAGTGACCACTGCGAAGAAGTGTGATATTGGAATATAAATACTTGGAACATGGGAAGAGCAAGAGGGAGGAGAATTTGGGGTGGTTTGAAGGGAAAAATTTGGAAAAAATAGATTTTAACATAAGGGTGAGTTTAATGGAAAACTTAATGCACAGATTTTTCCAAAGAAAATGTGGACGTGGCTTTGCCAGGGTATTTAAAATCAGACTTGATGAAGAAATTACAACTGTCACATAAGGAATTATTTTGTACTGGCAGGGGAACGAACTGGAAGAAGTCCATTCCTCATTTTAGGCCACTTGATTATGTGGGTGCTACTTAATGGGGTTCTGGTACTTATGTTTGATATATGAGTAGATGGAGGTGGAAAATGTTGAGTGTCACCTACGTTTCTCCTCCTCTGTTCTCTTTTTCCCTGGCAATTATGATAACTGCTGTACCCATTTCCTTCCCAGAAAGCCAAGGAGTATTTCCCATCTAGTTAATGTTTGATCGAAAACATTAGTTAATCTTAGTATTTCTGTTGCCGTGTGATGTGGCCATTGTTTGAGAGAGTCATGTATGAAAAGGGATGAAGAGGAACAGATGGACTTCTGCAACTAAAATGACAATTGAGATGGCAAATGACGTTACTGAACTCCATTTCCTTCATCTGTGATGCTTAAAATGTGTTTCTTTTATCTTGGTGAGGGTGTTTTGATATATAGCATAGCAGAAGTAACAAGGAGGCCCTAGTTGTTTTTGAATTCTCTCCTGTAACGCATAACTCATATTTACATGGGAGTGATGCTGCAGAGAGAGACGTTCTGGGCTCTAGGAAACTTAGAAAGAAAGGTTCCCCGTCCTCCTCTCGAAAGACCCCACTTCTTTTGGACCTGCAGAGAGCTGTTTGTCCGTGACGCTGCGGCTGAAGAGCGCATTGAGTCACACATCAGAAATGCAGGCTTTGCCCTCACTTGGCTGCCTGGGCTTGTATCAATTATTCTTCCCTCCTCTATTACTTAGTTATACACCAATTCTTTCCACAAAGTGTGCATGACTCAAGGCTTCACCGCGCTGTTACCCCTGAACTATTCTTCTCTTTCTGAATCACAGCTTGGAGGCTTGGGAAGGGATTTATTAGGGGAGATGTTTGGGAAGACCAAATTGCACAGCACTTGTAATATTAGGTTCAATTCTTAAAATGGCAGTTTTGTTTAAACAGCTTTGTTATTAATACGTTGAAAGGTTAATCCGGAAAGTTTTAGGGATTCAGCTTAAAAAACACACCGAAGTTGAAAGTTTCTGTTGAACTTCTTGGAACCCCAAAATAAGTTTGAGAATTATATGAGACCTTTTCCTCTTTATTTAATTCGAAAGAGTCTAGAAACACTGTATATTAAGGCTTCCATTCATGATTTTGCAGCGTTTCTGATGAGAGCCAGTAAGTTTAAGCGAAATAAAGGAAGAGCTGGTCTGTTGAAGTGTTTTTGGGTTGGTTTTTTTTTTTATTTACAGAAGTTGAAAAAAAATATAGTGGGAATTAACACCCTGAAAATCCCGATGTGCTCTTATCTTCATATTTAGGTGTTTGAATAGCAGATTCTTTTATGGAGTTTTGTTAGCTTTTGGTTTTATTCTATCAAAAATAAATTTAGAAAGTAATTTAATGTGAATTGCCAAGGCTTAATAAGAGAAATTAAACTTGTGTCAGCCTATGTTGCTCATAATTTACAAACTATTTTCCTGCAGTTTCTTGTTGTCTCGTCCTAGAGAGATGGTTTTAATGGCTTAACATAAGGGAAAAAAAGAGATGAAGGAAAGAAAACCAGCAATGTTGTGGGTTACTGTCACTTTAGGTGCTGAACCCAGTAACAAAGGGGTTTACAGAGAAGGATACTGATCAGATTTTCTTTATTTTATCCAGTGGGACTATTGTGGTTAGGAGACTCAAAGCTTCAGGGTCTAAAAATAACATTAATATTGCAGCTTCAGTAATAAAATGCACACAGCCTCATTCATCTGTGCCTTTTTGTTGTTGTTTTATTCTTCCAAATGGTAACACGCACTTTTAATAAGTATTTGTTATGATCATTCAAATCATAAGAGCCTCTTGCGTCTTTGCAAAGATCTGATAGAGCCAGCACTATATTGTATTTAAAGTAGATTTTAAAAGCCAAATTTTCCAGGTTTGACACCTGGCTTACTGTCAGGACCATCTCTGTAGCAACTCAGCTTTGGTGTTTCAGGGTCAAACACGTGAGTAGACTATATTTTGGAAGGGAGAGTATGTCTGTGATGAGGCTGTACATCATCATCTCTGCTGCCTTGTAACTTGCCTGTACTTGTCTGCACAAAGATGACCCAGAGTCCTTCCTAGACACTGTAGGCAGTTGGAAGTTGGAGTTGTCTGTAGAGCAGTGTGGCCATAGAGACATAAATCATCCTGGGTGTCCTCCAGACTACTTCCAGAACTAGTTGGCTGTAGGCTGGTGGTGATAAATGTATATAAATAGAGTGTCCACCTGGGGAGTAATGATGTACGTGGAACCCTTGGAGATGATCTGCTGTTGACAGTATCAGGGGGAATTGTGTTTTAGCTGTGTTTTCTGTGGCTAAATCACTTCACAGGTCAACTCATCTGAAGGTCGCCTCAACCTGTATAATAATCCGATATCACCTGTCAGCGGAGAACATCTGGAGTTACTGGGGATCTCAGTCTAATCTGCTGGAGGCAGGTGCATGAGGCTGAAAGCTGAAGAGGTGAAGAAAATGGATGCACCTGGCTGTGCACTGTATGTTGAGAAAGCAAGACTGAAGAAGTCAAGTATGTAGTGACTAAGAACCTCTAGATGATGCAGAAAACCAATTCTGATTATGACATGGATATTGAGAACAAATCAGTCAAAAAGGAGAATAGGAGGAGAAAGGTATGAAAAGGCTAGTATTCATCTGCACTGTTTGTACTTACTTCCGTGTGAACAATTAGTTCATGCTTTGCTTTGGCTGTTATTCCATGGGATAACCCATCCCTCCTGGGATCAACCCAGCAGTAGCTTTAAATCTGTATTTACCCAGAAGGCTGAGAATACTTGGTTGATTTGTGTTCCTTATATTCAGTAGAGTAAAGTTGTACTCTGTGATGGTATTTTGAAATCCTGGGTCCTGTCAGATTTTTGGGACTTTGAATTGCCTTAAGTAAGTGGGACACAGACATTCCTAAAACTCCAGAGACTAACAGCCAAGGAGTAAAAATTAGTTCAGATGCACATCTAAGCTTCATTTAATTTTAATCTAAACTTCTATGGAATGATTCAATTATTTTTGGAGTGTAAAAAAATAAAAAAAAAAGAGTTGAACAAAAATTCATTTGGCAAAATTTGAATCTCTCCAGTTTTGAGGGGTAAAAATAAAATGCCTGGGTTTCTTTGTGTCAATTGTATTTCTAGTGTTTTTGTTAACTTCTCTACTACTTTAAAAATTTTACTCTCAGCTAAACGTAAGTTAAAGAAAAGAGGGAAAAATCTCACTAAGGTTTCTGACAGATTCTGTCAATCATAGTAATATGCCCGGAGTAGAGAAGCTCTTTCACAGGAGGGCTTATTCACACATGGAGGGATGACTAAGTATACCGCAAGATGCATAGACATGTAATATTACACTAAAAGAGAATATTCCACTTTTAATTCACCCCTTCAGCCAGATCTAGAGATATGCAGTCACTCAAAAGGCTGCTGTAGTGCCTGAGAAAACTGAACCAACCATTCGGGAAGTCCAGCCCTAGGCAAGACTGAATCCAGGTAACGTCTTCACAAACACATGCCTCATGCCCAAAGAGGCTGGAAAAATGATAGCTGGTTTTTAAAAAGCTAAAGTTTCCTCTTTCTGGGTACACTGACGAGGAGCGGTGTCAGCATGAATTGCGGGCTGCTCGGCATTAGGGCCTTGCAGGCTGTACTAGAGCCTTGTAAGGAAAACTCTGAAGATAAAACAGATATTCACACACTTCTGTGGTGCTTTTAAAGGCATCAACTAATTATATTACACTAAGGCCTCAGCGCCACGTACGTTTGTGTTATCCTGCACCAATGGATTGCCCAACTTTATATCATCCAGTGTCTCTGCTTACGACCGACTCCTGTCGCAGAGCAGGAGGACTGCTAGTCAGGAGTCTCCCACGTGAGTTTTGCTCATTACCTGACTTCAGTGTTTTGTGTTTTCTGATGCGAAGTTGTTCTGTAGATAAGAGGAGCGCGCTGTCCTCTGAGTGGTTCGTGTCTTTCGTCGGCCGCTGTGCTCCCGAGAGCCTGCCTTCGTCTCCAGTGCAGTGTGTGGGACAAACGCTGCAGCCTGCATCTTTCTCTGAACACTTTGCGGTTCTGCTCTTTGGACGCTTTGGGCGACTAAATCCATCAGGTTCTTTTATTACTGTTACTCATTTTTTTATTTTTATTTTTTAATATGGATGCATTTCGGGTCCTGCATTTCGGCCACAACAACCCCAAGGAACGCTACAGGCGTGGGGAAGAGTGGCTGGAAAGCTGCCCGGCAGAAAAGGACCTGGGGATGCTGCTGGATGGCCAGCTTAACATGAGCCAGCAGTGTGCCCAGGTGGCCAAGAAGGCCAACAGCATTCTGGCTTGTATGAGGAATAGCATGGCCAGCAGGAGCAGGGAAGGGATCGTGCCTCTGTACTCGGCACTGGTGAGGCCTCACCTCGAGTATTGTGTCCAGTTCTGGGCCCCCCTGTACAAGAGGGACATTGAGGTGCTGGAGCGTGTCCAGAGGAGAGCTACCAGGCTGGTGAGGGGTCTGGAGACCAGGGCATATGAGGAGAGGCTGAGGGAGCTGGGCATGTTTAGCTTGGAGAAGAGGAGGCTGAGGGGAGACCTCATTGCCCTCTACAACTCCCTGAAAGGAGGCTGGAGAGAGGTGGGTGTTGGCCTCTTCTCCCAGGTGAATAATGACAGGACCAGAGGAAATGGTCTGAAGTTGCGGCAGGGGAGGTTTAGGTTAGATATTAGGAAGAATTACTTTACTGAGAGAGTGGTCAGGCACTGGAACAGCCTGCCCAGGGAGGGGGTTGAGTCACCATCCCTAGAGGTGTTTAAGAAACGTCTGGATTTGGCACTTCAGGGGATGCTCTAGTGGCAGAGATTGTAGGGGGTTTTTTTGTGTGTGTATGGTTGGACTCAGTGATTTCAAAGGTCCTTTCTAACCATGAAGATTCTATGATTCTGTAATGTCTTAAGGTGTTTGATGGTTTCTTTCCCATTATATAATATTAGCCACATTTCATATAAATTAAATAATATTCAACTAATTGATACATCATGAAGCTGTTAACCTCTTTACAGGATTTGGAGCTTCTCAGGAAGCAGGTGTTGTGCAAAGGCAAAGATCACTTCATCCTAATACTTTCCTATGGCAGAAGTTATTTTTAAATTTAGAAGTTAGTCTTCGCTGTGTCTTCCTTTGGTCAAATCTTATTTCTAACTGATTCAGGGTTTTTCTACTCATTTTTTATTTGCTTTTCAAATTATAATCAGTTTCATGTTGTCGTACAACTGTTCCACTGGACACATTGTATTTGTATATCTGATAGTGTTGCAGAATATTTTTCTCAGTGCTTTGTAACTGTCTATATATTTTCATAAACTTCTACTGAAATTTACCTCATCTGTTGGTATTGAGCTAATAGATTATATTTTCATAACGAAATTATTTCCTGGTTTTGTATTATGTTCCATCTTGGCATGCCTAATTATTTTATGATTGATTTAGGACATCAAGAAGTGCTGCATTTTTCTTTTCAAGAATACTGTTTTTAAAGAATTTTTTGAAAATCAGCAAATCTATTTCTATTAGCTGTGGAAAAATATTCAGAGTGAAACAATTTTAATAATGAAATTCACAAGTCATTATTCGGCCTGAATATTTGCTTTTGTATTTTCTTCAAAAATTCAGGAATAAGGTTCCCCTGTGGCGACGGCGTTGGAGCATTGCTCCGGAGCACTGAACTCCTTTTCAAGGCAGATTTTTCACTGCAGCGTGGGGAAAGTGTTTAATCTCTCTCCATCTCACTTTGCGCCTGTGGAACCAACCCTATAAAAGTTTTTACCTCTGTCTGGAAAACCAGTAATGGTTTGTTGAATAAGGAAAAAATTATCTACTCTGAGTAGAAGAGCTAGGAATTATTCAGTGAATATTAGACAGTAGACTGGAAGAAAAGTAAAGGAACTACCCTTTTACACATGATGATCTCTGTGCTGATGAGGGCCCTAAAGTAAGCAGGAGCCTTCCATTCCTCACAACTACGCTGGCTGTGGCAGACAGGAAAATTGTCGTCATTTGTAATGCAAGATGCATGTGACGCGGAAAGGCCTAAGCGTCAGTAAATATGGAATTTCATGTCATGTCAATGTTTTTGTCGTTAATCTTATGTGAGCCCAAAATAGAGACAATCTCTCAAAAGAGGATAAAATGTGTAGTCTACTGTTGGGCTGGTGTGGGTGGGTATCTCACGGCTGGCTACTGAATTAAACACTTTTCCTTTATGCAAGCCTGAAAACTGCCTGAGAACCCAAACTATGAAATTCTCACAAAAAGAGATGTAAGCAGTATGAAAACATTATCCCAAGTCTAAACATACCGAAGATTAAGTTCTTTCCAGGAACTCGTTCCAGGTGTGCAAAAGGTACCTTCTCATAGACAATCTGTAAAAATGTACACGCTTTACCATGGGGCTTCCTTCCCTGTTTGCTTTCGGTTATTAATCTTAGAACAAGCTGTGCTTAGGTGTTTGGTCTCCTTGCAAAGTGACATTTCATTTATACAGGTATTGGCAAGCAAACATGTACCATTCTGAAAGAATTCATTAAATAGGGACATGTTAGTTTACAGGTTTAATCCATATGATATTTATTGGCTGTCATACAGGCAATGACAGGCAGCCAACACACTATTCAGTGGACTTCTCCACCCATCTGTTTATCCATCTGTTACTTGAAAAATAGATAGCGTTTTTTGCCCCAAAGAAGCATTGTTCTAGCAGGCCAGTGAGATAAAGATACATCGATGTATAGAACCCTTTGTTACAGGACCATCCGAAACATCCCGCGGTAGGATCTGGATATGAAATAACACTAGTAACTGGTGTGCCTCTCGTCCCCACACCAATACACTTGCTGCTGTATCACTAGAATAAACTCATAATGGACAAGTTGAATTTACTATTTTGTGGGGGAGAGAAGGAAGAAGGTGGCTTTTTGACCATCTTCTCAAGGAATATATTGCTCAGCACTCCCTGGTTGCTAAGATCACAATGCTCTGGAAGAAAATAGTCCTGATTTTTAATCAGAACGGCGATATTAATTTGTGCACCGTGTTGACATAGTAAGAACACCTCCAAAAGAGAATCAAGTTATTAAATTTTGGTCAGGTGCTTAAAACTTTCATTAACGTTATATAAGCTTTCTTTATACTACCGATTTCTGAAGTTTTAAATATTGCTATCTGATTGTTTAAAAATGTGTTATTCCTCAGTAACGAAAAAATGCGAATATAATTTTGAGGGAAAAAGTAAAAAAAACCTCTAAACTTGATCACTTATGGTGGATACCACCTCTACAGACAGACACCCACCACCTACACAGACAGACACACACCAGTGGTACCACTGGAAACATGAATTTCAGGCATCTATTGTGTTGTGCGTTGTCAGAGAGTTATTACGTCCCTCATTTCTGATGAGCCCTAGGAGATATGATTTAGAGTATAGTCTTTGCACCCCATGGACTGACGTGATTCACAGCGTTCACGCTAAAAATCCCTTAATGGCAGATTCAATATGGTTTATTTTGACAACAAAATATGGAATCAACGACAACGTCTGGCAAAAATTTCTATGGGGAGATCTGGTTTCATTTTGGTAACATTTTTATCCTAAGGAAGGTATAAATCGAGAAACGTATTGATAAATGATTTCCAAAATATTAAGTGCTAGGGCCTTTTGCTTAAAAATACAAAGCCCAGGAAACTCCCACAGGCACTTCAAGCTGATGCAAAGAAAGTTACAAACGACCTGTGTGAGAAGGCTGGAACAGGTAAGATGGTCCCTTCAGCACAGTTGTGCTGTCCCTCTGTAGGGGGAGGGATGCTCTTCCTTCAGTTTAAGAATGTTTATCCAGTATATGCAATGATGGAGAACAATAAAGAAAGGAGAGAAGAAATAAAGAGCTATGGGGCAGGCTAATTCTTTTCCTTCTGATTTTTCAGCATGTCTTTCTATTTAGACTGGAGAGGTTTCGGCAACTGAAAAATGAAGATGACAAGAAAGTAAGGGTGTTATTATTACTTGCCCATCAGGCAAGCAACGTACAAGTATGACTGTTGTCTTTAATTTAGTTGAAAGCATTAATAGTAATTTACCAAAGTGGATCAATTTTTAATATTTCCTAGGGGAGTTTATTCACAGATCTCACAATTATAAATAATCTAGTTAGGAAACAAAGGTACCGTAGGATCCCCACCCCTACCCCCCGACTTTCTCTCCTGGGATAGCAATAAGATTGTGTGTAGCTCATTGCATTCTGTGAAGAGAGAACTTGAAAAACAGTTTTTAATCCCCAAAATACATCCTATTTTCTACAGCACAGAAGAGATGCTATGGAAGAAAAACAGGAAGCAAGGAAAGAAAGAAATAGACAGTTTTTGTGTTGTAGTATTTGTCTAGGGTAGGTATGCTACTGAAAAAAACATGGAACACCATTTACTGAAGGGCTATGGTGAAGATAGTGTTCATTTTCCTAGGAAGTAATCAGTAAATACAAAATTGAATAAAAAGGTGTTGTAACCCTCGTCTTTACAAACATGCTCCACAGGCATTCAAAATGGACATCGTGGTATGAATATAGTCAAATATACAAATCTGGCAAATTTTTTGGCAAACTCTAAGACAAGACTTTCCCAGCATAAATTTAAGTTTGTAAGCAAGTTTTAGTAATTTAAGGGGATAATTTGTATGTTTTATTGCTGAGAAAGGAAACTCCAAGGAATAACAATATGTATGTGTAAGGAACATGAAGTAAAGTCACATGGCAGCTTACCGGCGTTCTAGCTTGTGATGTGAAAGCTTATGAGCTTTCGATGCTAGTTCTTCATGCAGATACGCTTGATGTGCATCACATGCGAGGTTACTTAACCCACCTGACACAGGCTATTTCGGGCTCATTTGGGCAATAAGGCCATCTCATGTTTACTCTGAGCCAAGAATGTCTAAGGAATAATTCATATGGCCATGCTCTGTAAATTGTTATTCCAATTTCTAACGCAATAACAAGTTGTCAAAATGTCCACCCTTCTGAGGATTTCTTGATCCTCAAAAATAATAAAGAAGGTTGTAAGCAGGAAAGCATAACGCACTAGATGGCTGTGATGGTTTAACCCCAGCCAGCAGGTGGGACCACACAGCCTCTCACTGATCCCCTCTTTCCCCGCAAGAAGGGTAGGGAGAAGAGGGAGAAAAGGACGGGAAAGGGAAAAAAACCCCTGTGAGTTGAGATAAAGACAGTTTAATAGAAAATAACAGAAAAGGAAAATAACAATAACAATAATGGTAAAAGAATATACAAGACACAAGTCACTCTCGATGCCTGGTGAATTCATTGCTCAGCCTGATCTGAGCAGAGATTGTGGATTCCTCCCTCCCGGCCAACCCATATTTATGTACAGAGCATGATGTCTATGGTGCAGAATATTCCATGGGCTGTTTTCTTTTCTGTCTATGCTCCTTCTCAGCTTCTATGGGAAGCTGAAAAAAGTCCTTGACTAGTATAAGCACTGCTGAGCAACAACTAAAACAATGTGCGTTATTGACATTCCTTTCACACCAAATCTGAAAACACAGCAACCACTAGAAAGAAAATGAACTCTCTCAGCTGAAAGCAGGACAATAGCTATGAAATGTGAAAGAATTTATTTCAATTGGTGCAGAGCACAGTGAACCCCAGGTGTGTTTTCAGTCATTAAGGGCTCCTTCAGAAATACAGAAGGAATTCACTATCACCTTTCTTTGCCTGCAGTTGCAGTTTGACCTTGAAGAATATGTACATGTGTGTACCACTTCATGCAGGAATAACCTTTCTAAACAGGCTATTCCAAGGCTTAGTAAGCTCCAGTAAATATTCTCTAGCGGGTCTTGGCTAGTTTACCTCATGTCTTTTAATTGCCTTTAGGGTATATTATGTAATGGTACTTGGACGTCCTCTACAGTAATTTCTTGAGGTAACTCAAAAACTGGAGTCAAATTTTAATGTTCATTCTTCTATGAATATAACAATTTGGTGATTATTAGCACAGAGAGAAAGAGAAAGCTTGATAGTAAGGCGGTGACTACTGTAAGCAGAAAGGGAGAGCTAGAAGTTTAAAGAGGAAGAAAATAAGCATAGAAGACAAAATAAAGGGGCAAGGCTGATATTTTGTGTGGAATCTGGATTCTTTTACCTATTATGTAGTAGTAACCCAAGTTGATACCCACGTATCAACACTAAGCAGCACTGAATATTTTCAAAAATTTCCTCTTTTTTCTCTCTGTGTATCCCTACTACAGGTCAAAGAGTAGATTGTAGTCTGTAAGAGATTAAAAAATCAGCAGTTAGGTGGAAAATAACATAGATACTTAAAGGAAATCTCGTTACAAGTCTCTGACCCATAGAATAAGTAGATTCCAGTAGACTTTCTCATGAGTTTGCTCCTCCCCCAGGTACACTGGAAATAATGGAAAACTTAGGATGCTTATTTGTGGGGTAAAGTACTACTCAACACATGGAAAGATGGCCCTAGGTCTGGATTGTGCCTTTACATACTTCTGCTCATGCACTCTTATTCCCCCTTAGAAGATTTTTGTATTTGAATTTTAAATGATACTTTCAGCTTCATTGTCAACCTCTGTTTAACAGTTTGTCAAATACTGCTGAACACTATTTTGGGTTATATTTAATGCTTTCTTGGGGTCCTGACTTTACTTACCTCTTTGTTATCGTTTCCTTTCCTTTTACTGATAGTAGGAAACTTCAAGTTTAACAGTCTCCCTGTAGCGGAATTCTCTCCCACCTTCATCATTGTGGTCTGTGACCACAGAAGTGAATTACTGTATCAGTGTGTATTACTATTCGTATGTTAATCTCTCTCTCCCGGAAATGTGTATCTCTGTACATGTGCTGTTACAGAAAATATTCCTTCAGATCTAAAAGCACTGTACTGATTTTAGTCTATCTGGATCTGCTACTACTAGCCCAGAATGAAGAGCTTCCAAAGCTTTCCTGCAGAAAATTAAAAAATCTGAATCCTATTAAGCGCACAATTCCCATCTAACGTACACCTTAAACATTCAGAGCACCTGCAAACTAAGTGAGAACTACGTTTCTAGAGGAGAAAGCAATTTTCTCTAGTCATATTTTTAAAAAATCAGCAAGACATAGAGATGTAGACATTCACTTGGGAAGTAAATAACAAAATGTTAAATTTAAGCTTTGCTCAGGTTTAATTCAGAGTCCTAGAGGAATACTGCTATCTCTGACAAAAAACACTCTTATCATCATCCTGATACAAAGTTCAGACACTTTTACTGAACTCTTTGTGCTCTGGACTGGGCAAGGTGGCAGACCAGAAAATGGGATATTCTCAACCAACAGCCTCTTCTGCTGCCCCGGAAGGGTTATGGAGAGCTCAGCAAAGCGACCCGTCTGGGGGGCTTCACTCTTCCAGGTGTCCTGCAGGATCTGCTTCTGTGCTTGGATTGTCTGCTTAGTTACAGGCATCACGATGGCTCTTCGTTGGGTCCTCGTTGGTATTTTGCATCTGTACGCATTGATTTTATTCATGTATATATTGCAATAATTTTAAACAGCACTTTTTAAACAGGAGTAGTCCAAAATGTCTGCAATTCTTCATTGTGCAGCAGGTCAGAGAGGTCACATAGCATTGCACAGCAGCTGGGGCATTGCTCCTTATGGGGATTTGTTCCCATTGTGCTACCCACTACTAACCTCCGCATTTATAGGATCCTACCACATCCGATCCATGAAGTTCCATGGGTTGAAATTTGGGTAAATTGAGAGATATGTCTCACAGTCAGTAAGGTACATAACTTAACCCTGGGATCATACTGTTAGCTTCTATTGAAAAAGTATATGATAAAATGTAATGAGATCCAAAAGCAAATGTCAGAGAAGTTCAAGCATGAAGGCTTTTAAAAGTCCAGGAAACAATCTTTCAGCTTGTCTTATGGTTGCTTTTCATCAGCCAACACCTGGATCTCCCTTAGCCCTAAACCTCTATGATATTAATAGTTGGCCTTTGCTCTCTAGTTGTTCATTTATTCCACCTGCTGTCTAAGAAAAATGCATACAAACCTTTATCTTATGTGTCAGTCTTTAGGGAATTTCAAAAGGGTGGTGGTAAAATTCAAGGAATCCACAAGAATCGTGTTAGGAAACCAATTATAGTGTCACTGAGAGGTGAGTAGTTTTTCAATTGCGAAATGAATGACTGTTTAGGATTTAAACCTAACCGTTTCTGCTCCCTTCAGTGATGATAGTGTTGAGTAAAATGGACTAAGGAGAGATACAAAACTAGCTCCTCACTGCACGGACCTGCTTTATCTTAGACCTGCATTTCTAAAGCTATTTGTCTCCTAGTAGTGACATACCAGGAGAAAAACCTGGCATGTAGAATTCTACCGTGTGAAATCTTGTGAGACAGATCTGATCTGCAAGGTAAGGTGGATGCTAATTAATCATACAAATCGGGTTCAGTCACTGCATGTGTCTCTGATTTCTCACAGATTCCAGGAGGGTGGAACAGCAGTAAAAGTAGGTCTACAGCCTGCTCTGGGACTAGGTACTTTTTTTTTTCTTTCAGAACAGAAATTACCTTGGCTTTTGCTACTCACATGAGATTTGACAATCTCACACGTGTGTAATTTTCTTCATTTTAAAAAATTGGAAAATTCTATTTCTCTTCTGGAATTATCTTTCAAAGGAATATGGTACTTGGAATTATTTCACTATTCAACTCTGGTCGTACTACTGATAGCTGGAGTAAGCGGGGAGAAGAAAAAACAGTTGTATTAATTTTTGTCGGATGGCTTGCTGGGTGCTTGGTATGTGAAGAGAGGAAAGGAAGGTGCTATGGAACAGAGATTTCAACTTTATTGTGGCAGAACTGCATCCACTTAAAGTCATGATGATTCATTGTTTGTAAAAGATCTATTTTTAGTTGGCCTGAATTATATGGAGATTAAAGAGAATCATTAGCATAAAATTCCCCTTGAAGCTTCTGCAGTTGGTATAATACAAAAGACTTTGATAAGATTTCTTCAGCCTAGATAACTTTGGAGATTCCCTAAGTGTGCGCAAAAGGCAGATTGGTATCCATACAAAAGCTTTTGTGGGTCAGTGAACTATTCCTCTGAGCACAATGCAACTTTTCATACAGAATGCACTCCAAAACAATGCTTTTCAGAAGCAGCAGCGTCAGAAGAAAGAAACTGAGAGATAAAGAAGGGGGAGTGATACATTTATAGCTGTAGCGAGAACACGTATCTTCAGGAAAAGCATTGGTGTTGGGTTTTGGTGTTTGCTCTGCTCTCTCAATGCAGAATGAACGCGTCTTTTACTTCATTGCATCTCTCTGGACTGTTGTTTCTTGTCACATAAAAAAGCACACAGCTCGTGTGCTTGCTGCATGGCGTACGTAGATTGCAGTGGGGAGGGAGATGACCAGCTACACTCAGGCACAGATTGCGTGAGCATCTCTCTTCATTTATCAGCGTGCCGTCGCAACAAAACTCTGAAGATGTTTGTTAAAGTACTTAAGTTGCAACAAGTATGAAATATGATCAACATGGCAGAATATATAATTGTTACAAAGCACTTTTAACAAGTGCAACTCACACATCATAATATCTTGCATTCGTGTAAGGATCAACATTTGCCATCCTAGGCAAAAATGTCTTTGGTAGGGAAATTCTGTGTTTTGTTTTGAAGAAGAAAAGCTGCACAGCAAACTTTAGAAATCATGCCTAAAACCATAAATAAATGACCTCCATACTCAGCTGGACAGCAAACCTGCAAACCTGTATTATATACGTTCCCTTAATACCGTGAAATCTAATGTCTCAATATATATCATCATATCTCAACTTGGCCTGCTGGCATACCAGCTAATTGTTAAATGAAAGTTAAATCATGGTAACAACAGTTACTCTACAGAAATAATCTCTGAAATACCTTTATCCTTTTATCCTCAAAAGACACGGGATTCCTTCGCAGGTTCTTAAATAAAATACATTTGCTATTAGAGGACAGGAATAAAAAATAAAAGTGAAATCAAACACCAGTCAGGAAGAATATGAGGGCATAAGTCTGAGTTTTCTTTACAAAAGAGCTGAGATTCATTGGAAATTTATGTTTGTGGAAAAAATACTTAGGCAAAGAATAAATCCATTGCAGTTACTGGAGAGACTGTTAATACGTCTTTTCACATTATGCAAACCAGCAAGCAAAATAAGGGTCACAGCTTTAAGAAGACTTGTTTGTAGTATCTGTTAGATTGAGCAAAATGTCACAATATGTAGTCTTCTGGAAGGAGCAAACAGACCATTAAATCTCAGGTGAATAAAGCATGTTTTCAAACTGCTACAGATTTTTGTCTCTTTGGAACCATTGCAGCAGTGCTTGGGGTTGTGGCTGTGGTTATGTGAAGACAATTGGACAGTAAGTTTTAGTGGGACTAAAATTTGCCCCATGGTGCCAGAATGAAGGTCTGGTTTGAAAGCTACTTTATGCAAAGAAAGAGACCCACCAGCTGCAAAACAGGTGGTAACTCACCAGGGGCAGGCACGTATGAAATCACGGCTCTTTCTTTGGATTACAGTGAAAGGAAAATGAAAGGATAAAAGGTAGAACAGCTGATTAAGAGGAGCAGCCTCCTGACTTTTTATTAGGGCTTTCATAAATGTAATGGTGGTTAAGCTATATGCTGGAATAATGGAGATCCCAAATGTTGAACATGTAACGTGGGCCTCTCAGCCAGGTGCATGCCTGCTTGATGTGTTAAAAAAATCTCATTGGTGCTAAGATACAGCTTTGCGTGATGTATTTATATCTTTTATATATGTGTATATATATCTTTTATCTCTTTTGTGAAAACGACTTACACTGTTATTATACTTCAGGAGCTGCTAGAGTTGCCATTCACTCCCCAGTGGCTCTATTGTGAAACCCAACATTGTGGGTCTTTTTGGAGAGCTTGGAACTGAAGAATGAACTGGAACAACCTGCCCTGCTGTATCATCTCAGAGAATAACATAAGGCTGCCAACAGCACAGCTGAAGTTATTTCAGATCTTTCATGAGTTCTAGACTCAAGAGAAAAGTCAATTTTAAAAGAAGGTAATAATATTTTTCCTGCGTGTTTGCTTATTGCCATGTTAATAAGTGGAGAAAGCATTACATGTAGCCTTTTTACAAGAGCTTTTCTCTGGGCCTGAAATATTTAGTGTACAGCTAGCATTGCACAAAGTAGGGTTTTATGGTTTATAGGCAGTGCCAAGATGTAGTTCTTGTCCAACAGTAACAGGGAGTATTTTCCGGCACTGAAACCTGATTGCCTGTGCTGTTTCTTGTTAGAATAGTCCTTGCCTCTTTTGTTTGGCCTGGTCAGACAGTGTTTTCCCCAATAGTTTCTTGGATGTGAAGTAGCCGGCTTAGGCCAGGGATCACTCCCAACTGATAGCTGTAAGCAATCCAATTTTTAGAAAAAGATTTATCTCAGAGAAGCAGACTTTTTTCAGTGGACAGTGGACAGAGAACAAGCCCTTATAATGTTTAGTTTAGTTACAGAAAACTCTTGTATAAGTCCCCTTTTTAAATGGAGTTAAATGCTCTCAAGCACTTCCTAGGATTGGACAATTTCATCAAATAGGGAATGCAAGTGTTCTAGAATTGGTACCATTTACAAAGGGCAGAGTTGGAAAGTTTTCCTGACTGTACCATGGAAAAGTACTAAAATATATTTTAAAAAATTAATATACTGAAATATAGTTGTATCACATATGGAGGGGATATAAGTGATAGGAAGGAAGAAATGAGAAAATTGGTCCTCCTGCCTAGGAAAGAAAAACAAAGCTTTCCAAGATGCTGAGGTTTCAACATGTGGCATTAGTTTGAGCATTCTGGGAGCCTCTGAAAAAAGCAGAGGAAAAAGGACTGAAAATTTTTTGGTCCTTTGAAATTTGGATAACCAGAACACAGCCACAGCCTGATGATTCTTTAGGACTGGGCTTTTTAAGGTCAAAAGACGTGAGATTAAGAAAGAATTTATGTGGGGTTGTGTCTGTATGGTGCAAGAAAGCAAGAACCGTTCCTACTCCGTAGACTGTTGTGTGGGTGTTTCACCGACACGGGCTGCCTATGTCAGAAGATTAAAATGTGAATTCAATTCCTTATTTAAGTAGTTGGTTAAATAAGTATGAGATGGTATGTGTGATTAGCTTCACAGAATCTCCCAGGATAGTTCCAGTGAGCTGTAAATACGTAGTGTACATTAGTGATCTCCCAAGTGAACCTCAAGCTGTCGTTGTTGAGCAATGGAAGATTTTCACTGTGCTGAGGCAGATTTTACTAAAAACTTGTGCTAGAATTTTTCTTGCAGGTAAGAGCGGGTGCTGCTTCTGAAGTTGTTGTTTGGACAGGCGTTTTAGAATGTCATTAGTAACATTGCTAATATATGAGTCATCATATTTCTTTTATTCCCAAGATTTTAATATGGTTTTACAGAATTTTCAGGATTGCTGATGTCTTTAGTGTTTCAATGTGATATATTGTTAACTGCTGCTTTGCAACATCATGTGGACTCCCTTCCTAGTTTAAGTTACTTTAAAACTATTCCAAAATCCTCAGATTTCTTTTGTTATGACTTAAAACACTTTCCATAGCTATGTTTTTAAAATAGAAGTAACACCTGGCTGGTGTGTTTAAAATCTGTCTGTAGCAGATAATGTAAAAATGACCTTGGCCCTGAATTTAAAAGCGGGGGGCGCGGGAAGCTGGCTGAACAGTATGCTAATAAGAACACAGCTCATTCTCTGTAGAAAAAGGGAGAAAAAAAAGCAACTTCTCAATGAACGACTTTTAGGCTAGAGTTATTTGAATAATTTTTCTGAATGACGCAAGACTGAGCTCATGAGATTCAGATCAAATCCAGCTGAAGAGCAGAAGCAAGAGTCCAGCTGGGAATCCTGCTATTCACTGACTCACAATAAAGACGTTGATAAAATATGAACCTCCTGAAGTCCAGGTACTCCAGGGAAGGTAGAAACAATTTAAAATGAGACAATGAATAAAAGAAATATTTCCAACTATTAAAGCCTGTTGCTGGTTACAACAAAAGTTTGGTAATACAATTTGTTGTAAATTTATATTTCATTGCTTTCATCGTACTTTTGAACTGGGAAGCTACTTATTTCTTGCATCTCACTGTCAGTGTGATTCATTTTCTTATATCTTACTGTTCTATTAAAAATTAACAAACAGTCACCAGCTGGGAACAAAGTCACGAAGTTGCCAACTGAAATCCAAGGACAAGTTGTTGCTGACTTCAGTAGACACTGAATCCTAAGATGGAAAGGGGGACACCGACTGTTTGTATCTCTGCTTTGCGTAGAAATCATTCTTTCTGAGTGCTTCGGCTGTAGATTACTAAAATGACATTCTACTGATATTTTGAAATCTGTATTTATCACTTCAGGTCTGTCCTATTTGCACATGGCTGAGCTGAATCATTTTTTTCAGTCTGATTTCTAAACTTGGAGAGAATAATTGTAAATTCAAACTATTGGAACTACAGTGGTTATAGTAATTTCTCAGTTGCTTCACTAGGGCTTTACAGCAACATGTAATTCTGTGCGCAAAGTTTAGTTCTAAGGTATAATACAAGATGGCATTTTAATAATCCTCTGTAAGGGTATAGTTGCCCTTCTTTTTTCATGACAAAAGCCCTGTTCAAAAGAAACCTTGCAAAACAGGCAGTTTTAACTTCACAAATGCTAGATGCAATCGTGCACTTGTCCAATGCACGGAATAACACAGATTCATGGACAGTTGGGTCCAAAAGCCATTTGCAGAAACAAAAGGCTGTACAGGACGTTAAGCCTGAGACTTATATTTAAAATGATAAGAAATTTTTGTTACTTTCTAGTATTCTTACTGAAAACAAGCAGCAATAAATCTTTTTTGATGCACAATTACAAAAGCTTTCCATCCCCTCTGTGTCCCCTTGCACTGCACCACACCAGCATTACAGTTCGAGAAGTGTCCTGAACTCTGGTACTTAAGGTGCAAGATTAACGGAGCTAGATGTGAGGAAGTGAAGGCTGTGATGAGGAATGTACTGCTCTAATCCTACAGTGTGTTCAAGGCAAGATTTGGAGAATGGAGACTTGCCTTTCCCTTTGTCCTTCCTCCTTCACAAAGGAACACAGAGCAATCCAGTGCTTAGAGGTCTTCTTTGAAGCCACCATCATCACCACGTCGTGGGTTCAGTGAGTGAGGCTGTAGTTCTTTTTTCTTCTTCCCAGGTTTTTCTAAGAGCATTCTTACTGCCTTGGTGTTACCTTGTTGTGGCAAAGGTGCATCGCCTGTGCACATTATTGTGGTTTCTTGGAGAAATGAATGACCGAAGTACATCTGTATATAGGGGGATGAATGGGGGATTGCCAATCGTCTATTTTTAAACGAATTATCACAGAATAAGAAAGGTACGCTGCTAATTTGAAGCAGGCTTATGGGTGAAATGGTTTGAGATGATTCTTTGGTTTTCTTTTTCTTTTTCCCTGGAAAGCTCTGGATCCTCTAGATGATACACACATGCAGAGCATACAGCTACATTTCACTCTAATTAATTTTTTTTGCTTTCCAGTGAAATTGGAAAATACCTTGTTGTTTCAGCTCTTAACTCTATAGCTAATACACAATCTATGCATAAACAATGCTAACAGTATTTACAGTATTTAATTTATGACTGAATTTGATGCAAGGCTGACAGGGAAGAGCTAAAGCTGTGTATCAAGAGCTCATTGTGTCCATACAGAGAGTATTTTGTGTTGAATTACCAAAAGGACTTCAAGCGCTCTGTAAAATTTTATTTTTCATAGGTCAGCCTTCAAACCAAGGCAGTCACAGAGGTCATTTAGGAAATCCCTTTGTAATGCAGCAACTAGCAGTGCTCTTATCCAGGGAGCAACACTTCTGTGAGTCAATTCTGTATTTCCATGCTGAGGGGGAGAGGCAAGCCAGCTGCATTTGCCATACAGAAGCAAGCACAGCAACAGCAGATCTTACCAAGGTGTGCCACTGTCTTAACATCTATGAATCTTAAATCTGAAGTAGTTGCAATTTTTGTTGGTTGTGTAATCAAATCCAAGCAGTAGCTCCCACAGGACAGCGTGCACTGCTGCCGGGGAGGAATGGCAGCCCTTCGTTCTCCATCTTGTGTTTTCCATCAGCTTGACTTTGTTGATTATTTTTTTTTTTCAATCTAAGAACTGATTTATCTAGTGATAACTGACATAAGTAAAGCTTATTTACACCAAGATATGGCATAAAGACGTGAGTACAAGCCATGTGTATGATATAATGTTTGTATATGGTGAATATAGTGGATAAAAACAATACGTAGGTAATTTTATTAAGGTAATTCTCCAAAGGAAACCTCTAGCTTTTAATGTGTATATTATATTATTATTTTAATGTGTGTATATATATTATTTTAATATGTATATTGTATTGTCATAATTTTATTATGGTGTGATGAATGAAGGTCAGATTATGATTACTGAAGTAGCTGGCTCTGCGGGTATGTCCAGCATAACACTGAAGAGAAGTTTCTTTCATAGCGGTTTTATTTACTAGCTAATGTTGTTTATGAGTATCATAGAATTTGCAACTAATTATGCTCAATGAAGAATGGCTTCAGACTGCCTAACTGATGCCTTGATAATTTGCCTAGAAGATTACCGAGGATTTTTTTGCATTTCCCAGTATCAGCTTTTGGGAATGGATGGTGCTTTGTCATTCATTTACATATGATTTGTGGTACTATGGCAATATTGTGAGATCTATAATGTTGTCTATGTAAATTTTGGGAATAGAAATACACTTTGATGCAGTTGATTCACGTTTTTGCGTATTTGATACAGGTCTACCCTGTTTCTGAAGTAGTAAATTAATATTTCTACTGCACTTAAGGTCTGTAAAACTTTTGTTTTGGAGGCAAAGACAAGTGGCAAGCTCAAAAAGTTATATTGAAGTGGTGTTGGCATGTTATTTTTAGAAAGGCTGTATGAGTAAAGCAAATTTATAGACCACATTGCTGCTTTTAGAAGATTTGTGGTATGTATCTCCATCAAATCCTAAACCCTTCAAATCCTGTTTTATGACAGTAATAAATAAATCGTGTGATGAGTAACAGAATGTTGCTTCCTGGTTGCACAGAAGTGGCAGCCTATTCAAAGGCTCTCAAGTGGTGGCCAGAAGTTCATTCCTTTCCCTTGTCCTGCAGAGCTTTTCTGCAGTCTGTATGTGTTACTTTAAGGAAGTTGGGAGGAGACACTATATCATTTCTCTGCACTTCAGATGCTGTGAATCATTTGGAAATTTCGACGCAATTCTTTACTCACTACTGACTCTAAAACAGCCGTGTGTGTGTGTTGTTTTACTTAACACAACTAAAATGAATCAACAAACTTTGCATGCTGGAGCAAAATAACAACTGGTTCCTTTTCTAGCTGGTCACTTCAAACCTACATCAACTAAACACTGCTTATTTGATGTTTTCTATGCTTCAATAGTTAGCCTGCTTTTTCTTGCCTTATGAGTTATTATTTCTTCAACTACTGCAGTTGCCTTTCCATCAGGGAGTAGGGAATGCCTGTTTTCATCTTCACTGTAGTATATTATTTGGATACTTGTGGACCTTTCATCAGTGGATTCTTGGTGTGCAAACCATTAAAGGCATTTAATGGCCACTGTCTATTATCTGTGCAAAGAGCAAGTCATGCTGTGCTGTGGTTCCGGTTTCTAATTTGGTTATACAGCTTGAAGTCTATTAGGAATAGAAATGGTACCATCAAGTAACTAATATATTCATTTCAAACTGTGTAATTAATTGCACTTTAATTCTGTTTGATTATTGGACAACACTGTATCTGGAAGCCATTAAACTCTTTACATGACAAGGTATGCAAGTTTCTTTCTGAATGTATTTTGAGGACAAATCTATTAAGTTTTTCTGCCTACTCACATTCTGGCTTTGCAAATTTCTATTTTTCAAGCCAGAAACAAACTTAAAGCTTGTATATAACAAACTTTTGCAGCTATAAATGCTGCATTTTCATGGACCCAAAAGTGCATACAAACTTCTTTGGCCATCTCTTTTTGTTGTTCAGGGTGAAGCAAAAAATGCTGCCTTTACCAGGTTTGCATTCCATTTTGGTACCTTCTCTCTCACAACAAATATCATCCTACTCGAGTTTAGTTCTGTGTACACCTGTTACTACTAGTCCTTTTGCAATCCAACAATTGCAGCCAAGGATACAAATCAAGATGAAGTCCCATCTACTGTATTTTACGTAAGTGTATAGTAAAATGATAGCGTGTGTCTGAAGTCCAGGATCTCAGAAGAATCATTTGAGAAAGCAGTGAAGACAGACCACTGAAGCATGATGATATTAAAAAAAAAAAAAACCCAACCAAAACAAACAACAACAAAAAAACCACCCCCAAACCCCAGATGTTTGAGCAAGAGAGGAATAGTTTCCCTGGAACTTGGGGAAGAATAAAGTAGGTCAGGATTTTTATTCTTGTTTGGTTTCTTAGTTCCTTCCTCGTATTTGCAGGGAAAGGGGGTGGGGGTTATGGGCAAAGAGAGGAGAGGAAAATTGAAATAGATATTTCCTCCCAGGAGGGAGAGAACCCCAGTCAACCAACCACCAACAGCCTCTGCCGTTTGCCACCTGCCTGCAGGCTGCAAAGTGGGACTTAGCGGTGAAGGGGGACTTGAAAGAGACCTAGGAGGTTATTTTCTGCAGGGAGGGAGGGTGTTCCTGCTGCAAAGTGAGGAATAAAGTACACAGGTTCTTGAGGGAAAGCAGATAAGCCGTGAAAAGAAGCTGGTATCACTGGGAAAATAAAGGTGAGCTGCCTTGGGAACACCAGAGAAGAGATGATTCTCTGAGTGAAGGGTTGGTGACAAAGCAGTTGATTCCCGTGGCTTTGCAAAAAATCCTACAGGCTGGATTGTGAAATGTTTTTCTACTTTCCCTGGTCTGGCTGAATCTACAAACATAGCTAACTAATGTGTGTAACTAGCTCATTGTGTCCTCTTCACATCTAAGAATAATTTTTGGAAGGTAGTGCAAATACAGGGATTGGATTTATTCTGATGTTCGGAGATGTAACTATTGTTCAGCGATGTAGCTGTTGTTTAGTAGTACAACTAATATCTCACACATATATATACAGCCATGGATAGACTGTATGTCTGTGCTCGGTTGTTCTCTTCCCTGTCTCCTGTCCAAACGACTTGGTTCTGGTTGTTCACCACCGTTCCCATTCTTCTCTATACTCCTACGCCAACAGCTGAGAGGTTTAAAAATTACTACCACCACTTTTTCTTTTTCTGCTCTATCACCTGAGTTTCGCTGGCTGCTGAAATAGCGTATCTATGTGCAAGTATTCTCTTTTGTTTATTTTCCTTCAGTAGTATTACCATATCTATTATGTTAGCATATAGGCATATTTATTTATAGAAGTAGAGTACTGGCAGTAAAGACTTCTGGATTCCTCAAAATAGATGTTTTCACTCTATAAAAGTAGTCTTTAGAAACAGTAAAATGGTCAGAGACGGGAAGAGCCAAACGTGTAATGTGCTTAACTTAAGAACAAGTATGCACGTGATTTTTATTTGTCATGCTGGGTCCTCTTTTTCGTGCTGCATTAAATGACTGAAGGCAATCTCTGCCATGAGATTCTTAATTAAGGACTTGTCTATGCCTAGAGGTAAGACTTTGGAACATTACGATGTATATGGCAGGAAGGAATACTTGAGATGAAGGTCTTATTTAAGCTGATTTTTTTTTCTGATCTGATTTTTAGATTTTTTTCTTACATGTCAAATGAAAAGTTACAGATGACTTGCAGCAGCAGCTAAATTTTAGAGGCTGAAGCATGCTCAGTGTAGAAAGAACGTTAGAATTTCTTAGAAGTATTTTGTGTGTCTGAGTGAGCATGTGCAGGAGGTAAATGAGGAAAGTTGGAGACAGCTCCCAGATCTCAGTCCCTCAAAGCAAACGTCAGCTTCAAAGCATCCTGACTCCTCAAAACAGATAAAAATTTTCACCCTAGATTTCCAGAGTGCACATATTATTTTCCTTTCTTCGTGATCTGATTCCTGGAAATCAGAGTCACTTTTGCTTCTGTTTGTTTGTGTGTTGTCTGAAGAAGCACCTACTGAAGAACTTAAGAGTCCAGGCTGAAGTTAAGTTGTATTTGGAAGAATGATTATAGTGAAAAAAACTTAGTACCAGCTGTGATATTAAACTTAAACAGCTTAAACTACTTTAAGTCAATCTTTATAGTGTTGGCAAGCATAGCTGTAAAAATAATTCTGTTTTCACATCTGAATCTCTAATGCTGAAATGAAAGAAGCTACAGAAAGTGTATTTCTCTGTTCCAAAGCTTAGTGTCTATTCAGGATTAATTTTTTTTTTCTTCTTAGAAAAATTTGCTGGATAAGGTGTTACCCTGATGGCCCTTAAATGTCTAGCATGCTCTAAAGGGGAAGTGCTAAGATAAAAAAGGTGAAAATGTGATTTTTATCCATGTTGACATTAGTTTTTTACCCTGTAAACAGCTCCATACAGTCACAGCAGCAGTTCCAGAGATTAGCCAGTGTGACAATGGCTATAAGAAAGATGGTCAGATTAATTTCTTATCAAACTGAGTTGACTCAGCATAAGGAATGGAAACCATCTGATGTATTTTACAGATCAAAGCTAATTCTCCATTGACACACATGCACTTGAGTAGGCGCATCTGTATGACAGCTAAATTATAGGAGTGCTTTACACACACATTATCTTGTCACAACATAAGAACACCCTACTGCGCTAAAATACCTCTTTGAGAAGAAACATGTAATTTCCCCATATTGTTGGAGTGGATGCTAAACAGCTTCTTTCTTTTTACATATCTTTTATTTTCACCTTCTACAGGCGTAAAGCAAGCAAAGTTTTTTAAAAAATTGAAAATGATTCATTTTATTTTAACTGTCTCTTTACCCTCTTTGCCTTCTGTCTAATGAAATGTGTTGGTACCTGTGTCTATGGCTGGGTGGAAAACGCTGAAGGAAAACAGTAATTCCATTTTAGAGTTTAGTTGCTTATTTAGAGTGAATTATTATAAGAATTGTTTCCTTTTCATGTATTAGGGAAAGTGAATGCTTTTTGGTTTGTGCCACCGGGATGAAAATTGTGTTTGGGGAAAACTTCATGAATATTTGGCAACAGCTTTGTGGCACAACTTTCACACTCCCTAACAGTTGATACTGTCCAGTTTGAGACTAGGGTTAGGTCAACCCAGACTTTTGAAAACTTAATCTTTATTAAACCAAGGTGCTATAAATTGACATCAGCCTCTCACAGCTTCTTGTAAGTTCAATATATGGGGCCCAGGCTTGTCACAGGACACTGTTAGCAACTGAACTGAGACTGGGGCTGTTTGTGTCAGGGTTAGTTCGGTTTCCAGGGATGGGGCATCCACAGCTTCTCTGGGCAACCTGTTCCAGTGCCTCACCACCCTCATAGTAAAGAATTTTTTCATAATATCTAATCTAAATCTCCCCTCTTTCAGTTTAAAACCATTACCCCTTGTTCTATCACTACACTCCCTGATAAGGAGTCCCTCCCCATCTCTCCTGTATCCCCTTTAAGTACTGGAAGGGGCTCTAAGGTCTCTGACCTAAGGTCACCGACGCGAGGTGAAGGAGAGTGGCTGCTCTGCCTTTTAGCCTCCTAGCCACCGAGGCCTGGTTAGGCAGGGGGATCCAGAGGCAGCCTGCCCATGCCCCAGACAAAACTGAGCAGTCTGGTGCCTGCGGGGGGGCATCAGGGACCGCTGATGCCGCTGGCCTCATGGCTTGAGCAGGGCCCGGCGCTGAGGGGGCGGCTGGCTGGGCGCCATCTTTGTGGCCCGGCGCTGAGGGGGCGGCTGGCTGGGCGCCATATTTGTGGGGCCTCGCGGCCAGCGCTGCCTGCACCCAGCCAAGTTCAGTGCTGCCGCAGAAGGTTCCTCCTGAGGGACTGTTACAGCACTTTGGTGGTAACATTGTAAGAATAATTCAAGGTACTATTTTTTCATTTTTTTTATTATAATTTTTATTTTTTTTTTTTTAATTTTTCCTCAGAAAGGCTTATTGCTCTGTGGAGCAGTGCTCGTGCACCATGACAGACCTGTTAAGGGTAAATGAATTTCTCTAGATGTTTAACAGTTTAGCACCCGCTTTTCTATTTTTTGACTACTAATTTCAACATTTTATACGTCTGTCTCATCAGTGGTACTGTTATAGAAGCTTTCCTCCCAGTTTATTTTAGTTTGTAGCATTACTGCTCTCTCTGGAAGAGCTCCCTGGTGCTCCAAATGTCGTCAGTGCTGTCCAGGGTTTGCCCTTGGCTTCTGGTGTTTACACAGCCAGGCAGGCCCTGGATAAATAAAACTGACCGAAGGAGAAGCATGCGTTTCAGAAGTAGCTGGAATACCCCAATTTTCCCCGTTTTCAGTGTGGCCTGTGAGAGGCAGGTGGGCGTCATGGGCTGGCCAGGGCACTGTGCACTGAGAGACTGCAATGCTCGCTGAAGGTGCCTTCACCTGAAACGCTTGTGTGACTTCCATGTGTGTAAAGGGGTTTTACAGGCAACCTGATTTTTAATGCTGTCTAAAATGACGCCACACAAAAGTACAAAAGATGTCAAGTTCCTTTATGTTCTTTGTATAAACTGGGCAATGTTTTCTGTTTTCATGTATCATGCTTTGACTTATCATTATGTGAATAATGAACATGAGAGAAGTATCTTTTGTTTCTCAGTTTACCTAAGCCACTATTTTACAGAATTTCACAGCCATTTTCGGTTAGAGGACTAGACAGATCTATACCATCCTCTCCATCTCAACACCACTGACATTTTCCGTACCTATTCACCTGTCATTAAGCTCACACATCCTGAATCTCTCACATGAAGGCTGGTTGCCATGGAAAGAATTGTGATCCCATAAATGAATAAATTCTGTGTAAGAAAAACTCAAACATAGATCTGATACTATTCCAGTAATATGGAGAAAACCGTGTGAAGGAATGGAAATGAATAATGTAAAAATGAACGTGTATTTCCTATTTAATATTCACATACATTCAGGATGTTTGTATTGCAATATTACATCATCTTTTGTGCATACTCTGAAATATTGATTATCCAGTCTAAAACAGTAAAACGTAACACTGCACACTAGCAAGAATTTTGAATTACTAATTAATTAAATAGAGCTAGGGTAGTACATTCTCAACAAATGAATCCCTTTTTTTCTTCTTTTTTAAATCTATTGTAATCCTGTGTATATGCAATATAAAAATAATTACACCAGCTTTTTTCCGACAGTGTCTTTTGGTTTTGGTATGAATTAATCATTTGCATTCCATTGTGCTGTAAAGGAATGTATTTTCTTTTTCCTAAGGCTGGACACACCAAGACTATTAAAGGAAGTGGTTACGTAATAGAATAATACATGAATGTGCTGAGTTATGAATGCAAAAAATGTGACACAATTTTGAATTTTTTACGGCCTGGTGTTTTCAGCATTTTCTCGTGAGAAAGGTAATTAACTTGTTACTATATATCGAATTTGTAATAGAATGAGAAAAAGTAATTTTCTTTATCTGTCATATTAGTGTCATAAGATAATTGATTCATGTGAAGGCTGATCTTGGCAAATATTTTCCTCAGGACCTCTGTAAAAAACAATGTTTTTTTTTTCTTAAGGAGGCTATCAATGTTCAGTTGAATATACTTAATGATGCTGTGCTCCAAATCCCTATTTGTGCCCTATATAAATATGTGTTTATAGTTTACCACATGGCATATGCTTAGTGGTTATGTGCCTGGAATCCTGCTGTGAAATGACAATTCATGGACAGCCACCATGAAGCAGCAGGCTTGACTTCAAAGGAAAGCTGTCTTCACTGTTTGCATACCAAACTAGTGGGCACTCAGGAAGCTGAGTAAAGACAAGGTCTTTGCTTTCCTTTCCTCTTTTGTTTTTCTTTTTTCCTTGCTTTCTTTCTCAATACATTATTTTCTGTGGTCGGCTGTTTTGTTTACAACCACAGCATCACTGTGTCTTTCACATGAAACTGGTGGACAAGATGGAGATTCGCAGGGCCTTATTCTTGGCGTCTAATGAAAGTTCTGCCTTTCTATCTGGAAGTTGAGAGAGCTAGGAGAGGTGAACTTTGAAATTAAGGGAGAAAGAATATGTTTATGGGAGAGTACTGTAAGTGGTTTTGTTCCAGTACTGGTGTAAAACCTTAATGAGTACAAAATAAACCCATGGTGCTATTATCTTGGCCATGATTTGACTATTGGATCAAGATTAAAGAATGTTCACACATTGCTGAGCTGTTAAATTCGGTATTGCTATTTAAGTATTTCTTTAGTTTACTCCCACGCAAGCTTATAGTCAAAGGTCTCTGCAAAGCATTTGATGGTAGAATTGGGAAATAATGAATGTTCTCATTTGTTTGTGTCTTTTTAAGAGGAATACCAGGAAACAAACAAATATTATGACTGTGAAGTCCTTAATTTTAAGCATTTTGAGTTTGACTCTTTTGGATATAAAGCAGTCCTAATGTGCCAGTGCCATTCCTGTACTTTATCTATTGTTAAAGATATATTCTGTTGAAGTTAATTTTGTCTGTGAGATTTGAGAAGTAAGAACCATGCGTCAATAATTTAAGGCACCATCACCGCTGAAGCTTGTTAGTTATCTTTATTTCCATCTTGGCATCCCATGAGTCAAGAAAAGCAATGACAACAGTAAGAAGGAGATTATTTTTAGAAATGTCTCAAGTAGAATGCATAAATGTTAAAATATAGATTGACTTCACTACTACGAAGTCTATTTTTGCCATTTCAGTATTTTCATTATTAGTCACTTTTATCCTGTGATGTAAGTGACACTTGCAAGAATTCTGTGTTAGGGAAGCTCTGAGTCTTGGTTTTGGGGAGTTTATGGCTAAGACTATTCTTCACATGATCAGAATCAGTGCTGCCTACAAAAAACTCCTGAGTTTGTACCCAAGTTTGCCAGTGACACACTGAGTCACCTTATAAAGGAGATGATATTCCCTTTCCTCATCTTGGCTTTCCATCTGTGAAATGAGAATAATAATTGTGACCTACTGAAGAGAAGCTCATTAAAGCCATATATACATTAGCGATTGAGGTTTGAACCTCACTTTGGTGCTGTGTAATGCAATATACCAAGTGAATGTTGTTGACATACTTTCTTTAAGACTGTTAGTTCAGTATGAATACAGGGAGAAGGGGGCTTTGAACAGAAGACAGTTCCTTCTTTGAAGTGAACGTGCATACACTACATGCTGAGACAGGGACATATTGTTCTATTTTACACGAGTTACTCAAGCTCTGCATCTAGGGTTACAGAGGAGAGTAAGACTGAGCCAAAGACCTAACTAAACATTCAATGGCATATCAAGAAAATTATCTTCTGTGTCTGGCTTCTGTTTGTACTCATTTGGGTGCATCCTCCATGTCTAGTGATAAGAACTATTTGAATTAAGAGAAAAAAGAGAAATGAAACTTTTAGCAAAGACCCTGCTGGGCAGTACATTTCATAGTTTTTCAGGACAGATACACTTCACTGGCTAAGCAACATCTCTCCTGGCAGTTATCTGAAAAGCTAAATCTTAAAATTATGAGGGAGCTAGCCCCACCTCTAGATATATATTCTACCTCCGTGTCTTGCACAAAAATTTATGGTAACTGGTAGACTGGAGGAAATGCTTAGTCTGCTGGGCTTGTCACAGAACTCTTTGTGAATCAACAGTAATCAGATAGGTGATTTCCTATATAGGCCCTAACATAGCAAACTATTTAAGTGTAGACACCTTTTGAAATTACAAACAGACCTGCTGAAATGCACTACACTTAAAAAATACTTCCTTTACCTCTCATTAACATTTATCTCAAAAATATTTCTAAAACTTTGGAGCCACCGAAAGAAATAGATTTCTTCGAGGTGTCCAGGGGATCACTTAGTCAGGCTGTGCACTGTTCATACAGAGTAAAAGTAAAGCAGGCAGGTAGTTACAATCCAAACCTGTGCAAAATCCAGCTTCAGCTGGCTTGAAATTGCTGGTGATTCCCACAAGATGAAAAAGTTTGAAATCTCCTAGAAATTCACATTTAGTGCTTCACATTTAGTCTTAGCGAATCACTTTCGCAAAGGCTTTTGTCGAAGATTTAATGTTGGACCTAACATGACTTCCCTTAAACCACCTTCCATTTATTTTCTTTAAGTAGCTATTACACTAAGCTTTCATAGAATGAAATTACATGTTGCATTTTTTCTGGTAAATGTTTATGCTTGAGTGTCATTGTTAAAATAATTACCTAAACATTGATTTATCCATTTTGGTGGCACTACATATTTCAGTCCATTTGAATGTATTTGTGTATTTCTCCTATGGTAATTCATAGTAAAAAAAGTCAGTTTTATCATATGTTAGGTATTCATCCTGTAGATAGATAATTGTTCATTTCTCTATGAGCTTTCTGACCAATAAGTATGTAAATACATACAGAAAATGATGTAAACCACTTTTTAATACTAAGTTAGCATGGAAGGAGTTTGGCTAAGCAAGAGTTTCTCCAGTAAGAGATATTTTTCAGTATAAAAGTAGTGAATATTCATTAAAAAAAAAATTGGTTTCTTCCAAAACATTCTCTATGCCTTTAAGTACATATAAAACATAATCATTTACAAAACAGCAACTCAAACCTTGTGGAAGTTGATGAGAAATACATCGAGTGTTCCAGGGGCCTGATCCTCTAAATAATTATGCACATGAATAACATTATGTTTGAAAAGATTGCAGCTGATTTTAAGTGAGCGTGTTAGGGTAAGGCTAAAAACATAAATGCGGTGCAAATGTGTAAAGATCATGATCTGTCATGGTAAGAACATTTCTTGTTTCAGGAATGGTCTCCAGCTGATGAACCTGCTTGAGGAACATAAGTTCCATAACTTATGTTATGGAGTGAACATAAACAGGAGTGAAGTCCCAGATAAGAACAACCAAACTCTTGGAAGCTTTCTAGAATATGTCCAGCAAAGTCACATAATTAGCTATCCAAAGGAAATTTTAGTAGACTTAGTGCCTGGTCTATCAACACTATATCTGAAAGTGATAAAGATGAGCAGTCACTTGCTGGCATGTTCCACCCGCTATGTAAGACATGCATCATATCATTTCAGATTCACTTTTTGCGAGTGGTCCTTTAGTGAAGCAGCCTTGTCTGAGTGAATGCAACCGAACCAAATTCACGCAGCAAAACCTTTTCAAAAACGTCTTTATTCTTTGCTAAGTTCACATCTTATCCTTAGTCCATGAAGGGCCTCTGTGCATTTGGAAGCCATAACGTCCCTAGATTCACCTCACAGTGAGGTGTCAATAGGGATGACTACAGCATGAACGAACACAGGGACAGATCCTGTCTCATACTAAGAAGAAATAACTCCAGAGCACTTTGCTGGATCTGTTGAGATGCCAGTGCTGCTGTTTCTACTATACCAGCCTAGAAAGCCTGCTTTTTTACATAGTTTGTTCACATGCCAGGAGTCACTTTGATTTTAATTTGTGTTTTTATTTATTGGTTATAGTCTTGCTAATTACTTTTTAGCTGTTTTAGGTATGGACTAAGTTATGTATAATATAGCGTCTGTATTATAAGTGCAAATCTCCAGTGAAACAACTAATAGCATCTTAAAAAGTACATTTCGGTAGTCCAGTTCACTAAGGTTAATATTTGTCAAATGCTCCCCTGAGACTTATTTGCTTTCCTGCCTAACATGGCAATCCGTCCTTCTTGCCTCAAACTGTTAAGGCATTTAAAAGCTGTCGCAAATGTTGGCAGTAGTCTCCTTTTTGTGGCTAAATTCTTCACTGACCCGCTTGCAGGTGCAACCAGGTGCAGTAGTTTATGTGAAAACTAGATGAGAATACTGTAATATAGGAAGATCAATGAGTCGAGTGAGGACAGGGAGTGAATTTGGAAAATGCTGGTAGGTCAAATTCAATTCTTTCTCTGTCCTTCCATGCCAGATATTTGAGTTGGAAGTGCCCTATAAGATCTTCTAAGATCTTAGCTGAAGGAGATGAGAATGATTGCCATGAAATGAAAAATTTTACTTTGGCTCATGTCCTTTTGTGAAGTTTTGTCCTGGTTATTAATTGGCAGCAGCTTTTTCTTTATAGAGGGTAAGGTCCCCCAACCAGACAAAGAAAAAAAGGTTCAAACTTTTCCCAAGTGCAGACTAAAACTAGAGTCAGAAATGAACTCATTTTGTGTGTTTTCACACCACTTCTACTTCAGCGCTGGAACAGAACAAGGATATGTAGATATGTATGCCACTGAGAGGAAAAAAGTTGACGTTCAAACAGTTTCATGTTACAATCTGTTTGAGACTCACAGAAAATGTGAGCTGATTCGTATTTCCCAGATAGCTAATTAGGTTTATTGTGGGAACAAAACCATTTGATTGGAGAAACATAAGTTGGAAAATATCTGTGTTCGCTTAACTGGTAAAATAACTGTGGTTGTTCTCTTGCTTTTCTTTAGATGTGTGGCGGACTCTTCATGTCTTCTTGGTGTGCAGCATTAAGTTTGCTGTTACTGACATGCTTTGATTCTATCCTCTGCCTAATTACAAGTACCCAAAAGACAAATGGATATTCCCCCTTCTTTTTCAGAGACATTGGTTGTTTTTTTTTTTCTTTTATCGAGAGGAAGGAAAACAAAATCTTTGTCAAAATAAGAACACTAGAGTCTAACCTTATGGAAAATAAACAAGGTATGGAAATTAATCCTACCTTGGAATACTTAAATTGCTTTGAAAACTTGTGGCCTAGCTTTCACGTTGAGCATAAAATCCTCAAACTGTAAATCCTAACTATGTTTCTTATATTTTCTCCATTAAAGACCCTCAGAAAAATCTTTTAGTGATATCCTGACTGTGTTCATGTATGAGATATTCTCTTCTAAATTAAACACTGGCCTGGAATAGCATTAAAATAGCAGGAAAGAGAATATAAAGATATTGTTTGAATTAAGGGCAAATATGGACATTTCCTTTATTCTCTGCCAAAGTTTATTTGAGAACACTCAAAATATTAAAGATAGAACTAGGATTTTTTAAAAAGTATTTAATGAAAGACCTTGTTTACAGACATGTTCATGTTTGAGTTATTTTCTAGTGAAAATTACTGAAGAATACTTCTTTACTTTCCATAGAAAAGACCTACCCTTAATTTCTTTTTGATGCAATAACAACCCCTACATTTTTCAAGAAAGTATTTTATTGTAATTCAGTGCTTTTACATTTGTTGTTGTTACATCTTTTAAGAATGTGTATCAAGAACAGATTGCATTCTGTGCTAGTTTTGTGAATAAAAGGCTAGGAATTGTCGTTGAAACAAATCTTTCAAGTTTTCAATTTTCAAGGCTGGTCTCAAGATAGACTTGTGTTGTTTTAATTTTATGTTTGTGTATTTAATGCAGTTGCACCTTTTATATTTCAACCACTTCGCTAAAAATAAAAAAAAATAATCCTCACAATAAACCTTTAGGTTTGGTACTGTTATTAAAATACTAGCATTGGTAGTGGCGGCTTGCCTCCAAATGGAAGTAGTGTTTGTATATATATTCAGTTTAGTAAATGGAAGAGGCATTTGTTTTTCAGGAGGTGGTGATTTCCTACATCTTAATAGGAAGTTTTATTTAGGATGCCCCAAGTGGAATGCCTGCAATCACAAATGCTTTTTTTATTTATGTCCATCTCTGCAGGTGGCAGAAGATACCCAAGTGGAAGAGTCCAACTTTCTTAGCTTTGGTGAAGAGATCTGGGAGTAAAGGCTTGACATTGCACATGGTACAGAATGGCATGTTTCTAGAACACGGAAGGTAAGGGCTTCCTATGTGGGGTTTTTCCAACTAACTTATTCTTTGGCAATTTTGGCATTTAGTAAACATCAGGTTGCGTTTTGCTATGCAAAACAATCAAGAGCCAGTACTTTGCGCTGCAGCTCTACACTGTAAATTTGTATTACTGTTGGTCAAGCTTTGAGCACTGTGTTAGATTTGGAAAACATTTTAGAGTAAATATGGTGTTTGTAGAGACAGCAATGGTTAAGGTCATGAGGTAAAACATTAAAGGAATGTTTTAAACATTTTTACATGGCTCTCTTGGCTATGTGAAGTTTTTTGAGTCATCTATAGACAGTTTGCTTCTTTGTAACACCCATTACATGACTTCTTAATTCTGAGTCAGCAGTTACCTAAAGTCAGCAAGCATTTTTACTTGCACAAGATTGTAAACTCGCAAGTAATGCTATATGTGCTGAGGATTAGGGAGTCATGAGACTGCTCAAATAGTTAGTTTTGAATTGGGAAGTCTAAGAGGGCATAAAAGGCTGTGGTGGTTGTTGTTCTAAGCAGCTGTGTCCCACAGAAAATGAGGAATATCATGGCAGCCTCAGAGGATGAGTTGAGCTGCTTCTTTGCTGCTGTGTAGTTGTAGAAAGAGGTCTGCTGAGAACAAAAATGCATTCGTTAAACAATTAGGATTTTTGCAAGATCGTGTATTGTAATGAAGATCTCACACATACACGAATTGCAAAGTTCAGGCTCCAAAGTAGACTACTGCACTATTGTTCCTTTCCTTAGGAAAGGCTGCTTCTTTTGCCAGCTCATATTGTGGTTTGCTGGTGTCATTAAACGCTCATTAATAGTGAAACCAAGCCTTGCAAATGTTTTCCACATTTGGACTGGGATTCAAGCCTCTGGACAATACAAAGACAGAGATGGCGCTTTCTCTCTAATGTTGCTGCAGTGGAAAAGTTTGTGTCAGACATCCTGAAGTCACTTAACTGACTTAAATATGGAGAAGTAAGCTCTGTACTCAAGTGATCTATTATTAATAAAATATTCCTTATCAAGAGTACTGGTCACCTGTTTCATTCCTTTCCCATGACAAAGTAGCTTTCTCATTGGAAATAATGTCACAGATTGGCACAAATTAAATATTCTCAATGTCTTACGTTCTTACTGCGTGCAAACTGAACACAGATGTGAACTGTAGGAAAGTGGCCAGATTTTCTGTCAATTTGGCAGACAGTATATGGAAAGCCTTACAGTAGCTGGCAATTTTGGGGACTGCAAAAAGGTCAGACATACTTTTATTACATAAATGTGTATAGCATTACCCTTAATAAGATTTTTCTTTTTCCTCCTCAACTGCTGTTTTAATTTGCAGTGAGGAAAGAGTGGAGAGTTCTATGCTATTTTGTTCTTTGTTTTTTTGTTGTGTGTTTTTTTTTTTAAACGTATGTGTCACTTTTATTAAGCTACAAATGGTATTTTACATTGTAATAAAACAAAAGCAAATCTTATTTTATGCAGTTTACTGAGAAGACACATGAACAGAATTGAAATGTAAATTAGCACACAACACTGAGGAGTTTTATGGCATTTATATCACAATAAAACCAAGTAGTATGTATAGATTTGCAATGTAGCAAAACACTCTGCACAAATAAGATGCATTCAATGCCATCTGCATGAAGTTATATATCTGCAAGCCTTTGATATTTTTTTTTAATTTAGTCATTATAATAGTATGAATATGGAGTTGGTACAGTTCTCTTCAGGGAAGTTATTGAGGGTAAAATGGATTGTGGGTGAACATGCCAAGTGCTACGTGCAGAAAGGAGTGGTCTTTTAAAATCAATAAACATCACTTACTTTAAACCACTAATGATCTACATACATGTTTTGGGAATTACAACTTTATTATGTTTTAGTGAGATATTGGAACAACTTGTGGCTAAATCTGTCAGCGCAGTAGACCACAGTCTTGTTATTTTTCTGTTTTTCAAAGTAGAGCTTACACCAACATATAAGTGTTTAAATAACATTGAAACAGATCTGCACAGAAAACAATACCTCCCAGATTTTTTTCTTCTTTATAAATAATCCCTGTCGAAAACTCTAATAATGATTGAAAGGTCTATGAAAAGGAGCACTTAGAGGCGTATATCTAAAATAAAGTGATCTAAAGGTTACACATTTGCACTTTAGTTCTGGACGCATATGCAATTGTTTAGATTGCATGGGGAAATAGTGCCTGTGAAGCACAAGCAGTGCTTGGGATCCCAGATAAAATTTTGAAGTTTTCATCTCAAACTATCCATGAAATACTTTCTTTCACAAAAAAAAAAAACCAAACACACACACGCGCGTATGCTTTATTTTGTGCTTGAATCAGTTTCTGATGCTTCACAGTTATACTATCTAGTTTGTATTATCCTCAACTCCAGGGCCCTTCAAGTGTTTGCGTGTATTTGTGTGTGGTTGTTCATGGATAAACAAACAAGACCTGACTATTTCAAAGAGGTAAGCAATAAGAAGGGAGTGGGATTGTTTTTCAAGATGTGTAGGCCTATAAGTAATGAGATGAAAATAGAAACAATAAAGAGAAGACTGAGTGCCAGAAAATGTTTCAAAAATTTTTAACTATGGAGTTTGGAGAGCATGAGAACTGATACAACCTTATAGTCCAAGACATTTAGAACTCAACAGGCCTAAAGACCAGAAAATGGTCTTCAGAAAACAGTACAACCATGGAGGAGGACACATTTTGGTGATGTAATTTACTTCTCATGTATTTTCAGCATCTTTCACAGCTCTCTGGAGCATCCTTCTTTGGGCTACACCGGAATAGGTCTTCATTGGCTGCAGACACAACAGCTGATGCTTGCTCTCTCCAGACTAAGCTCATTTTCTTTTTCACATTACTCTTTTGGTAACATTTCCATTTTGATGGTAAGAGGCTCAAGAGTATTCTAAGCCTTCAAAGAACTCTGTTACTACTGTGGCAGTTTATACATGGTACAACTTGATTGGGAATCTGAGATTTGTTCTAGGAACATTAGCATTTGTATATTGTTATTATGTATAGAGATAGGATGAATTTTACAGCTATCATTCATCATGGTAGAGATCTGCCATCCCATAAATGGTCTGTCTGAAGCTATGGAGTTACTCATAGAAGAGTAGCAGGTATAAATCTTAAGTCTTTTTACTATCAAAAACATAGTTAAAAATGTGGTATTTTATTTTGTTGAACAAAATCTGGAACAATTCTTGTTTCATTGAAAAAGTATTTAATTAAGATTGATTTGAATTCAGACTTGCATCTGTACTTATCTTGATTATTAAAATATATCTGATGACCTTTCATTTCTATACCAAATGGATTTAAAGCAAATTACCGCCTGTGCCTCCACACGCTGCTGTTGCACATAACAGAACAATATGAGCTCCCTCTTGTGGTCGAAAAACACTTCTCATTCCCCAAACTGAATCAAGAGTACCTTCAACAAAGCGGCTAAAATATTTCAAAAGTTTCTTATGTAATTCCTGGACTTCATTAAAGGATAATTCCCGGATGCCCCTCAGTATTACCAAGAAAAGAGATTTAAAAGCGTGGCATAAAAAAGGGTAGCACTGGGGGTCATTCTAACCAGAAAGGAAAAGCTTCTCAATACATTGTGTTTAAAATCCTGAATAACCATGCCAGATATGCAAGCAGAGAGTTCTTAGTCTAACAGAACATATTTTTTAACCATTAACATCGAGACAAGGAGCATGTTTTCATTAAGATGGAAAGAATAATTAAACAACTTCTGGGCTGACAGACACTGCGAAATAAGCTACTCATTGTAGGCAAAGACTGAAAATTCTTAGAAAACTGTGGAGAAAAACAGTCTTCCCACACAAAAATAATAGGAAGTGACAACTTCATCAGTAGTACTATTTTACAGGTTTGCAGCCCAGAGCCTGTTTATAACTGTTGCTTGTTTAACAAGATTACTTTTGCTCCTGTTAATGAATCAGATAGAAAACAGTATAATGACACTGAAATTGTGGCTTATTTAGTCTGTACCTAATGCTCTTTCTTGAGGGAGTTAATGTCATGTGGCTCATGCCCTGTGTTTACAAAACAGTAGGAAATGGGAAACTTAGACTTGAACTAAAAGAGCATACAAACTTATAGACTCATATTGTGTCAAATAGATACTTACTTTGTTTTCTAATCTGTGATTTTTATTTTTAAATAGCTAAGTTGTTTATTTTTAGAAAAATGTTTGTCAGCTGGGGGACTAACGGTAAGTGGTATGTTGTTCTGTTTTCAGCGGTGCAATGATTATGGACACCTAATGGTTTTTATAATGACATCTTAAATGGTTTATTGTAGATTGTCCTCTTAACTATTTTAGATTACAACAAGAAATACCCAACATCAGCTTTTGCATCATATGATCAAGATCTTGCAAAGGATCTCTCCTAACTTGAGGAGTTAATAGATAGTAATTTTGTTGTCATCTGTGTGATAGCGTTAGTTTATCTGGGAAGTAATCCAGGAAAAACGAGGTCAGAAGGTATTTCCCTGAAAGGAGGTATATGTAGACAAGGTGACAATACACCTCCTCAGTGTTGAATGAAAGATGGATTGGGATTGTTCATTAATCTTTTACCAAATGTCATTTCTTTGGCAGAAGACAAAAGTTGCACAAGAGAGTTAGAGACCTTAGAAAGAACTGAAGAATAGTCTAAGTAGGGGAAGGGAATAGGAAGACTTTATTTCCAAAGTGTAACTTAAGCCTATTTATAATTAGATTGAAAGCATGCTGGCTGGTATGATACCTTTATTCTAGACTAGATTCTCTTGCACAAGAGCATGGACTTGATTATATTCAGGAACAATTCAAGCCAGACTTTCAAAAGTTATCTGCTGGGGTTTTTTTGGTGGGATGACTTTAAGAACACTGGCTGCATGGAGATTAAGTGAGCAGTAGTGAATATTTCTGTTAAAAAAGAATAAAACATAGGAGCGTCTAATGATAGAGACAAGCCGGTTATCATAGTTTGAGAATTAACCTTACAAAGAGAAAAGATGGAGACAAATGAACAGCTCTGCTTTCTAGAGTGCAAATAACTTGTCAAGCTGTCGAAGAGAATGGTTTTGCCATTTATCAGATTGTCCTATTCTTTGAAATGCTTAAACCTTCTGTCAATCACTTTTGACCCACTTGTTTAGTTTTCAAACATTCTCTAGACTACCTGCAGGAGAAGAGCTTTAACAAATGGTGATTTCCTTTAAAGCATAGTTTACTTTAAGAAGCATTTTCCAATCCATATGTGATTATAAACTTTAAAGGAAAATAGGAAGATGAAAGTTTAACTGGAGAAACCCATTGGTAAGCATACTGATTTTTATGACTTTTTAATTGGAAAATGATAATTCTGTAGCTTTCCTAGAATAGCAGTTTTGTAGCAGATATGCTACAATTACTTTTTTAATTTACACATTTTTTTCATGTTTTTCCATTTGTTCTTTTGCTTTCTTTCTTACACTCTTCAGTTAATTTGGTTGTTTTTGTCTTTCTTTTCTTGCTCTTACTTCCTTAACTACAACACCATATGAAGCCAGAGAAAACCTCACTAGCTCATAGCGTTGCTTAGCAATGTCATGCATCTCTTGTTGTCTGTTATGAAGCCATGGTATCCTGGTCTTTCAACAAAGATTGCTACATCACTGCTTTGCTATAGGTCCAATTTTTTTCCCTGAGATTTCTGATAAGAGATGATGTGTCTAGACAGCATACATAAGAGATTACCTTCTATCCATTATAATATAATTAGACCAAGCCATACCAAAGCTCACCAAGATTTTATGTTTAAAAGGTCAACAGCTTTTATTACATATTTCAAAGATAAGCACCTTACATTGTGCTTAATATGTAGAGTGCTGTGCCTGAAAGAAAAGGAACTTCAAAAGATTCCTCCTTCTATTATATCATTCAAAATAGACATTTGATACTGTAATACGTCCATTTTAACTTCTGTGATTCATGGAGCTAGAGATAAAAATAGGTCAGCTATGCCCCTACTGGTACAGGATTATTCCCTGAAATATATTTTCTATTTCTAAGTCCAGAGTAGATTTAACTATCTCAAGTGAGGATTTACATTTATTAAACTGGAGGGCTGTTCTTTGGTGGTCTAATATATTATCATTTATTATTTGTATTATGGCAGAAATTGGAGAGCTCAACTGAAATTAGGATCCCACTGTGCAAGGTACTCCATGAACACATAGCATGAAGTAATTTTTCCCCTGAAGGGTTTACAGTTTAAATAGATAAAGCAAAGACTGAGAAAGTGGCCATACCAATATCCCCATTTTAGTAAAGCACAACTAAAGCAATGAGAGATGAGCTGCTCCTGGGCTTGCTGATAATATGTATAACAGACCTGATAAGTGAGTCCAGAGCTGCTGCATTCTAGCCTTGTGCATTACCTAGAAACAGGTTTTTGTGATTGAAGTCAGCTGTCCTTGGAGGATTTGACTACTAGATTATTTTTTTCTATAATCTCTTGCCTGTTTTGGGGTTTATAAAATTCACAAGATTACTCTGAATTATGCAATTTCCAGTGTTGAATAGTCCTGCTCATTGACTATACCACTCAAACATCTCAAGAAACTTATCAGGCAACCCACTTTTTTAGATCTCCTCCTATTGTTCACCAAAATGTACTTGTTGAGTTTTTCCTTTTTATTTTTCCCCTTTCTCTGTCAGGTCATTTCTTACTCTTCTCTGAGTTCATTATATTTTTCTTGAGCTTTGTAATTCAGAATTCCCAGAATTGAATGCAGTATCACTGATCAGTTTTGCCAAAGTTCTGCAAAATAGAGAAGCTGGCTTTAGTTTTTCCAAGTAATCACTGTCTGGCATATTCTATAACTGGAAATATTTCTCCTTGCAAATATTTATCTGCCTGGTAAAGATCAGTAAGGCAAATCTAAACTAAAACAATAGGGCATGGTTCTGAACAGCTTAGAGTTATAAAGCTAGCATGTCAAGTTTGCAGACTTTTAAAAACAAACTGTTGTGGTTTAACCCCAGACGGCAGCTAAGCAGCACACAGCAGCTCACTCGCTCTCCCTCGGCGGGATGGGGGAGAGTGTCGGAAGGGTAAAAGTAAGAAAACTTGTGGGTTAAGATAAAGACAGTTTAATAAGTAGAGCGAAAGCCACATGCACAAGGAAAGCAAAAATAAGGAATTTGTTCACTACTTCCCATCGGCAGGCAGGTGTTCAGCCATCTCCAGGAAAGCTGGGCTCCATCATGTATAATAGTTACTTGGGAAGACAAATGCCATCACTCTGAATGTCCCGCCTTCCTTCTTCTTCCCCCAGCTTTTATTGCTGAGCATGACATCGTATGGTACGGAACATCCCTTTGGTTGGTTGGGGTCAACTGCCCCCGCGGTGTTCCCTCCCAACTTCTTGTGCACTCCCAGCCTACTCACTGGCGGGGTGGTTTGAGGAGCAGAAAAGACCTTGACTCTGTGTAAGCACTGCTCAGCAATAATGAAAATATCCCTGTATTATCAACACAGTTTTCAGCACAAATCCAAAACCTAGCCCCATACTAGCTACTATGAAGAAAATTAACTCTATCCCAGCCAAAACCAGCACACAAACTTATTTCTTTTTGGCCACCATAGTTGAGAGTATCTCTTCAGTACTACAGATAAGTCTTGTTTTGCTGACGTGTTTTGCTTATTAGGCTTTTATAGCAGGATAGTGATGTATTCTGGGACATAATGATCTGTATCATTGCTTGTCTGACAGTGGATTTTGAGACATACCTGAAAAGTTCCTTCTTAAACATATTTAAGAATATCTTTTCAATAAGAGGAAGGTAGTGTTATGTATGCCCATGCTGTGGTAACTGATTGGGAGGTAAGGGCTTACCAACATTCTGCTCCTTATTCTATCTGGAAAAGCAGGATAAAAATTGAATTGGGAATATATATTGAGAGCACAATTTGTATGCTGAATGTTCTCAGACCTAAACTAGGAAACAGTTGAGCAATGTCCATTGAGATTTGGCTGTTTTACAGTGATTTCATGGTTGCTTCGTGTTGTGATTGATGCCTTCAGTTGACTAGTGTGTGAGGTTGTTGAACATGCTTTTCATCAAGGACATGCAGCTTGCCATTTATGGACCTAATGTGGTAGCAGCCATACAGGACAGGGTGTTACTGCCAGTAGGCTGTGGGTAGTGGGCACAGAATTAACCATTTCAGAAGTCAAGTTGGGAGGACTAGAACAGAAGTTTCATTGGTGATTGTTGTTTTTACTTGGAAAAATGTAAGTAGTAAATTAAATAAATTTTCCTCCTGCTAAACAATGATTTATGGAATTTTTTTCAACATTATAGTAAAAAGGCTTTAATGTATACTACCCGTCTGTTTTTATCTTCAAGTCATCTACACTTCCTCTTACCTTCTTGCAGCATTTTGCAAACCTTTCTTCACATATCCTAAGCCTTCGAATAAAATCAGACTTACCATTATTAGATCTAATATGCAAATTGCAATGGTCATAGTTGGCTTTTTCACATTCAATACAATTTTCTTAAGTATTTTCATAAATAAAAATGTGAGGAGGAAATCAGAATTATTTGGAATGAAAGTCAAAATATTTCTTTAGGATATTCCCAAGTGAGATCTCTGCCATATCAAAATTTTGGAATACAAGTTTTCAATTTCCAAGTAACTTCACAGTGACAAAAGAAACTAACAAAATATGGAACAGAACATCCCTTCTGAGGTATTCCTAACCATATTATATGCACTTTCCACGCACTACCCTTTTTTCCTCATCAGTTGCTGAAAATACTTCCAGCAACTCTCCCCAAGTATAATATTCCTTGCAGGGTGGCAATGCCGTGAAAGGGAGTCTATTCATGTCTCTATTAATTTTTTTCTTTTCTCAGTTTGGACTAATACATCTACCCCCTCTCACCCAACCAACGATGTATTTTCTGATTTAACATTGAAGACAACAGGAGAGAAAATGGCAGCAGATTTCAATATGTTAGCAGCAGAAAGAATGCTAACAGCTCACTATTTTGGGGAAAAATAGAAGCCAGTGTCTTCAGGCTCAGACATCTGTTTCGTTCAATTTGCCAAGAAATGCCATAGCTGTGAGCTCTAGTATCATTAATTAGCATAATATAGCTAGTATTGAAGTGATTGTTTTAAAAGATTAAAGAAAATACATTGTATGTGTATTTCGTGTTTTCTCATACGCTGCTAAGTTTTCATTATTCTTCTTCACAATTGCCACTACTGACTTATTTAATCATTTGTTTGTTTTGCTCAGAACTGATGATGCTATAATGATACTATGCTGTGCATCTTCTTAATCTATAACAAACTACTGAAAGGCAATTAGTGCTGTCAGGCACACTAAGCAGCCACTGATGCAAACTTTTGTTCTACAGCATACTTTGTTGTTCAGCCAGCTTTATCCAAGACCATGGTGCCCTCCAGCCAGCAATGAATCAGTAACTAACACAACACAACTGTTGTACCAACTGTGCAAGTTAAGCAAGGAAGTGATTGCTTTTGTCGGTGTTTTAGTTCCTTATACTCTTTACTCTGCCTACAGCAGAGGCTTTACGATTTAGGTTGGTCCTGGAGCAGCTGCTGTGTGCAGCTCAGCCACAGAACAGGAAAAAGGTGTAGAGTCTAAAATGAACATACAATATTTATTATGTGTATGGGTTGGCTTTTATTCTTAGAGTGCCTTGTTTTCCTGCTCTTCTCATTCCTGGAGTAGTGCCTCAGATGCAAAACAAAATTGCTGCAGTTGAGAGATACACAATCGAGTCTAGCGTATCAAGGGTTATTCTTGCTGCATTGCATTTCATGTCTTCCTCTTCTACCCCTTGTTTGTGGGTATATGTATAATCTGCTTAGTTCAGTCAATCCACCTATGTGTCATATGTTGCCCCCATAATCCTGCCTCCTGCTTCGTGGGTTAGTCAGATTTTAAGGGTCAGCTAGAAATTCAATGTTAACTGACTTAAATTCTTTTTATTTTACTAAGCACGTTGCTGGTGCATAAAGGCCATAATGAAGAAATCAAATTGAATTTTCACTGAGGCCTTGAAGAGTTGACTAGCCTGTGTTATTAAAAATAATGCAAAAAATATTTCATTTCCTTTTTTTAATCTTGTACTTTATAGCCTTATTTTTTTAATTCTAACGTGAAAAATGTATTTAATCACAACAGTTATTTTCAGTAGGCAGCAGATACTGCGGCAACAGTGAAACCCTAGTTGATAATCTTACTGGACAGTACCTGTCATTGCTTGTAAGTTGTTTAGTATTTTTCAAATATAGCCAGGTCTTTATATTACTGTTTTAACTTACGTAGGATATAGGAAATTACAAATATTGTAATGTGTCTTAAAATCAGGTCAAAGGGAGATGTATCTTTTTTTTTTTCCCAATGGAATTTGAAAATGTGCATGATCTGTCCTACCTATGTCAGGAGTTACACCATATAAAAATGTTAATTTAAACATCAGCATTAGAAAAGCACCCTGCTTGCTTGAGGACATATTTTTATTTTCATGAAACCTAGACCATGAATTTTAAGCTGATTATGCAGGTTTACTAGTCTAACTTCCTGTGTAGACATACTCAAGGTTACAGCTTCGTGTTACAGCTGAGTTAATATAAAATCATGCTGTTATCAAAATGGTGATTGGATTCAGCTGCTGCTGCTTGATCAGCTGTAAGGAAGACAGACATAAGAGTATGATATGAGCTGGGCTGGAGCAGAACATCCTTCGTAGACCATGGTGAGCTTTAGAGTAGTTGAGCTGTAACTTCAAACTTTCTTCTTATTCTGAGATGGATGTGCTGCTTTCATTTTGCTGTTGTTATTCAAAAACCTTCCTGTGTGGCACAGGAAAAAAAAATAAAAATTCATGGAAACAATTATAGTTTATAGCTGATTGTATGCCTCTGTTGGTAAGAATAACAATTCTTCCTCAGGTGGTTAAGGCCTACAATTACTTATAACTTGCTACTAACAGAACTTAAGAATTCGTACCAAGTACTGGCAGACATGGTAATAAGGGTTCTTGTAACCACCAAAATGAGAGAGAAAGAATGATCCGAAGATGGGGTATTTGGGAGATCCTGACTAAGTGTTGTCTATATAGACATACACAGAAATATATATATATATAGAGAGAGAGAGCATGCTACGGATTTTCTGTGTTTTTCTGTGCAAATATAGTGTATTTCTCTGTCTTTCTGTATTACTGAAGGATTTATAAAATATCACATAATGGGACCCTCAATGGGTGAGATGAAAATAATCAAACAAAATAGAAAGTTGTCTAGATTGTTTTTCTGAATTGTTAGAAAGATAACCTAACCATTACATATTTAAATATGTGTCTATACAAGGGGTGTGCATATATCCTTGTCCTTGACTACTTGACACTTCCCATCCCTGGAAGTGTTCAGGGCCAGGCTGGATGGGGCTTTTGAACAACCTGGTCTAGTGGGAGGTGTCACTGCCCATGGCAGGGGAGTTGGAACTAGATGATCTTTAAGGTCCCTTCCAACCCAAACCGTTCTATGATTCTATGAAATAGTGATGATGTGTGAAACGCATTGGAGAAAGAAACCATAGGCTATGATAGCTGTATTAATAAATTTGAAAGAAAAAAAAATAAATAGGGAAATAATATCTATTTTTTTCCAAAAGGATTGAAAGCTATTTTGTACATAATAGTTCTGGTGGAAGTATCAGCCAAGCTACTTTCTTGAAGTCTTAGTGGTCAGGCTATAAATCATTAGATGGAATTTTCCATTCACAGTAATATAATTAAGTTGCATTTGAACATCTTATTACATGAAGACATGAAACTGAGTGGGATTCGTCAAGAGTCTTTGCAGTTAGCTCACATAAAGAAGTTGTTTCTCTTTTGGCCCATCATCAGGTCTGAGTATAGTGTCAGACATCTGATTAACACAGAAAATCATAGGCTTGCTGAATCATTTGATATTTCTTGGAGAATAAAGGGGACTATAAAAGAGAACATGAATAATTCATATACAGGACTATCCAAAGTAATTTTCTGATGATGTGGTTTCTCCCCCCTTTCTGAAATGAACTTTTCTTTTAAAAGCCAGTGTGATAAAAGTGCATTTCTGTAGTGCGGAGACGTCTTCCTTTTCAAATGTTTATCTTATAAAGCAGAAGTGTCACAAATGTTGAAAATAGGAAGAAGAGAGACAAAAATAAATTGGAATTTCTTTACCACAGAGAACTGTAGGGTGTGAAAATAAACCGACTTGTTATTTCAGGAGATTTAGTCATAACAGCAGAAAACTATACTTTCGGTGGAGGGTACAACTAATTTTTAAGAGCATCACCCTGTCACAAAATGTAAACTGTGAACTTGGCGTGGTATTTTCCTTCCGCGGAGTGCTTGGGAGGAGATGAAAAATAGAATCCTCCCCAGTCTGCTTCATTGCCACAGCTACATTTAATGGGCTGTGCAGGGGTGCTAAGAAATACAATCTGGAAAATTTTGCTCTAGTGGTTTAACATGTTAAAGTCCTGAGTGTTTTTTCTGCTGACTATCTCATCTCTAGGTTACCATCTCCATTTAAGTGTTAGCAGACAAAAAGGCTTAAGCAGATTAAGTCTCTTACTATCCTTACCCTTCCTATTTTCCAGGATCTCCCTGATTTTTGAGTCTGTATAGCCTTATTCCAACCCTTTTTACTGTTATCACGTGAAGTGCTTATGCACAATAGAGGCTTGAGCCTCCCTAAACAAAGGTTCCTGGCAAGCAATAGAAATCGTTATCTCTGGAGAAAAATAATAATCTTGTTTTGTAATATCAAGTGCAATGGAATAGGCTTTTGTGATGAATTAGCAGAGCAATCTGGGAATACTGGAGAGTGAGGAAGAGAATCTGCTGCTTTGCTTCTGTTTGAGGATGGTAGCTGGAAAAAGGTGCCATCTTGACTGTTGGAATAGTGCAACATCTGGTGAGGATTACAGATGAAAAACTGGTACCTGGATAAAAAAAATAGAAGGAAAATAAGTAAAATGAGGAGAAGGCGATATAGGGGTAACTACGCTTGAGGTTGTGAGGAAGATGATGTGTAAAAGCCCTGTGAGTGGGTTATGCTCATGCAGCTGTGATGTATTTGCTCATATGTGCTGAAGCCAGTTTGATAGCTTGTTGTGTTCATTGAAGATACAGGATTTGAGTCCTCCATTCTTGTCATCCTTTATAAAATAATCTTCTCTTATAGAGCTTTTTTTCTGCTTCTACTTTTCTGTGTAGATTCAAATTGTACTCATTATATTTCCATAGTATTGTTGGAGTTATCTTAGTACAAATACACATTTGTAGTACAGATTATTTCCACATGGAAAGGAGAAAAAACCCCACTGTGGTCGGTTGAAGGTGCCGTTAAAACAATACAACAGTATCTGCACTGGGGCTGTACTGTGTTGTGCCTGTCTCATTTGGGGATGTAATACCTTAACCTAACAGTTACACTGAAAACCATGACTAACTCATGGAATCCAATTTAAAAAATCAACAACAGTATAGCACTTGAGTGAGTGATAATAGTGACTTGGAAGGGGCTTGAGTCAAAGACATTGCACTGGCAGTGCCTGCAGCACTTCCTACTAAAGTGATGGAATAAAAAGCATGTGAGAGAGCATCACAGCACACTGTAAAATGTAATTAGATACAGGTGTATAAGTAAATGGGTAGGTTGACTTGTGGCTCATTTGTTTCCAGTAGTAACAAAAGGTTTCTCTAGTGATTATCCTGAAGCTGGATTCTCATATAAAACTTGGGAGCTTTATATATATGTATGTATTTCATCTTGCGTTATTAGTCAGAAGCCTCTGGAAAGAGTCAGAAACCATAAAACAGCTTCTGCTGTGATCAGGGGAATTTTTAACCCTTTTGGGAAAACCACACAAAACAGAAAGGCAAATCCTGATTTTGAGGGGGTGGGTGGTGGGAGATAGAAACAGGAGAGCAGAAGGTACTCAAGTTTTTGTTGTTGTTTGTTTTGTTCATTTTTTCATTGGGTCTATTGATAAAAAGCTCAAAGGCTGCTTGCCAGTGACCTCAGTCCTGTTCATATGACCAGGGGAATGCAGGCGGGAAGCTAAAGCTTGCGTTTAGTCAGTGATCTGTGAATAACCCTCAGTCCCTTAATGACGTGAGAGGAGCCTCCAAAGGGAGACGGTGAGTCAGAGAGAAGGAGGCACAGAGATTGCTTGAACAACCATTAGCACGTCATTGGTAATCCCAGCGACACCTTTCATATCCCTGGCGTTTGTCTCAATGCACTCTACTGAAGGCTAGTACTATGTTTTATTTAAGGCTTTCTCACTGCCTTCTGGAGATGTGTGTGTTACTGTAGCCTGACTGATTGGATGGCTGTTATGTTTACTAACACTCTGAGATCCTGCAAGAGAGGGGAATCTGTGGAATTTCTACCATGGCTGAATACCCCCGGAATGAATCTGCATTTTATATTAGACACAAGGAGCTGAGAGGGTATCCAAATCACCACGCAAATGAAAGAAATCTTTTATAGAACATTTAAGTTGCCACACTGCAGAACAAAAAGTTACCTTGAAGTAGTATTACCCAGCTATGCTTCTGCCTGCTTGTTGTCATCTAGTAAGAATCTTGTGGTAATATACTGTGTATACTGGTGAGGAATGCTAATCTTATGCATTTTGCATCTCTGCTGAGCGTTTGTGTTCATCTGAAAAGCTGCCTAGAAGCTGGACAAAGGAAAGATCAAGCCAAAAGCTTTTCAGAGGAATAAGGGCAGAGACCCTTTTGCGATAATGATTCTTCGTCATTCAGAAGAAATATAGTATCTGGGGAGAAGCAGGGGGAAGTGACAACACAGCAACAAAAGTTGCCACAGGGTGAAGGTGGCTGTTTTAGGAGGCGAAGTTTATGATGTGGTTCCATAGCTCTTAAGGTTGATCAGAATTGCGGCTCATACAGTCCTTTCCCAACCATCTGTCCCTCATTGATGCTTCTGACTGCATGGTTCATCTTTCCATTTAGTCACCACTTCAATGGTTGACCCTGAGTAAGTACTCTCCTTAATGACTCAGTTTCTTCGTTTGTCAAACGCCATGCTACTAATCATGGAAATAACATACCTAGCATTCACCTGAATCTTAAAATACTAAAGCTGTTTTCACCTTGTAGATTTTTACAGAAAGTTTCAGACTTCCATCTGCAATTTTTAGTTCTCTTTTGCAAAAAAAAAAAAAGAATGAATACCCACAGCATTTCAGCTAAATACTCTAGTTGTGGCCACTTCTAATTTTTATGTGAGTCTTCTGCTGATAGTGCCTCCAAGGAGATAAGTTTGCTGCCTGTAGCTAAGTTTTCCTTGGACTGCAATTCCTATGACCCGTGGCAGGTGACCATTCTTCTCATACACTGGTCTTCTAATGTTTATCAGTGGCTGCGTTGCATAAGAGGAGAGAACATCTGAGCTGGGAAGCAGAAGGCACTATAGTAGCATTAGCAAATACAATATTCAAACTTATGCAACAAAAATCTGAGGTTTTTCTAGGAAGATATTCCATTTTTCAATCACTCTATTTTCTCCAAAGAAGATAAATATAACTGTGATACTTTCTCTAAAAGAAACAACCAAGCATTTCCTCCCCAAAGGGAGCGAATACCAGAATTTCTATTAATAAAAGCTGCAGAAGTTTGGAGAAACTATGGAAGTCTTTATAAGGAATAACCTTAAGCAGGTCTGCTCTTTCCTTAAGGGACTATTCTGACAGTTGGATCTCAACTCGTGTTTCCTTTCTTACAGCTTCAATACTCAGAATATTGGCTGAGGAGGGGATGATGTAGGAACAACTGTAGCAGCTATACACTACCCAAAGATTCCTCTGTGCTGAACAACAGAAAAGCTTTAGTAATAACACTGGTAGTACAAAACTAGAAAAAGTACCTTGTTTTTTATATTAAGGAAGCACCTCTTCCTATAAGTTTTTATCACTCTTGCATGACACACATTTTTCTTCTTATAGTTTAAATAGATTCTAAAAATCTTTTTTGTCTTTCTCTCTTTATCATGAGTCAAAATTGCTAATTTAATGTGTATGAAAAACTTGGATTATCCAGCCTGTGCTAAACATAGCTACTGAACATTTGCCACATGTCAGAACTTTGCAAATGTTGTTTGTGGAATTATTTATATTGACTACATTGGAAGCATGGGTGATTAGCAATGATTACCACAGTAGTTTGCGAAGACTTACAGATGGAACTCCCACTATCCTTTATGGACAGAACTTCTTGATATGTATAAGCTTAAACTTGGCATTCAGCACATCTTTTAAAGGATGGCAACTGAGAAATGCAAAAGTGGGCATAGTGTGGAGTTCAGAACAAAAGGTATAAAGAAGCAATGAGAATGACTGCAAATTTGTTGTCAGATGGTACCCATAGGCTTCCTTTAATTTCCAGTGACTAACTTTTGAGTACAAGTATGGCATCTTTGTTTCTTGCAAAATAATGTGGTTATTATGGTTCTCGTCCTGAGCCAGGGGAATTAGTTAATGTTAACATCGACTGTTGAAAAAACTCAAGGACTATGTATGTTCTTATAGTAGTCTGGTACACTGTATTCTACAACGTTCTGTAATAACTTTAGGGAAATGGCTATTGTGCAATGCAATCAGCATTTCTGGTCATTTGCTTTGATTCTTCCTAAACAGTGAAAATGTTCTGGGACGTTTGAGAACTTTGTGGTGCCAGGAGTAAGTGCAAAATGCTTCAAAGAGAAAATTGCCTGTTTTGCAATGTGGCAAGAATAAGTGTCCTCGTTAACTGAATGGCTTCCTTGGTTTCGTCTTCACCTATAATTTGTGAAACCTACATTTTCTGGCTTTGACAATTATAGCCAGTGAAATATGTAAGTTGTTTAAATTAAAATGAACAAACATTTTTTGCCTAAAAATTAACAAAGTGTCATTATTTACTATTCACATTGCAATAATTCCTTTGTTTGGAGAAACTACTTCTTTTAATTTTTAAGAATTCTGCATCCTTTGATGCAGAAATACAGTTCGAACAAATGTCCGTGTTAACTAAAATCCTGCTTCTATCCTATTGAGGATAATGCAACTGAATATCAATTGCACTTAATTAATTAGTTTAACTTTACAGCAGTTTACAAATAATCCCCATGAGTTTTGTTGCTGCCTACTTGCTTGTCTGTACTTATTATTATGCTCACTGAAAAGCATAAACATAATTAAAATGCTTTCCTAGACTTTTTTACCTCCTACGTCGGAATGTCTACTTTGTTTTCATGCCGCTTCATAAGAAAATCTGTATTAACATTCAGGCTCAGATCTTCAGAAAATACATTGGTTTTATCAGGTCTGGTATCCTGTAGACCTGTACTTGGACCCCTATACATGGAAGTTAATTAGTTGAGCTTTAAGGAGAAGCAGGGAAGAAGATTAAAATAAGGACCTGAATGGATATTTTTTTCTTTTACTGAGGATAGTTATGGTATTTTTGGAATCACATTATATTTTATTATTTTTTGCTTTCTTGGTAATTTCTGATACCTAGAAGCTTAACATGTAAAAATCCCAATGAAACAAAAAATTTATTAGAGACTCACTGGTTGGAAGCAAGTTTTTGGTGAGTAATATGGTAACACAACTAATTGGTGTTTTTAAAATCTAGCTGTCTAATGCTCAGCTGAAATGCTATTGCTGACTCTTCGGTAGTGGAGAGTTACTGGTATACCCCCAGTTTTCTTCTCAGAAAACACTTCAATATTTTAAAGTTATTAGGTATAGGGTGTTAAAAGTTTAGGCATACTTTTGCTTGCCAAGAGAAGTTATTCTTGTAAGGAGTCATTCCTGACTAATTATGTTGTTCGTGACATCATAAGCTGCCAGTAAGACTGATGCAGAGGAATGGCCATAGGAGGAACTTCTTTGTTCCTCCCTGCCCCTGCAAATAAAACCAAAAAGTACCACTTAGCAGGTATACATAAATGTCTAATTCTCTGAAAATTTCAGTCCAGAGCTTGAATTTTGACCCTCCAGAAATATTCTGGGTATTTCTCATGTACTGTGGGGATAAAAAAAGATATTCAAGACTTGAGTGAGAATGAGACCATCTCTTGATCATAGTGTTCATCTGACAGTCAATCAGGCAAGTAGCAATTACCATTCCATCAATCATACGGAGTTCGCTAAACTCCTTATAAACAGCACATTTTTGCACCAAGTAAATCCATTTAATAGAGAAATGTTGTAGCCCACAGGCATTTGCAAACTTTCCTAAGAGGATCTCAAGTCTAACTCGCACTGAGACTTTCATATTTGCAGCTATGCCCCGTGAACCATGAGCATCATTTAAATCCGCAAGAATAGGAATGCCTAACTCTGAATTGAAGGAACACCCCAGACCTCAATGCATTAAGTCCTAATTCAACCCACTAGAGACAATTTAGAGATTAAGGCAATTGACTGACCATGAAAAGAAATTGCTATGTATAACTTGGCCAAATAAAAAGCATGGAGGAAAAAGGTTATGATATTTGTTAACATGCACTTGAAAAGGGCAAATACCAAGATATGGGAATTTTTATTTTAGAATGGTTGCATGAAATTGAGCAATGAAAATCATCTTGAATCATGAAATACTCTTTACAGTGAGATCAAATGCTACACAATTGACGAGCCACACAAGAAAAGCAAGAGAAAACTGAAAATTTGCGTTGTGTGAAAATCATTCTCTGATAGATTTGGAATGTATCTGCACTGTAGTAGGAATGGATAGATGGCATAGTAACACTAGGAATTCCTAATCTTGGTTGCATTTAGCCACTGATACAGAATATATAGAATAGAAGTAATCAAATGTCTCTCTTTCCACAGCAGAATGTAGTTGCTCTGAGAAAACTACCTCTGTATAATAAAGCGTAATTGTGTTCACTTTTTTGTAATGTCTATTGGTAACTGAGAATTATCAAGATATAATTATTGTGCTAGAAACAATACTTTTGCCTACATAAAGTGGATGATTCTGGGATTTTTTTAATCTTAGTGGTATATGCTTTTTCAAACTAGAAGTATTCCAAAGACATACGTGTATATGTAAATGTACCACATAATATAGTGTAAAAAAAACCTCAGAGCATCACAGTGACTCTAAAATGCATTGTAACTCTTGCAAAAAAGATGTTATCTTTACTTTGCAGAAGGGTTTTATCGTGCTCATAAATATATATAGCTGTGAGTGTGTCGAAAGCAACTAGCACAGGATCGCTTAGCTGAGTGGGAGGTGACGCAGGACTGTGCTATTAGTGAGCAGGAGGTGGGAGGTGACTGGGGCTGATGGGCAGGTGGGATACAGTATTTATATACATATGTTTACAGGTATTTTTAGATGAGATATAAATATGCAAATGTTAATTCAAAGAGATAACTTGCCTCAAGGGGAGATGGAATGATGTAATAACTCAGAGTGAGGCAGCATAGTAGAGTGGACTGAGCATGGCAACTGTGAGACAAGAACACACATTTTTTAATCATGATTTATACACAGTAGTATCTTCTCACTATTTGCTCTTCTCCATGTGTTCTATAACAGCTTTGGCTGGACATACATGTTCACATGAGGGGTATGTAGTATATTTCATGTATATTTGTAGCTTAATGTGGCATAGTTAAGAAAAAAATGATGACATATGTAGTGACTAGTGACGTAGGGAGGTGGGCGGTATCAGTGGAGGAAAAAACCCTCTGTATAAGGATTTTATGCAATTTGCCTTATCTTAGCTTTTTTCCGATTTTCTTAGTCAAGTTGGTGTTCCAGTTATTAATTTCTGTTATTAGGTACACTCATATATTCTTTAGAGATTGTCTCTCCTGTTGTTTCTCACTTACTGTTTGTTAATGCAACTAGACCTATAAATCTTTCTAAAAGAAAATAAAAGAAATCTTATGCTTAAGATATGCACAGATTTTTCTCCAAGCTGACCTGCCCAAGCATTGTCAATACCTCTCCAAATTATCTGGCTGTCTACTAGTTATGGTGCAGTTTCAATAGACCAGGTGATGTGTTTCCTATTACTGACAATGAACAGTAACTTAAACAGCTAGTTTCCCATCCTTGTCTGACCTCCTTCATATCTATTCCCCTCTTCTCTGCTTCTGTCCCTGCTGTTGGATCCGCTCATAGACTCTGTATATCTAGCTGGTTATGCCTAACTGGTTCTCTAGCATCCACCTAATATGTCTGACACCGCATTCTTGCCTGCCCCTATTTCAGCAGTTCTAATGTAATCTAGCTGGCAAACTGATCAGTCTCAGTAGCTTTCCCTTCTCTTCACATTCAGTTTGACATGGCATCAGGATGAATGTGGGGGTATTTGAAGTTTTCCTGATATTAGTAATGGTAATTGAGAATCTGCCTGGAACTTTCGGAAGGACTCATCCTGCTGTGCATTTGACTGGTAATAGAGATGCCCCTGGTAGAACTTAGGCATGTTGTAGACACATCCTGTGAGAGAGATGCACAACACTGAACTAGATCAAAGGACAAAGAGCTATTACTGGTATGAGGATAAACTATGTACATCTGTGACAGAGCCTGTAGAAATGGCCGTGAGGCTGTGCACTGTAATTCTTAATGACATACATGGTGGATTCTGAGGATATGGTAAATTAAATGGAAAAATGATCAGTCATTTAAGCTCAGTTTAGGCTGCTGAACTAGGGTAAAAGTCCGTTTGATATGTATCTATTGCTGCCATGCACATAGTATTTGGTAACTGTTGCCTTATCATAGGAACGCCTTGGAATTGCTTTTGGATTTTATCTCTGAAAATCTCCTGAGAAGATTGCTTCCTTCTAAAAAATAAATATGGCAATGCTATCCTCTTATACAGCTAGATTCAGGATAGTGCCCTGGATAGACTGAATTTCTTGCCAAGGCTATATGGCAGCCCACAAATCTACCTGAGGTTTCCCAAATACCATCCATCCTGTCCAGATAAACATTTGGTTTGACAAATTTTCATTGACTGTTTACTTTCTTTATTACCAGTAATCAGGGCAGCATACTTGGGGTCTGTACTAACTGCTAGATCAGAAAATAGTTTCTAGAAGTTCTAGCAGCTCAATTTCAGCACTCAGGAAGCCCATAAGTCTTTTTCTCAAAAGTGCAACTTCCAAATGAGCTCTAGCAACATGCTTAACTCTGAAGGTGCAAAGGCTAAAAAAGCTTATATGAAACAGCTACACTTTGCTTCTTCCTGATACTTGCATCATCCTTACAAGGGACCTATCTTACTAAAGACTTCTTAATCAAAGAAACTAGCTGTCCAACACAAGGCTGTGCCCCAAAATGTTTCCCATCCCATGGTGAAGCAGGTTTTATAGTCCCTGTATAATTGCATTGCTCAGACCTAAACCCAGAGTCCACAGTCTACACCTGTAGAACATGAGGGAAGAGAATTGCATTGGAGATACAGAGTGCACCCAATAAAGGCCACTGCAGATTTTGACTCCTAGTCAATATGCCAAATAGGAATGAATATACCTAATTATTTCAGATTTATCATATGCTTTTTGCCATGTATATATTGAAAACCACTTCAGACTCTGTTCAAAACCCCTATCCATCTTCCCCCGACCAATTCCTATTAAAATCCAGTTCCTTTGAATTGAAATAATGATTGACATTGTGTTGTGTCTCATATGTCATCTTAGATGGAGATTCTTTTAAAAATAAATATGGCAATTAAATCACCAGGCTGCTTCAGTTTGTGCACAGCTTGTTTTTAAGTAACTAATAAAGAATATGCAAAGTTTTCAATGAAGCTGCCAATCCCTCGGCAGTATCCTCTGTGCAATGCATGTCTGTCTGCCTTCATTTGCATTGTCTTTGTCACGGACAGGTAGTTTACATGTGCTAATAGCATAGGATTGTTTTCATGTGATCCATGACAATTAGGGTTTTCAGATAGCTTGTTGGTACTTATACTTAGGAAAGAGAAGTTTTTCAGCTTATGTCTGACACACGGATTGCTAAGAGTTTAAGTGCAAAAGCTAAGACTTCATGCTTCCTTGGCACAATATGATCTATCATTTGTATGGTATGTCTCTACTAAGCAATACTAATTTGTGAGAAGAAAGAGGGGGAGGTAGAGTAGAACCAGCTTGAGCTGAAGCGGCAGCTGCAAAGCAGCCCTCAGTCGTAATAGGTGGTTTTAGGCATGTTACCAGAGAGACTGATTGTGATCAGTGCTGTGCTAGAGCAGTAGTCCATGGAGACTGTCCTTGACTTTCCCAGGGCATGAGACCTGCTGGAAAATAGTTCAAGCCCAAGTATTAATAAAAGCAATCCTAACTTTGCCTTAACTTGTACGTGGGTCACCTGTTCCCTCTGCTGCACAGTTCCAGGGGCCAGGCACTAATGCCTTCTCCCCACTGTGTTCATCGTGGTGGATACGTCCTACTCAAGTTACACATGTAAGTGTTTGCGTACTGAATCCCACAAGGCTATTACCCCTACAGCTGCGTTTCAGCCTTACTTAATCATGCCTTCCTGTGACCCTCTGTCCCCCTGTACTTAGATGCCAGGAACTATGGCTGGTTCCCTGGGGTTCCCCCACTATGACTGGGGGGTTCCCTGCCCATGGCAGGGGGGTTAGAACAAGATGATCTTTAAGGTCCCTTCCAACCCAAACCATTCTGTCATTCTATGGGAGGAGTGAGGATGCAGATTTGGGCAACCAGCTGTTATCAGCTGCTTTGTATTGCTGGAACATCAGAAAAAGTTCTGAAAACCACCAGGCTGTAGCCCAGCAATGAGGCCTGTTTTAGCAAATGATTGAGCACAATTGAAATAGATGTCCCCTTGCAAGTCAGTTTGTGAGGAAACAGGTGGTACATGGTTATTACAATGTGCAGAGAAGAACTCTTGGAATACAACTGGAAATAATTCAAAAGACAACAGTGAGTCCATTGTAAATAAAAAACAGGGTATGATGTAACTGGCTTGTGATAAGCAGGGGTAACCAGTGGGCAGCCAAGGACATAATGTTTTGTTCTTGTGTATGATCACTGAGTAATGATGAGGAAGCAAATGGCAGCAGCTTAGGTGAAAGACTCCATGTCACTACTCTGCTGCTCTCCAGCAAGCCTTCTGTCTCTGGCCTGTAAGGGGAAGCATCCTGTTGTATTTGCTGGAGGAAATCAATGAGCCTCCTCATAAATATTAGGGAAGGTCACTGACAGTCCATCTAACAGGACACAACAGATCTGAGCACAAGTGTTTTCCTGCCATTAATAGATGACACCTCCTCCTTCTCAGCCATATGAAAAAAATGTAGGCATAAGCCTGAAATGACAGAAAAAAGCATTGGTCTTCCTGATATTTTTAGATATTATCAGCTGACAGGGCAGATTGTGAAGGACTGAAAAATGACGAACATAACTCCATGACTCTCTTCCTCCCTGCCTCACCCCCTCCAAAAAAAGGGGGTGGGGGGAGATAGAGAAGAAAGAAGGCTCTGCTGGCAGCCTCAGGATAGTTAGTTTAAAAAGCAGGTGTGGGGGAAAATATGAGAAACAATCTTGTGGGATTCAGTGAGGAAACACTTCAAAAATATAATTTGATTAGGACACAGCCTGTATGATTCAACGAGGGGGAGGAGGTATTGCCTGGAACATGCATCTGACAAACTTTCACATCAAGAATTACTAAATTACTGTCATGCAGCCATGAGGTAGGGGCCAAAACAGCTTGCGGAATAGACAACTTTTTTTTTTTACAAACTCATGAACTGCAACTTTTTGAGTTGTTGGCATCTATGTGGGGAATCAGCGCCATGAGTTACTTTTGCCTCTGGTTCCATTGATGTATTCCACTTTCTTATTTTTATCACAGTATCATGTGCTGTATATCCTTCCTTAAGCTCTCTGTTGAACTGGAACAGGTGAAAAAACCTGAATTCTTCACTACAATGGGCAAGAGAATGTCATATTTAATATGAACATGATTCAGGCTTTGCGGCTGACCAGGTAGGCTTTGGCATCATTACAGAACATCATTCGTTCACTGACAACTGTTTATTATTTGCTATTTTATTATCTTTGTTGTAGCAGTGCCTATAAATGCATTGCTATGAACGTGTAGTAATGGTCAATACCTGACCCAAAGAAATTATCAGAAAAGATAAAGAGTAAAAGAAAGACAGAATTATTTACAGAACAGTAACGAAAATAGAGAAGTATTTAAGCACTAAAGACTGCAGCCCCTAACCTTTAGGTATACATGGAATGCAGAATGCTGTATTTTGCATCATAGTACAAGAAGGAGATCAGGCAGAATCACAGTGAGGGACCTGCTCCCAGATGGTAAAGGAAAAATGGAGGCCAGAGAAGGCTCTGAAATCTCCTTCCTCTTATAGACATTTCTCTCAGGACTTCAAGGAGGATTATACACTGTACAAATATACAAACGGTAAAAAGCTAGCCATTTTCTTTCAATGAACTGAGCCCTTTTCACAGCTTTTCTTTCTTTTCAACTGAAGATCCTCACCTATAAATAAGTCTGTTCGGTACATTTATTCAGGTAGAAAGTTGTCTGGGTGTAACTTTTACTTCAGATTTAGATGCCCACCTTCTGAAAAGCAGGCAGCCAGAACTTGGTTATTGCCTCTTTTGGACAATAGCACTCTCCCAACATCGTGCTAATGACCTGTAACTGAAGGCCTGTTTTGTTGTTGGAGAAAATGGGAGAGAATAAGTATTCAAAAATGAGACTGCCTAGTACAGATCTAAGAACATTCACCTGGAGAAAAGAGACTGGTGCCACATCTGCTTTCAGGATGAATTCTCTACTGGAATTAATCAGTGAATTTGTGTAAAATGCAAGAACAGTCCTGGGAGCAACAACTAGAAGACCTGTGTATGCATACTGTGTGTTAGTACCATGGTATCTCTTAAGTCATTAGATTTTGATTATTACTGTTTTGATTATATTTTACACAAAGCAAAAGTGAAGAACCACCCCGAAGCAGCAGCCGCTGACTCTTCAGAGGCCTCGGGTACAGAAATGTCTTGTTTCTGATTACGGATCAGATTTTGGCAGGCAACGCAGATATGACTCCTCAAACTGGGTAGTTCAGGATTTATTATATAATTATATGTAACTACTAAGAAATAGTTTCACTCCATGCAGTTGCTTCTATTTCCAGCCCTTTCCCAGTAAAATGCAGAATACTGAGTAATTGCACTTATCATAAGTAATTTTGATTGGGGAGGAGCAAATAGATGTAGGAATGCATCTGGGAAGATGAAGAGAATGCTTTCTTTTCAAAGCTTGCTCTCACCACAGGAAAATTCCAGAGTGGACAATAAATAGTGTATTCTTCATAATCATGTTGCTACTATAATATTCTGTGATTCAGAAATAATCAATTGTCTTAGCACTGATTTTTCCAATTAAAAAAAAAGGCATTATCTTTTTAATATCTATTGGCAAGATGGTGGGTTTTTTGTCCTTAAGATATTTAGGAAACCTGGGCCTTTTTGCAGAGGTAAATGAAGCCTTGGAGAAGATGTTTATTTGTACCAGGTCAATTTTAGGACATTAGCACTGGATGGACCTGTATATGAAAGTAGAAGATTTCTTTGCAGGTATGAACAACTTGTTTGGCATTAGTACAATATTCTGTTTTGAAGTCTATTCTGTATAACAAATTGTTGTTTATTAGAGGTTAAACAGTTATTTAGTTAAAGCACACTAGTTTGAACATTTTCCTTGAAAGTACCATCCCAGAGAGAACTGGACAGAACTATTAGTCTTATTAATCTCTGATTTATATTTGTATTTGCAGGCCTCAATTTATCAATACATGCTTAAAGTTAATCATATTTCATTCCTTCAGTGAACATCCATTGTAACATACTGAAACACATGGGACACTTTAACTACAGGTAGAGCTGAAATGAGCTAGAAGAAATTGACTAAAATACTGTCTTGATGAATATTCTGTCATACATTAGGTCTTGTAATTTTAAATCCTCTGGATATATGATTGCTGGATATGCTCTTTTGCCTTAGTGTTTATCTGATTTGCAATGAAAACCATGAAAGTACAGCCATTAATAAGATCAAAACCTACAGTTTCATGCAAAAAGTTTCCCTAGTATTATATAAAACAGTTAATTGTTAACCACACATTTTTTTCACCACACTTTGTTAGGTCATAACTCTTTAGAAATGGTATAATGATCCCTAAACTAGGAACATATAGGTATAAAGTCTTTAAGTTTGAGAAGTCTCAGGGCTGGAAATTTAAATTAATTTTTCCTTGAAAAAAGGGTGGTATGAACTTTGTGGTTTTCAATTCAATGCTAGCCCAAGTTTTGGCTCTATAAACATGTGAGTGGGTGAGCACAAGCTGGTGAGGGGTCTTATGAGGAGCGGCTGAGGGAACTGGCGTTGTTCAGCCTGGAGAAAAGGAGGCTGAGGGGAGACCATTGTGCTCTCTACAACTGCCTGAAAGGAGGTTGTAGCGAGGTGGGGGTTGGTCTCTTCTCTCAAGTAACAGGCAATTGGACAAGAGGAAACGGCCTCAAGTTGCGCCAGGGGAGATTTAGATTGGGTATAAGGAAAAAATTCTTCACTGAAAGGGTTATCAAGCATTGGAACAGGCTGCCCAGGGAAGTGGTTGGGTTGCCATCCCTGGAGGTATTCAAAAGATGCGTAGATGTAGTGCTGAGGGACATGGTTTAGCGGTAACTTGACAGTGCTAGGTTAACGGTTGGACTTGATGATCTTAAAGGTCTCTTCCAACAAAAACGATTCTATGATTCTATGTTGTGAACTGTTGCCCTGTTAATTTAGGGTTCGTTTAAAAAAAATAGCAACCCTGTGAATTTATGTAATATTAAAATTGTTAATGTAACTGGGGCTGGGCTTCTGAAAAGGGGTGTTTTACCTGCTGAGAGGTCCGCTAATACACTTAGCGAGAATGAAGGTTATCCCCTAGTAATAATTATTCAGGTCATACTTGAGAGGACAGAATAACAAGTTTGCAGGTATATTGAAAATTCAAAGTATTAAATGTGAAGAGTGCTGCATGTGTTCTGATTTTGTTTCTAGAAGAAATTAATGTCAAAACAACAAACTCATCTTTTTGATGATTTGATGAAATTTGCTGATCTGTATATCTTCCCTCATTTTTAAGTAATGAAAAAATAATGAGCATTCTGGAGAAACTCTTGAAATTGTTGAAATTTCAGTTCCCTGGGAAAACAAAGCCCTATAAAAAACAATGATTCACTTGTTTTACAATACTACCTCTTTTACTGTGTGTGGCTTAGGAAAGTAACTGGTTATTTCTAACCTTTGTTTAAAAAAGGTTTCCTTTGTCTATTGGGTGAGGAAATACATGTTTTATTTTAAATCTTTTTGTAAATAAATGACAGTGACCAGCTTTATTAGTGGAAGCCTCGAATGCAGTTGTAAATACTACAGGCAAGTGCAAACTACTTTAACTAAGGACAACTTGTAACTTCTGCTCCTTCAGCAGCAGTGGGGAGAAGAATAATTCAGAATAATCAACAAGCTTTGTACTAGAAAAGCAGGAAAGCTAGAATTGTTTAGTTGAAGACCAGAGCTCATGAGCTCTATCAGAGGAAGTAGAAACTCTATTAGAGAGTCACAATGGTGTTTCTTACAAAGAACTAGTGATCCATTTCTGTCCTTTTCTAATTATCTTCTACTTTATGTAAGTGGGAATCCTCACATCTATATATAAAAACCTAGAAGTTGTTGTATAATCTAAACAAGCTGTATAGAAAGTGATACGAAAATGACGTTTCCAGAATGTGGCTCATCCCACATGTTTAAATCCCTATTGACAAGCTTCTGACAACTTTTTAAACTGAAAAGCTTCATATTTAATTTGTCCAACCATTCCTTCTTCTCAGTTTCATTCCTTATCAGTTTCAAATATAGTCTCAGGTTATTACACGGTTGGCAGGAGATAGGACTTGCAAAGGCGCTGTAGCAAACAGCGTTTATGGGTCAGTGAACTTTCTCACTTTTACAGGCATACTGCACTGGGAAACCAGTTTAGCTCATTTTCCTAATCACAGAGTACAACTCAAGTGTTTGGAGAGCAGTTTTTCAAAGTGGATCTGGCATGATTCACAGTTGCATCCAAGCCTCTTCTCTACTGCCACATCCACTTAAGCTTCAAAACAAGTTCTTAATGAGTTTAATCATATTTAAAATTTTAATCTTTTTCAACATTATTACAATCGCCTTTGGCAAAAATCAGTAGTACACTGAGCTCCACATGACTCAGACTCAAACCAGGTTTTGTGTATTCAATTCTTTGTGAATCACCACTTCTTTAGACAAGCCTTTAAATTTTTGGTGTTTTTGCACCTTTAATTACATTATTGGGCATGTGATTATAAAGAGAATATCTAAGAAATGTTAGCAACTGTTACAGACGTATTCTCTATCTAGTCAGGATGGAATTGAAACATATCCTCTCTCTTCCTTTCTGCAGGCTGACACAAAAGATGAGTGGGTTTAGGAGGTTTTTTCTTGAGGATATCTATCTGTTCTTGCTGCATTGCATAGTCAGGAGCGGAGATTGTGGCCTATTCTATCTCAAATAATAGTTTTTTGATTCTCAATGGTCTTCCCTTAGCTAAGTTTCATGTCTACAAATAACATGATACTTTTTGACTTTGAGATCATCACTGGAGGTCTGTGATAGTGTATTTTACTCTCTGTTCCTTACACATCCCTCACATATGCCTGTGTGAAAATTGAAAGATATTCTGCAAGCCTTACTCATGGGGAACAATACGGTATTATACAAGAATGCCTCTTTGAAATGCAAGTTCTCTATTCTGGAATACAAGCCTAAAAAATGATCACCTTCCCTCAATCACCATGGTTTTAGGGTACCCTAAAGTACACAGGGACTTAATATGTCATTGAAAAAATTCTTCCCTTCCCACAATTTGCATCATCAGTTGGAAGTGGATCCTGAACTGGTACAAGCTGATTCTCTTTCTAACCTATAAATTACTAAGAAACCTTGAAACAGGAAGTGAGTAAACCATGCTGAGATTATATTTTGGTTTATATTTCTGAGATCCCAGATTTCTCAGAACAAAAAACGGCCTTTAGAAATGTGAATTAACTCCTGTCACCTCACTGATCTTTAATGTGAAGTGGAATGAAGGCTGCTGAGACAAGAATTAGTAATAATTAATAACAATTAATTCTTTCATGATTCAAATTGTCAACTAGTGTGCATGTTCTATTCCTTTTTGTATATTGGTATTGCATTGTTTTCTCAGTGGTTAGAAGCTCCGGTCAATTCTTTGATACAGTCTATAGGGTAGGTATATATCCACTGTGACTACAAAAATCTGTGAAAATCACTTCTGAAGAGCACCAATGAGCTATATTTAGATTCAGATCTTCCCATTATGTTCACTTGCATCTTTAACGCTCAGATGAATTTAAGCTAATGACTTTTGCCATGTTTACTATGGTGCATTATGCAACATGAATGTCTGTCTCTGTGTGCGCAGCTATATTTGTATTTATAAACACCAAACTATGCTCATCTTATTCTGAGAGTCATGGAGCAGAGGGAGAAACCTTCTACCTGTATCATGCAAGTGAAATGAAGTGGCCAACAGCTTTCCTATCTGTCTTTGGTTCCCATATCCAGGAACCAAGTGTGCCTATACAGCTGGGTTCACCAGGGAGAGAGGGATGGAAAGGGAAATGACAATAACACTGAATTTAGGCTTGAATTCATAATCTACAACCTGCAGCTAAGAGAGGAATTATCACCAGATTTTATTTCAGTCAGTGTCCCTCCATTCGTAGCTATCAGTTTGTTACCAGTACTTTTCAATTTGAGTGCGTTACTGCATAATGTCTGACTTTTAAGACCTTTACAAATTCTTTCAGTGAGCCATTTTGATGATTTTAAGTGAAAAAATATTCAGAATATAATGAAAATGTATTCTCTAATTAAAAATTTCAACAGAACATACTTCATGTTTTCAGGATCACGCACATGCATAAAAATAGGATCAAACTAAGAGAGGCATGCCTTGGACTTCGGGACTACAGCTCTTCGGGGATGGAAATCTCAGTATACCTTTATAACCCCTGAGCAGGAGGATACGCCAGAAGAGCTGCTGACCTGAATGATTCTAAGATTCTGGGACCGCATGTTTGTTGTATCGTTAACTTCAAGTACAAACCCAAATCTAGAAAGGGGTTCTCTCCTGCTTGCTCATTTTAGAAATGTGTCTACTTCTTTTAGATTATGACTCCATATAGTAATTCAAAAGCAGTATACTTTCCACATTAAAAATACCACCATTTGCCATGAAAGTTCACATTTATCAAAACTTCATGTCAAATATGTGCAAACCCTCAGGCTAGAAGATTTGGAGAGGCAGAATTCTTTGCCTCCATACAGCTAGTTTGATTTATATGGATAATAGATTTTGTGACCTGTAATTCCAGTTGCTTAATGGTTTTACTTTACTGGAATGCTTTTATACTTTGATTGTATGCTAGACTGTTATGATAATTAATATAACTCAGGAATGTAGGAGTAATGCATGATGGGAAAGCAGAGTATCTTGGCTTGCCCGTTATTGAGCATTGGCTATGTAACAATATCCAGGCTCAAGAGAAATTATATCCTTAGAGAACAAATATTAGAAGTTGTAATTTCAAAATGGCAGGTTATAATCTGTACATCTGAAGACTGTAATCTGCTTTCGTGACCAAAGTTAGTATACAGGTCAGTTGCACAGGTTTGGTTCAGAAAAGAGACTAGGTATTATATTTTTGGTTCCTCCTCCTTCTGTGTCCCAAGGGAAATGACTGTCCCTAGCTCTTTTTGTCAAAGAAGCCTGCTTCCTTTTCGTATTGTCAATAATATACAGAGAAGTGTAACATTCATGCTAAATCTGCTGACCTGCTATGCTGACAGTGTGATATTTACATTATAGAATTTTATTCTTAATAAGATTCCCAAATCAGTTTTTTTCGAGGCCACTCCTAAATCGGGAGATACTTTCAAACATCTCTCAGTCAATTCTTGCCAAAGTACAGCTCTTCGGGGATGAAAATCTCAGTATACCATTATAACCCCCTTGAGCTACTGTATGCATCTAAATAAACGTTTGTGAGAGATCCATAAAGCAGTATCAGAAGACAGTTACTGCCGTAATATGGAAACAAGACTGTTGGAGTGTAATCAAGTTAAAATATATGCACATAAATAAACTGCATAATTATTTTATTAAATGTGTAAATCATTTTTTGATTTCTAGAATGACTTCTTTTAGCAAGTCATGAAATATTTAACATGAGAGATAACAGACTTCCTTACACAGAAACTTTTGCAACCTTTCATAGAAGAGAAAGACTGTTGTTACGCTCTCTAGCAAAATGGATCCTAAACCAGTTGAGTCAGGCTTATTTGACATAGCTCACAGTGCAGACTGTTGTTGGTATTTGAAGACAATCCAGCTCTGAGCTGTAATTATGATGACAGATCTATTCATGTTTGTTGGTGCTGAGGATAGACAGCTGTTTTCACATGCTGGCTTACAATTTGACAACTGCAGTCCCAACAAACGCTTTTGATGTTCATACATGACAGAAGTAAAAAGATCAAACATCACACATATAATGGCCCGTTCTCCTTATCTTTATCTTACTGTTGAATCCACAGAAACACAGGTCTGGAAGGGACTTCGAGGGATTTACCAGATCAGCTTTAAGGCAGAGTCATGGCTACCCAGAACTCAGCAATCTGTGTTGCTTTGTCTCTGCTTCCAAAAGGGATCATTTTCTGGATGAGGTCTGGATTGATTTTCCAAGAGGTAGATTCTTTTCCTGTTTTGTTTTGTTTTGTTTTGTTTTGTTTTGTTTTGCTTCGGGAATTCCTTCACTTAGGTTAATCAGTAGCTGAATTCTTGTACCTTTCCATTCCGTCCTAATTGGACTTCTCATTCTCTCCAATTACTCATTTCTACAGTAGCCTCCACGGTGGAGGTCTGATTTCAGCTGAAGATCTTTAGGTGTTGCTCTGTTCAGGCTTTCTCTCTGCTTACCTCACTCTTCCAATACATCAGTTACTCTTCACTCGTATGTTACCTTTTCTATCTTGCCATATGCTTAAAGCTAGAGCTGTTACTCTGTTCAGAACTATGCCCTATATGACTATGGATAAAGGCATAAGCTGTAACTTCTTGGACTCTACAGAGCCACCCTGTGAATTTGTTTCACTAAGCATAAATAACAGCTCTATTATCCTTTCATTTGTACTCAGGTGATTCATTCATGCTGTTACTTCTCTATATATTTTGTAGGACAGACTCATCATGAAATATGTATGTTTGTATGGTTGGGAGTGAAACCTCTTAGTTTTCATGAAAAACATTTTCCTATCATTTCACAAAAAATGAAATTAATAAATCACTATGTACGATTTTACTAGATACAACTCTGATGAGTGTTAGTTTTGGTTATGGCACTCCCACCAAGCTATTATTACCACACATATTCAAATGACATTTCATTTCCTACTCTGCATTTCTGAACAGCAAGCTGTTTTAGCTACTGCAGAGTCACATCCACAGCAAAGGGACAGATGTTCCACATTTTTCTTTATGAAACTGAAGAACTTTTCAATTTTGCTAGCTAAAATGCCACCAAAGAATCAGACAGAAACATTGTACAATAGATGACATTGTCCTAAAGAGATGAAGAACACGTACTATTTAAATCACCAGTAGCACTCACAAGGCATACTTGATATAATTAGTAATTGTATGCTCAACAGGCACACATGGAAAAGATAGTCAGTTCCTTCCTACTACGCTAATAATGGGAGATTACATATAGATGTCTATTCAAAAGAGAGGATACAAGACTGTTGCCAACAACTGTAAGAGAGAGAGAGAAAGAGAGGATGAGAAAGTTTAATTAACAAGTACTACCCAGAGAGATATTTTGAAGAAAGAATGACTCATAGGATAATAATGCAACTTTGCCAGTGGCCAGGATAGGGAGGAAGAATATAAAGGAACATCTTGCTTTTAATGAAGTAGATTTAGTTGCTGTATCTTTAGGAAGTTGAAAACATACCTTTGTTGCCTGCTTACTCATATCCCTACTGTATGTTCCTAGTTTGTTAAGTTAAAAAGAAAATAAAGGGGAGGGGGGCCCTGTTTTCTCTACTACTGTCTGGCAAGGACAAAGGGTCTGAGATATATCTTCTGCAATAGAAAGAACTCTTTGTACCAAAAATAGTGTCAGTAGAAAAATAGTCAGAATAAAATGTAACATTTTGCCAAAGATTGCCTCTCAATCCAAAGTTTTACATGCTTTTCTAGAGTTACAAGGGTTTTTTTTTGAAAGTAACAGTTTTCAAAGGTGGTTTTCTGGTACCAGTAATACCACTGGAATGGACTAGATCTTTTATGACTTTACCAGAATACTGTTCTGATGGGGACTGTGGCCATTCAGAATTAGTGTTCTTAATTAATCTTATCCATTCAGTAGAAGTAATTTAATTGAAATCTCAGAAGATTGTCTGTGTTCCCCTCCATTCTTAAGGCATGCGCTTCAGTGGGGCTAGCTTGTTTCTTGGAGTATCCTGAGAAGCCACATATCAGTTATAGGCAGAAACATCAGTTTCAAGCCACTACTCATTGTGTTGACTTGTAAATTCATCATAAAAGAGGAGCAATTCCTCAACAAAAATGTGCCAACCCATTTTCATTGTGGCATCTTCAGATGGATGCCAACTCCAACTTCCTTTGGCAAAAGAAATTAGAGATGGAGTAACCTGGCAACAAATGAAGTTGTTCATTGTACTGCCTGAAGAAGAAACTGGGTTTTACCTAATGAGGCTGGATGTAGTGCTTCGTTTGGCAGGCTGTGATCATGTTAGTAACAATGTTTGCTCAAGATCAACAAAATGGTTTGTAGCAAGTGTAAACAAATACTGCTATTCTCTGTTTCCACAGCACAATTGCCCATTTTAGGGAGCAGTTGTCTATCCCAAGAACTTAGTATAGTGAGATATTTCAGACACAGCTGATGGGTACTGAAATGAAGGGGGATTTCAACAAGGACACCCTTGAAAATGTAATCTATGGTGTATTGTTATTCCAAACAGAATAATTTTCACCATAGACATGAAGGAGTTCTCTGAGTTTTGATACGGCGATTACTCGACACTTCATTTGCATCTTCAACTTCTGTAGCAACTTAGTGTTCAACTTAGTCCCTGATTGAAAGTGATTCATCTATGTGATATATATGAATGGACACTGCTAAACTGTAGTGTATCTTCTTTCCAGCAGTCCTTTGCAATGCTTTATCTTTGGCCAGTGTCACTCAGAAAGTCAAATAACTGTCTTACCTATTTTATAAGAATAATTTTTTATGCATCTGTGCTGTCCAACAACTCTACCAGGAAAGTCTTTTAGTGCCAAAAAAATCACGACGTTTGTTGTGGTGTCAGTTTAGTAATGCATTGTGATATAAGTCAAGCTCTCTAAATTGATCCGTACCTACAGTGTATTACAATATAGCTTCCATTGTGTCATTCTGACATGTGTCAAGTATGTCATACTGTGGAAAGCAAGAGACGGTAAAGAGCCTATTTATTTTGAGTAGATCTCATGACTCTTGAACACAAATCAAAGTTTCAGCCCTTGTAAATATGCAAAAAGTGAAGCAAACTATCCTGATTGCTACAGTATGTATTTCTAAGTATTTCCTACATATTGGAGGTATATATTCATAATCTTTTGTGTGTGTGTGTTACATTCTGTTTATTTGTCTAACTGTTGCTTTTTCAATTTTCAAAATAGTTTAATGTGCAGTATTGTTGTTTTAATATGCCATATGTAGAAGCTCTACTTTTTGTGCAGAACGAGAGGTTTATGAAATTTTAAATATGAAAAATAGAGTACTTCCCCAATATCCTTTTTTTTTTTCAGCTTAGGAAACTTGCAAAGAGATAAAATAATTGTTATTAATTTATTGGAGCAGACATGGCTTATTTGACCCCATCAATGCTTATAAGGCATATGTACTTGAAAGACGGAACTAGAGTTGTGTGTCTGATCTTTTATAAAACCAATATCAATATCCTGAAAAGAAACCCTTTGCTTAAAGCTGTTATAGGTTGATTTTGTTTTTACGAAACAGTATTATGGTCAATGTGCTTGAAAAATAAAAAAGGTAAATACATCCGTAGTAATGGTCTATATGCTTCCATCAAGCTATTCTTCAGTGAGCTTGAATTGTTATTGAGAATTTCTGAGTGTTTTGCTTTTATCATTAATTATTAATCCCAAAGCCACAGCTGAGGGAAATCAGAAATTTTGGCTTGTGTAGATCTGGTGAAGTAGTGTTAGTTAGTGTATTAAAGGAAAAGAGATATTTTATATGTGAGAATTACAGAAGGCACATGAGTAAGTTGGAGAGTTCAGGATGGTTGTATATTGTCAACTTGTCTCAATTTTTCATAGTGTTTTGTTTTGTTTTGTTTTTGTTGTTGGGTTTTTTTGTTGTTTTTTTTTGTTTTTTTTCTAAAAGGCTTTAAAACACATCTCAGGCGCAAACCCGGGAACTGCTAGAGGTTTCAACTTGCTCCTCGTTCACCCTTTTTGTGTCATGAGACCACACAGTCAGAGCTATCAAGCTCTGTACAGCAAAGGGGGGGAATAAAGGGGAAGAATGTAAAGCAAAGAGGGAGAATGAGAAGGTCTCATACACTTTGTAGTTTTGTCTTTCAATTTTGAAACACAATATCACAGAACCCCAACCTCAGTGTCTACTGCCAGTCCCACAGTTGCGGACGGCTCTGATAATTCTGCGTGAAGGTTGCAGGGGGGTTGGAGTAGTTGATCTTTAAAGGTCCCTTCCAACCCAAAGTATTCTATGATTCTATGATAAGGTTGGTTTGCCAGGGCGGGTGCAGACCTTTGTAAAGTGGAGTGTATTGAGTGGTGTGTAGGGATACAGGTTTATTATTTAAGACACGGGAGGATATTTTCTGTGTTGAATATTAACTCTTGCTTCTTTACTATCTAAATGAGCTTAGAGCTACTTTCATTTTGATTTTTTAAGAGTACCTTAAAGGGGTGGGTGATTTACTACTTAATTTAAAAAAATTGAAAAGTCTTGTAGTAACCTCTGTACATTCAGTATCGAATCTGATCCACTGGTGATCTTTATATGAAATACCTCACAAAAATTGCTCTGTGATAATGAGGTTTCAGGGAAGCCTGTATATGGACTACATTGTCTCCAGCATTCCAGGATCCCCAGACTTCCCCATATGCAAGCTCTCTAGTTGACCTGTTTCTTCCAGGAGCTTTAGGAACATTTGTTAAAAGTAATTTTCATATTGACATTTGAAAACAAAGACTTCAATTTTTTTTAAGGGGTTTTAGAAAGATTTCAGAATTTCTGATAGAATTGGAATTCTATTCTATGACCTACTTTACAGTTCTAGCCTAATTTATCAAAGCCCATGAGCGTATGTTTAAAAGTAGTCTGCTCTGGCAGAGAACAAAACCTTTTCTTTAATGGTAGGCATGTGCACGAGCGGACAGGTGACTTTTCTGGGGGCATTTTTAATTTTATCGATTCTTATTTTTATAAAGAGACACAGAAAGACTGGCTTTCTCTTGCAGTCTTTCTCATCCTTGTGTTGCACATGTTCCCAGTCAGCATAGCATACAAATGATTGAACTTAGTAAGGTTTTGGCTTCCCCACGTACCCTATCTTTTATAGCAGGATTTAAAAATTATTCTCAGCCTTCTTGTGCTGCAAAATCATCATTCAGGTTGTATCAGAGTGAATTTTAATTTTAACATTGAAATGTCAAATGTTTTTTTTCTACTAACAAATGAACCTGCTGCTTAAGTATTAAAATATACAATCAAAACAAACCCTCGAAGCAACTTCAGGCTATTGTGGGATATCAGTACAGACAGGGTGGGAATCATCTAGTATACCAATAAGATTTTAATAAAATAACATTTTTCTCAGTAAAGATTAAACCAGGTAATTAAATAAAGTAACATCTGCTTTTTCCTTTGCATTCAATTAGCTGTGAAGCAGCTTTTGTTTTAAAATTACATTAGAAGGAAAAAATTGTACACACTCTAACATTTTTATGTCTTATAAATGTATGTCCCACAGCTGCTCATAACTGGACTGGCTTATGGATATGCAGTCGTGAAAAGCCATGTTTCACTATGTAATAATTGGCTTGCATGGGCACAATCTTTGAGGTCAACACGTTAGAGAACAATGACAACTCAGCCATGTGTTATTTTTCATGATGATAATTATTTTTTTAAAGGTTTGTGGCCCCAAAATATTCAGTTTCAAATAGGCTTTAATTTAATTAGTCAAAGAGATTGACGCTTCTCAGAAGCTTGAATTAATTTTGAAGTTGTGTAAGTGGAGATCAAGAAAGTATTGAAAAAAATAATGTGTAGTGGTGATTGGGGCATTTATAAAAACTAAGCCTGAATGACTAACACAACGGTACCAAATCTGACTCATTCTTCACAAGAAAAGTCACGCTGTTGCCACGTCTTCAGTGTCTCTGCTGAAAAGTTTGAAGTAACATGTAAAAGAATGCTTCAACATAAGGTAAGTAATGAGCAAGCATGTGAAAGCATGCAGAGAAAGCATACAAGAAACGTATACATACAGGGAAGGGAATGCATATATACAGCATACAAGGAAGCATGCAGAGAAAGCACAGAGGGAATGGCTTTGTTGAGTACATAGAACAGCTAATTAAACACCAGTGAAAGATGACATCCAAAAGCTTGGTGCTTCTACACAACTGGAAATGTGACAGCAAAAGAAACAAAGACATAGAAGGTGTTTTGTGAGACTATCCTACTTTCTGCCTGAAATCATGTAACAATTTGACTGCTCCAAGTAATTAACACACAATGCTGGGGTCTGTTGGTTACCACCTAGATATAAGCTCTGATTTGTGAAACAGTCTAGTTGAAAAGCTGAAGAGAAGAACTTATAACTACTAGGAAACACTAGGCTGAGGAGAAATGGTCTGCTTCATACTATTCCTTTATACAAAAGGCTTTTTCCCACTGTCTGCAAAGGACATTTTCTTGGATTTTAAATATATTTCCTGATCTTTGATTCCTCCTGTGCACCAGGATGTGGAGATATATGTATGTGTGTGTGTGTGTGTAAACATGTATATGTAAGCATATTTGAATATATGCATGTGTGTTTTAATATATACACATATTTGAACAATATATATATGAAGCATATGGAATGTGAGTGTGTAGATAGATATGTATAGGGAAAAGGATAATTTAGTTTTGGTCAAAAAGCTGTCCCAGCTTCCTGGGAATAAATTTGTCTTTGGAAGTCTATGGCTTTATAACTGCCAGGATCAGCTACAGAAACTGTTTAAAAGTAGAAGTGAAGCTGCACACACTGAACAATGTTATGAAGTTTTCACTTAGCACCAGTCTGGTTAGCAAACATTTTCACAAACATCCTGGTCCCTATTTCTGGACCCGGCTCTCTATTTGCTCTACCCCTGTTACAGATAGCATCAATAAAATAGAAAAACAATAGCATATAGGCATAAAAAGTGCTGAACCAAGGCAGTGTGTAAATCTAGAAAATGGAGCTTTCAGTGAAGCCAAAGAGTATACCTCACATGTGCGGAATATCCACCTGATGTCTGTGACTCCTGCAGTGTCCTAACACCTTCCTGCATGCCAGAGAGACTTTAGTATAAACACTATTGAAACTTTTTGCTTCTCCTGAGCCCTGCAGTGACTGTTCACTCCTTGGCCTGAGCAGCTCAGCTGTAAATGCACCTTTTGGAAACAGTGGAGGATGGGCTGGGGAGCTGGGGCTACTGGTAAAGTGCCCCAGGGTCTTGCTTTATAGACTTTGTCATGACCTGAGGTGAGGGATGCTGTTACATAGTTGCCTTAAATCACATTAGGCTGAGTCTGGGTAAGATTAAATGCACATAAAAGCCTTTGTTCATAACATTCAGAATAACCAAAGTTAAAAGTTTATAAGAAAATATAAAATAAATAAAATTAAAAAAAAAAACACAACATGCTGCCCAATGTTTAATCTAGTTACATTAAGAATTGGTTTTCTTTTCCTCATTCCCCTGAGCATGCAGGAACAGGGTTAGGAAAGCCAAAGCTCACTTGGAATTTAATCTGGTGAGGAGTGTGAAGGATTTCTTTAGATATATTATCAGTGAAAGGAAGACTAGGGAAAATGTGGTCCCCCTGTGGAATGGGGCATGAGACCTGGTGACAAAGGAAATGGAACAGACTGAGGTATTCAGTGCCGCCTTCTCCTTGGTCTTTACTGCGCGAGTTTTGCCCTTAGGAATCCCAGGCCCCCAGAGACAAGCAGGAAAGTCTTGAGCGATGAAGACTTACTCTTGATAGAGAAGGATAAAACCAAGGGACATGTAAACATGATGGACATACACAAGTCCATGGGACCTGATGGGATGCACCCGTGACTGTTGAGGGAGGAGGCTGATGGCCTTGCAAGGACACCTTAATTGTCTTTGAAAGGTCATGGCAACTGGGAGACATTCCTGAGGGCCAGAGAAACTTTCTAGGCCAGGTCTTGATCTTAAAGATATCTTGTTAAGAGTTCTTAGCAAAAGTGAGGCATAGTCATTTTAAATATTAAAAAAAAACCCCACCAGTGGAAAATCGCTGCTTTCTTTTTTTGTGAAGAAAACTATATATAGATAAATTATTGTGTTATTTTTGAAGTAGTTTTTGATTATGTAGTAGTGTTGTACTAGAATATGTTAAGGTTCTCTTTATAACCTTCATATTAATATTACCTGACTTCCTTCTGTAAGCTTGTGTCCTCGACATTCCCCTCTATAATACTTTGTGTGTAGAGGAAAAGAAGTATAAATATTTATTAATATTTCAGTAAACAGAATTTTGTTCTTTCACTGTGTGATTTTTACCCTAAATCAGTAAATACCATAACAGAAATCAGGGGGTTCATTATGTATTTTACCATGATATTTATTGCTTTATGCCATCTAGTGGACTCTGTTTGCATTCAGTATCAGCTTTAGTAACTGCAGAACTTTAAACACTTTAACAGATGCTCTTCTAATATGACTTTTTCATGTTTTTTGAGGCATGATTGGATAATGGAAGATCTCATGATGATGCATAGGACAAGTTGCCTTGTTACACACTTTGAGATGGTAGGAATTAAACAAACTTAAATAACAAATGTTCAAAATGTTATTACTAATTTGAACTGACGCCAGGAATTTTTTTTCAGTGTTACATATGTGTTTGTTCTTAGTTCGGCTGAAATTTTGACTATGAATAATGAGGAGCTGAAATAAGTAAGCTGACCAGAAAATAACTTACAGCAAGACAGCACTGTGTGGAGTGTTTAAGGATTACAACATTATACAAAAAGGCATAATTGCAGTTTTGGGATTTAGTTATCCTGAAGAAATGTTGTTGCCCTGCAGGGTGAATTTATTTTTAAAAAGGCTATTGCTTTTTTTAATGGAATAAAAAAAACCAAACAGCCTCTTCTCTGCTGGACAAGAAGAATTCTAACATTCAGAAATGTTTAATCTGTAACATTGATAGTTAAATGCAAGGTTCTTTTAACTCATTTGTCAAAAAAAAAAGAAAAGAAAAAGTGTTATTGGATAACAGCTTTTGAGACAGACATACTGACCTGCAGTTTAGCCAGCATACCCATTCATACATTCACCCATTCAAGTGCCGAATTATCTGTAGTAGGTCTGTACAGCAGTAAGTTACTGCTTCTAGAGGAAAGTGAAGTAGTTGCAGCAAATGGGCTGAGACAAAGATTTCTGATGGCTAATTAATTCCAGCACAGAAATTTGGCAAGCTCTGTTTATACTTTCCATGTACAATGGTGCCAATTGTCAGTCTTTATAATGGATCTTGTATTGTGGATCTTTTTATCTTGTACCACTTTTTAACTTTTGTCATGCAACGTGGTGACTTAAACACTCAGCTGTAGAAATCAGGAAGTGACATTTATGTTTTCATTTTCACTGAAGAAATTACATTTATAGTCGTGTGGTCCAAAATTAGAACATGTTGAAATAAGTGTGACCCCAAGTGTGCAAAAGTAGGAAAACTTGAGAAAAGGAAACCACCTCAATATTCATTATTGTTAAAAGTAAAGATTTTTAAAAACATGTGTGATTTTAGGATTTGGATTGGCAATATTGCACGTAACTCTGGCGTGGTATATCTGAATGCAGGCATTTTACATTCTGGCAATTCATACCAGTCGTGAATGGAGCTGCCAAATATGTTATTTTCTGGAGTTCCACTGGAACTGAAGCTGACAAACAATTGTTACTAGGAATTCTGATTTTAAATCACAGCCTCAAAGGAAAAGGTTAATTGGTCCTCTATAAAATCCAGTCTTTTATCACATAAGCAGTTGTGACTAACAAATTGAGATGTTTTATAATTTTCTGTTAATTTAGAAGCACCAATCCTGTGCTACACGTGCATCTTACACCTGACACGAAGTATAAAATATTAACAAAGGGAAAAAACAAACCAACCCAACACCCAAACTCTACTGACATTTATAGTAAAGATTTTAAAGTAGGAATAGTAATGACTTGAAGGACACATGTTTCAGCAAAACCAATATACTTTTACACTGCTCTCAAGCTGTTGAACCATAGAAGCCAGGTTTAACTGAAAAGGAAATCTTCAGAGGCTTCTGCTGAGTTGTATTACATTGTGGTAACAGACTGAGTTTTAATTTTAGTCTGTAGATAGAGGCAACCTGAAACATAACACCATTGTCAAAAAAGAGCACGTGCTTTGTTGCTGTACCTTTGCCTCTTTGTAATAGTAGAGGTTTTACGTCAGAGACTAATGTTTCATTGTATTAAATATTTACTAACAATCTATTGGCCATATGTCATAGAGTTTGCATGGTGACAGACTCAGTATTCGTCACCTTTTCAAGACGATTCTGTTAAATCTGCAGTGTTATACAGGCTCACAAAGCCCTTTCAGTAACCCAGGTTTTTGTTCTTTGTACTGTCTTTGCTAAACTGGCGTCAGTATCGCATTTGTGCTCTGTTGAAATGGTTTTCAGGAATGAGCTTTTCAGGACTTTTCTGTGGGGTACCATGGAAGATGTCAGGATTCTTTTCTCAAGTACTGTTTATCTGACAGTATTTGTCTTCAAATATATTCTAAGTGCAGAGACACTTTCCATATGGAAACATTATTAGTCAAATGTTGTAATAATACTTAAAAAGCTCTTTCCGTTCTTTTGTTGTTAGGATTATTCACCAATCTGCTTCATTTTATATGTTATTGCAGAATAATCAACTGAAATGACAGAAATTATCACAGGTTAAGTTTTTGTAAGCTTTGGATAAGGTTCATGCTTTGAGTACAGGGGCGAGGAAACGCTCAATATACTTTTTAAGCTAAATATCTTTTTTGTTTAACATATTATGTTTTCAAGACCCTTACAGTACACTTCCGTCATCTTGTCTAAATTTAATTATTTTCCACGTTTTCTGATGCAGAATAATTTTTATGTAAGATGGTAAAATTATGATAGTATCAATTACAATTAATTGGGAGTTATTAACATCTTCTAATTTCTGTAATTGCATATGATATATTTACTGTATAAACAGGAATGTTTGCACATTGCAATGATTGAAACTGATTAGATCTCAAGATAAAAATGTATGTTAGTATAATTAAGAATGCCAAAATATAAGTTATGAAGAACAAGCAATAGATAATTGAGTTACCTGCAAGAAAATGTCTTTGATTACCAGAAAGAAACGGAAGGACTTCAAAGAATAGGTCAATTTCATGATGTACCTGTTCAAAGTAAGGCTTTCACAATTGTTTCTGTCTCTAAGATCATGACAGAGCTATGCCTACTCCAGCATCGAGGCATGCCACCTAGGGACGTTCAGAGAACCCTGCTAACGAACACGTTCCCTAGCTCCTTTCCCACCAGTACAAGTTCCTCTTTGTCCGTCACATGATCAAGAGAGTTGCAGATGTATGGACAGGAGTAACCGCAGGTCTGAGTAGTCTGTCAGACAGCAGAAACTCTCAGTGCCTACGAAGCCGAGACTTCACATTCATCTACCTGATCCCTAGAAGATTATTTAAGGCTAAAGAGTGCTTTTTATCCCATTGTCAGTCTGTATTGCAGGTGGTAGTTGGATGGCAAGTCAGGCTGACACAGGTGCTTTCATTTCCATTTCTTCAATACCTTGGTCAAAGCTGCTGAGTCAGCGTAGAGGACTCAATAGTCCAGGTCAAACAAAGCGGGGCAGAAGTTGTACCGTGACTCACAGAGAGCGCTGCCCTGACACTTGACCTCTTTTTTTTGTGGCTAAACACTAGGCAATAAATCAACTTTTATGCTCTGCAAGACATGCCGGATACAAAGACTTCTATGGCATGCAGTGAAATTAAGTAATATTTTTGCTTTAGGGTTTTCGCTTTTTTTTTTTCTTTAAAGGTTCTATGGTGCTTATAGATATTTAAGAACTATCAAAACAAAATTAATAGCCACTGGATGACTGAGACATGATTAACAAAACAGTTAAAGGTATTACTGCTACTCAGATCCCTGGCCGTCAACAAATCTGGTTTTGCTTTGTTGCATGCTATGAGGACTTGAAAAAGCACATAATAAAAGAGTATAAATGAAACTGAAACTGTTTGTTGTGCTGAATTGCAAGGAAGCATTCTTGTCAGCTAGATTTGTTCTACCTTCTAGAAGGTAATATTGTACCACGACCAGTTTGTAAGATGTTGTTCAAATTAATGTCCTGAAAAAATGGTGTCTTATTTGGATTTTTATTTCAAAAAACCCCAACACTCAAAAACAGAGGGAAGGCTAAATGCCTTTAATGAAAGTCTTAATTAATTGAAAAAAAAAAGAGATTTAAATGTTTGTAACCTTGATTGTGACAGCACAATTGACCACATTTTGACTTCCATGTTATTAGCAGCTCAATGTGAGTCATTACATAGTATTTTTTTCTAGAAAGTGTTCTTTACCACCATCGTAGCCACAGCAGTAGTAAAACTCAATAGCAGTGTGCTTAAATGCAATCATTGAAAAGCATGTTTTGATATGGTTTTCACAGCCAAGGTAGGTAACATTCAAAGAAAATGCGAAACATTTAAGAGAATTCTGGGTAGTGAGTCAGTCTGTATGGTAGTTGAATATCACCACCCTCCACAAAAAATTACTGTGATTCTAGTTATAAAGTAAGTTTGTGGCAACCCTTTCATGGAGGTGTTAATAGGGTATGATGACAGGTACTTTGCAAAGACAGTGTATGAATAGTTTAGGTATTCTCACCCCAGTAATAGCAGGTATCTCTCCTCACAGTCTGAACAGTGCTTTTTTTTTGACTCAAGTAGGAGGAATGGATTTTCTTCAGACAAAAACTAGTTAGGCAAATGTACAAAAGGATTCATATGCAGATAATGGTGTCTTTAAGTTTTTCTTTTACAATTTACTGTTTGTCAACAGGCAGATAAGATACTTTACACTTTAGCTGACTGTTTCTAAACCATGAAGAGTAAAGCACAATGTTTAAATGGAAACCATCTATATCTATAAATAATAATATCCTTAGTGTATCTCAGTTTTCTATGGTGGAACAAATCGCTAGCTGCAAAAAGCTAAGTAACTAAATCAGTTAAAATTTTGAGTTTAGCTTGGGAGCTCTACAATGCAGGCTTGTTCCTCTTCCTTTTTAAATTACAGAATAATGGCAGATGAAGACGTGACTCATGAATGGGTCTTCTGATGGAACTAGATGCTCTGGAGGCAGTCTTCTTTGGTGCTTGGGTCAGCTAAATGTTGTTAGACATAAGTTAGTAAAACTGACATGAAGCACGCTGAATGTGGTTGGGGAAAAATAAAAAATCCTCAGCAGGATCTGATGTCCAAATCTATAAAAAAAAAAAAAAAGAAAAATGCAAAACGTGTAAAGTGTTTCTTTTCCACATTGTGTTCAGGGGCGAAATTACTGAGATACAATTAGACGAAAGAAGTAAAAAAAACCCCTGGTTACCTATGAAAATAAATCTGAAAAACATTGTGTAAAACTATTTTTTAAATTTTTTTTTTTCAAACAGATTCTTTTCTGAATGAGGGCCATTTTAAAATCAATAATAAAACAAAAACCTAAATGTCTACCAATCAGTTTCCTGCAGTAGGCAGGAAATGAGATAAATTCAATTTTCCCTATCATCTGAGAAAACACAAATTTTCTGTTTGCGTGTTGAGTTTCTTTTCTCTATGTCTGAAGCCCTTTTTTTTTTTTGTATTCTGAACTGCTCGTGAATCCCCAGAGCTTTTTGTTTCATAGCTGCTTAATCTTTAGATATAGCTGATGAATATTGCCATCGGAAGCATTGTCAACTGCTTGTTTCTTTCAGGCCTGCGACTAGAAGCCCTAAGGAGTGGGCTGGGCAGAGCTCTTCTTCCAGCTGGCTGACACCCAGGTGTTTGGTGTTAGGAAATGCCCCTGGGAAAGATGAAAGGTATGAGCAGTGAAAGGAGGGGGAGGTGGGGACTCAGCAGGGGATTGCAGACGAGGTTGTAGCAGCTCTGAGGAGCTGTGAGGGGAAGAAGTCATTCAAGATAATGGTTAAAGTAGGAGGTTTGTAAAGCCCCTGAGCTGGAAGGAGAAGTTTATGGCCCTGGGCATGACAATGAACTTACTGCTTTGTTACAGAAAGAGAGATGTAGTTACTCTGAGACAGTTGAAAGTGAGGAAGTATTTATTTTAAGAGTTTGGAGTATAAATAAACCGCTTCCAGAATTCAAAAGATACCTGAAGGTCTATCTAAAGTCAGCAAAGTGTGCCCCGGCTTGGTGCTTATCTGCTGGGAAACAGTATTAGAACAATCTGTCTTCCCCTACTTCATTCATTTCTGATGCCCACAGCAATCAATGAAGGACAGAAAGGTCTTGTGCATGCCAGGTGCACAATTCAATAATCATCCTCCCACAAAGGAGGTTCAACTCCTTCTTTGTTGCCAAGGCTCAGGGAATAGAGTGTAGGATGAAGTACAATAGCTTTCGTCGTAAATTGTATGTCTGTATCTCTTTCAGTCTATAACGATGTAGTGCAACATTTCTGTAGCTGGGAGAGTGAGTAGCTTTTTCCAAACCTGTAAGAGCTATTCCAAATCAATTCCTAAGTGTTAGAGTGATTCAACCCTCACCTTCTCTGCCAGTGTATGAAGCGTCAGCAGCCATGTATGCTTTGAGGTCTTGCCAAGTGCACTTATGAGTCAGGAGGAAATAGCAAGGAAAAATGGCTTCATGGCTGTTGCATATTAAAAAGACCTTGACAATTTTGTATGGGAAGGATTAAGTTGACTGCAGTGTACAGAAAAGATCTGAGTTAAGGAAGTTACTGGAAATGGTAGTTCTTTAAACCTGTCAGGTGCTCCAGCCCCAAATTGTCTGAAAAGCTGTGTTTGTGAAGAAGTACAACAGTTCATCAATGTAAAAAATTAATATCTGGGGTCCTTTTTTCTTTATAATGTGAAGAAAAACATATCTGAGCAAGTATTTCTAGCATTTGCTATGTGCCACTCTTTCAAAACTCTATTTTCTCTGAAGAATATGTGACAAAACTCTGGTGTATAATAGGATAAACTAAAATAACAAAATAGGAAATTTCAGAAGCATCAAAAATGTTGTATATCCCCACTAATATATCAGTTCATTTCAAGTTTCCAAAAATATCAAGTAACTTAAAATCAATTATTATTTTTTCTGCCCCTTGCAGAATTCTATAAAAATAGTTTTCGCAACATGCAACAGGAAAGCCTTGCCATGCTCTCCCTGGTGATTTAGAATGCTAATGTGCGATTGACTTGCCTTTGTCTCAAGGGAATTTTGATTCGAGCCATGAAATAGTGGGTGAACCAGCATTTGTTTCCTTCCCCAAACAGTGGATGTTTTGAATTATTGGCATTTATATTTTGAGAGAGTATATGCATGAATGGAAGAGAAAGGATCATTTAATTAGCTTAGAAGAGGTACTCTATAGACAGATTTTTTATTTTTTTTAATGATCTAAGCCACAGATAAATCTTCAAAGCAAAGAATGGTAACAGAGTCTACCTCTAAATTTTGTTATTAGATTTTATGATAGCGTGTTAATGTGAAGCTTTCAGTTCAAATATCAGAGAAGCTGAAATGAGTGAAATCTAGACCTAGTGTAAGCTCCTCTCTTTTCAGGTTGTTGAGAGAAGTGCAAGTTGTAAAGTAATGTGCAATTTTCCTCTTACAGATGTGGGAACTGTCATTATTCATTTAAAGGGAAAAAAAAAACCAAAACCAACCTCAAAACTATAAGCCAGAAAGCCATCTAGGGCAAAATTATTTCCCTGAAAAAATGTCGTGCTGTGATAATTGTAGCCTCTTGAGAATGGAACTTTATAAAAGAATTGTTGACAGATCTTTTGCAATTGGGTACTTCAGTTCTTCATTTTGTTCTATTCCTAGACATGAAAAGTATCTGTTTCAAGAACTTAATTCACAAATTGGTCTGCTTTGAAATGTTGAAGCCTAGCAAAATATGCTAACACAAAAGAACCTTTATTTGTAGAATCAGATAAAGAATGTTAATAGAGTTGCTTGAAACTCTTTATTAAACATGAATCAGAAGCTATAAATTCCTTTTTCCAAACACAGTTTTTGTTTTAGGGTTGGCTTTTTTTTTTTTTGGGGGGGGGGGGGGGGGGGGGTGTGTGCTTTCTTGTGAAAACGAAGCTTCTGTATGTTTTTAGAACTCTGTATGTGTATATATAGACAACTTCATAGGAAATATTTTCACTTAAAAATGATTAGTAGATTAATGGTAGCCCTATGTATTGCAGACAATGCTTTGAAAACAACTTCATCTTGACAGTGATAATAAAATTTTGTTCTTGTTTAGAGAGTATATATTAAATAACTATAATAAGAGCACAGAAATTAGTATTTTGGTTTTACATGCAATTCTTTTTGTTACTGTGTTGCAATAGATTCTAGTTGCCTGAAATTCCCATTGCTGCCCTACAGTGCACACATGTTTTTCATGAAGCATAATTGATTTCTTGCACCTGGTTGAAATCTCCAGTGGAAGACAGAAACTGGGAAATTACACTGTCTGCATGCAATGGTAGTTTACTGCAAAACAGCAACGGCAAAATGGTAAGTAAACTACATTTTTTATGGTGATAGGCTTTTTTTGTGTGTGTGTATTTTAGAACTATATTGTAGTACAGGGTACAGCGTAGATTTTTTTTCTCTAAGTAATGTAAAATTGCTGGAAAAGTAATTTTCTAGCAAAGTTGCAATTTAGTTTAGTAGTGGTTCACCTAGAAGAAAAAACTCTGAGACTTAAAAAGAGTATTTAAAATGAAATCTCTGCTATAACAATCATTGCGCTTTGTCAGAGGGTAAGAAATTGTGTCTTGTAATAGAAAGGATTTGTTAGTTAAGATCTAAGCAGTTTTATGAGACTGAATTTTCTGTTTGGTTAAAGTAAGGCAGAATTCTGAAGTATCCTTATAAATTTTGGCCTTCAGCAACAACAGGTTTCCAAGCTGAAACAAAGATTTAGTAGCTCAAATTTGTAACGTTAACTCCTGGTTTGGGTTTTTTGTTGTGTGGTGGTTTTTTGTTTTTTTTTTTTAATATCTTTGGGATTTATTTATAACACTGTGTTTTCTTAACTTGTGCTCGGTGTTTGTGTAATAAGACTTGTAAATGTCTATGATTCTGTATGTTAAAAATGGTCTCTAAATAGTGATTATGTTATATTATTGAAGGAGAACATACCAATTAATCCTAAACTCACATGAAACTGCAAGAAAAAAAAGTCTTGCCTAGCTTATGGTTAGTAAGAAATCAGCTGAAGGTGGGTGGGCATGGGGCTGCTTTTCCCTGTGGTATGTAAGAGGCAGAAAACAGCTGCTAGCTTGGTGCTGTATGCTATGTAGAGAGTTTCCCTCTTTTGTTCCTACAGTGTAGGTGATATAAAAGGACCAAAGAAAGATGAGTCCAGGCTGCTCTTTGCAAGAAAGTAGCACACTGTATGTTTTATCTAAAACTGTTGAAGTCATGGCACTACCTAGCAAAGAATTCCACAGTTAAGGTGCTAAAAAATATTAGAGCAAGATTAAGCATAACTCTGTATCCACTGAGTCGAAGTCGTGTATGATTCAACAGACTTGGTGTTTATGTGTGTATGTATATCAAAAAAATATATTTGGGAAACTTCTTGGTTTTGAAATTTTGATATCCTTTCTCTTGGATTTATTTTTTAAATATTTAGTGGTTTGGGTTTTTTCCCACGACTTCTCGTACAGTTGACGTTTCATTTTTCTTAAAGCTTAAAAGGCTAAGACTAGGTGTTGGATATTGGTTGATACCCTTTCTTTTCTAAACAGAAATGTCTCCTTTTTGTGTTGGAAGTTTAAAATTACAAAGGGAATGCTTTGGAAATGGATATATTTTTGCAAATAGAAGATGATTTTTTTTTTTTTAAGTCATATTCCTTAAACATAGTTTTGAATTTAAAAGAAATGTTGAAACATAGATTATTTTTTTGAATCAACTTTAATCATCTTAGTAACAGTAAATAATATTTTAGTTTACAGAAACTCCTAAACTATAGGAATCATTACTTGAAATACCGTATACTTGCCAAGTCCGTAACCAGAACAGTTATCCCTTAAGGTACAAGAGGTAATTATAATAGAATGTACAATGTGCTATTTAAGATCACTACAAAACTGACAATACTTGATGGGTAACCCCTCATTTCAGTAGAGATTTAATTGGTATATTTTTTGATCAGGCTCACTTTCATTGGCTGGAGCTTGAACCTGTAGCTTCAGGCCTGGCATTTAGTTGAGTACACTCTGACAGAAAATTAGACTCTTAATTAGTTGTGAAGGTATAAAAAAGACTATATAGCAACAACACTGCATTAATGCACAGTTTATCCTCTAACCAGGGGTTCCCAATGCCTTACCGTTCAAAACGTCTGAAAACCAGGAAGAGCAACATTGCATGTTTGTGTTTTTTACACATGAAATGTGGCCATAGGTGGATGCTGGATTTAAATATTAATTAAAATTTTAAATGGGCTTGATTAGTGTTAGCTGTGTAGAAAAGCATTAATTATGGCAGCAGTGAAAATTGAACAGTTAATGGAAAGAGAAGGTTCTCATATGTGCCTAATGCAGGGCTCTTACCTTCCTCTAGCACTTGGAACTAGTCATGTAAGAGGACAAGGATCAAATAGATAGGCATGACCAAGAGTCATTATTCCTTTATAAATTCTTGGCCATTAAATCAGTAAAGTTATAATGGGTTCTGTACATCTTACTTTGTATTTCAATGTATAAAAAGCTGCCTTCAAAATATACTAGTTTGGATGAAATAAATTAAAGAGTCTCCAATATTTATGCGTAACCAAAGCATGAGTATCTTCATTTAAGTATCTCCCAAGTAATGAAAATCATCATAGTCTAAATACTAAATAAAAGTATACAATTACCTACACAATCATGAGGTCTTTACTCCTTTGTGAAGAAGGAGAGTTGCTTGCCAGTAATTTTTAGAAAATTGTAAATTTTCATTCCTAATTTAAGATTTTCAACTTTAATTCTGTTTCAAAAAGTTCCGTGTCTCAGAATATTAATTCTCTCTGAGCATTAGGAAGCTTTTGGAATAGCTTTTCTTACACCATGTGTTATTATCATAGTCAAGTGCTCTTTGATGTCCCAAGCCTCATAGCTTCAAGAGTTTTTGTCACCTTTTACCATAGTTCGTACAATTCCTATGGTTAGTCAGCGTAACACAAGGAGAGGTGAACTGTGATGTTGAGTAGAATTCCTGGAAAAATACGACCAAGTGGCTAAAGAATTTAATTTATAAAAGAAAAAACTCCTGGCCTGTTAGCAATGAGTAAGCAGCAAGCCTGCAGTTGAAGAGCTAAGGATAGGGATTGGATTTTTTTTATTTTCTGTGTATCACTTAAGTCACTGCTTTTCTTTGTAGTGCAACTTCTTGGGGTGTCCTTAATTAAATTTATATAAAAACAGCTGTAAGCAGAGAGTCTGTGTGCTTGGAGTCTATATTTTCTAAAGGCAGAGCATTGTTTAAAAGCAGGAAATTTATCTATCTGAGTCACTGGAAGCTTGCACCATTTTTAAGAGTGTCCCCTTCCCTTGCATGATATTTTTAATGATGAATTTAGTGAGAAGTTCATTCTTTGTAGTCTGGCAGTAGATGATGTAGTTAAAAGCAAAATAGTTGATGTCCTGAAAGAGCTAAATATGCGATCTAACTGAGCAGAAATAATTGAATAAGTGTAGAGAGGCAATAGGGGAGCTGCAGATAGCTTAATAGATGTCATCAATCAGAGAAGCAAGCACTGTACAACAAACATGGCATGGTGTTTGTGATCTGTCTGCACTGAAAGAGGGATTAAGAGCTGGATCCAGTACACTAGTGTATTTGCAGCTGCAGGCAAAGACATAATCACCTTGGCTTTTTCCGAGTGTCGTCTTAAGAGGAAAGTCTGAGATACTATTGTTATTAGCAAATTAATGTTGTCTTAAGAAAAGCTTGCTTTCAAAATAGATTATACAGGGATGAAATGATGTTCACCCTTAGAGATTCATAAACATGTACTTTCAAATTCAGTTCTCCTACCTGTTTCATGCATGTTTCTAATACTGCCAGCATGTTTGTAGCTTGTACCTCAGAGATTCCTCAATGTGAGGAAATCCTGAAAGTGCAATGGAAGATCAGCTTTTCAAGGCTTTACGTTTTCAGGCATGCAGGTATCGAAGTGTTCTATAGGAGTTTTCATGTATACCATTAAAAGTGAAATGTAATAAAATAAAAGGAAATAAAACTGAAATAAACTGGTGGGGTTGGGGATGGAAGACAAAAATGAAACAAAGATTTAAATACTTGAGCCACTTGAATGTTCCTAAAAGCTGTTGAGAACACCCTAATTTCATTTTATGACAAAAAAAAGTTATTGCAGTGTGTTGTCATTTTAGAGAAAGTGCACAATAATTGTGAAATAATGTTAAACTGGAAATTCTGAAAAGATTTTTGAATGAAGTCTATATCTTTATTAATTATGACAATCTCATAGTTATCAAAATGGCATTGTGAATTTTTTAGTGTAAAGATTTCCAAATAGAATCTACCTATTAAGGAACAATTGTAGCATTTTGCATGTTGCCTAAAAAAAAAAATAAAATTGTGGATGACTGCTCCTATGAACACAGGCTGAGAGAGTTGTTCAGCCTGGAGAAGAGAAGGCTTCGGGGAGACCTTATAGTGGCCTTCCAGTACTTAAAGGGGGCCTACAGGAAAGCTGGCGAGGACCTTTAACAAGGGCAGGTAGTTGACAGCACAGGGCTTTAAACTGAAAGAGGGTAGATTTAGATTAGAAATAAGGAAGAAATTCTTTACTGTGAGGGTAGTGAGACACTGACTGGAACAGGCTGCCCAGAGAAGTTGTGGATGCCTCAGCCCTGGAGGTGTTCGAGGCCAGGTTGGATGGGGGCTTTGAGCAACCTGGTCTAGTGAAAGGTGTCCCTGCTTATGACGGGGGGTTGACACTAGGTGGTCTTTAAGGTCCCTTCCAACCTAAACCATTTTATGATACATTTCTATGACAAATTGTGATTTTTGTTCTTGTTGGGAGGACGGTATTAGGTCTTAAGGTTGTTAAACGTGTTTAATTCTGGTTTCATACCATACAGTGATACTCTAGAAGAGCAGTCTTGTTGAACTATAGAGCCGCTAGGAGCTTTCCTATTTGTTTTTATACAGGCTATATAAACATACGTTCTAATTACAAATGGAAACATCTGCAGTTTGAAACTGCAAGTTTCACTTGCTGCATCAAACTTTAATTTACTTTTTCTCTTCCATTACAGATGTTTTATTTGTTGCACCAACTTTGTAGCTTTATCCATAGTTGTATTAAAACAGTGGTATCACTTTGGGTGGTCATCGTTAGCTCGGAAATGACTGAAGTATTTGTAATGGTTGTTATCAATATCTTGATGGAGTGATGTAACTTACCAGTAAACCCTTAAGGGTGATGTGCCCAGGAAGCTCGGAAACTTGAGGAAAAATGCAGGGTATGACTGACCAGTTATAGCAAAAAAAGCTGACTTTATCTCACCACAAAGGGTACTGGAGAATGGCCTTTAGTTTGGACAAACAGCTATCAACACTTGAGTGGATCAACTGGTGGTGTGTTTCTCCCATTCAAAGCTCATTAAAAGAGTGTAAACGTCTCCCTGCGTTAGCCAGACCAGTATGGGGGGGAGCCAATATGTGGCTCGGCCCAACACAGCGTACAAAAACTAGACAACTAGCAAAAGTATTTTAAAGAGAGCAGTGTGCTTGAGCTGGCTTCAACCCACATATTCCTTCTTGAGCTCTGCCCAGCGTCGTGATGGCAAGCACATTATAGAGACCAATAATGGGAATCAGATTGGTATTGTGGTTAAACTGTATATTGTGATTGCTATATTTTGCTGAGTGTAGCTTGTATTGTTGTTTCAGTATATTTTGTATCACTCTGCTAAAACAGAAATCCCCTGTAACACCAGATATCTTCAAATAAGTAAACTTTATTTTAAACGTTGCACCCTCCGTGCGTGAAATATCTAAAAGAACCTGGTCAGACAGTATTGGACTCTGAAAAATAGGTAATTTCTCCAGTGTTTAAAAATTTCCATCTAACTTGTATTATGTATGATGCTAATGAGATTTATGGATGGGTGTCATCACGAATAATCTTTCAAAATATTACCAAGACAGCTTTGTGGTAACCAGAGTATTCTTTTCAAAGAATTTCCTGAAAAATCAAGATTTTTGAAAACTGTACGTTTTCAATCTTAGGGCTTCATACTGAAGTTCAATAGGATGTAAAAGTTCAGGTTTCCTAAGTTACTAACTTAGAAAGTTGAGAGTTTCTGGTGACTTCGTGACTTGATATAGACAAAATGTACTTGAAACCGAGCTGATGTTTACCCTATCAAATGTTTTATAGTAAGTGCTTAAAATGTGCTTTGACCTGTGAGTTTATTCCCGTTGGAAAGAGAGACTTGATTCATTTAGTCAGAGACTTCCACATAATGTTTTGCACTCTCTTATTTATATGTAGTGTTGCTGTGCAGGTGTAATTCCACACTGATGGGTGGAAAGTGGCCTGGTTTACTTTTCTACAGAAAAGTTTACTGAGAATAAAGTTGGCTTCTGGCTGATAGGGATAGAGTTATCTTTTAAAAACAAACAAACAAAAAAAACCAAAAAAAACCCCAGAAAGCAGCCCTGTGGCAAGATACTAAATACTGTGTTGTAGAGTTTAATTCTGCTTTATTTAAGAGCTTCATAAGTTCAATATTTATTCAATATTAGGTGTTTTAGGCCCGTCCTCAGTTATATGGTACTTGGACCATTCAGGCAGGGCTACTTAGAGAAGAAAGGCACTAGTTACTCCAAGGTTCAATAAGCACCATTTGTTCATGATCCTAACACCATGGGAAAGGTTATCTTCCTCCAGATTTCATGAACTGTTCTGCAGTGGATTTCGTCTGACAAGAATTCAAGATAACCCAGTGACTGGTGGTTTGAATTATTTAAAATCTCTCAGTTCTTTGTTGCATAAAACATTTGTTGTAAACTATTTTTCTTACTTGCATGTCCATATTGACTCTGTCTTCTGTGTGTGTTGGAGATAGCAGAAGAATTACAGTAATTGTGGTTATTAGCAAAGTTCACTTTGTTTTTTACTTCAAAAAATCTATTGTATAGATGTCGTATGTCATGACGTATGACATGTCAGTATGTCATGACATAATATGACATTTATGACATTCTATGTCATAAAATACTGATAATCATAAGAATTTAACGTCAGTTAAAACAGTTAAAGAGTTAAAAAAACAGTTAAAGAGTTAAAAATACGGTGCCTCGTGCTTGTATGTATTCTTATACTGAGCAATATGGCTTGCATCAAAAGGCTAAAAGGACCAATTAAGATTCCTAACTTTCCTCTTGTTTAAAAGAAAATGTCTGCATAATCTTTTTTCCAAAGGGAATCTGAATTAAAAGGAAAAGTGAGAAGTGCTTAGCTCTAAAGGGCCATTTTCTTCCCTGAAATGCACATAAAAGTGCAGCTGCAGCACCACAGTGTTCACTCTAGGGCAGGAAAAGCTGTTCCTTTTTGGCCCTGAAAAGAGCTCTTCCTGTATGTGCGATGGGAGAATATTTCCAGACTGTGTCCTCATCTCTCCTCATCAGCCTGGTAACAGACTGGAAAATGCTTGCCTCTGAGTTGTTGTGGCAGGACTTCAGTTTGAGTAACATCTGCAGTCGTGCAGCAGCTATATGATGAGGAGTTGTTCTGGGATCATGGTTGACATTCTCTCCTCGTTTAAAAGAAGAGAGGGCTCAGGCAGATCCCCACAGCATTTTGCAAGCAGGTAGAGGCCTTTTAAAACACTGTTAGTCTGCAGTAATCTTTAGCCTGAAAGGTAGGAATGATCTAAGTAAAGAATATGGTGGCTAAGAGGAAGCTGAAAGTATATTGCGGTCCTCATTCTGCCTAAGGCTTTGTTGTCCAAACATATTTCTATTTGACTAGCAGGAATATTTTTTGGCACTAGAAGACTTACAAAGGGAGTGCGTGTAAATAATCACCGGTGGACGAATTAGGGTCTCCAGCAGACAAACAGTGTACTTGTGAAGGGAACCTTTGGGACGCTCTGTTGTCTGGTGCAAGCACTGATCTGAGCAAGTAGGAGGCCTCCTACAGCCACTGGGAACAGAAGGGGCACGGGGTCTTGTAATTTCTGGTAGGATTTCTGTATTAATAAATTAAGAAGCTAGGAGGATTTTATTGCTTGACTGCATGCAGCCTACTTCTATTTTTTTTTTTTTTTTTGTGGTAAAAGCTGGCCTTTCTATTGGGTAGTACTATTTAGATTTTGATAATAACTGTAAGTTTGGGCATGAGTTTCCACTATTATTTTAATTTAATTAAACGCTTGCCAGCTTTTGTCCTATATTGGATTGTAATTTCAAATGTCTACTTCAGTTAAAAAAAACAAACAAAAACAAGACTCACCCTAAAACAAGCTAGTTGAGGTTCACAAAAGTACATAATGCCTAGTTTGGCCCTCGTAGCAGTGGTCTGTTCTGCTCTACATAGAGAAATAAACTGTTTATCCTATGGTGATTTGATTTTTAGTGGGTGTGAATAACAACATTAAAGCCTAACTTTTAATTAAAAACTTGTCCTATTGCAATTTGACACCCATGGTTATATCCCAGATCAGTATATAATCTGTATGTTATGTAGAGGATACTTTACTACAAAAAGCTAAGGCACTAAGGAGAGTAAGAGAGTACACTTAAATTTAACAGGCAGAACTCTCTAGGACACTGATATTGTTAGATGAGAGAAGTGAAGCAAAAATAGGACTGGAAGAGCTGACGCACACAAATGCTGAGGTCAGAATGAAAACTGGTTTGTCTGAAGATGGCATAAAGCTGAAGGAACTGAGACTTTACCTCCGGCAGGTTTTTTTGAAGCTGTGGTCGCCTTCTTATGTTGCAGTGGCTGTGTTATTTTTTTCATTTTCAGGTTGCTGTTTGTGGTGTTCTATTGAGGAAAAAAAGAAAGAGTTCAGCCTCTAGATACGCACATAATCTGAAGGAATTGTTCTAATGTACTTTCTTACATAACGGCTCTGTATTTATTCTCCCTGAAGAATGAACTGTTCAGTCTAGGACCACAGATATATTCTGCTCGGGTTTTTTAGGTAAATGCATTATCTTGGAGAGTCTATTTAAAATTTTATCTGCTTTCTTCATGGCAACTTTGTTAATAGTAGATTTTTCTGGAAAGTAGTAGCATTTCAGGGGTTGAGGATAACCTTAGGCAGTATGATGCAGTATCTTTGAGATCCTTTTAAGCAAACGCTCTTTTAATTGCAATGCTGGGATGAGAATTTCCTTTTGAAGACTTTCTACCCTTTTGAATAGTAGCAATTTTAAGCTATGTTTTGAGCTGCTGTGAATGCATACCAGTGGGGCAGATGAGGCTGCAAGTCCTTCCTTTGCACACGTAGGAATAGTAAGATACAGAACCCATAATTTGCTCAGACAGATGGGACTTCTATGTAGCATCTAGTATATATTGGTATAAACTAGCTACAGATTGTCTAGTAGTCATTGTTGCAGACTTTTAAAGAGGCAACGTGATTTTTTTTTTGTTTTCGTTCTTTTTTTTTTTGTATTATCAGCGTTTTCATATTTGAGGGCGGATGCGGAGTATGACGGAATGTTCTCAATAAAGATACAAACCCTTAGTAATGAGATAGATTAAGATTGGCAGGTAGTATAGTTCTTTATTTAAGGTAAAAAGTTAATGAAGCTGGACTCTGTACTTCACCTTGGAAATTTTTAATATTAATAGCCTATAGGAATCAAGAGAAAAGATCAGCAGTGAGCAACAGGCTGCTTTTTTGACATCATTTGTTCAGCGCTTAGGCCTTTTTAAATGTAAATAAAGATAATGTATTCTCCCTTTAAGAAAAAAACCCTGTAAATGTGACTTTGTTTTATTGATAGTATTGTGACTGAGCACCTGGGATGCTGTTGAATTCATAGGTACCCTCGGTTCTGTCTCTTTCATTCACCAAGTAATGGATTACTTTCATTTAAGATTAGAAGTCTTTCTACAAAGTGAGAACCTGCTTTGATACCAACATGAAAAGGCGCTTCTATACCTAAAGAAGAGTTGTCTATAAATAGATGGCAGTGACGTTACTGCAGTTGAGGAAACTTCATTCCATTAAAAACATCAGTGAAGAACTACAGTAATGCTTAATAATTAATGACTATGATTTAAGTCCATTTTAAAGCCATGGCACTTTTTAATGGTCCTGTAATATTTATAAGAAACTCTTACCTCCCGTAATTCTAATGAATGAATTTTTCTGACCCTTACTGAAAGTTACACCTGTAAAATAGGTTTTTCAGCTTGCTACTAAAGGGTCTTTTGTTCAAAACCGCAGTTCATTTACATAATTTTTGTAATGTCTTCAGGCTCTGTAGACTTACCTCTTTTGTTTGGCATAGTCAGTAACTTACAAGAAACACACTATTAGCTAACATCCGACTACTTTAAGAGGGATTAAAAGTCCCATACATAGAATCACAGAATGGTGTGGGTTGGAAGGAACCTGAAAGATCACATAGTTCCAATCCTGCTGCCATGGGCAGGGACACCTTCCACAGGAATACCTTCCATTAGATCAGGTTTGTACACAAACCACATTTTAGTAAAAGGAATATTATTTACATGTTTTTCATACAGAAGGTCTAGATTGTATCAAAAAAAGGTAGAAGATGACAAAACTATATACAGAAGACTTTCATTTAACTGGAACTACCAAAATTTTCGAATTGTCTTTATTGTTAAAGCCCCTAATAGCAGGGCCTTAACAGTAAGAACATTGTTCATCTTACTTCAATGAATTAATTTCCATCAAGGAGCTCTGCACTGGGTAGTAGGAAGATCATGTGAATAAAATTTCAGGATAGATTAATTCCACCATGTTTAGTGTATTCCATAGGTGCTGAGGTATGTTAAATGTCCAGCATGAGTTGGAAGAGGTGTGGATTGGGATGGTAATTAGCTCCTGCCATTTGCCTTTGCTTACAGCTCATTTGCAGGCTATTTGTACTCCTAGAGAAGCCACAGAGGAACAAAGTAGTGTTAATGATGTGTGAGTATGTGATGCCCATTTATGTCTGTTCTGGTCACATGGCATTATGAGGCACGTCAGCCTTCCTGCTTTTTCCAACCCTGCCTCTCCTGTTAACAGCTTGATTGTGTGTATCCCAGCTTTCCCAGCTAAGGGCTTATGGTCTTTACAGACTTAGTGAAGAAAAAGCTGGGTTCTGCGATTTCATAATGAATGAGGATTTCTGTGTGACTGATAGGGAGTGTTCTAAACGTCCAGTGCTCTCTGGACTATAGAGATGCTTAAATCATGGCTACATGCTTGCCCCTTACAGCCATTAGGGATTCAAAGTGAATGTCAGCTTCTGAAAGCAGGTAAGTATTTAGAAAGAGTGGTTATATTTTTATAATCATCATATTAATTTAGGAGGACACCTGAGTTCTTGCATACCAACATACTGAGACTATTCATGCCTAGAGCTCTTGCAGCCCAGGAATCACAGAATCACAGAAACTTCAGAGTTGGAAGGGACCTCTAGAGATCATCTAGTCCAACTCCCCTGCTAAAGCAGGATTGCCCAGAGCACGTTACTCAGGACTGCATCCAGGCGGGTCTTGAAAGTCTCCAGAGAAGGGGACTCTACCACCTCCCTGGGCAGCATGTTCCAGTGCTCTGCCACCCTCATTGTAAAGAAGTTTTTCTGTGTATTTGAATGGAACTTCCTATGTTCCAGCTTGTGCCCGTTGCCCCTCGTCCTGTCACTGGGAACCAATGAAAAGAGTCTGGCACCATCCTCCTTCAACCCACCCTTTAGATACTTGTATGCCATAATAAGGTCTCCCCTCAGCCTTCTCTTCTCCAGGCTAAAGAGTCCCAGCTCTCTCAGCCTTTCCTCATAAGGGAGGTGCTCCAGTCCCTCAATCATCTTAGTTGCCCTTCGCTGGATCTGCTCCAGCAGTTCCCTGTCCCTCTTGAACTGGGGAGTCCAAAACTGGATGCAGTATTCCAGTTGTGGCCTCACCAGTGCAGAGTAGAGGGGGAGAATGACCTCCTTTGACCTACTGGCCACACTCTTCCCTATGCAGCCCAGAATTCCGTTGGCCTTCTTGGCAACAAGGGCACATTGTTGGCTCATGGATAATTTACTGTCTACCAGGACCCCCAGATCTTTCTCCTCAGAATTACTTCCCAGCAGATCCACCCCTAACCTATACTGGTGCTTAGCATTCTTCCTCCACAGGTGCAGGACCTTGCATTTGCTTTTGTTGAACCTCATTAGGTTCTTCTCTGCCCAGCTCTCCAGCCTGTCCAGGTCACGCTGGATGGCAGCACGGCCCTCTGGAGCGTCAGCCACCCCTCCCAGTTTGGTATCATCAGCAAACTTGCTGAGGATACACTCTGTCCCATCATCCAGGTCATTAATGAATATACTGAACAAAATTGGACCGAGTATTGACCCCTGGGGGACACCACTGGTTACAGGCCTCCAACTAGACTCTATGCCGCTGATCACAATATTCCAATGTGTTCCAATAATCAGATTATAGATGACGTTGGTGTGGACACAGACTTGGACCCTTCAGTTGAATTGAGATTACTGCAAAAAATGCAATACATGTGAAGGCCAAAGACGTATGCTGGAGTTCTGCACTTTAGTTTGTGCTGTTAATGTATTTTAACTGATAACCATTTTGCATAAATGCATTTATTGTCCCTCTTTTGATGATAAGAATCCAAGGTCACTCCTTTTTGGGTGCATGTAATTGCATGGGAGGCATGTAATTTTGTTCATCTTGGCTTTAGAGAATATCTGGAGTCAAGTTTTACTGTCTTAGAAAAAGCCCCTGTTACATCAATGAAGACAACGGATTTTAAGGCTGACTTCCAGACGATGTACCAAGCATGCCCTCAGAGATGAACGTTTAGCAACTTGTAAAAATGGCATGAGATTTTTAGGAGAAGGTAACTTGAGGCATTTTGGTGTCTAGAATTAATCTGATGAGGTTTCTTACTGAAATATTTCTAAAATATTTGACTAAATTATAAAACTAGCTTTTATTTCTTCCACTTAAACATTGCAGTCTGGGGTGGGGTAGTTGCTTCTGGGTGGTTAATTGCTATGAATCTTGAACTGAATTGAAAATTGGTGTTATGGGAGATACGAGGCAATGGAAAGGCAATGGAAAACACTAGTCAAGAAGACAGAAATTGTAAATTGAGCTGTACAAAATGTTCACAAAATAGGAAACAGCATAGTACTCTGGCAGGATATTGTTAAAGTCTTGAAACGTAGCCCAGGTTTGCTTTTAATCAATACCCAGGCAAATTCAGCATGTCTTTTAAATGAAAGAAAACTGGTCAAAATTTGCAAAAGTGCTAGTCACTGTGGGTTTGAGTGTTAGACACTGTCCAAGGTTTTGTAAAGGAAAAAAAAAAACCAAAAACAGGAAGTAAAGGAACTGAAGGATAAAGTTCAAGGAGTCTAAACCATGGCAGATCAAAACAGAAGCAAATGTCTGCATAAACCACCACAATATGGAACTGCTTTGTTTTTAATGGTTTCAGTCCTAACAGATGTTTGAGATGAGCTGACCTTTTGCCAGAAATGTCATTATCACCTATCGCATTATCCAGCTAATACTAGGCATTTGTTGTCATTTTCTTTGCATACCTTTCAAACTGTATTTTAGATGCTACGATACCCAATTTCTTTAGTCTGTTTCCATTTTTCCATTATGGGTAAGTACATAGAAATGCCATCAACATGTAATTGGTGAGTTTGGGATGGAGATTTCTCATGGTCTTTTTGTATTATATCAAATTCAATGTTTTGTGGTAGACTAAAAAGTCTCAGGTTAAACATTTCAAAAAGCAAAACTTAACTGTAGAAAATGATTTTTTTTTGTCATTTTTCTTTATGACGGGAAATAGAAATGGCATGGGTCTTATTTTGATGTAATTTTCAGCTCATCAAGTATAGAAAATCTATAAGATATGAGATCAGCAAAATCGATGCCTTTCACTAACGTTTTTAGCTGTTGTTGAATTAAAACTTAAGGCCTAAATTCCATTATAATGTAGGTTTGTATTAATATTCCTTAGAAAACTAAGGCTTATGGTAGGAACTGATTTAGAGAAGCACCTGAATGACTGGTGTCTGCTTTTCTGACTGTTTTAAGTGTTTTGTGTATATAAGAAGTGGCCTAAATCTGGCAAAACCACCCCTCCACCTCCCAGAAAAAAAGAAAAAAAAAAAAAAAAAAAAAAAAAACAGAAAAAAACCAAACTTCCTTTTAGATTTCAAAGAAGTATTTCATAAACTCTAGAATGATTCATGGTAAGCTTTTTTAAAAATTGAGGTACTCTTCTCACGATGTCAGGAAAAGTCATTCTATAGATGTTAGATTGGAAGAAAGCTGAGATAGGAACTACCCCAAATCTTTTATCTATGAAACTAAAGTTTTATTCCACTTTTTTTATTAGGCAATTAAATTCATGTTAATTATTAAGAGCTTCAGATTCAAGCTAGAAGCAACTGGTAAGCTAGAAGCATGCTTTCCATACTTCCAAAACTTGTGAGTTTCAGCACTCTGGACAGGGATTTGATTCTGACCCCCTGGATGGACACTGGGAGGACACAGAAGTAGCTGGTTCAGGATCCCTTGCACGTAAGGATAACTGTGCTTATCATGTGACAATATTGAGGGAGACAAGATTCCAGTCATTGCTTCCCCAATACAAAAGAGAGAAATTTCTTGTCTTAGTAAATTCTTTCAGCTTCTTTTCAGGGCTGCCTAAATCTTTGTGGACTTGCTGGTTTAGGCTGTGCTAACTGTCTGGTAGAAGTAAGGTGGCTAGGACTAACTAGATAAGTTTAGAAAGACTGTATCTATAAATTACCCCAGACTCTGGGCCAAATGTTTGATGGTGCACAAGAACGCATAGCCTAGCTCTAATTTATTGAATAGATCTACAGTCTAAACTTTGATGAATATTGGCTCCCTTGCCTTCTTTCTTCCTTCTCAATCGTAGAGATTTCCCCCTTATTCCTGACAAAGCCTGTCTTAATCTAGCTAAAGAAATAAGAGATTTTCAGTGGAGTAGTCCCTTGTGTGGAAGGGTCTTGTTAAAGGTGAACTGCCTAAACTTAATCAACGATTCAGAAATTTTATTCCCATTCTGAAAATTAATGTTAGATCAAATGAGGGTAGGAATAGCAGAGGATAGGATCCATGGTAACGGATCATAAAATGCTTTCACTCTGACAATGCAAGGATCTTTTTCTGGCTCTAAGAATAATTAATATTCTTGAAATGAAATGTCCCCTGCTAGAATTATAGCACTCTCTACTTCCTTAGTGTGTTTTGTCCTGAGGAGGGAACTTTTATTTCTGTGCCATAGAACTGCAATCTGATGTCATCTTCAGTTGGGTATTCATTGTACAACTCATGGTACAGCAATAGAATTCCTTATACAACAACCTAGCTCTTCATCAAGCTGGGCTTTGGAGCAGATGACCTCTTGAGGTCCACTCCAACTGAATTTATTCTATGACTCTATTTTCACCATCTGTTTCTCCAACTGTCTAGACAAATAATGGGCCCTCTAGAAGGTGCCAACCTTCAACCTCCTTTCATGGCCTTTCTAAGAGCCAGAAGGGTAATGTGCCTTTTCAAACTGTTATCAAAACAAATAATTAGAAATGCTTTGTATTTTTTCTTATATCCTGGTGTATTTAACTGATGCCCATGTCTGCCTTGAATGAGGAGTCTGCCTTGAAAATTAAGTTTCTTTGATCAGGAATGGACTTTTCCTGTCTGTTTCTTAACTCATTGCTGATGTTGCCAGATGTAACAGCTCTCTTCAGATGGGCTTGTTTCCTTGTTTCCATGTAAAGGAGGTTTGATAAGAAAAAGAATGGTGGTTGAGGTAAAGACTGTAGAAGAGATGTGGCTTTCACATCCAAGAGAAAATTATGATCAAACTCAATATTTGAAAATGCTTCATGGCATGAAAGTGATTCTTCAGTGTGCCGATGATGGAAGGGAAGAGGAGGTGGAAGGGAGGAAGGTAAGAATAATGTGGAGTATGAACTTTAAAGAGTGATTCAGGAAGTCTGTGTCTGCACTTTGATAGATTTTTGGCTGTAACCGACAGCCAAAAGAAAAAAAATAGGGGGGGGGGAAAAATCTCAAAGGCCAAAAAGGGAAAATGCAAGGGAGGTATTTTGGTTGGTTTCTTCTGGTAGCAGGGCTGAAATCAGTAGGAGTTTTTCTGTTAATTTCTGTGAGAGTAGGACTATGTCCTAAAGGACTCCTACGAGCACGTTTTAAAACATTTGCGTTGAATGGTAAAAACAAGACATAAAACTCTACAAATAGTAACTGTCGACTCAGAAGAAGAAATATATCCTAGCGAGACATCTCATACCATGTGTGAAGCTGCCTATTTCTGGTAATTTTGTCATCGCACCCAGACAAATGGTGGTAATAGCCAAATGTAAGAATAATGACTAATGCAAAATCTGAAGTGAGCATCCTCTAATTTTTCCATATGGCTATGAGCAGGATTAGATTCCTTCCAGAAATCTCCAAACTACATAAAATTTTCCTTGAGCTATAGCAACATACAAAATGTTGAATTTTACTGTACATTAAAAACTGATGAGAGGTTTTGTAAAGAATCATGTTTCTTCCTTTTTTTTTTTTTACCCTAATACAGGTAATCTAATCAGATGAAACTAATAAGACTAATGCAAAGCTTTGATAAAAATGTTATCTAAAATATATGAATTCAAGATACGTGATTTTAAATATTTTGCTCCTGTAGGAGTACATGATAAAGCAACAAAACACAACTTCGGTGAATGACATCTTTATAAAATTTAAGCCAGCTGAACAAGAGACATGGAAAGTGTGAAAGATCCTTAATTTTTAAAAGCTAAATTTTAAATTTTAAAAATTTAAAAAATTTTTTTTTTTTCATAACCTCATTTCCCTTGTACTTCTAAAAAGTACGTGTGATCTGTGAAGTCCTGCAACAGTGGCTGGAGGCTGTTGCTTGCTTTGTGCGTGTATACATTTCATTATGAACTGCTGTGGCCACAAATCTTTGGTCAGACTCGGTACGTTCATTTTTATATTCTACACCAGGCTTATTGAGGCTAGGCAGGTCTGAAGAACGTGTCTAAGGAAGAAAGGAACTTATGCAGTTATATTCAGTTTCTTATCTTGAAATAAATGGAGGGCTTTAAAGTACTAATCTGTTGATGTGAAAACAATGTACAACACTAAATAGTTTTACCAGTGTTGTAATTTCATTTTGTGAAGCCTTTTCAATGTCTGTAGAGTTAGGCAAAGAGTAGCTGCTTAATGTTTGTTCTTTTCAACTCTAAGGTTACATGTTGGTACTTCTGAAAGATGAAATGTTTAAGTAACGTGCTGACAAATATCTATAGTAAAGCATAAGGTTTGGCAGCAGAAAACGCTACCTTGGTGTTTATTTTTGAATGGCTCGGATGCGTTTTATTGTAAGAGAATGTCAGGCAAATAAAAAGAAAGGTCAAAGGGAGATTTTTCCTTTTAATAGCTAAAGAAGAGTAAATATCTTTGTAAATCTTAATAGACTTATGGAACTCTCTGATGCTTCTAAAGTTAAGCTATTCTAGGAAAGCCCTAAGGATATGTGGACACCCACAAATTCAAAGCCCTGACGGGATGCTCCCATGAGTGCTGAGGGAGCTGGCAGATGTTATTGCGAAGCCGCTTTCCATCATCTTTGAAAGGTCATGGAGAACAGGAGGGGTGCCTGAGGACTGGAGGATAGCCAGTGTCATGCCAGTCTTCAAAACGGGCAAGAAGGAGGACCCGGGAAACTACAGGCCACTCAGGCTCACCTCCATCCCTGGAAAGGTGATGGAACAGCTCATTCTGGATTGGTGTTCCCTAGGGGTCAGTACTGGGTCCGGTCTTGTTCAACATATTCGTCAATGACCTGGATGATGGGGCAGAATGCATCCTCAGCAAGTTTGTTGACGACACAAAACTGGAAGGAGTGGCTGACACAGCAGAAGGCTGTGCCGCCATTCAATGAGACCTGGGCAGTCTGGAGAGTTGGGCGGAGAGGAACCTCATGAAGTTCAGCAAGGGCAAGAGTAGGGTTCTGCACCTAGGAAGGAATAACCCCATGCACCAGTACAGGTTAGGGACTAACCTGCTGGAAACCAGCTCTACAGAGAGAGACCTTGGAGTCCTTGTGGACAACAAGTTGACCATGAGCCAGCAATGTGCCCTTGTGGCCAAGAAGGCCAATGGTCTCATGGGGTTCATTAAAAAGAGTGTGGCCAGCAGATCAAGAGAGATTCTCCTCCCCCTCTACTCTGTCCTGGTGAGGCTACATCTGGAGTACTATGTCCAGTTCTGGGCTCTCCAGTTCAAGAAAGACAAGAAACTACTGCAGAGAGTCCAGTGGATGGCTACAAAGATGATTAAGGGAATGGTGCACCTCTTCTATGAGGAAAGGCTGAGAGAAGAAGGGCCTATTTAGCCTGGAGAAGATAGCGGATCTCATCAGTGCTTATAACTCTTTGCTTATGACTCTCTTCAGCGGTGCCCATCGACAGGACAAGGGGCAGTGGACACAAACTGGAACACAGGAAATTCCACCTCAACGTGAGGAAAAACTGCTTAACCTTGAGGGTGATGGAGCACTGGAACAGGCTGCCCAGAGAGGTTGTGGAGTCTCCTTCTCTGGAGTTATTCAAAACCCCCCTGGATATGTTCCTGTGCAACCTGCTGTGGGTGAATCTGCTTTGGCAGGGGGATTGGACTAGATGATCTCTAGAGGTCCCTTCCAACCCCTACCATTCCGTGATTCTGTGATATAGCATTTTCACTGCTTACAACAACATTCCTCACAGCTGCTAATAACATAAGTTGCATGTTATTTGGATCATATGAAATTATTCCAGTAGTGTTTACTACAGACTTTTAGCTATGGGACGTAATAGTATGTAGGCTAGCTTGGGGGAGGGAGAAGACTCTCCCACCTCTCATCTTCTGGCTGTTGTACGTAAACTAAGACTTTCCTTACTGTCTTGACCACAACACTAATGTGCTAACTTTGCTACTATCGTACTAGTAGAGTAAAAGATTAGCAGAAATAGGTGTAGAAAATAATGGATGTGTAAATCTGTCCCACCTGCACATCAGTCAAAAGAAAGAAGTGGTTAACCAAGGGGTAAGAGCTCTGTGTACTGGCTGTTCTGACTCACTGAGAAACAATGTCCCTCGGGGCCAGTGTACCCAAGACCTTACTTCTTATGATTTCAATTCCACACTTTATCCTGAAGGCACTTAGACTTGCAGCTACATGTTCCTTTGTGACCTTGCTTGCTTGAGGTTTGCACAGACGTAAAGTAACCCCTCCATCTTCAGTGAAATTGTTCATAACATGTAACAACAGTTGCTCACCTTTCTTAAGCAGAAAGAAACACACACTTTGATTCTCATCATGTTGGTTAATAGTCTAATTCTAAATCAAAATAGAATAATTATTTTATTCAGGTTAATATGGTTACATATCTATCATTCTACTTGGGACATTCACTCTGTCATGCATAGAAGCTTAAATAATACAGACTTCCCAGTCCTCCCACCGTCTCAGATGAGGGAGCACTGTGCTGTTAGTTATTGTTGGGGTACCTCTCGGGTTGGCCTATAAAAACACCTTAAAGTTATATAATTAGAAGGACTATAAAGACTTCTAGGGAATAATGTAACCTGTTCAGTAGCAGCTGCTGTCTCTCTTTATTCAGTTATCTCACACAAAGCAGTTTGATATATAAGTATTTTCATTTTTGTGTTCTACGGAAATTTTCTTAAACAACTAAAAGTAGTGGGAAATCACTGATGTAAGTAGAGTAACAAAACTTGCCTGTACTAACTGCTTGCTCCTATTTACTTTTATGAACCTGTGATTACAAATGGGATATTCAAATTAGCCTGGTTTAAAAGACCCAAAGGAGTAGTATTTGTCACTGTTTGGACTTTCCCAAGAAGTAAAGGACATGTTTAACTGAGGAGCAAAAGGCAAATTAGTAGTTACAAAGCGGTGTGAAAATAGCTGTTTCCAATATGGTCTGATGCAGATGGATAGGTAGCTTTCCTCCTTCCTTTACCTGGTAAGATACAGTTTTATCAGTGTCTATTCACAGCCTTTTCTAGATGAGAACATAAATGTTTTGCAAAGTTTCAGAGACGTTTTAATTTCAAATTATCACTTGCATGATGAAAAGGGTGAAGCTTTCTATTTGGTGGAAACTGTTCTATTTTCCAGAAACTGTTCATAGGTAGAAAAGTATAAGGAAAAACAAAACCAACCATCTTTCTATTGTGCTTTAGCTGTCTTTGCTTTGTTTAAAACTTTATATACTCAATATGTCTCTATTTTAAAGTAATTGTGAATAACCCCAGCACCGTTAAGATCTATCCACTTGTGAGAGAAGGTTTTTTAAGTTTGAAAATGACCTGCTTGCAAAACAAGTCAAGGTGGGAAATGAACCGCTGCCCTAGTCTTTGCTACTCCTGTTAATCAAATAAGTTATGGTGGAATATGGTAAATTCCATAGGAACAAAGCACATGATTATACAGTAAGTTGTCCATTAGGCAGCGAGATAAATGAAAAAAATCACATTCTTAAAATATTTGGCTGTATGAATGACTGAGTTGTGCTTGTCCAAAGGAATGTCTAAACAGGTTGTTTTAACAATATAGCTGATAGAATGCAGGGTGAGTTATGAGGAGAAAGCATTTTAATAGGTGTAAGTAAATGTCTAAAATCTATAACTTTTCAGACAGAAGGAAAGTGAAAAAATACAGATTATTAATGACATTCATTTACACATACCGCCACCCTCTTTTTGCAATCGTTTGTCTCTTCCTTTTAAATCTCCTTTTATAGCATTGTGGAAGCAGCTTATTCGGTGTATAAATGGTTATAAAGTTTACAGCTATTTAAGTTCAGTCTGAACACTCTAAGCAAGCCTATCAAGATTCCGACAAAGGTGTTATTGTCTCTAATGAGCTAAATGAAACCTGTAGAACTAGGTAAATAGAATTAGAGAAAATTGGAAACTTTTTTTTCCTTCTCCTTATTTCAGTATCTACCTACCTGAGGAGTTCAGAAATTCTGCTATACCATGTTAGTATTCTTCCAGCAGAAAGTTTTAGCGTTCTGGTATATTGAAAGCAATACTTCAGACTCCAATTTGTTCTTAGGTAAGAAGATTCATTTATATGCTGATTAATTTTCTGGGCCGCTTGTCTTCCTCTGCCTTTGTCATATGTATCACTTGTTAGTAATCGATTTTCTTTAACCTCTGTACACCAATTCCGACGGTACATGAATTCATTTGTTTGCTTTATGCCCTTCATTTGTAACACTAACTGATATCTATATTCTGTGATAGAACTTGATCCTGAAAGGTGTCTGAATGCTCCTAATTTTTGCTGTGCTATGAGTGCTGAGCACTTAGCAGAACAAGGCAATTAGGAAATAAATATTCCTGTTTGAACTGTTCCACTAAGTTAAATGTCATTAAACAAGAGCTTATTTTTTTTTTTAAAACAAAAGCCTACATATTCTTCCTGGTACCAGTCTATCTACTTTCCTCATAGCAAAAAATAATTTAGTAGCCTAGTTGTATGGATCTGTCCATATGGAATTTTTTCATTTTGCAAGAAACATACTGTTTCTTATGTAGCTGGAAGACGAAAATGTCAAGCCGTTAAGAGTATCTTGCCTTCCCCTCTCTACCATTACTTTCCTGCACTGAATCAAATTTAAAATAACTAACATGGATGTTAGATTTGATTTTTATCCCAGTTTAGCAAGTGAAATGAAGGAAAGACCTATGGAAACTAACATCATCCATCAAATTAAAAAACCCCAAACTTCTTGATCCTGATAAGGTTTGTGCTTATTTGATGAGTTGGGTCATGCCACTGTGTGTGGGTTCTGTGGGGGAAAAAAAAGGTTGGTATCAGCTGATTATCCTTTCTGAGGGACAGAGGGAAAAGAAAAAGGGAGGCTAATGGGTTACATTACATTCCAGAAATTGATGTGTGGCTTAGTTTTCTTATTTCTGCATGCCAGAAAATTCCCAAAGTACTTTTCTGAAGATAAGTGAACACAGTCATCATAGCTTCCTTACGCCTGTTAAGACTTTGTGTGAAATATTTCATGAGGAAGTATGTAAATATTTTGACTGGTTGTGCCTTTATTTTCGGAGTGCATTGCAGATGACACATGAATGTATCAGGACGAAGCTGTGGCAGCAGAGGCATGTAAGAGATTGTTAATGTTTTCAAAATTATTTTTTTCTTAATGGATTCAGCAATAGTAAAAACCACCATTACACAAATGGACTAGAGTAGAGTAACACATACCTAGCATAGGCATATTAAGGCTAACAAGACTTAGAGGTATTTTTGAGACATTGTTTATAACATAAGAAGAGACATAAACTGTAACAACTTGTTTTCAAATCTGAAGGGTCGTTTTGTACTTTTATTTCTCCTTTTGGGCAGCAGATGTGTTTTTTAAAAAAAATAATTATGAAGGTTGACAAACATGAGATACTTGCCAAAAGAGAACGGTTCATATGAGATTGCATGGTTTTTATTTAAGTGTCTTTCAAAGGCACTCATTCAATAGATCACAGAAACTATAAAGAAACTTAAAGTCTTCAAACTGCTTTATAATGATTAATTTTAATTATTGATGAGTTGGGTCATGCCACTGTGTGTGGGTTCTGTGGGGGAAAAAAAAGGTTGGTATCAGCTGATTATCCTTTCTGAGGGACAGAGGGAAAAGAAAAAGGAAGGCTTTGAAATCTTGGAACTTAAAGTGAAAGTTCAATATATTGCATTACAATGTTTGGTCAAAGTTGTAGAACCAGTAACTAGGGAAATCATTCCTGAAGATGCGGTTAGATGCTTTCTCATAGTTAATTGTAGATTTAGACTAAGTGTGAGATAATTTGTTATCCAAGCTATGAAGATTTAGCCAAGAGAAGCATAGTGAAATCCTTAGATTTTCTTTAATGTTTATTTCTTTTAGCGCTGGTATTAAAACCTTCAGTTATAGAAAATGTTCCAGTTGTGTTTAGCTGGACTACTGTTTAAAATTTTGCAGCTTATTCTTAATCTAAATTTATCTACAATTGGCTTCATATCTCTGTTTCATATCAACGGGGAAGGGGGCAGAACAAAATTACAATGCTACCAAATCTCTTTGTATACATACTTTCATGTGATACTATAATCATCCCATTACCTTTTTGGCTCTGAAATGAATCAATTTAACTTTTAATTTTATGCAGCACATAATTTTCTAAACTTAAGACTATTTTTGTAACTTCCTTCTGAACCCTTTCCAGTTTGTCAGAAACCTTTCTGAATCATGGAGAAATGAATCAGTAGAAGCCTCACTAATGCCAGATGTTGCTATTAAATCATTTCCCTACTCCTACTTGATGTTTCCTAGATTTTGCGTCCAAGGTCCTTGTTAGCCCACTTAGAGGACTGAAGTTAGAAGATATTTATTTCAGTTGGATTCTTTGCATTATTCTTGAACTTCTTGTTAGCTTTTTTCCCCTTTTGTCTTTTAGATTTAGAATAGGAATAGGACACTCAAAACGTTATGCTAAGTAACATAGGAGAGTAACATAGGAGAGCACTTAAGCATATGCTTAGTTTTGCGTTGACGCAAAAGAGATTTGTATGTACCCTTAAACTGCATGCTTAAATATTGTTCTGCGTACATAATAACTGCTGGGCTGAATTTTGAGGTCAACTGATTAATATTTTTATCATAACATTTGCATTGTGATGTGGCGATGAATTATTAATATAAGGAAATGAAATATAAATTATAATGATTTTTCCCCCCAGCCCCCAAATATTCATGTGAATCTTAAAATACGCTTTTGAATTGTCTGCATTTAAAACCTTATCCTTATTTAACTTCCTTACATGTTGAAAGTATTAGTTGTCTGGCAAAATTCTAATGAAGAAGCAGCAAACAGCATTTGTCTCTGCAGCAGACAGTAGGAGACATCTCCTCATTTAAAATTCTCTTCGTGTGCTATCAGACAAATTCACGCATCATATTGTTCAGCGTGACCTTAGTGAAAGTTCTTTACATTACTTCTCAAATTTTGTTGTCGTCTTTTTGTGGTGTTTTTATATGCATCTGTAAAATAGCACATGTTCATAAATATGTTTTTCTCTATTTTGAGAAATAACATAGGAGTGCTTTAGTTTGCAGTTCATTTGTTTGTGGATACTTGAATACTTAAGGACGTTGAAAACTGTAGTTTTAGTCCAGCCCTCGCCCAGGAAAGGAAGGGCCTTTTTGCTCATGTAGTCTCCTCTCTGTCTGGAACTGCATTGGCTGTTCTGAAAATGGATGTTTTATTATTATTTGCTTAAAATAGTGTGTCAACTTCACTTTTTTACTGAATAAAGGAGCAATAATTTGACGCTCTGGAAGAGGTTTTTGTGCAGCTAGTGACGGTGGGGAGGGCCAGGATTTACTTATAAATAAAAGGTTAAAAAAACCCCCTCAACCTAAATCCTGAAATGTAAGAAAGAAATGCTGAAATATCTCATTATGAATATATAGATGACTTTTGCAAAATGTCAAAGGTTGATGAGTGCATTACTTCAGAGATATAACAAAAGTCCGCATTACAATACCCACTAATTTTCTAATTATGTGTTTTTTCCTCCCATTGAATCACCTTGTTTACCTTTTCCTTGTTTTGCAGCTTGTTTTGTTCTTTTTATCAGTTACATCTGTACTACATACAGCCACTTGACCTACTGAGTATTTTTCCTTAGCGCTCAATAACCTGTAACAAATATTTTTCTTGCATGTTCTGTTTAAATTTCTCAATTAAGATTTTTTCTTTTGTCTTCACTTTCATCTGTTTAAAAGGGGAATATGTGATGAAGGCTCTGAGCTTCTTTATCTTATTCATTGGGATCCTTTCTGTAAAACAATTCATTGTCTCCTTTGAGGGAATTTATTGTTTTTATCAGAAAATGTAAATTTGCTATGCTAGGGGCATCTTTTTCACTGTAAGTTTGCTCTTTATAGACCGCATTTCTCTTTAACAAGAGTACCAAATTATGTTCTGGAATTAACTGCAAAGGAAGAAAAACAATAGCGTACTTTCTAAGTATAATTTAGTATGATTAATTCAGGAACTGCTTGAGTTGTTGCAGTATGTGCTTATAATTTCTCAAGTGTGTGTTTTGTTCCTTCCTACTCAAAATTGGTTTAGCAATGCATAGATTTAGGTGGAGAAAATCTATTCTAAATTTTTCTGAGTCTGATGATGTGTACCGGTTTATATGGCTTTCTCATTGAGTAAGAGTTCTTGGTGACTTAATCTAGACAAAACCAATAGTTTTCTGTTTACTGTTGTCTGTGATTCAGTTCCCTGTCTGTAAATGTGATAACAATGCTGCTTTTTTACTGCCTTTGTGTTGCATTGATGGACTACAGCTTAGGTAACTATCTGTGCAGTGGCACTTAGAATTGCGCTCGCGTCTGTTCTAGGGTCCTGTAATACCTGTCATACAAATAAAGTTATTATGTTAATAATCCATTACTAATAATAATAATCATATTAATCTGTCTTTTAAAAAAGGACTTCAGACTAAGTAAAATGATGGTTTTTGGTATGTTTTATACATTCTAAAGGTGGATGGTGCCCCAAATGTAGGGTAAACAATATGCCAAAACTTGTACATACAGGATTTGCAAACAGACTTTTACCAGCATTTTAAAAGATCCCTGTTCTCTTTGTTTTGTTTTCCTATGTAATCATAAGCATTTGAGACAGCTTTGCTGGAATTTGGCCTTAAGTGGACACCTGTTTCACCTAACAGTAGATGTGGATCTACAGTAAAAAAAAAAAAAAAAAAGTGCTCCAAGAGCTAAAACAAGGAAACTTGGGAGGCGTTGGTTATTTATCTGAGGCTCTTCTACTTAACTTTGGGCCATATGAGAAACCATATGTGAAATATATGAAGGATCTGGAAAGACTAGTTCACTCCTGCACAACTGATTTCTAGGCTGAAGGAGATACCTCCATGCTAAGTTGTGCTATTCGTGCTGCGAGTAGAATGACTGTTCTTGCATTGTACAAGGAAGAAACCTGCACGAGGGAGGTGCCATACAGTTTAGCAAATCCTGCATTTGTGTGAGTTTCCCATATCATAGAAGATGTGTGATCTTGGCAAGATGAATGGGGATGTGAATAAGCGATATTTTTGTGGTGAGCATGCATTTCAATCCTTCATGGTTTAAGATAAAGGCTTTATTTTCCCTTTTGTTTGAAGATGCCAAGCAAGCATGAACCCTGAAGTTCACGTATACTCAATTTAGATGCAATTATTATTTTCTTTTTGTTTACTATAGAACTGTACTTTGGGTTTTATTATTTTATAAAGCACCCTTGTTGAATTTGTTTGTAGCTTTCATAAAAAAATCTTGCAATGAGTGATTTGACAGACACGAAGAAAATATTTCATTGAGTCAAACTTTTTCTAAATGTAACCTTAAGTTTTTCTTTGTGGAAACAGAAGATTTATGGTTTTCTTTGATCCTTGCTGTAAAACCTATATGGTGTTATGTGTATATATATAGGTGTATATTTGTCAGATGGAATTTCTGAGATAGAATAAATAACACTGAAATGCTATTGGAGGGCAAATATAATTAATAGGAATGTGCTATAGTGACTGAAAAGGGGGAAAATATAAATATCTTAATTGTTACAATTAGTAATTGTCTCTGAGAGGATTATGTAAACAGCAGTAAAGCTAGGTGGCAGTCTCTTCTCTATTGTCTCAGAACTGTTTTATCCCATTCCAGGGTAAGCTAGAGGTAATATAGACTAATTAATCTTTCTGTTGAAATATTTCCAGTAATTAGAGAATTCTCCATAGTCTTTGGATTTTTCACATATTTAGCTATACTAATGGTTAAAAACATCAATTCTATATTTGTCTAGATCCATGTCCTGAACACGGCTTGTTCGGGACACTGGTTGAGAGAGTCCCTTGAGAGACAGTCCTGAAGGGCAAAGGGGTCCAGGAAGGCTGGATGCTCTTCAAGAAGGAAATCTTAAAGGCCCAGGAGCATGCTGTCCCTAAGTGTCACAAGTCTAAAGGGTGGGGAAAATGGCCAGTCTGGATGAATAAGGAACTTCTGATGGGACTTAGGAATAAACCGAGGGTTTACCACCTTTGGAAGAAGGGACAGGCAACTCAGGAGGAGTACAGAGATCTCGTTAGGTTATACAGAGAGAAAATTAGGAAGGCAAAAGCCCAGCTGGAGCTCAACTTGGCCACTAACATTAAGGACAACAAAAAAAGCTTTTATAAATACATCAACAAAAAGAGAGCCAGGGAGAATCTCCATCCCTTACTGGATGTGGGGGGAAATGTTGCAACCAATGATGAGGAGAAGGCTGAGATACTTGATGCCTTCTTTGCCTCCGTCTTCAATAGTCAGACCAGCTATCCCCAGGGTGTTCAGCCTCCTGAGCTGGAAGATAAGGATGGAGAGCAGAACAACCCACCCATAATCCAGGAGAAAGTAGTCAATGATCTGCTTCTGCACCTAGACATACATAAGTCTATGGGGCTGGATGGGATTCACCCAAGAGTACTCAGGGAGCTGGCGGGAGAGCTCACCAAGCCTCTCTCCATCATTTATCAAAAATCCTGGTCAACAGGGGAGGTAGCAGATGACAAGAGGGTGGCTAATGTGACGCCCATCTACAAGAAGGGTCGGAAGGAGGATCCGGGGAACTACAGGCCTGTCAGCCTGACCTCGGTACCAGGAAAGATCATGGAGAGGACCATCTTGAGTGAGCTCTCACGGCAAGTGCAGAGTGGCCAAGGGATCAGGGCCAGCCAGCACGGGTTTAGGAAAGGGAGGTCCTGCTTAACCAAGATGATCTCTTTCTATGACCATGTGACCCGCCTTCTGGATGTGGGGAAGGCTGTGGACGTTGTCTATCTGGACTTTGGTAAGGCCTTTGACACCGTCCCCAACAGCATTCTCCTGGAGAAGCTGGCGAATCATGGCATAGACAAATGTACTCTTCACTGGGTTAAAAACTGGCTGGATGGCCATGCCCAGGGAGTTGTGATTAATGGGGTGAAATCCTCTTGGTGGCCGGTCACCAGTGGTGTCCCCCAGGGCTCAGTTTTGGGGACGGTTTTGTTTAATATCTTTATCGATGATCTGGATGAGGGGATGGAGTGCACCCTCAGTAAGTTTGCAGATGACACCAAACTAGGTGGGAGTGTTGATCTGCTGGAGGGTAGGAAGGCTCTCCAGAGGGACCTGGACAGGCTGGATCGATGGGCCAAGGCCAACTGTATGAGGTTCAATAAGGCCAAGTGCCGGGTCCTGCATTTCAGTCACAACAACCCCAAGGAATGCTACAGGCTTGGGGAAGAGTGGCTGGAAAGCTGCCCGGCAGAAAAGGACCTGGGGGTCCTGGTGGACGGACAGCTTAACATGAGCCAGCAGTGTGCCCAAGCGGCCAAGAAGGCCAACAGCATTCTGGCTTGTAGCAGGAACCGCGTGGGCAGCAGGAGCAGGGAAGTGATGGTGCCTCTGTACTCGGCACTGGTGAGGCCTCACCTTGAGTACTGTGTTCAGTTCTGGGCCCCTCTGTACAAGAGGGACATTGAGGTGCTGGAGCGTGTCCAGAGGAGAGCTACCAGGCTGGTGAGGGGTCTGGAGACCAGGTCATATGAGGAGAGGCTGAGGGAGCTGGGCATGTTTAGCTTGGAGAAGAGGAGGCTGAGGGGAGACCTCATTGCCCTCTACAACTACCTGAAAGGAGGCTGGAGAGAGGTGGGTGTTGGCCTCTTCTCCCAGGTGAATAATGACAGGACCAGAGGAAATGGTGTGAAGCTGCGGCAGGGGAGGTTTAGATTAGATATTAGGAAGAATTACTTTACTGAAAGAGTGGTCAGGCACTGGAACAGCCTGCCCAGGGAGGGGGTTGAGTCACCATCCCTAGAGGTGTTTAAGAAACATCTAGATTTGGCACTTCAGGGCATGCTCTGAAGGGCAGAGATTGTAAGTTGTTTGGTTGGACTCGATGATCTCAAAGGTCCTTTCCAACCATGAAGATTCTATGATTCTATGTTCCAGTTACTGTTGCTTGTTAAAAAAGATTGAAGAACTCCCTTTTATTACATTACAAATCCCCATGTAGCTACTTAACACATTAGATCAAATCACCTCTTAACCTTTTCTTTGCTAAGATAAATAGATTTAAATCCTGGAACCTCTCTCTAAGGCATGTTTACCAGTCTTCTAATTGGTCTTGTGGCTCTTTTCCAAACTTCTCCTCATTCCTCAGCAGCTTTCCGTTATCACAATACTAAGGCAGGACATGATCTTCTTGATTGTATTCCTATAGCTGTCATCGGATATTAGCTTTCCCCTCTTATTCAGAGTTCCAGTTTAGGCATCTTTGGCTCTTATTTGTGCTTTTGATCACAGCCATATGTTGTAGTTGATGATATTAATGAATGATTACCCAAAACTTTTTCAGTTGTTGAACCCCCTGATAATTACCTGATTTAAATTCTCCAGCTCAAAGCTTTTTTGCTTTTTTTCTCTTGAAGCTGATTGACCCCCAAAATTGCTCTTCATTGGTCCTCTTTATTAACTGTTTCCCAAAGCTTTGTTTCGCCTTTGATCTTTATCATTCCTGATTTTGTTGTTGGTGCTTTTTCCACCCCAAGACATCAATAAAAATACTAAGGACCACATACACAAGAATGGACTTTTGCAGATGTGTACCCATTTAGCAGCAATTGTGACCTCTCTACTTAAACACAATGTGAAAAATAAATGCTACTGTTTGTTATTCTAGTAGATAATAATGAAATTATTGGAGAACAATATCTAACAAACATTACTCAAGATCCGTTTCCATAAACTCTCATTAACAAGAAGTAATTATACTACTCTTTAATTATTCTCCTTTTTTGTGATGCTAACAGCCTAACAGATGTATTTGACACTTCCTGTTTACCTGTTAAATCTTCACAACTCTTTCCCCCCCCCTTCTATCTCTTGGTGCTTTGTTGCTTCATTTAGCATGTGATGTAACACAATTATGGCTGAGATAACATTTTTTTTGTAGGCATTCTCTAGCAATGTTAGTACAGGAAAGGAAAGAGTAATAATTCAAAATGGTGTATCTTTTTTTTTTTTTTTTTAACAGTACACACCTCTATACTAACCTTTTAAAATTTCTGGAAATAATTGTAAGTTAGAGAATTCCTGAGCTTTCAGTAGTCCCTTTTCCTTTCTGTGTTTAGTGCTCATTTGAGAGCAATATAATACAGACTTAATCCATCCCTTTCTCTTTGCTATGCCTTTCATCTCTCCAGTTCAGCAAATTCTACTTCAAAAGTTTTCGACTTTCTTCCAAAGTGTTTGCACTGTTTATCTTTAATAGTAGCCTGAACTAACAGACAGACCAATACAGCTGTAGTCAGAGTACTACATCTTTCCAGTTTTCTGTATATATTAGAACCAGATATATTTCCATACATATGTCGATCCTTTGCTTTTTTTTTGTATTACAACCTCAGCTTTAGTTTAGGCCCTGGAAGTATATTCGCAGGTCTCTTATGATCTTCTGGAAGTATATACTATGTACTTCTGGAATAAAGTGTACGATTGAAAGCATATATCTCAGGGCTCTGACAATTACTGTATTTTTACAGAAGTTTTGCCCTGGTGACTACTTCAGCAGAATCAGTTGATCACTTTAGTAATTGCTTACCATTACAGAAATTTAGGGACTACATTACTCAAAAAAAAACCCCCAAAAAACCTGAAATAGTACTTGCTTCCAAAAAGTGTTTTATAATAGCACACTGCTCTGTACCATTTGTTTTCCGAGGACTATTCCAAATACAGATAAAACATTAAATGTGCTGCAGGGGGGAAAATCTGGTAGTGCCAGTTCTCCGAGGTATCATTATTACATTATCTTTTTACACATTTGTCTTAGCCCCACTGCATCTCAGGCTTGTTGCTCTTTCTAGCTCTAATTCTGGTTCTCACAAGTGTCTTTTTTACAGATTTATGTCTCTGATCTCTATTTTGTTTTAAAATATAGAAGTCCACAAACTTTTCAAAAGGTTTTACAAAGTTCTCTTCCATCACTTGTCATAAAAAAAATAAAAATGAAATCTCATAGAAATTTTAATCATGCCAAAGACTACGGTACTCTGTGTATGTTCCTCAGCACAAGATAATAATTTGCCATTTAATTGCTGGTGTTCTATGTTGTTCCTCTAGCCTTCAAGAAGATGTACAGCTGTTCTCAAAATTAATATTCTTGTCAAATCTGCTAATTTGTGCAAAATTTTGTGCTATGAGGAGTGTCCATCTGCACCTTTTATTCTTCTCGTTCTCATTCTCCACCCATTTAAGGTACAAACTAATTTCTGCAGTGATAGCTGAGGAAAATAGCTAGTAATTTACAGGTTACATCCTTGGATTTTTTCCCAAGAACATAGCGCTTGTGTGTTAAAAACAAACAAAAAGCAGTAAGTATTTTGAAGATTATTCTGTAACTTAAAAAAAATCAGTATATGCAAAATTTTGTTATGCAAAATAAGTTAAACACAGTGTTTCTTGACTTAAAGATTTACCTGCTTTGGACAGCCTAATACTTTAGGATGCTTTGGACATCCTAACACACCCACAGCATTACTTGAACAGATGTTTTTTTTTTAATAATGGATTCCATCCCCCCATGCTCTTTAGATAGATGGAAACAATCATTCAGTTCTTTCTTTGCCACAAAAGCAAATTAAGCGCCTATTAACATTCTACTTTTGGTTTATCTGTCAGGCTGATGATCCTAGAATATCCAAGGTTCATTTTATTTTCAACCTGTCGAGAAGTGAGAAACATACATAGAGCCCACGTCGCATTTCATTTTGCTTCCTCATTTGCCCTTAAAAAAGAGTGTAAAGATTAATTCTATTTGAATCGGAAAAGTCTTTTCTATGAGGCTTCAATTTAATAAAGAAGCAATTATTTTATAACACGTGCATGCGAATGTAAATGATGTATTCTATGATTCCGTATTCCTTCCTTGGTTATGTGTAACATAACCACCAAGATATAGTTCCAAAAGTATTTCTATGTTTTGTATGTCTGCACATTTCCCTCTATGTTGTTGCTCTAAAGTCTTCCTGAATAGTCCAGCCAGCTCTCCCTTCATATATCTCTTCTTCTATTTTTTTTACAAGTCCTAAATAAATGATAAATTGTCTATTTTTATCTTGATTCAAGAATTTGTAGGTCTGTCTCATTATGCTTCACAGTCCAGAGAGTATGTAGGTTGACATAGACTTCCTTGTTTTACGTAAATGTGTTTTCTTTGCAAATGAAAAAAATGTTATAAATTCAGATGCATACACACAATTCTTCTCTGAAGACTTAGAAAGTTGCTCATAGCTTGTGTGTGAGTGCCACTGACCAGATATATCGCCTAGTTTCCCCAAGTGGACTTATACAGAAGACAGATAGATGTATAGGCAATATGTTGAAGTGGGCATAGAGACACAATCATGACTTTGTATATAAGAAATCCTGCGATAGGTTGCATTCTTAGCACTGCTATGACATTCAACAAAGATGTACAGCAGAGACTATTCTAGAGATTTTTTTGGTGGGGGATCTGCGTTGGTCTGGGAACTTACGGATGAGGACCTAAAGTTGCTTTGAAACTGGAGAGATTTAATTGCTGATATCGAAGGTACCAAATATTGACAAATCCTCAGGGAAAATTCTGTGCAAGTAAGACTATTGGTTATAGTTTTGCAAGTCATTAGTTGTGGCTGCAAAGCAAGATCTCTGTAGCTAGTTATACAGGCTGAAATACACTTAAGCTGTCTGCTGAGGCAGAAGAATAATAAAGAGGTGATTTGGGTACAATCAACACGGCTTCACCAAGGGCAAATCATGCCTGACAAAGCTGGTGGCCTTCTATGAGAAGGTCACAACATCAATAGACAAGGGGAGAGCAACTGACGTCATTTACCTGAACCTGAGCAAAGCCTTTGACACTGTCCCGCATCACATCCTGGTCTCCGAGCTGATAAAATATGGGTTTGATGGACTGACAATTCAGTGGATAAAGAACTGGATTGACGGCCGCACCCAAAGAGTGGCTGTCAATGGGTCCATGTCCAAGTGGAGGCCAGTGACAAGTGGAGTCCCTCAAGGATCAGTACTGGGACCGGTCTTGTTTAACATCTTCACCAGCGACATGGACAGTGGCATAGAGTGCACCCTCAGCAAGTTTGCCGATGACGCCAAGCTGTGTGGGGTGGCTGACACACTGGAGGGAAGGGATGCCATCCAGAGGGACCTTGACAGGCTGGAGAGCTGGGCGTATGTCAACCTCATGAAGTTCAACAAGACCAAGTGCAAGGTCCTCCACCTGGGTCGGGGCAATCCCAAGCACCGATATAGGCTGGGTAGTGACTGGCTTGAGAGCAGCCCTGAAGAAAAGGACTTGGGGGTGCTGGTGGACGAGAGGCTCAACATGAGCCGTCAGTGTGCACTAGCAGCCCAGAAAGCCAATCGTATCCTGGGTCGCATCAGGAGAAGCGTGGCCAGCAGGTCGAGGGAGGTGATTCTCCCGTTCTACTCCACTCTCATGAGACCCCACCTGGAGTACTGCGTACAACTCTGGAGCCCGTACTGCAAGAGAGATACGGATGTGCTGGAACGTGTCCAGAGAAGGGCCATGAGGATGATCAGAGGGCTAGAGCACCTCTCCTGTGAGGACAGACTGAGAGAGTTGGGATTGTTCAGTCTGGAGAAAAGAAGGTTCCGAGGAGACCGTATAGTGGCCTACCAGTACCTAAAAGGGGCCTACAAGAAAGCTGGTGAGGGACTTTTTAGGATGTCGGATCATGGTAGGACTAGAATGGATTAAAACTAGAGATGGGACGATTCAGATTGGACGTTAGGAAGAAGTTCTTCACCATGAGGGTGGTGAGACAGTGGAACAGGTTGCCCAGAGAGGTGGTGGAAGCCCCATCCCTGGAGGTGTTCAAGGCCAGGCTGGATGGGGCTCTGAGCAACGTGGCCTAGTGGGAGGTGTCCCTGCCCATGGCAGGGGGGCTGGAACTAGATGATCTTCAAGGTCCCTTCCAACCCTAACAATTCTATGGTACGTATAATTGCAGTGTTACTTGAAGCAGGCAAAAAGATAGAATGCTAAGTTTGTGCTGTTGAGAGTATGGAATTGCATATTTAAACTGGCAGCTACCAGGAATCTTAATATGAATTCCAGAGATAATTTCTAGGAATTATATGTGGTGTGCTCCAGACTAACTAAATGGAAGTGAAATATTTTTCTGTGTATGTTGACTTAGCATAATTAAAGTGAGATTTAATAATTTAGGATGTGTGTTCGTGGTTTTCTCAGAGTATTATGTAACTTTTCTCTAGCACCTGGAGAGCATGGAGCTGGATAAAACCTCCAGCATATCAAATGAGGTAATGAAACACAAGGCTGCCTCTTCTCTTCAACGTTTTTTTTTTTTTTACTTTCCAACAAAGTGCATGTTCAACAAGCAACAGATGTAGATTATATCATCAAGCAAGATGCTGATTGAGACTGAATGTTCATATAACAGTTTATTGTTTCAGGGGCACTTTTCCTGGTCTGTTATGCTTCTCCTTCTTTAATTGTTAGTGGATACGTGGAGTTTTGTACGTTTTTGCAACATAATATTGCAAATACATTCATGGCAACTGTAAATTTTCTTTATTTTCTCCTGAAAGTTTGCTTTTTTTCCTCTGATAATTTCCAAAACCTCCTGATGTTAGAGACCTTATAGAATGAGTACGTGCTTTTCATTTGAGGAGCTGTCTTAAATGCCATGGTCAGAAAGTCTGCATGACATAATAGAATGTATTTTGAGAGGGCAAAAATTGACATAGGCACTTCAATTGTATAGTAACTGAAGTCCTGGTTCAGTTGTCTAAATAGAGAGAACCATTTGAAAACACTAAAGAAAACGTTTCATAGCTTTTTATTTCCATGGAAACTGTATCTGATATTATATCTTTCCTTTCCCTTGCCTCTAATTACACTGTGTTTCTTTTCCCCTTTCTTCCTGGTTTTCGTTATGATCATGTGTTAAGTCTATGGCAACTTCTTATGCAATCAATAGTATATAATAAACATCAGCAAATAAGTACAAATGTTCTTTTTCCTTAAAAGGTTAGTGACAAGCTGTGGTAGTTGTCTAGCTGCAGCAATACAGAATACACCAGCTCTATTTTTTATCTCCATCTCAACAAAACCTCTTTTTGAAAGTAGAAGAGGAGGTACTTGACCGCTGCTTCAACAAAGCAATAACAAAAAAAGGGCTGGGGGGACAAAAAAGGACACCATTATAGTTAGACCTAGAGAATTTATGAAAAAAAGTACTCTGGGGAGGGAATTACCAATAAAAGTAAAACAAAGACAAAGAGCTTCTGTCTTTATTGGATGTAAAGTTGTAAAAGAGCAATATGGGATAAAAAGGGGAAACTGCGTGTAGCCCCAATAATCCTTATAATAGAGAGGTCCAAGTAACTGGAGGGTGAGAGCGTATGAAAGACGGTGGTTCAGGCAATGCAGTACTACTTAGGGCTGTATCTAGAAGTAGGATTGGTAAAATGCCCACTGAAGTAGCTTGTTAAGACTGAGAAATTCCCTTGTTGTGATATGTCGTAGTTATGAATCTAAAAAAAAAAAAAAACGAAAAAAAAGACTGATTTCTGAATGAGATCTCGGGATAACTGTCGACTTAGTGACAGTGCAGATCTTGGGCTGTTAAAAGCAAAAATATCTAAAGGCTTTCCTTAAGAAAAAAAAGAAAGGAGTGAGAGAGAAAAAGGGAGAAACAGGTTACTTGCCTATAGGTAGAGAATATATGCTCCAAAGAATTATGTTTGTTAGATTGGTCTGGCCTCCTGTCCCTCAAAAAGAATATATGTATCATGGAGGTTAGTAATTGCTAGGTAAGTTGGAGAACGTTTCTAATCCTGAAGTTTTTCTGCATAATGAATCTGATGGTGTGTATGTTTCATTAAGAATCGAGGCATGTCTATCTCAGACATTTGAGCCAAGAACACAAACACAAACACCCTGCATTCCCAGGGCGCAGTGACTAATACTTCCAGTGAGATCTCAGCATTCCCTTTATAGATCAGGTGTTAATGTACACTGACATTCCAACTTGCAGCACTGAAAATTAATATCAACATGGTGGGCTAAATAAAGTATAACTCTGGAGCTGCAAATACTTTTGGGATGAAGGACAAGTATTATAAAGCTTTTCTGCTGATGTTAAGTCAGTGTCTTTGATACTAAAATAGGAGATTAAAAGCCTTCATGAGATTGCAGATTGTTTATCCCTGTATAGGTATGCTGAAGTGCTACAGATCGCTGTACTACAGTAGCTGAATTGCAAAAATGAACCCATAAAACTAGATGATGCACATCAAGTTCTATTCCAGTTTTTGTCACGTTTGAGACTTCCTGTGTGTCTTAAACATCAGCGACTTTCTACACCTCCAAGTATCCCTCTAAAGAGGAGTCGATGGCAGCATCTCTAAGTAGGTTGTATGTCTTTACTGGCTTCCATCTTTTCATTTGGAAACTATTCCAAAATTTTATTTTATTGCAGTAGTATAGAGACTTCCTCTCTTTCTCTCTTCCACCTGGTTCACCCTCACTACTTCCCTTGACACCTTCATATGTGTGTAGAATTTAATATTTCACCTGAAGTTGTCGGGGAGTTCTATAGTGAGGTTTTCTGGTTTTGTTCACAGGGAATGGCTCCTTTACCAATTCCCAAATCAAATTCTTTTTGAAATCAGCTTCTCTCCCTCTGCCTGGAATATCGCCATGTCTAGCCACTTGATTGCTCTTGCTTTCAGGTTTCCTCATCTGTTGAAGACATGTACATCATCTCCAGACGTTGGCTTGCATTTTCATATGTTCAATGAATGTTCATATGTTTCAATACTTTTCTGTTCAGGTATTTAATTTCTTTTGGTCCCCCTTGTTTCTTTTATTCTCCTATTTATCTGAAGTTGGTGGGATTCTCCCTCCTAACAATATTTTCAAGGCAAGCGCAGTATTACTCTGAGAAGTCAGGAATCGGTATTACTCTACAGTTACTCAATTTGTTGCTTGTTATTTTCTTCCACTTTCTTTTAAGTTATTCACATAAAAACTTAGCTACAAGTGGATCAGTGACCCATTTAGTATTCATATATTTTGTTTGAATTCTTTTAACTTGATATTCCTGAATATATTCTTCATAAATCCCCACGTGTGATAATGTTCCTAGCCCTGATCTCTCTTAGGTGGTTAATCTTATGTTGCATATTTACTGTAGGATTTTATAAGTCATGTTTCCCCTGATCAGACTGCTAGGAAAGGATCAGACTGGGGTTTATGACTTCTGTAAGCATATCAGAATAAAAAGTTCTGGGGCATGTTTTCTGTTTGTATATACAAGTAGTTCAGTTTTAAGTAGTTGTTTTGGATGTTTTGTTTGGATTACATCCCATGTCTGGATATTTTAGAGTAGATTTTTTTTTTTACAATGCTTTTTGACTACAGAACCCTAAACATTTTGGGAAAAATGTGAAGGGAGGTGTTAAGAAATTTCACGTGCAAACTAGCGTATATTTGTTTTGTATACTACATACTATAGAGACTCCCTGCTTTGTCAGGTTTTATGGTTTCCATAAAAAATGAAAAATGGCTGAATTTTGGCAAATGGAAATAGTCATGATTCACTGATTTCTTAAGCCAAATTATACTAGCTGAAAACTTAGACATTAGAATGCTAAAAGTAATGAAAAATATTTTCATACATATTTCCTGCTTTAAGTGTATTAAATATAAAGTTAATTATGGCCAATAGGGCTTTACTCTGGAAAATGAATGCAGAAATTGAAATACAAGGTATGATGAAATGAGATTTTTTTAACCTCTTTAGCTGGTTTATAAATTGCAGACGTTCTCAGGTTTATGCTCATTGTCTTTCATATGGTTCACCAAATAAGGAGAAACACAAATCTCAATCTAAGTGTGCATGATGGAATCACAAGTTAATGCTGTTGGGTTTTTATTTTTGCAGAATAAACTCATAAATGCATCGTGATATCATGTATTTGTACACATCCCATTTGTGGCAGTGAAGCTGCTGAACACTATTAAATTTTAAGTATTGTTGCTTTGACATGATTTAGAAAATCCATATTGATGGGGCTGGTATCTTGGTAGTTTTTTTGATGGATTTGTGATCTATTAAAACTTACCATTTGTAAATGTATTTTCTGTCAGTTGAGGGTAAGGTGTTTCATTGTCATTAGTGTGCTTGTCTTGTTATAAAGGTCAAAGGGAGAAGGGCTATAAGGCCAGTTCTGTTAGTGTGTGAAGCCAATGGTAGCCTCTGTTTTTAACAGTTACATGTGGGTTATGTGATGGACTCCACTAGCCTACTGACCATACTTTTATATGCTAGTAGCTTATTAAGAAAAACATAAGCTACATTGTGCTGCCAGTTCTATTGGCTTTATACCAAGCTACTCTGTTTTTTCAAAGTTTATCTTCAGGATTCATTGACTTGCTGAATATTAGTCAGCCACTTCTAGTGTCTTCAGTAGAGCTACTCTAGATTCCTGCCATGGTCAGTGCAAAACATTGCCCACTTTGTGTAGAGGAGCAGAAATCGGGAGTGATGGTGATTGGTGAAGAGTCGAATTTGATGATTCTTTTTGATTTTTTTCATCTCTCTGGATTTGAAGAAGAAAGTACTCATGTGATAAGAAGGGATCTTGCATTGAAACAGCTCTTTTCTTCCACTGACATCGGCCAGTTGGGGAGAAAATGTTAATGTAGCTGGCAAACTTGAATGTAGTGGAGCACTTCAGCATCTAAATTGCAGCAATTGACAAAGTTATAAGTATGGGAAAAACGTTACATTTTAGTTTATGTCAAGAGTGCTATGACAACTTATACCAGCTGCCTATATTGCCTTTCTAAATGTTATTCCTTAGCACACCCCCAAAATAGAGAGAATTGGTCATTCGTTTCTATTTGCATTTCACTTATGATCTGACTCTGTCATCTTTGAAAACTGAAATAGTTCCTCTTCTGAATAGCCTCCAGGATATGGTAATTAATTAACAGATTTGTCTTCATTTTTAACTCTTCTCCACCTCTGAGTTTTTCCTCACCTCTCTTTTTTTTTTTTTTTGTTCTTAAATTCCTGATGATTTATGTTTCTTCCACATTCTTTTAATGACCTAATTAAAAGCTGCTACAAGAGCTTCAGAATGAATACGCATGGGAATTCATGTATTTATTTTGGTACATGCTCTCCTTTAAGTGCATACCTGAAAGAAAAAGGCCTTCTCACTAGTTCCTCTCCCTATGTGCTGACATACGCCTTCTTAACAAGGAATTCCAAGAAATGTATCTTTTTGGCATATACTGTATTTACAGCAACAAACCAGGAGAGAAACAAAGAAGGAATCATCAACCAATTAGTGGCTGAAATGCCCCAAGGGTATAAAGTGGGCTAGAGTTACCTGCCCAGGAAGCTGCACAGGGAGCCTTTTAAGTGCAGCCACAAGCCTCCATTTATTATGGAAGATCTTGATTTATTTTCTTCTTGAAGTATTAACTTACTTTACTTGCACCTAGCTAGTAAATGTCTTTTGAACAGATTTTTTTTTTTTTTTTTTTTTCAGCAGGCATTAAAAATAAATCTGGTAAACCTGGTCCTGATTTCACTGACAGTAGCATAAATCAGTTTGTGGCAGCTAAAGGCGATAGACCTCATTCTTCTCTCACTTCTTTCAATTTTAGGCAAGCTATGCCTTTTTGTCCCGTTTTCCTTTCTTACGGTGGTATAAGTTTAAAAGAACTGTACTGAGGGAAAGAAGGTTGTTAAAGTTAGAAAGTTTGAGAAGAACACAAGTTTTCCTTGCCTGTGTGCACATACACTGTAATATTGCCTCTTGGTTTATAAACAGGTGATAGAAGAAGAGGCTGCTGCGATATTTGAACCAACGTGTTGTGTTCTGTCTGATCAAAACCACTATCTGTACTGACAAAGTTTTAAAGCAAGGCAGAAAAAAACACACTGCCTGTTATTAAGCATAGCATTACTTTTAGTCAACAGAATAATTCTGTAGCCATTTTATTATGTACCTAATTTTAACAAATCAAGTTATAGCAACATTCCTTGTGGATTTGTCGCCTTAAGTGGTTTTTTTCTTTGAGAGTGTTCTAATAAAGAGATGGTCTGGAGCAAAAATGTAAAATAGTTTGAAAAATGTGCTACTCAGCTGAACTTCTACGTATTTCTTTCCGTATAAGTTCTTGTTTCAAGGTGCTTGCTTGAATTTTTGCCTTTGGAGCCAAGCTATTTGTGAGTACTTGGGAATTTCTAAAAGTTTATATGTCTATATTTGTTTATATATTTACACTTTGCAAAGTTGTGTTAGATCCTCATGTTGCACAATGAAAGATCTCTTCTACGTCAAGCTTCCCAACCTGAATGTCATCTAATAATCTTAACGTTCACTGGCCTGTCCTCTGGAAAAGAGAAAACATTGACTAAAGGGCTCATGTGTAGAGCGTAGATGCTCTTATTTTTATTCTTGAAGGAATTCACATAATAGCAATTCCATGTACTTGTCAAAGTTCACAAGCATGTATAAAGTGATATTTGTGTTGCTAGCTGTCATTGTTATAGTCAGCACAGTAGAACTATTGTTTGGGTTACATTAGGACTTGCATTACATTGTTTTCCCATGGCCATTATCTTTCTTTCCCCCAGCAAAGATCAGCTGCTCCTGTTGGGTTTTTTTGAGTAGCAGTCATCCACAAAGAGGAAGCAGTAACTGTGGAGAGGCTTCTGGATCTGCTTATGGGGGTAAACAAGGTGTTCGCTTTGAGAAGAGAACGACTGGGTGGTGAATGTGATTGAATCAGGAGTTTGGGGGGTATCTATTTGAAAAATTGAGTTATTGGAAAGAAAAGCAAAAAAAGATTTGGAGCATGGAGTTAGAGTGTTCAGTAAAAAAAGAAAAGAGGATGTTCATTTAGCCAGAATAGTATTTTAGAGTAGCAGTGGCTGGATTGCACTAGTATTTCTTTCCTGTCGTGCATGTCTTTAAATTTCTTCTACTTTTTTATTGTAGAGGTGTTGTTCAGGACTTCTGCCAAAACATAATTTTTAATTCAGTTCAAAATTTCTAATTTTTTCTGGGCTGAAACTTGATCTACAAAGTTAGAAAATCCACTATGAGTTGAAGTTAGAAAGCTAATTAAGGTAACCAATTTAGGAATTTCTCAGTAAACTTGGAAGTGTGAATATAATCCTCAAAATTTGTTTTGCTTTTCTTTCTTTCAGAACACTTAAGCTTTGAAACTCCTTTTCATTTATAATAGTCAAAGAAGGCTTATTAACTTTCTTTATCACTTGTGAGACAATGCTTTCCATTTCCATCATAATCCAGGGAAAATGTTATCATTTTTGACAATTAAAAAAATGGAAGAGATGGTAAGAATGAAGTTTTTGCTTTGGTGATATAAACAGGCAGGTGACCAAGTAGATCTCTCTTTATGCCAAAATACGTGATCTCCTGTGAGGTAAAGAGATGGTATGAGGCTGACACCGAGTGTGTTAGCCTTGTGCTCGAAGCATAAACCTTGACAAGTCTGGTGAATACATTAGAAGTTTTATATAAATTATTTGGGGGGGTTCCTACCTATGCAAACAGAATTCAGAACTATGCAGTGCGCAGCCTACTCCAACTAGAGACTTGGTTCTTCGCCATCACCATGTATCAGCTCCCTGGGGTTTTGGAGACTAGAGTCTCTCGGAAGAAAGGGTCTTACCTGGATCGCTTACACTTTATAATAACAGAACCAATACTGACAGATCGATCTACTTAAAGTAAACCAGAGTAGAATCAAAGCCTATTCCTCTTTTCCCAAACTATTTAGTTGCACATAAGTAACTTAAGCAGCTTATTCATTATTTCTAGCTTTGTTATTCTTGGCAATGGTCTGTACTTGGTACCAGGTAATACATCTTTAAATTGCATTGCTTTTTTTCTTATAATATCCCTTGCTGGCAGAACTCTTGCCCCCTGCCTTGCAGACCCTGATTTGATGCTCCTTAGTGTAGACAAGTTTGTGTGACAACACGTGATCCAGCTTCCATTTATTTTCAGGAATGCTATGATTATTTTGTCTTCTTTCATAATAATATGGGTCTGCGCCTTTAAAACCTGCTTGCGTCTCTATATTTAAGTCAATCTAAAGCAGTCTCCCAAAGAACTGTAAATATGATGTGCTCCATTTTCTGTCTACTACACTGTCTCACGGGAGAGGAGGGTGACTGCCTGGCACACCTTGGTATATTGAACAAAAATCAGGCCCCACAGCTTTGCAATGTGAAAGCCTTGGGGATGCACGTGCTGCTGGGCTGTCCCAAAGACTTTATCATAACTGCTTAGCTTCAATTCCTAATTTCTTGGCACTCCCTGCAGTTACCCAAACCACTAAGTTAGTGTCTCAAAATTCGTCTGTGGATATTAACATAGTTGAAATTGAATGTAAGTAAATTTAAGATATATAGCACATGAAAATTTTTCAAAGTAATAGTATGTACAGTAACAGATATCAGAACCTTACACATGAATGAAAAATAATGTTTGGTATGGTCTAGATGCCACTTGTCCTATTTACAACATTCAGACAACGACTGTACTCTGATATTTTACCTGTCTGCTCCCAGAGAACACCTCTGCCTTAACTATTAACTCCTTCAAACGCTTACAGTTCGGAGAGCGTCACAGAAAGACAAGTGCCAACAGTCAACTGCAAAAAGGCAGCTTTTCTTTCCCCCAAAACTATAAATTCTCTTGTACACTAAGGGAAATAAACCCTCCAGCACCGTCTATGTATGTGTAACAGTGCCATCTAGTGAGTCTTCTCCTGGTACTGAACATAAATTCAGCAGATTCAACCCATCTACTACTCATCTATTCACATTTTGACTATTTGGAAACATCGCTACTCTGTTCTTTGGTATTCTCCAGGTACTCTTTCTCACAACTATTTTTCCAGGAGTATTATACGTGCTTGTTAGGGTTCTAATATGAGGTGGGTTTTTTGTACTTTTTTAAAGCTGGTTTGGCTCTTTCTCATTGAAACAGAGTCTGTTAGTTTTGTCTTACCTTGACCAGATTTCCTCTTTTATTTATTTTCGAAGTGCAGAGAAATCTAGTTTTGTCAATAGGTGCTGCTTCTCCAGAAGCTAAGCAAATGCAGGTTTTAAGCAAGCATTTTTTTTTTTTTTTTAAAGTATGTTTCTTCCCTCATTCAAACTGCGAAAAAGCAAATTACTGGGGTAAGATGTCTGACAGGTAAAAATGTCATGAATCCACACTGCACATACTAAGAAAACTGTGGAGAAGAAAGTGTGATCAATGCATACAAACATACAACCACCAGCAGGTCTGTCACAGAGCAAAATAGCTGTCGTAAATAAGGTGTTCCACATACAAGCTGCATTCTCCTCAACTTGTTATTAGATAAATAGGTAGAACAAGCACTACAGAGTTTAGTACTTCATATTACGCAAAAGAAAAAAAAAAAAACAACAAAAAAACAACAGAAAAATATCTTTAGCTATGATACCATGATTAAACAACTTAATTTTAATTTTGATGCTTTCAGTTTACGTCAGTATATACAAGATACTTTCTGAAATCAGAGCGTTGCAGTTAAGATCAGTATTGATCCTCAGTATTGGTGCTAAGTAAACTCGCTAGATAAATGGAAAAAATAATGGGAAATCCAAGACTCTCTCAGCAGGCTGTTATTCATTCAGTGTTCTCTCAAAGTCTGGTGCCTTTCAGTGCTGAGATCATGTGAACAAACACACACAGGTGGAAAGCTAGGTTTACCTATTTTAGTATTATGTGTTTTCTCAAAAGTCTCTATATCTCAGGAGTATTGTGGCTTCTCAACAGGTACTTGTAACACAGAAAATATTTAATTAGTTAATGGATCAGTTACTTTTATACTTAACTTCTTAACTTTTTAGACTTAACTCCTAAAAAAAAGTTTGGTGCCTGCAACAAACAGTTTGTGTGAATTACAGCTATAAAAATATCACCTATTTTATGATTCTGTATGGCAAACGATAAAGTAAAAAGACACTTGCAATTTTTTTCTGGAAGTGTCTAAAACAAAGAAGCAGATAATTGGAACCTTGTAGAAAATGAGAGTTATTCTTCAGATTGCCACTTAATTCTAAGCAAGCTTGGAACAATAATCAAAAGATGTTGCCATGCGATGACTGCTTGCTAATGAGTGACAGAATTTGAGACTCTTAGTTATCAATTGGCTGAATTAACATCCTACTTATGTAGCCCTATTGCAATTAACTAACTGGTAGCTTTTTATATTATTTGACTCCACTAATAACTGATGATGTTCAACAGTTTATGTAGCAAATTTCATGACAAAGAAACTTTTGCCTAACAATTAAACCCACTCATAGTGGTTTTTAAGAGCCACCTAAGAACTGGAGGTGCCGCACTGCTAGGTTACAGGAGCAAGACTGTGGCTCCCTGAAGTTTTCAAATGTTGTCTGTCTGTCTTACCTCTTCAGTGATGAAATTTCATGGTTTGCGTTTTTTTGGTGTGGGTTTCCACGTGCCCCCCCACTTCAGAGAATGTCTAGTTGTGTTTTAACTATATGTAACGTTTTACTAAAGTGCAGGCCTACCTAGTTTAGGTGGCTGATTGTCCGATATCATTAACATGGGTTTCTTGGAGTGTCCGCGTTTAATAGTTGGAACAAAGCATTGGAGAAAATCTTTGATAAAATAGCATAGACATACGGTTGTTCTTCTAATTTTCAGCTTGTCTTAGAGCTAAGTTAAATGGACTTGCTTTAGAAAGTGTGGGACAAATGACTGAACTAGCTTACTTTTTTTCTAAGCAGCTCCGTCTTGCTATGATTCGTTTATATCATGTTGAAAAGCTACTCTTGTACTTAGCTCCAGGTTTTCCTTTCCTTTGTTTGAAGTAGAGGAGAGCCACATCTTAAATTGCCTTTTATTTTGCATTGCTTATGTCTACAGAGCCTGTGAAAGGGACTGCAGTAAAACAAGTCACGTACCTATCCACACGGCTTTCTCCTCTTAACATTTATCAACTACTTTATTCTACTGGCTCTGCCCCTTTTAGGTGTGAATTTCAGATTAGCTATAGTATTTGATGGAATGGAATTATATTTTCTTGGTGGGTGCTCTATAGTGTGGTAGTAGCTGGGTGGTTTGTAGGGAATGAGCTGATGGCTGCAACGCTTGTTTGAGTGAATCTGTCAAAGAAATTGAGTCTCATGTATCCCAAATTCTACCCTAAAGAACAAATAAGATTTTTCCAGCATCTACTATAGTCTTACCAGAGTATACTTTTGGGGACTGAAAAACTCCTTAATTTTACAGGGGTAACCTGTCCGTTCTCCAGGGCTATTTGGATATAACTACTATGAGTGCTATGAGTATTCTCTCTATAGCTGTGTGAACTGTGCCTTACCAGATAGACTAGCCCTTAGCTTAACCTGCAGTCTCCTACAGTAATTTTTTTTAATCAAGGCATTTTTAATAATGAAGGTACTTACCCCATTGTGGTGCAAACAGCATATGTGGTTCTTCTTTTTTCTAAAGAAAAGTAAAATCCATTTTTATAGCATCATATACCGACTATAAAATGCAGATTCTGGTGACATGACGTTAAGACAACACTACCATCTAAGACAGACAACTAATAGGGGAATGTAGTTTTCAGAATTATTGTCATGTTTTTGTTATTGTGTGGTGTTTTTTTTTCTTCTTTCTTTTACTTTTTCTTAATTTTTGTTTCACTGTTGGCAAAAATGTCAATTATGGCAAGATTACCCTACCATCAACAGAAGTCAGAAAGTATATGTCAGCCCGTGACAGCTGTGCTTTGGAAAATAGTGATACCACCAAGACTTTATTTACATTCCCTGCCTACACTGGGAAGCCTAAGGTTTGTTGATGACTGGTGTGAAGTTAAAAAAGCCTTCAGGTTGTTCTAGCAAGTTGAAGTTCAGTGCATATGTAAACTTAACGAGGGGAAGAAAAGTATTTGGACTTCATTTCCACTGAGAGTTGTGTGGTCTAGTCCTTAATCACATCCAAAAATCTGGGAATTAAATACGATATGACTGTAGGAATATTTATCCTTTGATTCAAGGTGTTGGTGGATTATTCGATGAAAACACAATAAAGTACACCACAGCTACATCTAAAAGATGTCACTCTAGGTAACCTTTTTAGTTTCTTTAATAGACTGGATTTGTATAATGTATCAGTTTATGCAAATTTTGTAAAACAGAAGCCAAAAAAATGAAGATAGTTGTATCTATTTTATAATCTTGGGTGTTGCATGTCTCCTATATTGCTGAATTAAAATGAATTTAATTACTATAGTCACTTTTTTGCAGTACTCTGCTCCTTCTGTGTCTGAGTGATGAAAGATAATGAAATAATTACTCTAGTTTTCTTTCAGAAATTCTTAAGTGCTTAGATTTTAAAAAGCAAAGGTTGTCGCCTGCCAGCTAATAGACATGCAACTAAAAATAGTGAATGCTGAGTCGTCAGTCATTGTAATAATCTTTAACTTGTCACCCTGTGAAACCAAGGGAATAAAAATATTTATTATATTGTCCTGGTTTGAGGTAAAACAGAACCAATTTTCTGTTTTGTAATTTTACCTTTTAGCTGGGTCTCTTCTAGCTGACTAAAGTCTGAAATTAACAGCATATTGTTCAGAAACTGTTCACTCTCAGAGTGATAAGACCTGATTATACCAAGGAATGGTATGCAGAGAGGCTCTTGCTTATACTTATTGCTATAACAACTAAGGTCAGCTAACTTCGTTATTTAAGGGCTTGAAAGTAGAAAAACATCGAGGGGTCACACCTGTAGGGAGGAACGGACAGGACAGTTGACCCAAAACTGACCAATCTGCAGCTTTGGTCTGCAACTGACCAATTCCATCCCACCTGCATCGTACTCAGTGTAAAAGCTGGGGGATCAAAAGGTCAACGCTCTTTCTTCCATGGCCGACATCCGAGGAGAATTCTGTCTGTTTGTCTGCTTTTGATCCCAATCTGAGCATTCTTGGCTCCAGATCCGGAATCCAGCTCATGTCCGTTGCTGACTCCAGTCTAGGACTTTCCCTGTGCTTTCTGGTGACACGAACATCATCCTGGGAGCTGGATACGGTTTTGCATGTATTATATATTTTTTTATTAATTTTTATTTTATTATTTATTGTTTTATTATTTATTAATATTTTCATTAAAGTAGTTTGGTTCTTTTTCCAAACCCTTAAATCTCTTTATCTTTTCCTATCCTCTCTTTGGAGGGGGTGGGGGGGGAAGGAGCAGTCTGTCATTCTGTTTGGCCAATCCAGCCAAAACCACGACATGTATTTTAAAGGCAAATAAGAAAAATGTCTAGATCTTTTGAAAGTATAAGTTCTTTGGAGTATTTTCATTGTTAATTTACAAAAAAATAGCAAAGAGAAACAAAATTTGGTGAATGTCCAGGTTCAAATACAAAGCTCAGAAACAAAATTTTTATTAGATAAAACCAAAAAAGAAACCCAAACTGGACTCTCTCTGACAGAGAGTGTCAAAGTCAGGTTTGTCTTTGGTGATTTGAATGCCCCTAAACACACTATTAGATTGGAGGAAATTTGGTTTTGAACTTACACTTTAGCTTTGATTTGCTTGACAACCATCATATTTTAGAGTGATCTTCTGTCCATGCATTTTTTTCCATTATGTAATAGACCAGATTTTTGGTTTCTATGATCAGTCTTTTATTCATTTCAATGGAGTTTTCCCAGATTTATTATGAAATAAGTAAGAGGAAATTTAGACTGTGAATCACTCATTTACTGTATTTGATAATAGATTCATTCTATATGAATATACTGTTCATAATGAAGTTCCTGAAGGTATAAACTCCATTTATAAGCATAAGGTGCATTTCATGTAACTTCAGCTTTTATTTCTACTACTTCAGTATTTTTTTATTTCTTTCTATTCTACGAATGTATGTTTACTGTTTACTTTCCAGTCCTGCATTCAGTTTTACGAAGGCGAAAGTATTCCAGGTTTTGAGGAATCATTTGGAGAGTTCTTGCAGTATGTCATCGTGAACAAAAGTTACCTTTGTAACTTCGGTGTTTGAATTTAAAATTGTACAGGGAAGACTATGGCTAGAATTCTTTACACATCTAAAAATAATTTTCTGATTATGAAAGGTCATACTTTTTGTCCTTGCTAGCCTTTCAAAAATTAATTTTCCCTGTGTGATGTTGTTTTAAGAGACTTGTTCTGTGTGTGTGTGTGAGAGAGAGACAGAGAGAGAGAATCAGGATGTTAGTGTTTTCTTAATAGCAAGTACTTGAAGTCATTTTTACAAGGCTTTATTTAAATGGTTAAAGGGTTTCTTTTTGTTTGCTCCAAATGCTTATGGGAAAGCATCTTTAAATATTGGCAAGAGAAACAGACAACTCGATCAGGGGAAAAATTCTGAGCTTGAATGATCAAAATTGCTTTTAATCAGAAAAATATCTGGATTGGGCAGCTAAGAGTGGTTGAGAACCAAAGTCTTCCTCAAAATGGATCCAAGTTTAACAGTCAACATGACATTTACTGTAGCTTATAGGTGATGGAAATATAGAAGCACGTATAGGAGATGCATATATACATATAACTCAAAATATTTTTAATGCATGCAAATAGCTAACAAACACATAGGCTGTTAGATATAATTGACAGGCTGACCTTTCTCCTTTCTTCACCTCGGTTTACATCTTACGGAAGTTATAATTCAAGTTAGTATTATAATGTCAATACTATTCTAGTTGTAGATGAGAAATTAAGAAACTATTGTAAGAAAGGGCAAGGATTGTTGGTGAACTATGCATGGGAGTTCTCAGGGAAGTATTATGAGTTAGCACAAAAATGCAACCATGCCAAAAGCAACATTTTAACAAGTTGCATTATTTCATTGTTGAATCTCTTCCATCTGCTGTGTTTACCAAATGCCTGTTTTGCCCCCCTGAATTACACGGCTGAAACCAATGGAGTCTGGCCTGATGACTGCTTACCTTGACATCTGAAATAGGCAAGGGTCCCCTTGCCTTCCCTTGTCAGTACAGGATGCCTGGGAAGAACCTGAAATCCTCTAAATCCCTAGATGCCTATGGTTATAGTGCCGTTTATGGAAATTAGAATCCCTCCTCTGTCATCCAACACTTTCTGGGCCGTGAAGCTTGTAGAGTTCTGTGAAGGGAGCTGATACAATTCCCTACATTGCTCCAGGACCCCCTGAGGCTAGATTAGCTGTTGGGGATGACGTGTTGGGTGTAAATGTCTGGAATCTCCTCGGTTATGAGTGCATCAGTGTGGCAGTAATGTATGCATTGCACCTCAGCCTTTCCTTACTCCTTTGGCATTTCCTTCCTACCACAGACAAAATTGCAGCAGCTTTTGGACAGCTGGAAATTCTCCAGTCTGCAAGAAATGGTCAGATAGGCAGGCCCATGTTCTCCTTGATCTCTTTAAAGATGCTTGACAAGTCTGGTGCAAGTAGTTTGTGGATGGAAGATGAGCCACTCAATGGATCAATTTAGGTAAAAGGTATTAATAAGGAAACTTGGTAAAACAACTTTCCATCCATATCTTTAGTAAAATTTAGAAATTTGAATGTCTCATTTAGGACTTGGAGGGAGGTGGAGAAATCCCTCTCTCCTCCTCTGCCTTTTTTTGCGTTTGGTTTTTTTTTTTTTTTTTGTTTAAAACTTCTATATTTAGGTCACATGCCCATGCTCAACTCTCTCTATTAACATTTTTTTTAAAATCTCATCTATTAATAAATTTATGTCTGTATATGTTTTACCATTCTAAATAAATAAAAGTTAAATAAAATTCTAAAATTCTAAATAAATGAATTCTAAATAATGTGTTTCTATACTAAAAAATTAACAACTTTCAGAGTTCCCTGGAAAAGCTGCTAGTTAGGACCTGTTCCTTTGTGAGTTCCAATGATTTGTACTTCCTTTCCCTCCTTCAGTTTCAGCTTGACAGTTATTAGGGTTAGCCCACTCCTCTCTGTAGACCTCATGTTGTTTCCTTTCTAACCCAAGCTAGCCCCTGGGAAGTATGTGAAATTTCCTGTATTCTATTTGTGCCAGCAGAAGATGGTGACATTTTTAAAACTTGAAGTAATAGTCTGCTTGCTATAAGGTAGAAAAAAACCATACAATTACATACTTTGGTATGTAAGTTGAGGCCTCATTCAAAATGCACTCGAGACGATACAAAAAGATTTTTTGTGTGTGTGTGACTCTCAATACTGGGGGGGAAAAAAAGTGTTAGGCAGATTGGTTACCTGACCAAAACTTTGTCCTCGTAGACACATTATATTAAACCAGATGGTAAGCTGACATTTTAAAGGTATTTGTTTAGTGGAGAAAAACTCCAACAACTTGTATGATTATTTCCAGTGATTTTAGGGTACTGTTTCGTTTTGATGAAAATAAAAAAGAATCTACATTTTTCTCTTGGTAACGGGATGTAACCTATTGACCTTTGGGTATATTCTATTAAGGTAAATCGCCACTGTTTCAAGAATCCGTGGATTTCACAGGGGAAAGTCCTCTCCCATGAGGAGAGGCATTTAATCAAGGCAGCTGAGCTTCTGTTCATTCTATTGGTAAAACCATGAGGCAATACCTATTGAAACAGGATGCTAAAGAAGTAAGGATCTTGAAGACCATCTTAATTTTTTTTGCACATTAAAATTACTATTGATTCTGAGTCACAGTGAAGTGACTCATCCTGAAAGTTAGATGTGTCCCCAAGATGTTGCTGCATCAGAGGCTTATATTGAAATCAGCATTAGGGTTGTTTGGTTTTCTGGGGAGGTGATGGGAGCGGTGCTGGTTTTGCCTTTTTCCTTTTGCCTTTAACAAAGGGAGAGGGGAGAAGTGAGAGACCAATATTTACAAGACAATATTTTTTTTTTTCTTCAGCTATTTAAATACTTAAGTTGACACTTCAGCTAATAAGCTGGATGCTCTGAGGGATGATACTGTGGTTACTAATGCTCATATCTTGTTAATTTACAGAATTGGAGAACTATGCATGTAGGTTAGAACTCTAGGCATACTATCCACAATCCAAAGACTTGAGTGATTCCTGCTGGGAACAGTTACAAAAAGCCAGACCAATATTCATCACTGGTCAAAAGGCATAGAACGTTAGGCATAGCTAGCAGAGAAATTTTAAGCAAATTAGGAACTAATTTGTCCTGGTGGATAAATCCTTTTGCAAAGTTGTGTAATTATGTAAATTTAAATTTTGAATCCTTCATGCAATTTGGTTTGATTAATTCCAAAAAAGGATCTAATAGAACTAGAAAGTCCTTGATTGATGAAAAGCATGGAATATCTTTCATATGGATTATAATATGAACTATACTAAATTACAGTTTTGTAGCTTGGAGAAGAGATAAGAGGAAAAGGAGAAGATAGAGGGATATGCGAATATACAAATTGATATACTGAATAAACTTATTAGGTTGTAAATAAACTTGTAGCTAATGGAAGAAATTACTTTTTGCACAATTTATGCTTGTAGAACCCATTACTACAGGATGTTGTGGAGACCAAAAATGTAAAGGTATTAGGCAAATTTATGGAGTATGTTTCCTGAATTACCTGCTAAACCTGATGTTCCAGATACAACTTCCAGGTTTTCTAAGTCTCTAAGATTCTTAAAGCATAACAGAAAGGCAATTACTGTACGCCCACTGTGATCTTCAGTTCCTTCAGGAAAGTACATTGGACTAGGCAGGCCTAGACTTAGTAAATTTATTCATATATTCTGACAAGATGATGATATAATATTCCAAATATTTAGCATTTATAGTATCTGGCAACTGTTAATATACTTCAGAGACTTCTACACCTGGTTTGAAAAGACTGGAAATGGATGCAGAAAAAAGATATTGTGGGACATATCTATTTTAGTATTCTTTTATAACATAGCTAATGTTTCTTTATAATAGTTTTCCCTTTCACTTTTCAAGAACTTAAAAAAAAAGGGGGGGGGGGAAGAAAAGAATGTGTTACTTTGTATTTTTGAATGTTTGCAAGTATTTAGGTAAAATGCTATATCAGCGCAAAGTGAATAAACAACGTCAGCCTCTCTATTTCCATTCACACTATTGAGGTTTATTTTATTAGAGACTTCTATGATTTGTTGATACTGCTTGAACATTTAATTTCTGAAGGGAAACAGTTTTAGAGAAAGAAGCCTCTAGAGCTTGCAAGCAGGAGGCGGAAGTGAGTGGGCTGATATTGAGAAAAGCACTGTTGATTGACATGATATATTGGTTTAGAGTATATTAACTTATCTCACACTTTAAAGAGTCAAAATTAGCTCAGGAACGTGTTTAGAATCCTAACACCTCAACAGATGGAAAGCTCCCTTCCTTCCTCCTCCCCCAAAATCACCTGGCAAAGAGCGAGCCAAGGCAAAAAGGTGGTTTAGAGAATTTTGGTTCGTTCTGCAAATTATATTTTTTACACTTCTCAGAATAGTGTGCAGCTTTCCACAAACCAGAATGCATCTTCATAGCTTCTCTTGTTTCCTTATAAAAAAAATAATTCAGGAGTAGAGTTTATTTTAATTACAGTGCGTACAGTATGTCATGGTCTAGTGCGTCAAGCATTGCTATTTTGTGTCTGTGCTTAATTCCAACTTTAGATGGACATACATCATAACTGTAAACACCTGCCTAGCTTCATTAAGGATAGTAAAAATATCCCATTGTGGGAGGATCATAAGCTGTGTTTTAGGCAGTTTGCGTGTGATCTCCGACAAGAACATACCGTGCTACATCTTTCTCACTGTCTGTATTCTCCTTTTGGATGAGAAATACGCAATTCTGTCTCTGTCCTTGGCCCCAACGTGTGCACACCCAGAGTATTCCAGTGGTACATACAGTAATTTTAAATAATTTTGCAATAGTCAGTCTTTCTATGGAAAGATGAAACTAAATTTAAAACACCACGAGATTAGCTTAATATATACAGATAGCTCAGAGGTCATTTATAATCGTAGTATTGCTGCCATATGTTTAAGAAAGAGTAATTAAAAAAAAAAAAAAGCTAGGGCAGTTCTGCTTTCATTTAAAAAAGATAAAAAAAGATGAGGTTGGTGCTTAAAAAAAGGATAGAAGTTTCCGCATAGGGATCCAAACATGAGTAACGTGCAAACACTCCTATCATCTGTCAAACCAACTACCACATCAAATTCATAAATAGCAGTGTGTAAAAAGGAAACTAGGAAAATGAAATTCCACTTTAAAGCATCATAGAAATAGAATTTTTTTTAATTAAAGCTGAGCACTGTTAGGGATATTATTAAAACTCTCTACATGCTTTAGTTTGGGGTTTTTTTTGTTTGTTTGTATTATTTTCCAGAACACTTCCCATCTATTGAAGCCATTTACAAACAGATAAACTGAGGCAAAAATAGATCAAGGGCTCCTGACACCTCGTGGTTTCAAGAGAACATGAGCACGTTTCATATAATGTAATGCAGGGACTTATGTACTAGTGTGGCTTGCTTCTGGCCCGCGCTTTTCTCTCCTTAAAGCTGAAAGAGATGTGCGCTACTTGATTTTTATTAACATTAAAGTTAGTCTAACAGGAAACCACTGTCCACAGCAGAATAATCCCAGCACTCCTGGCTCTTTAATTACCAAACTATTTAACTGCTGAAGTTAATATATGAAGTTAATATAAATGAAGTTTAAAAATAAATAAGAAAATTGACCAAACACAAAATCTATCATTTGGATTTCTGTGTGTTTTTCAGTCACGCGCAGTACTGATGGGCATAAATCCAGCTTGTCGTGAAGCTCCTGTTTAAAGTTAGTCATCATCCTTTGTGTGGTCTTGGTCACGTAGCCCTTTGTTTCTAGCCCACATCTCCTCCTACTCAGGACACTGTTCCTGCTGCTAGAAAAGTCATAGCCCCTACTGGTTTCTATAGAACAGCACTGAACATTTGAAATAGAATGACGTGGATGCTTGTAAGAGGTGTGTTGGCGTAGCAGATGTGATAATTGGGATACGCAGACTCTCAGCATCCCTGGCTTCCACCTGCTCCTTTCTAGATGGGCGTTCGTATCTTTCTGAAGTCTCATCCATAAAGCAAACGCTTCCCCATAAACCAGGAAGTACAGTGGTAGATATTTTAATTTCCCAAATTACATGGCAGTTGTAATCTAAATGCTAAATGGCTGTGAAATTTGGTCAATGTCTTGCATTTACTGTGACTGGTATGGAAAATAAGTTTAAAGACAGTAATCTCTTTTTTCTTTTTTTTTTTTTTTTTTTTGATCTTCAGTATCACTGTGCCTAATATGCAGCTCTTGGAATTTTCCGGTTGGTTATATTAACTCCAGCATCACATATAATCTTTTTTGACAAGAGCTTTCTTGGCACAAGACCGGTTAAAAGATAGCTTTGGGTAGGGAGTGTGGGCTTTTTTGTTTTTATTTTCTTTTAAGTCTTTCTGTGTGTGTATGTGCATATTTAAGTTTTATATAAAAGTTTATCTACCTATATAAAAATTCATATATAATGAAACCAAATAAAAAACTCTTCACCTGAAATATAACACTGGCAGATAGACCCAAAGAAAGTAGGTGACCCATGAGATGCCCTGTTCCAGCAATGTGCAGGTTGGGTCACCTCTTCTGCTCCCTTAACTCGTACAGTGTTTCCTATCCAGAAAGCTGACACCTGGCCCGACATATACATTATTGATACGTTCAAACCCTGTAGCGGAGGTGGATTTCCTGCAGATATTTCGGCTGTTCTGGAACATGTGAAGTGTTCCAATGTTTCCATAAAAACAACTTCTAAGCTCTCCATTTTTGTCCAGAAAAATCACTTGAATGCGAGTAGCTATCATCTCCAATTGCAATAACACCTACAACTAAAGAGAAGGTGCCGTTAAATCTTTGCTGCATTTATTTACAAATGAACCAGCACAGAGTGGTACACCAACAAAAACTGAGGTGTTTAACAAAGTAACACGCGTCTCTACTTTCACTGAAAAAATATGAGGATTAATTGAAATCTGTGACTTGATTATCCTGCCAGTTACATTTTCTTTTCATAAATAAAATTCCATGAGAAAAGACGCAGCAGTTATGTGTCTCTAAGGAATAAACACACGCAATTTAGAAAATTCATTGTTAACTGAATCTGCTGGTAATGACTGCTCTAGTATGTCTGTGATGAGGTCATGTATTTGTATCTTTAGAGATATGGTACAAGGATATTAGTTTCATAGATCAAATATGAGACTTAATTGTTTTTAAATAATGGTAATTCCTCAGGAGTGTAAAACATGATAGACCCTCTAAGTCTCAAAAAAAAAAAAAAAAAAAAGAAAATCAGGTCTGAGTGAAAGACTTTTCAAATGGTCCAGTGGCCCATTTGACGTAGACAGCAGTAATACTAGAGGATTTGATTTAGCTGTTTTTTCAATGAATGATAGATGGGTACGGTTCAATAGGGAATTATGTTGAGTGAATTTACACCAAGAAAAATCCTTACACTTTGAAAAAGAACCTGAAGAGTTTCTGAGACCTTTTCAGGTCTATCTGTAAATAACCAAAGGCTTTTTTTTTTTCTTTTCTTTTTTTCTTTTTCCTTTTTCTTTTTTTTTTTTTGCCATTGTGTCAGAAGATGCCCAGAGGCTGATATATAGTAGTAATTTTCAGCATATGCTTAATATTAAATTATTATGATAGATCTATGTTGGTTTTTTATTTTTTTAAATATGAGACAGCTTTTATGGACAAGGAATGATTTCCTTACTCTGTTTTACCTTTTTTCGAGTACTGCTTTGTTCTCTAGGTCCTAAAGACAGCTGATGCAGTCTTCTAGGGTCTGAGCCACCTCAGTTGTTGTTAAAGCTAAAAGGAGGCAAGAGCACTCAGATTTTTATAGAGCCTGGCTTTTGCCCATTTTAATGTTCTTTGCTCAGCCCCCATTAACTTTATAATGTGAGTCATACTCTTAAGAGTGTTCTTATAACATCTTTGATTCCCACCCCAATCCCCCTTTCTGGGCTGTCAGTTAAAAACTGGGAGATAAATTAACTTTGTCTTCAGCATCCAGTCAGTAAATCTATAAACTCAAAGAAATATCAAGGGAGCTAGAAGGAGATATTTTGTTTTCTAGGTATTTTACCCTAATTTTTCCTTGAGGGTTAGAAACACTAAGGTCCAATCAAAATGTGTTTCCTTTCTTGCCTTTGTACACTGTTAAATGCCTTCTGGGGGCAAGAGGAATCACGAAGACCTGAGAAATGGAGGTGGCTGTCATGTTTGATTTAGTTTGTGATTAGTGGATGTGAAGAGTTACAGCAGCAAGGAACATGACTTCAGACCACATAGCAACCAGTTCTCAAAAGCTAGATTTTTTTTCTTTGTTTAAAAAAGATAGGTATCTCTAAACAGCAAAGGAAAGATGAGGTGATAATATGTTAAACATGCTTCAAAACCTCCTTGGTTTTTCTGCCTCATATTCAAGTTTTACTTTGCTTTTACTTCAAAGTATAGTTTCAGAGTAAGAACAGCATACACAAAATAGATATTTTTCATTTCACCTGAATGTATATATAACTCTGGCATGTTATTCACTGCGGTCTTCATTTTTGCTACCTTTAAGGGGAAAAAAAAAAAGAAGTTTTTGTTGTCCTAATCTCTTCTTTTCTCTCTATCTAATTCTATGCAGCCTTCATATAAAATTAGCCATCTGTTTTGTTTAACTCTTCATTTCATTCCTCATAAATCTAATTAAACTTGCCAAATGAACCTCCAGTGTTACAGAGGTTTTTCTTGGAGTGAGACTTTGAGACAAATTAAACTGGGCATGGACCTACTTCCTTTTGTCTATGGACAAAAGAAGTGCTCTGAGCCAAATACTGCCTCTGAAGCATGCTGTGATCCAGGCGGGTTGGGAGAGGTGTTAGAGGGTGGAGGCTCTCCCTTCGCTCTCGTGAATCTTCTTGCTAGCGTTTAGAAAAATGGGTTGGTAACACTTGGTGATTCTTGGTCTCTTACTGCTGGACGAGACATTCTTTAACTCTACTCTAAGCAGCACGTTATGCTTTAGGCCATCTTTTAATAGCCTCCTCTTGTAAAATTCTGTTTTGTGGGATGGTTGTCTGCTTTTATTTTGGTTTGGGGTATGTTTTTGTTTGTTGGGGGCAGGCAGAGAGAGTGTTGGTTTTTTGGTTTGTGTTGGCTTTGCCCAGAACAGGATTAGCATCTTGGAAGTCACATATAGGTTCTGAGTTAGTTTCCCTTATTTCTTATATCAGAAACCTGAAACAGAAAAGATACCACTTTCCTTTTTTCCCCTTTTTTCCACTTTTTTCCCTTCTCTCCCTTCCCCCTTCCCTCCCCTTTTTTCCTTTTTTGCACCTCTCCCCCCTTTACTTTTTCTTTACAGTAGGATAAGAAATGACTGTTACCTCACGTCATAGTTACCTGAAGTGTAGCAGGATCAAATTTCTGTTGCTGCACCAATTGTAATTAAATTGAAGCTCTTTCTGGGTTTTATGATGACCTATTTATGATCTACAAAGGAAGTGATGGTACTGTAAAGGCACAAGCTAGAATTAAACTCTTACTAAAGGAAGACAAAACTAACGTCAGACCCAGAATCCAGAAAACAGGCACCAAACTTCCAGACTGGTAATCATGGCCCATGGCACCAATACGTTGTGTTGTACAAACAAGTAATCCAGAGACCAAGTAGTGCCTGCAAAAAAAGCTGGGGGAAGTAGGAATGCTAAAAGACTCTTTTTATATTTTATATTAGGCCTTATTGAAATACAAGTTCTATGCTTGTTCTCTGCAAGTTATGCTTCATAATGCCTTACTGTAGTTTAGGACAAAATAAAGCTGTCAAATACAGAAGAATAAAAACAAGTAATCATAGAAGGGAACCTAAAGAAGCAGTTAACTTTTCAATTCTGAGGCAGAATTTACAAAAGGGGAGAGAGTTAGACCCAGTTAGTTACCTTTAAGGTACCAAAATTAAGGGAAAAGCTGTGTGCCATATTTGTATTAATAGAGATTTAAATCAGTGATTAGATCATGGAAGATAGGCTCCTCCCAGAGATAGTATGCAACTGTTATCCTCGTGTTCATGTGAGGTTCATGCTCGCTGATGCAAGATTTTTGTTTCTTTCTGGTTTAATATCTAGAAGTTGAAAAAGGTTTATTCGCTGTAAGCTGGCTACCTGTAAATCCTGAGATGTTAAGCAGAAGTAATAAAATGTCAGTGTTAAGATTCCTTTCTTAAGGCTATTAAAGTTATACAGCAAGTACATTGTTTTTGTATTGAATTATTTTACCTCTTGTATTACACTGTTTAGTATTTTAACACCAGTCCTTTGAGACAATTGATTTCTCTAAAGCAAGTTCCTTTAATTTTTTGTTTTCCAGTTCATATACAGAAGCCAGCAACATAGAAATTCACTGCATTTTTTTAATTGTTTTCTCTCTTATTTTTAGGGCCTGAAAACAAGCATCTAAGGTATGAGGGCAATCTTGAGCAAAGAGGTAGGAACAAGTTTATTCATATTTAATAATACTTTTTCTTACTAATATTGTTCTACATTTTAAAAATCCATTGCATATACTTTATGTACATTAAATAATCTTGCCAAAATGGCGCACTATAATTGTAAGCGTATTTTTCTGTGCCAAGAGGGAACCTAAAGTAGAGTTTATTCAGAGGCTGAAGAAAAACAGTCTCAAACTATTATTGCACTTAAAGTGAGAGGATAATTCTGTTGTCCAGCCCAGTTTCAGGTAGTGTGATGTCTTTGGCAAAGGAAAACAATGAATTTACTCTTCACTTATGCTAATATAACTGAGAAATATTTCCATGAACTGTCTGTCCCTTGCTTTAAGAAATAATTTACATTAGTCATAAGAGTTAGAAATGTTTTGCCAGTCGTTTGGTGTTGAAAGTGATTTATCTTGGATTTTTGGTTACAGTAAAACGCATTTAACCCCTGAGGGTTAAACTGCATCTTTTAAGAGAAATTGCATTAAGACAAAATAGTAAATGAATTGACTATTGTCTCTGAATAATGTCCTGTGGCTTTGGAACTGAAGTCCTACCTTTTTCCACGTGAGTTGTCCTGCTGTACCGCAATGAAAAGAGGACGAGGAGTGTAGTTTTGGCTGATCCTTGACTGACTTAGCTAGCTTGGATGTGGTGGCCACAGGGGTGATCTGAACTCCTGGCAGTAGGGAACCACTGCTGCCCTGTGGTGCACGCGCCTGTATTGCTCCCCAGGGGGTACAGCCGGCACCCAGGTCTCACTTTTAATGGGACTGGGAACCTTCAGTGTACACGATGTATGCAGCCAGGAGTAGGTCATTCAGCAAGAGAGAACTATGATGCACACAATAAAAGGTCAGCAAACTGATTTTTTTTCTTAACAGAGTAGCCCCTTTTAGACAGCAAAGAAAAAGACTACGTGCTGAAAACAATTGTTTTTTTCTTAGTTCTCTCTATCCAGTAACGTTAGATTAGACTTGGTGAACATTCTGATTCACACAGGGAGGCAAATCTGTTCTACAGTAATTACTCTAGAGTCATCAAAATCCAGTGTGTGAGAGCAACCTAACTAGTCTAGTGGACGGTGTCCCTGCCCATGGCAAGGTCGTTGGAACTAGATGATATTTAAGGTCCCATATGACTCCTACCATTCTATGATGATTCTATGATAGCCACCCCCTCCCAAGGTAATCAGATGGAGCTCAAACCTTTAAAAATCAATTTTTTTTTTTTTTTAAAACCCTGGCTATAAGCAAATTTGCTTATAGTTAATATTGTGGTTTAAAACAATTGTTTTATCAGAAGCGAGGAGGCAGAATTGTTTGCAGGGATATAAATGAGATTATGAAGTTGGAGGCCTGAAAATTCATAAACCAGTTTAGATTTTGAAGCCATGTACTGTGGAATTGTCTTCCACGTTCAAGTCATCGATTAAATCAGGAGAGTCCTGTTCTCTCAGTATACTTCTGTCTTGCATATGACTTCTGGTTTGTGTGTTGCGCCTTACATTTCTCAAAGCTTCGGCTATGCAATCAGTGAAGGAGTTTAGAGATGGCTGTAAAAGGAGGTTAGGTACTTAAATTAAATGTCTAAACAGAACAGTTAGGTGCTTGAAAACTGTGTACGGTTGGTGCTAACCTACTAGGCAAATACCTTCTAGAGAGGCCTGAGCGCTTCAACCTCAAACCCTGTTAATGGTTTATCTGTGTATGCACGTTGCTTCCCGTGTAGCTCAATGTCTGTGTCTGGGTGTGATTCCCAGGCTAATTATTATTCCACCTATTTCCATCTCAGTCCTCAGTCTGGAAGTGGTGATGGCCCACTTCTGCTGGCTGACTGGCTCTTTACTACAGTCATCTGGCCTATGAGGATCAAAGGGTTTTTTTATTCTGCTGTATGAATGCGAGTTTTTCCATATTCTCAGAAAAGTATAGCTCAGTATAATTCCTTGAGAAGTCCATATTATCACTGTAAAGCTTGATTTCGTAGTGCTTTGTAATACTAAGCAGAGGGCATTATAGACAGCACTTTTTTTTGCTCTACTTTGCTCTGCTTTACATCTACTTTGATTACTATTTACGACAGATGAGAAATTTCATTTTTAATGAAGTGAATGACATTTATTAACTACCCCATGACTAGTTCAAAGTAAATCAGCAAAGTCTGAACAAAATAAAAATAATTAATCTACATAGATGGTTGTCTTCTGTGAATCATCTAATGCCACCTACATCGGATCGGTGTTTCAGGAACCATTAGTGAGGATTTTTCACTTTGTGACACGGCATAGCGATGGCAGATACGTCCAATTAGTGATTTTCCCAGTAGGCAAGGTATTCTAATTATTTTTAAGGAATAGAAAAGCAATGTGTGATAAAGAATCATAGGACAGAACTCTTAACTTTCTCCCTCTCCGATACATGCTATACAGTACATACAGATATAGTTCATAACTGTGATCTTTAGGAAAACATTGAAGGAAAACACACATCTATAAAAGCCTGATTTAATTTAGTTCTGAAATATGAAAAATGTTTGTATTTACAAGTAGAAAAAAAATCTATATTAAAAGAAAAACATCAGCTTCATCTTTAAAAACAATTTCTTTTTAGAAGTACAAAGGATGTATAAAGTTAACAGAGGATGTTGAAGTTCTTAATTTAGTTAATTTATTAATTTAGATACTTTATTATTTATTTTAATTAATTTATTAATTTAGATACTTTTTATGATGCTTGATTTCACTCAGCGTGTGTGAAGCGTGTTTATTAAATATGAATATTTATCAGGTGTAACTTATATTTTACTGTTCAAATATATTAAAAAATTAACTTTATTAGTGATGTTTTATTTAGTGTATTTGCTTTTCTGTGAAGACAAGATTGTCTCTAAGAAGGCTGAGTTCTGAAATGTAATGTCCAGTGCCAGGAGTTTGACTGAAATTTGGTTTTCAAGAGGCTGTAACATCTATCCATTAGCTGCCTCTACTTAGTCTCACATGATTATTTTCTGCTTTCCCTCAGTCTAAGTGAGACAATAGGTTATAAAGTTATTCAGGTAACAGGTAATCAGGTAAACAAGTAATTCAGGTAATCAACAATTAAGTGATTTGGTTTAAAGGGGTCTTTAAAGGGGTTGTTTCGGCAAGATCGTTTTTAACCAAAATGTATTTAGTGCGGTGACTTGCAGCCCCGCTCCATTAACAGTTGCGTCAGCTGAGGAGAAGGGATGAAAGGAGCGGCTAAGTATGATGGCAAGGACTCCTTAAGATGACTATGTTGCCAGATCCCGATAATATGTACCTTTGGATATAAAAAGGTACACAAAATTCTGTAGAGGCTGTGAAGCTCCTGCTAGACTGCACATGCAGCTCTACATAACAGTTGAAAAAGAATCAGCCTTTATGAACTTGCACTTCATGTTCAAATATAAATTTTTTTACATGATTGCTTGCTGTACTTTGGTGGAGATGCCCCACTAGCGAGGAGCCTGAATTGATCCCTCTTTCATTTTGCAAAGAACGTGTTCCTGTTACCTCTTGTCCCCATCTCCTTTTTGTATTTGGGCTTTCCTTCTCCATTGCCCTCTTTCTTTTGTATTTCTTTGTTTTGTTGTTGGTTTTGAATCTACTTTTTTTTTAGACAATGTGTATATCAACATAATAAGTATTTTAAAATTTATTTTAAATCACATAAATATTTTCCCTGATGTTGCTGTGGTTTGCAGGTACTCTATCTTTTGCCAGTCTTAACTAAGCTTTATCAGTCTTCAGCACAGGATGATATTGTGGGCCATTGTTTTATTTTTTTCAGTAACTGTTTACATATTAGTTTGAATGTTAGTCCACCACGACTAGCTGTGGGCTGCCAAGATCCTATGAGATCAGACTCTGAATTCCTGCTTTGAATTTCACTTGGGTTCTCATCTCCTGCCATGAGAATTTGAGCCAAAAATAGTGGCTGTAGGCAAGGGAGAGAGAAAATCAAAGATGAGGTAGGAGGAAGAAAAGGAAAGAGCCAGAATAGAAGGAAGTTAAAAATTGAGAGGAGTGTGATCAAACCAAGGTAGAGGAAAGAGACTTTTCACCATGGATTTCCTGTGTCAGTTCAGTCTGAGACTTTGAAAGACTGTTGCCTTGCTTTCAGAACAAAGCACTAATTTATTTCATTAAAAAGGATGCTCGACACAGCACTCTAACTATTGCTAATGATCCATTTCCCCTGTAGTCCATATGTAAAGTTCCAGCTTGCCTGAGGTTTGGTTATGACTAAATTCTGAGACCCTTGTTGAATCAACAAGTTCTCCTGACTTTTAGAGTTATGCCTCCTAAGAATGAAAAAAAAAAATAAAAATAAAAATAAAAATTGCTCAATTTTGTCCTTGTATATGATTGTTTCTTCATATAAAAGCCTAAAAAGAATTATTTAGTAGAGCTTCTTCCCTAAGTCCAAAATGAATCTGAGTAGAGATATTAGGATTGGGTTCTACAAATATGTTGCTTTTGTCTGCTGAAAATACTTTGAAGCAAAGTATTCACCTAACCCTTTGTAGACACCCCACACCCCTTCTTTCTACATTGGAGAATCCCTTAAAATGTTTTCCATTGCTTAGGCAATTGTATAGAGAGCAAAATTCACTCCTGAATTATGGCAGCACCAATATATGGAGTAAATGTCACCTGATGTGAATAGATGCAAAAACAGTGAAATAGATGTTTAGCATATTTCTCAGTAACAGGCTTGATTCTTCCCTCAGTTCCCTTTTAGGTGGGCCATGTCCTGTTACCTCCTTACTGTCTTACAACTCGGCTTGTCATTACAGTGCACATCAATTATTCAATAGATCCTTAAGTGTTTCAGACAATACATCTTCTGCTTGTAAGTAGCTTTAAAACGTTGATATAGTCCAGTCTTGGTGTTAGCTGAAAAGTTCTTTTTGTTTTTTGCCTTTTCTTTTTTTTTTCCCCACGGTAATTTTGCTCTAAAAACTGAAAACAGTATTTAGGAGGGAAAATTAGAAGAATAGTCTTAAAATCAATAGATCTAATGTCAGTTTCTACTGATACAGTACCAATATTCTGTGGTGACAGAATAGTCATTCTTTACCTACATGTGTCGTAGTTGGTTTCAAAATATGAAGTCATGAAATCTCTAGTCTTTTCTTTGCAAATAGAGTTTTTACAGGCAATCCCTCTGCTGTCTGGAGCTCCACTGGTTGAACAAGCAGCCTACTTTTGAGTGAGTTAAGTGAAGCATGTAGACAACACTTACCACACTATGAAAACGAACGATGCAGGAAAATGAACGTTAAAATGAGAAACGGTGGGCTTAGACCAGGTAGGATTTTACCAGAACATGCGGTAAAGTCCTGGCTACACTGAGGCAAATAAAAGCTTTTGTATTGACTTGAATTAAATTTTACCTGCAAATGAAATACTTTTGAATACATAGTGAGGATATAATATGGTTCTAGCATGAACCTTACTGAACAGTTGGACTGCATCATAGTTGAAATTTCAGAGTGAACACTGGGAACAGCCTTCACCAAGACCTACTGCGCAAGCCTGGCCTTACTATCCTGATGCCGTGAGTGATTGTTAAGATTGTTGCCCCCCTGTTCATCAAGGCGCGGTTCGTGAATTGCTTGCAATAGCAAGTCCTTAGATGAGCAGTAGTTTATAGTACTGGACATGCAATTTTCCAAGTGAAATGCTTTCATCAACAGATAAAACCTAGCTGTTCAGGAGTGCAGTTATCTACACAAATCATATAAACAAGTACAGAGTTTTTCTGTAGTCTATTTTTGTTAGATAATTACACTAAAATTGCAGGAAAACAGTGCCAGAAATTGAGAAGTCAACTCAAAGTGTTTGCAGTGCCTTAAGCTTTGTACTGCGTTTGGCTTGGATGGAGTTATTTGTTCTTCATAGCAGCCTGTATAGTGCCTTTTTAGATTTGTGACCTAAACAGTGTTGAGTGTTTCAGCTACGGCTGAACAGTGCTTGCACAGCATCAAGGCCTTCTCTGTTTCTAGCTCTTCCCGTGCAGTGGGCAGGCTGGGGGTGGGCAAGAGGATGGGAAGGGGCACAGCCGGGACAGCTGACCCCAAGTGACCAGGACGATATTCCATGCTAGGTAGCATCATGCTTGGCAATAAAACTGGTAGGGGTGTGTGTGTCTGTGTGTGTGTAGTTTTTCCAAGTTAGCCATTGCTTGGAGACTGGCTGGATACCAGTCCAGTGGTGGGAGGTAGTGAGTGATTTCCTTTGCATCACCTGGGGGTGTGTGGCTGGTTTGTTTGTTTGTTCATTCCTTTTTTCCTTCCCTTATTTAAGTGTCTTTATTGACCCATGATTTTTTTCTTCCTTTTGCTCTTCCAATTGCCTTCCCTTTTCACAGAATCACAGAATCTTCAGAGTTGGAAGGGACCTCTAGAGATCATCTAGTCCAACTCCCCTGCTAAAGCAGGATTGCCTAGAGCACATTACTCAGGACTGCATCCAGGCAGGTCTTGAAAGTCTCCAGAGAAGGGGACTCCACCACCTCCCTGGGCAGCCTGTTCCAGTGCTCTGTCACCCTCACCGTAAAGACGTTTTTCCGTGTATTTGAATGGAACTTCCTATGTTCCAGCTTGTGCCCGTTGCCCCTCGTCCTGTCACTGGGAACCAATGAAAAGAGTCTGGCACCATCCTCCTTCAACCCACCCTTTAGATACTTGTATGCCATAATAAGGTCTCCCCTCAGCCTTCTCTTCTCCAGGCTAAAGAGTCCCAGCTCTCTCAGCCTTTCCTCATAAGGGAGATGCTCCAGTCCCTCAATCATCTTAGTTGCCCTTCGCTGGATCCGCTCCAGTAGTTCCCTGTCCCTCTTGAACTGGGGAGCCCAAAACTGGATGCAGTATTCCAGTTGTGGCCTCACCAGTGCAGAGTAGAGGGGGAGAATGACCTCCTTTGACCTACTGGCCACACTCTTCCCTATGCAGCCCAGAATTCCATTGGCCTTCTTGGCAACAAGGGCACATTGTTGGCTCATGGATAATTTACTGTCTACCAGGACCCCTAGATCCTTCTCCTCAGAACTAATTCCCAGCAGGTCCACCCCTAACCTATACTGGTGCTTAGCATTCTTCCTCCACAGGTGCAGGACCTTGCACTTGCTTTTGTTGAACCTCATTAGGTTCTTCTCTGCCCAGCTCTCCAGCCTGTCCAGGTCACGTTGGATGGCAGCACGGCCCTCTGGAGCGTCAGCCACCCCTCCCAGTTTGGTATCATCAGCAAACTTGCTGAGGATACACTCTGTCCCATCATCCAGGTCATTAATGAATATACTGAACAAAATTGGACCGAGTATTGACCCCTGGGGGACACCACTGGTTACAGGCCTCCAACTAGACTTTATGCCTCTGATCACAACCCTCTGAGTTCTGTCACACAGCCAGCTCTCCATCCACCTCACTGTCACCTCATCTAGGCCATACTTCCTCAGCTTCCTAATGAGGATGTTATGGGAGACAGTGTCAAAAGCCTTGCTAAAGTCAAGGTAGATGACATCTACAGCTCTCCCCTCATCCAGCCAACCAGTTATAACATCATAGAAAGCTATCAGATTGGTCAAGCATGATTTACCCTTGGTAAATCCATGTTGACCACTTCCAATAACTTCCTGTTCCTCTATGTGTTTGGAGATGACATCCAGAATGAGTCGCTCCATTACCTTCCCAGGGACAGAGGTGAGACTGACCGGTCTGTAGTTCCCTGGCTCCTCCTTCTTGCCTTTTTTGAAGATTGGAGTGATGTTATCCTTCCTCCAGTCCTCAGGCACCTCTCCTGTTCCCCATGACCTTTCAAAGACGATGGAGAGTGGTCTAGCAATAACATCTGCCAGCTCTCTCAGCACTCGTGGGTGCATCCCGTCAGGGCCCATGGACTTATGAATGTCCAGCTTGGCCAAGTGGTCTCTGACCCGGTCCTCCTCAACCGAGGGAAAATCTTCCTCTCTCCAGAATTTCCCCCTTGCCTCCAGGGTATGGGATTCGTGAGAGACAGCTTTAGCAGTGAAGACCAAAGAAAAGGAGGCATTCAGTAACTCTGCCTTCTCTGTGTCTTCCACCACTAGAGCACCCGTCTCATTCATCAGTGGGCCTACATTTTCCCTAGTCTTCCTTTTTCTGTTGATATACTGAAAGAATCTCTTCTTATTGTCTTTAACTGCAGTGGCCAAGCTGAGTTCTGATTGAGCCTTGGCCCTTCTAATTTTCCCCCTACATAGCTTTGTTATATCTTGATAATCCTCATAAGTTGCCAACCCCCTTTTCCAGAGAATGTAAGCTTTCCTTTTTTTCCTGAGGTCCAGCCAAAGCTCTCTATTCAGCCAGGCTGGTCTTCTTCCCCATCAGCTCGTTTTTTGAGACATGGGGATGGCCTTCTCCTGTGCTTCTAAGAGTGAGTGGTGGAAGTGAGTGAGCAGCTGGTGTGTTCCTAATTGCTGGATGGAGCCAACCTACTACTAGCATGAAGCTTGAAACTTACCCTAATTTCCATCTTGCAGACTGGGAATTAAAAGTAGACCATCTAGAAGTTTTCTTGAAACTATTGAAAGCTAGGACTAAAAGAATTTTCCTGTGCTTGTACTTTGTATCAAAATCTGGTTTATTTCAAGGTAAATTGTGAAAGATTAATTCTTAAGAGAAACTTACATCCTTTATAAAACTTAACTGAAGCGTTATGGTTTTGCTCTATTTTACACATACCAAATCTCTAGAAAAGCGAGTGCTGGCAGCTCTAACCAGAAAAAAAATAATATTATGACGCAGTCACTATGTCATTCTATCACCGTATTTTGGCTTCAAGACATTTTCTGTGGTTTGTTCATTTTCAGGTCTTAAAATTCCTCCCACACCTCAGAAATATATTTTAAGGTGATGCTGCGTGCTCAGGATTCATTTCCAGCTTAAGAGAAAGGTGCAAGCAAATGCTGAAGTTTTGGCAACTCATTCGGAGAGACTTACTGTGGTAGAAGCTACAGGCTGAAATCTAGTCAGATTCTTGGAAATAGGATAAATTCAGTAAGTTTGAATCTTGTACTTTTCCCAGTAAAAGGGAAAGGGATACTGTAACTGTTACTGTAAAACCTAGTAGTATGATTCAGAACTAGAAAATGCAGCTCCAGCTCTATGTGATATGCTTATCACCAGCTCCATCAGAAGGTATGAGAAAGAACTCTAGGAGTTTTATTTTTCACGTCTTTGTGAGGGTAGGAAAAGTGAAAAAGGAAACTAAGTTTCAATAAAAAGAGTCTCATTTTGAGATTTCGGCAATAGTTTTGTAGAAATGACTGAGCCTGGAAAAAGATGCCAGTGAACAAGATTCCTATTAGCTTTAAAGTAGCTTTTAAAATGAATTTTTATTAAAATTCCTAGCTTGATCAGTTTATGAGCAAGGGATGCTCAGCAATGAAATCAGCAGAGGAATATTTGAAGCAAAAGAAGATACGGAGAACTCTCTTCTTTTAGTTTATTCGTTGCTATGAGTTCTATACTGATTCATACCACCTCAGGATCTGACTCTCACTTCATTATGACCACTCGTTCCCCTTGTACAGTACACAGAAACAACTGTGAAGGGAAAAATAGTCTCCCTGAGTTCATAGGACACCATAAGACGCAATATGCATCAAAGAGTACCCTGGGTAGTGTTTTGCCTCCTGTACCTGCTCTACTGCCCAGACCTGTTAAATCTATGCTGGAAATTGGAGGCAGGGAGTAGGCTGGGACATATCCAGGAAAGAGAGAAGAGGGAGTGGTTGTTTTGGGATTCTTCTCAACTGGTAGTACCTTTCTTACACCGCAATAAATTAAACCTTGGCTCCCTACCGTGAGGTTGGGAAAAAGGATCAGAGAGCTGTGAACTACTTTGCCATCTTCTCTCTTTGCTCTGCACAGACTGGCAGTGGAAAATTTAGTCTTTAATGCTAAGTCTGCAGCTGCAAGTTGAAAAGGTCTGGGTACTGGGGTGTAAATCTATTGGTTTTGATAAATTTCTACCACTTTACCTCCCTTATACATGAAGATAAGATGATAATGAAGATTCCATGAAGTTAGAGGTCACTGTAGGTATTTCCAAGGAGGAACAGAAGAAGGAAAAAATTTTTATACCGTAGTGAAGTTGCAACTTACGTTTCATCAGGTTCATTCAGCGGGTTCAAAAAGATGGCAGTTGCGTGTTACCTAAGCAGAGGACTTTAACAATAAGAAAGTTCACAATGTGTTCCTTTACCTGCTGTTTTCGGCTCATTGCAGACAAGAGCACCTGCCCGTGTATTGTATTCTCTCATTTTAAAAGTACTCTTCACACAATCAGAAACTGAAACTTTTCAAAATTTATTTCAACATAGTAAGAATTTGAAGCAATGAAGAATTCAAAAATGAAACCTGGAACATTGTTCTCTATAGTGAATCCTTTACAGTCAACGTGCAATGACATTTGGGAGTACATTGATCTAGTTTTTATTAGGAATCAATATAAATATATCTTGTTTTAATGAGAAATTTAGAAATTAAGCAAAGTCCAAGAAAAAGTAAGGAAATGGTCAAGTACAACAGAGGCTATTCAGAAAACTTTCCGCTTTTGATTTTTGCGTGGCAGAAGGGAGAATTCTGCACTTTCCTCTTATGACATTCAGACAGACTAGTTCTGTAGTTTGCTAACATTGCTTCTTCTAAAGGAACCGCATCCCGGGAAATGACTTCCTTTGCTATATATGGAAGAGGCCATGCCTCTTTTCCCTGGAAAAAGTCAGGTATTACCTGTCCTCCCAGAAGAGAAAGATCAATTTTGGTGTAGTATAGTTTGGAGATATTGTTTTAGTGGTGATGCATTGTGTTTGATCTACCCTTCAGAAATCTGACGTCTCTTCCTTCTTGATTGTTCAGTATGCCTGCTGCCACTTGGCTTGATCCTCAGAATGTTTCCTCATGTATGTTTACAAGGTCTCGGTATAACGTTATTTTTCAAAAAGGTAAAAAAATGCTCTTGTTCACTTTGTAAAATTGTGCAAATAAGAGCAATGTTTGAATTGTTATTCTAGGTGCCTCAATCAATGATTTTGGAGACGTAGTGTGTAATGCAAGTGTCCCAAATACAAGCTAAGCACAATTTACTGGCTGGCCAGAGAGACTAAAGGGCTAGCTTTTTATCAGCTGGGATGCCTAAAGTCCACATGCCGGGGGTATCACTGTTTCAGCTGAGCCAACCATCATGCAGGCCTATTTCCTATTAAAGACTTATAGTTTCATTTCCACGGAATCACATTTTTTAAGTCTCCAAAGGGTCCTGAACATTTTGATATCCACCAGAAAATTGAGTTCAGTGTTTAAGTTTGGCTACCTTTTCTCAGAAATTTAGACAAGAGGACTAATAATATCCTGTTTTGAAGGGCAGCTTAGAAAGCTTAAATTCAGTTTCCTTGTTGCCCTGGGATAATACAAGTATGATATTTATTTTTTACTTTCCTGCAGAGTGCTTTTGGTAGCTGGCAGACAAATTGCCCCAGTTGGGTAATTCTTCATCTTCATGTTGAACCTGTGCTACTTGCAGAACTTAGTATGAGAGCAAAGGGGAACACAACTAGAAGAAAACATAAGCTTGGAGACCAAGCAGGCTTTTCAGGTTTTTCTGCAGTCCTGTTCCCCAGCGTTAGTGGCTGTGGGGCTGTTTGTGCTACACGTCCCAGCCAACGTTGGCAGAAGCGCTTGCGTAGTAACAGAGGACTTCTCATTCCAGAGGGCTGGAATGATCCCGCACAGAGACCACTCTAGGAGGAGCGAGGGAGATGCTTTACCCTTTGCTCAGCATTCAGCTTGTGCCTGAGGGAAAGCAGAGTGGTGTACTCATTGGGGATACCAATCTGTGATTGCATAAATGAGACTCCCAAACACATTTCCCATTAGACTGGTACATAGTGTACTAGGATAATTCAAGAGTGCTGGACGTGGAGAAGTTTGCCATGACCATAGAGTAATGGTGAAAAAGAGAGGAAAAAGTTGTGTGTGTTTTCTAATAAAAGAAAAATAATATTGATTAAAAAGTGCAGTGCCAACATAGTGAGAAAATTATGTGCATAAGTTGTGGATATTTTAAAACAAATGCAAAAAAATCAGTGCTATAGGACATATCATTAAATAACGCTCTAAAATTACCTCCCGAGTTTGTCTATTACATTATTCTTTCATTTGATGGTTGGGTATCATTACATTCAAGACCACAAAAGGACTATATCAAGTTCTGTAGTAACAGCAGGTTCTCTGGGAATTCTGTATTTGCAAACTAAAAGAATTGCAAGTTACAAAGGTGTAATTTATTATTAGAAATTAAGCCTTAATTTGCTACAGCTTTGATAATTTCAGAACATCAACATTATTTTCTGGTTAATTTTAAATTTGATCTTTGTAATCTTAGGGAGAGAACTATGCAAATTTTGTCTAGAAACCACCATATAAGTTATAACTTGGCTTTTTTGCTTCTCTTTAGTAGGATTGTTGCTTTTGATCTCAGCTGGACTATGAATTGCTTGAGATTTTGCACACAAAACTACCTCTTTACCAGTGTCTTCTAGAAATTGAACAGCGTGCATATTTTTGAAGGGCCTTGCTCTAGTCTCACATAAAATCACTGTAAATCACTTGTGATTCAGCATGCTTCTTCACTGTCATGCATACAAAAAGAAAGTCCCTGGTGTACTGAGGTAGCCACCTGTCATGCTGAATAGCTTTGTTTTCTCTTCCCTCCGCTCTCCCCTTTTTGTTCTATTTAATTCCTTTGTTTCTCTTAAAAATTTCAAATGTGTTTTTTTGTTTTTTAAACAGAAGGAACTCTCTCCCTTACTGTCTACAAAACTTAGCAAAATACTTTCATTTCCTGGCCGAGGTACAGTGACAGTAAGAATAACAAATCATTAATAATGTAAAAAAATCTATACGAATATTCATTGAATTATTTGTAAGTTTTGTTAATGTAAATCCAGGTCAAAGCAAACCCTAGTCCTACCTTGTATGTTGGAGAACAGCTCTTTGTGTTTCCTGCATGAGACACTTGTACATGCATAAAAGCAGCTATGTGGAAAACACATTCTTCAAAATGGCTGAATGTGAGATCTGCATAAAAGGAAAATAAAAAAACCAAGAAACATAAAATCACTTTCACTGCCTCTAAGGTCTTTATGAAATATTGTGCACAAAGATTATTAAACTGATGCCAATAGCAGGTATAGCCTTGGGGTCATTCTAATTGACCGAGGACAGCTTTCACATTAGAGAGTTTAAAATATGAAGTTCATTAATGTTTGCCTTCAGAGTCTGTGTATGAGACACCATAGATGCTAATGTGGAAGCACAGGGAGGATGAGTATGTTCGCACATTCTTGTCTTTGGCTGCAATCTAACACTCTTGTTTCTCTCAATGCACCAATATAGCAATACGCAGTCACGGTGAGGTCACTGGACCGGAATCCTCATATGACTGTTGTTAGTAGAATAAGAATTATGACCCATTACTTTTAAACCCTGGACTTTTTCAATATTTGAGTTATAAATAATAATTAGATTAGTCTTGTAGGCTGTAATAATCCTTTGCCTCTGTTCAGTTTGAAGGTGATATTCAGCATGCTGTGGAGATTCCTTAATAGAAGTTGAGGTTGCAGGAGAGTTCAGCACCAAACTGTCATTTTGCTGCAGAATCAGGGCATTCCCATATGAATTAGTAGGAACGGAGGAACAAACTTGTGTATATTATGCTGTCAATTCTGCACAAAAGGTTCTGGAGGAGGTAGCACAGTTCTGCGGTGATACTGTGGTGGTGGTTGGTTGGTTGGTTTCTTTCTTTTACCATAGTGAGAAACACTATTTATTCCCTTATTCAGAGCATATATAAGAAAACAATCTCTTCTAGATCTAGCTAGAAGCTGAGGATTTCAGATAGGTTACAGTCCTATGCAACTGGAAAGGGAGAGAACACTGTCTTTCCAGACTGTCAGGCAGAGAGTTGAGCCATAGAGATTTCAATCTCAGCACTTGATTCATTTTGTGAAAATAAAAGGGCTGCAGAGGTGTGTATGAACAGATCTTCAGACTTTCTTTTGACTTGCTTCTCAGTTTCTGTGATAATGAAAAGCTCTGTGAAACTGTTTTGGTTTTGGCAGACTGCAAGCCATATTCTTTATTTGTCCTCCAGTCCTTCTTAGCACAAGAGGTTCTATCACTTCTGTCTGTAAAGAGGAGAGGTCATGTTTGCTCCTTAAAGTCGTTAGTGAAGAAAAACAGAATAGATTGGAGAAGCTAGAGAACTGGAAGAAGAACAGAGAGTACCAGAACCCTTTATTTCTGTTTTTTAAATGAGAAGTAAATAAATCCAATGTCCTGCCAGCATACAGTGATGATATAGGTTTCTAGGGGGAAAAAATGTGAAGCCAGACATTTTTCTCTATGGAAGGATATAGGCCTATGAAATGTGAGGACAAGAATCTCTTCAAAGAAGTTCATGTAGTCGAAAACTCTCTAAACTTTATCTTTGGCTTCTATTTGACATTAGGGACAATGCTGCATGTTCCTTTTCACTATCTTGTTATTCAGCCAGTCCGACTGACTCATGCATTCATTAACCTCTCTGAAGGAACTGTTGCTATATACGTGGCTGCCTCCCATCTACAGGGTGAGAGAAAGAGAGATTCCCCATCATAAGATTAGAGCTGAAACCAAATGACAATAAAAGGATCAGCTTCAGCAATTCAACTGGGGATGCACTTTGGGTAATTCAGATAGAACTGTCTGGTATGTTAAACCAGCTCTCCAAAAGTTTGGATCCTACCCCTGTCATGAAATCTCAGCTAAACTGGGGCAGACAGCTTTCTTGAAATCAGAAATGGTTAACATATTCAACTGAATTTACTTGGGAAAATGTAGAAGCTTGTCAAATTCTGGCTTCTCTTCACAAGTTCAATTCTAAATAAATACATGCTGTATAAGATAAGATGCATCACTAAATATATGCTATTTCCATAGTAATTTTACTCAAAACTTGTAAAATTTTAAGAATCAAAATTGATAACTGAAACTGCTCACTCTTTTTTTTTTTTTTTTTTTTTTTCCCTAAGTTCTCCCTTTTGAGAATAAAATTATGGCTAAAATTTCAGTATATTTACTAGAGTTTTAGTTTTTTTGAAACTCTGATAGAATCCTCTTGCTTTTTGCAAAGTCTCTGGAGAAAAGGGAAAGAACAAATTAGACAAAACAGAAGCTGAGAAAAAAGAATATATTTAACATTGTGTATTGGTTAAAATAACAGGAAAAAATAATAACTAATAATGTTCTGAATTGAAAACTAGCTCTGTGTCTCATTAAAACCTTAACTGCTTTAGGCATTCCCTTCTCTCACCTGCCACCCACTGATGACCTATGAGTCACCAACTATTCCAGCTTCATCTGAAATCTTTATTAAATTATTTTAAACCCTAAAGCCCTGTGTGATAAGAAAAACAAGAGATCAGCTTTTATACTTTTAAATTATAAGATTATCTGTAGATAACAGAAATAATAGTTTTCCGTGTACATATCTGCATGTATATATGTATTAACATCTACAATATTCATAATTAAATAGTTTTAAAGCTCATAAATAGAGTAAATTACAAAAAATGATGATGTTTAACTCATTACAGTTCACTGCTCATAACCAACCCTTTCAGAAAACGACTAGAGGACTTTCAGATTTACTCAGAGTATCAGCCTCTGGGCAGCAAACAAAACGTTAATCAGGAAATACGTTTCTTCCTAAATTTTTTTTATTGATGGTAAGTACAACTCAAAATGGCTATTGATTTAAAATTATTTTTATTCAATAACATAGAATAATACTAAAGGCACTGTTTTGTCAGTGTTTTTCTCTGTTAACAAGAGCTTGGCCTTAGTCATTGCCTAAATGCTCTCCACAATTACATGTGTAGGTAACTACCTGTCATTTGTCTCACCAAGGCACAGATAACATCCCTGTGAATAATTGTGAGGTCACTGAAACTGAGTCTCTTATTGACCTGATGCAACTGCTCACTGAAGGCAACTGGACCTGGATGTGTCAAAGGGTTGGCGAGGTTCCTAACCATTATACTGTCAGAAAAATTAGAGATCCATTGTAATGCTGCTTGGTTTCTGTTGTGTGTCCTGAAGAGCAGTCATTGTGAGTACCGACCTCCAGGAGAGGTTTTGCAATGTACGTTCTGTAGTGGGAAGAAATTGCTGTTAGTTCCACTGCAGCTCAAGGGGGACATGTATAAGTCCACACCCCATTCACGTGTACCCTTCACATGTAATCTGCACAACAGGATTTTCTACTGGATGCTTAGGTGCCTCCTCATTCAGCATTTCAGATTTTATTAATTTTGCTAGCCTTGTTAATTATTCTTGTGTATCGTATAGGAAGTTAAGTAATTTAGCCATTAATTAGGTGTAATTTCATTACCCTACCATGTAGCAATGCGTCTAAAAGGTAAATGCTGCAATATTTAACTCCTTGAAGTCGCACTGTGAGTTTGTGACGGAACACAAAACACATCCAGGCCTCCAGAGCACTGTTCAGTCATTTAACTTTCTGACCAACCCTTCTTTACCACCTTGCCATAGAATGTGGGCTAGTGTAAGCGCAAATCAAAAGTCTCTCCCCAGATTCAGAGGACAAAGGAGCAATACTTGAAATGAGCAAAAGACCTGATGGGCTGCAGCAAATAGTCAAAATAACAATAGCAAAGTGGCTGATGCTTTACAGTGTACACAAATAGCGTGATATGAGGCAGAGAATTATATTGGGGTTTAGGCTTCTCTATGATGAAGCACTTGCTTAAATTCAAGCATATTGAATAATCTTACATAAATTATTTCAGATTTGTTAAGTTTCATTTAAGCATGTGACTAATAACTCTCCTAGGTCAGGACGTTAATCATGTCTGGATGTCTTCGTCAATAGGTAAAGATGATCATTCAGAGATGGTCATTTTGTGAATATGTTTTTATAACCCCTTTAAGATACAGATCTATGTCACTGATGACTCATATGATGGAAAGAACAGTTGAGAAGATCAGTGCTAGTACCAAAATATAACCTTTTTGCTGCATGAACTAGACACGCTGACATACCAGTATAACTTCTTCCTCTTGTTTACTCTGAAATGGAATTCTGTCATGAAAGAACAAACATTTTTTGTTTCTTTTTTATTTCTCTCTCTCTCTTTTTTTTTTTTTTTTGATAATTAAGTGGAACCAAACATGATTCAGCTTTGCTTTTTAAGATAACCTTTACTTAGGGCAAATCTGCACTCTGGTCAGCTGTTAAGGCTGTTTTCGTTACGTTGATTAAGAGGGAATCAAGACCATTGTGACTTTTTTTCTCTTTTGTGTTTCTTTTCCTACTTATTTTCCTCTCTCTTCTCTTCATACAATTAAGTACCTCCTCTTTATTTCTTAGTTCTTTTTGTGTTAACTTCCATTTATGCCCTATCCTGGTTTTGTTTCCTATGTAATGTATATAGACATTTTGCCATTTCTCTCTCCTTTTTTTTTTCTCCCCACTTGACCGATCTTTTCGTTGCCTCTTGCAGAATGAAAATATATCACTCCATATCTAGAAATCCTGAGATTTCTCTAGAAATCCTTCATGTCTATTTCTGGGTCCATTACAGAGTCTCTGTTCCAAACCTATTTTGCATTTTATCATGTTTGCTTGTTATACTAAAAGCTAAAAATCTCCACATGTGTCTGTCATAACAACATTTTCATGTAAACACAAGTCTGAGAACTAGTTGGTTTGATAAAGCTTGATTTAAAAAAAAAATAAATAAAAATCACAGAACTGCCTCATCTGTAAAGCTACATGCATTTTTATAAAAAGAAGACACATAGGCTTTATATATCTCTATCAGAGAAATATCTTTTAAGAGAATGGTTATATATCTGCTTTAACAACCTATGTGGAGAAAAAAGTAGATTTCACTGTAGATATACAATTATAAATAATTAGAACACAGTGAAAAATGGCTGCAGCCTGCTGCTGAATCATGGACCTCTCTTTCCTTGAGGTAGGTCACCAAAACATATAGTGTTTTAAAATTAATTATTTGCAAAGGTCAACAAAATAATTTATGGGACATTTTATGCAGATCAAAGAACTTTTGGTCCTTTTCTAAACCTGTAATAAAGTAGATCATCTCAACTGCTGACCTTCAAAAGACCATATTTGACGTCACCAAGTTCTATTGAAATGACTGTCTGCTCATTATGTTCATAGCACAATGAATTTTCTAATCCTCACACCTAAGCAGATTACATTGTTGTCTAGTAGATGCTTCCCTTTCCTTTTTATAAGCACCTTGTCAGACACTAAGTATTATTGGGGTAGAACATCTTTTACTGTTCTGAAAGCCTACTATAACTTCTCCTTATGAGGTAATAGAAGGGATCAAAAAAGAAAAAATCTACAGGATTTCTTGAGTAGAAAATGTAGAGGAAGGAAGGGGGGTGCTGCTGTTCTCACAGAAGGATGAGTATGCAGATGAATGACCAAAAGTGAAGACCTGTAGTTTCCTGCCTTTTTTGATTCGTGGAAGAAAGGAACCTACCACTTGTCTCTTTTCACTGTGCTTTTTGTTTCTTTTTTTTTTCTTTTAAACAGCTTCCATTTTCTGTCTCTGAAACAAGATTTGACACATTAATGCTCTTTAATCCTCTCTCTACTATTCTTGTGCTCTAGCTCTCCACAATATCAGACAAACTCCTGTTTCTTAGTTCAAAATCAAGCTCAGTTGCCTAGGAGTGACCCATGGCTTTTACTGTGTTCCCCGGACTCTTTAACAAATTTAAATAGTATTCTGCAAAGCTCTTTGATTTAGGCTGAGGTTATTCCAACAAATAACTCGTGGATGCACGAGTCCTAATAAAAATAATTAGAAGCTGGGGGAAGATATGGATTCATTATGTTGAAATTATCTATAAAGCTATTTAGATACAAAAATAACAAACCAAATGGGTCTATAGTGATAAATCTGTCTTGTGCTTGTCAGTCAAACTCACTGTACTTGTCCGCCTTCCAAGAAAAAAAAGCTTTAAAAGCAATACATCTTTTAAAATAACAAGCAGAACGAGTACAGTGTTTAAATTCACGCAGTCTATCTGAACAAGTAACGCAACATTTCCTTAACTATAGTAAAGCTAAACTAGTGACAACCCACAGATATGGGCAGTTGGTGAGTGGGTAGCACTCCAGTACACTCATGCCTGAGGAGTAATTGCATTGTAATTGGTATTTTTTGCTTTCACCCTCACTTACCCAGCTTCCAGCAAGTGGATACTTTTCTCCCCCGACACACTCCTCTTACCTGACACGGACTGGGGGAGTGCAGACAACCGAGAGAAATTCTAAAATGCTCCACAGAAAATTAAACTTTTCTCTCAATACTTTTAACAGGAAAGACATCTCTGTTTTGTTCTTGTAAAGATGAGATGTCCCAGTGTGAAGCATTTATGAATTGTCCAAAATGTACAATGCTGCACTGAGTTCTCTACGGTCATCTCCTTTTATCCCACAGTAATTGCCTTCTTACGTAGGCTCATAGTTTGGGTTGGAAGGGAACTTTAAAGGTCATGTAGTCCAATACCCTTACTTGTCAGTAACTTTGTACCAAAGGACAGTGAAAATAGTGACACTGTACCAAAGGACAGTGAAAATAACTCCTGCGCTATGAGTTAGCAACCAATCTCAGGTCCTTCTCCTATGTGTATTGGGAGATTTTGTTTCCAAAATATATTATGTTTTTTTCTGAAAACATCCTACTCACCAGCCCCTAGGGTCATGTTCACAGTCTTACTCAACTGTTACACAGTAGGTAGGAAGAATCACGTGGAACACATTTGACTTTTATGTGGAAAGGCTTGGCATAGTGACCAGGGAACACTGTAAAACTTCTACGTTTGAATGTCTTTGAAGCCTTCAACATTTTGCCTTGAACTCCCCATAAAAGTAATTTTTTCACCCACAGATCTCTCCATTCTGCTGTCACATCAATGAATCTGCCTGGCTGATATTTTGCAGGGGAAGAGTCTGGGGGAAACTGTGTTCCTCTGGCTTTGTTATGGCCTACTCTTCAAGGATCTGAAAATAAAACTTCTATCCCATGCTCGTTCTTCTAAAGTTGTGGAAGTCGCTATTCTGAACTTAGACTAGATAAAGTTTTGCTCGCCTCTCCAAATTTAAGACTGAATCTATGTACAAGACCAGTTACCTTTGATAGTAAGGCTGATTTGACTTTTTTTTTGTGTTTGTAACACAGCCAGCTCTGCTCACTTTTAGGTGCAGACCAGGGACTTCCCAACATTTCAGTGTGCGCCTATGCTTTCTGTGTTAGAGGTACTTTCCCCGGCACCCTGGCAGAAGATGGGAGTGGCAGTCAAGGCCACCTGTTAAGCACTGCTATTTTTAATGTCTGTACAAATATTTTGCAATATTTGATCAGAGTTTGAAATATTGTAATGCACAGATTAATTAAAGCACTTCAAAAAAGTCAATAGTATAGATTGACGCTAACCAGGGAAAATGTCAGCTCCTTACTGAATGAAACAATGCAGTTAGGCTAGCAATTGCAGAGATTGTATAACTACAGTAAAATAAATAGCATGCTGCAGAAAATATAGCCAGCCTTACTTTAATGCAGTACTAAGCATTACAGTTGTTGAGAGTAGTGTTGCCCCCAAGGCATATACATGCAGTACTGTGTCTTTTAGTAAAAATTGGCAACATTGTGAAGAGCATTACAGAAAGCAGACAGGACTGTTATTCTTGGTTTTGCCTACGCAAAATGGAATTCTAGTGAAATTCACTTAGTGACATCTAGAAATTTAGAAAAAATACATCTATTTTAGATATATAAATTCATATATACACACACATATATATATATATAAAGCCAATGAAGCTGGCCAGACAAACATAAAACTGCACCAAAGGTGATAGAAAATTGCATCCTGAATATTTCTCTGACTAAGCCAGTAAGATATTGGTTGAAAAAATAGAAAAGCAGACAAATCCATGGAAGAAAACCGGAATAGACCAAAGACATTACCAGGATGTGCTATATTTCATAACTGTCTGTCAAGTTTTCTAGGAAAGACCATGGTACCAAGTATGTCCGCAGTCAGTGCGATATGACACATGAACGCAACCTTTCCTAGCAACTGAGCTGTTATTGCTGTGGTGCTTCAGAATTGCTGATGGTGATTCAAAATTCAGTATGTGTATATATTCTTGAAGAAAATAAAAACCCAAATATATTCTCCCTCTCCAACTCTTCAAAAGACAAATATAAAACTACTGTAAAACTTAAGACACAAATAAATCAGTTTATTATGTGGTTTTATTTGATATCAGACACTGCTTGCTGCTGGGAATATTCTTTGACAAAGGATTGATTATAGAAGAAATGAAAGATAGATATTGAAAACTAATGAAATATTTAAAAGTCATCCTTCCTTTAATTAAGAAATAGAAGGGTGAAGATTATTTCAGTATCCATGAAGTAGAGAAGTAAAAATACCTATAGTGTGAATAAAAAATATCTGTAACAGTCATGATGTGATTGCTAGATTATTATATTTCTATTAGATTATTTCTATTCAATTTCTCTTAAGTATTCAGCGCTGGCAAACACTGATCCTGTTGGTTTCGGGAACACAGTGAGGCCAATACTCTGTTCGTTAGAAATGCATGCCTACAAATTTTGTCCGTGCAAGTTTGTCCCATTTTCAGGAAAGGTCACACTTTACCTCAAGATCTCATAATAGTAGGAGAGTTCATGACTCAGTTTGTAAATATTTTGCAACAAAACCACCGCTGCCACCAACAAAAAGCCTCCACTTGTGCTATTGTGACTTGTTATTTTTATTACTATGCAAACCTGAAATAGTTGTCAAGAATGGAAACCAGTTACATAAACTGTATTTTAAGAGTTTTGTTCAAGTTCTGTGTTGAATTTTTAAAAAAATAAATAAATTCCGTATTTACAGCAACCACTTGCAAATTTCTAAATATTATTGTTATGGCTTCAAAGTACCAGCCATAACATATTAATCTCTTGTGTACAGCGAATATGTTAAGTGTCACAGCTTTAAATGGTAATTTTCAAAAACAATTGCTGTCTTCTATTATCATGTGTCACAACAAGTAAGTGTGTATATACAAAGTACGACAGTTCATCCTTATGTATTAAAATATTAAAGTTCTGTCATGATGCAGCATGCTTTCGAAGTTGTAGTAGAAGCAGCAATAGCAAGCTCTAATCTATAGAAACCATAGAATAAATATATTTTTACAGTTTTAGTTTGAGAACCATTTTTAGTTTTCAGGGAGCAGCAACAGGAAAAGCAAAATTTAAATATAAATATATATTAAACTTAATAGTTAAGTCTTAGTACTTGCACCAGTATAAAGTAAAAAAGGTTGCAGGCATGCATCTATTATTAGGAGCAAACTAACAAGTTGAAAACTTGTCGAAATGCTAACTTCTAAATTACAGTTCACTTTGTGCTTCATTTTAAATAATGGTGTTAAACTTGGTAGGATTATGTAACATAGGGTATGAAAAATATTATGGGATCTAATGAGTGGAGCAAGATAAATTCAAATAATATACGTAAGGATTTAATGATAAAGTTGGTTAATGAATGGAACTAGCTATCAATTCTCTTTATTTTTCATAAGACCAGGTGATTTTCTGTGTGTGTGTGTGTCAGCCTAGTGGACCATTAGTGAAAAGGTCATAATAGTTTGTAGTCAGGTAATGATGGTATGTTAAGAGTCTCTGATGTTGACTTCTGTGTTGTTGAAGTTGACTTGTGTATTATTGCATATTTACACATCTAGAGTCAACTCATACTCGACAGATATGTATTTGACAGGAAAGGGTTCAGGAGAGCAATCATTGCACCTGCTAGATTTGTGGAATTGCAGGCTGCAAGATTGTTTTTCAGTTGTCTGTGGCTTCTAAATAACAAGAGGTTACTGAGATAGACTATTAACTGCAGCAATTTAATGTCTTTGAGAATTGTACAGTAGCTTATTCTTCCTTTGAGAAGGGACTACTTCCACTGTAAGCAACAAAAAAGAGCAAGAATGTGTGATTAATCACAAAATATGCTGTTTCTGAGCCCCATTGTATCTGTTGTGTACATGAGTCTCTTGATTTGTTAGCGTTAGGGAGATGCATGGAGAACTGGTCAGCTTTGAGTAGATGGTTCTGACATGCTGGGCTTCTTCCATTTCTTTCCCTCAGATAAACCCGTCTAAATTAGTATTGCATTTAAAGCTCATAAAATGTAAAGGATATTGACTCCAAAATGATAGCTCCAACACAGGTGAAGGACAAATTCATGTTTTTCTGCATTTTGGCTTTCAGTCCTTCTACCACATAAGGAACTCCTCATTCTGTGCCACATGTCTAAGTTTTCTATAAAGTGTACTGAGAAAGTAAATATTGAAGAATGGGATTCACAGTTCATAAACTTAATAGACAGCTTCCCAAACTCATCTGTGAGAAATGGCAAAAGGAAGTGTCTAGAAGTCTAGCTCTAGTTGGCAAGGAAACAACCATTTCTCCATGGATTCTCATGTAGGCTAGGCATGGAAGCCATATGACTTTTCTCTCAACTATAGATACTTATATTCCTACCATACTGAAAGTAATAGTTCAATGAAGAAGGCGTTTGGCCAGGAGACAGAATGTACTTGAATGCAGGCAACTACCCTGTTCAATTTGGAGAAAGTTTTGAGCCCTCATTCCTATACTATTTTGATTTCCAAGGTAATGCCCTAAAGATCTAGGATATAGTCTGTCTTCTAGCCTCCTTTCCACTTTGAATAAATAACTAGCGATACACTGGAGAAAGGACGTACAGTTGGCTGTCTTCTTATTCTAGGTGAGTCTGTATTACAGGACTTGCAGAGTCAATCTCTCATTCATTCTTCTGATGGAACTAGAGCAAAAGAACAGGAACATGTGAGCAGCGTGAGGTCAATGCACAGGGAGAGAGAATTTTAATGCAGAGATACTCAAATAAAATCTAAACTACCTAGGGTGCAGGCTGCAGTCTGGTTGCAGTAGCCAAGGGTTCTGCTCAGGCTAGTATTTTCAGTTATTAACAGGGTGAGCATCTACCACAAAACACTCTCTAAAACCAACTCACTTCATTGGAGAGATGGTGATCGCTTACTTCAAAATCTGAGCATTTCCTAATCAGTCTTGGAAGCCTAATTGCACACAACCCAATGCTCCTCTGAGAGGCTGGCTGGGTACCCTGGAAGATCCCAGAGCTGGTGAGCTGTAGACATTTTGGTGTCTTATTAAACTAATAAGCTGGTGTCTAAATTGACCCAGAATTTAGTTATGAAGTGAAAAACACACCTGTTGTATCACTTGCCACCAAACTAAGAGCAATGCTATTAATCAAATTTAATAAAAACTTGTCAGCAGTGAGCAGCAATCAATTGACACCAAAAATTGAGACTTGTCTGAATGACTCATACAGTAACTTCAGCATTTTGCTCTGTGCTTTAGGAACTAATGACATAATCATATATAATTACTTTAAATATTTTATAAACTGCAGTGAATTTCTTAATGCTGTTTGCTAATTATGCAATATAAGTTTAGGAAAATTTCGCGGATGTTATAGTACAGCTAGGTTGAGTCATTTGTCACCACAAGATCATAGAGAAATCCTCACTGCTATAAATAGAGCCATAGGCATTATGTATATACTGTGTCTTTTTATTTAGTGATTTTTTAAAATACCTGTATCTCTAGTTACTATTGCTCTTTTGATATATAATAGTATAAATGTTACTTTATCTGAATACTAAACAGTACTGGCAGCAGTTAGAAACATTGTGCTTCAGCTACAGCAGAACAATGAGCCTTCTAAAATACTGTGGTTAGATTATTTTAGGAAACTGTCTAGAGCTTTAACTCCTAGCTATTATAGAAGCATGGAATGAAAGAGTTCACCATTTAAATAGACTAGATCAAAGCACAGGGAATGAAAAAATGTGTGAAGAGATTGGAAATTTGTATGGAGAAAGTCAATGGTAATACTGAAAACAGAATTTTTAGAACTTTTACACTATTATTAAATATTATTACTAATAATTATAGTACTGCTTTGCTTAGGATTAAATTATTGAGTACAAATCAGCAGACAGAAAAGATTTTCTGAAATGATTCTCAATATTTTCTATCTCTAATGTAAGCAAAGACACAGGTTATTATGAAAAGCTACAGATGAGGCAATTGGGTCAGTCCCTCTGGCTACTTACACAATGTTTTAGGACCTGTAATCACACTGAACAAACAGGTGGTTTCTGTCCACCTGTTAACATCAATAAAAGTTGGAGTGTCTCCAGCCGCACTTCATTTAGTAACTAGGATTACCTTGGACATGGTCTCAGCAACCATGTTTCCCATGACTGAAGAACTATACTTCACATCATGTGAACATATCCTGGTCAACAAGGCAGAAAGTGCCTCTTCCCAAAGTATTATCTTCCCCCTGAGGCTATTCCTCTCTCTGTCTGTCTTAGACCAGAGAGAAACTATGTTCCTCAGGGCATCTCGTGAAAACCAGATGACATTTTTTAATACATAAGTGTCTATGGAAAAGATGGGCATTTTTTTTGCACTAACTTCTAATTCTGTGGTGTGGCCAAAGTAGTAAATGAGAGAGGGCCCAGTGAGCTCTGAAGAACTTACAGGGAGGTAGATATTGCTGACATCTGGATGTGGCATGAGGCCATTGTTGTATGGACCATAGAATGAAGTATGGTGAAATATCTGTTTCAGACACGCTTCTGTCTAGATGGCAGTAGTCTCCAAGACTTGTCGTTCCCATTTCCTGTATGATTTCCTGAGCGAGCGTTCTGATCCTTGGCCGTGGAAAAGGACTTTCAAGCAGGTCTTCCAGCTGAGGTGGTCAACCATGTCCTCATGTGCTTCCGCAGCAAGACAGCATGCACAGCCTGTGGATTTGACTTGTAGGCTGTTATGGCAGGTAGTCTGGCAAGATTTTATAGACACAATAGTTAAGTTGTAAAGGCTTTTCAGGGGTATCAAAGGAGAAGTTGCAAAGAGTTACAGTGCCTTCATCTAGAGCTTGAGATAAATATCACAGCTCTTTCAGGCAGGGAACTGAAGTATAGAGAAGAACTTTGACTCATCGTGCAGGTAGAGTACTTTGAGTTACTTCACAAGAAAAGAACGATCAACCTGATTGTTCCTGACAGTTTAACAAATGAGTCACACCATCTGTTTTTAATAGTAGTTCAGATCTTCCCAAACTTTCTGTAGATTAACTTCAGCAAAATATTTTCTAGAAATTACAAATTATTATTCTGCATGCTTATGTGTCTACTAATTCTTTAGTTAATCTGCACTAAATAAATAAGTGTATGCTTGGCATTGGCCATAGAATCATTTATGTTGGAAAAGACCTTTAAGATCATCAAGTCCAACTGATAACATAGCACTGCCAAGGCCACCACTAAACCTTGTCCCTTTAAAATACCTCCAGGGATGGTGACTCAACCACTTCCCAGGGCAATTAGACAATGCTAATTATCTGCTCTTTAAACAAATACATTGGTATTTACAGTCACTGGTTGGTGCAGGACAACAAGGGAATTCCTTCTTAGTGTTAATTATGCAGACAGGAATTTGAAGGAATATTTACAAAGCTACATGTTTTCTGTTTTGCATAAAGAAGTTAAATGAATCAAAATTAAGCATTTTCTAAGCACTACTGATTAAAAAAAAAGGAGCTGGCTGGTACAAATTAAGTATGTCGCATATAGATATTCTGATTTTCTTTGTAATGCAACAATTTCTTCCTGTTTTACTTAGTGGCTGAGAACCTGCAAGTCTACTGTTATATGCTGATAGCATGCTCTGAAATATGGATTTCTGATTTTCATTTTTAGATGGTTGCTCAAGAAATGTATGCAATGAGCGATTATGCTAAAGACTTTGAATAGAGTGAGGCCAGTGCACTGAAAGATATCAGGTACTAATCACTAAAATGGACTACTGAGACAGTAACAGGAAAAAGAATCTGGGAATTCTTTTGAAAATTACTGAGTTTACAGGCAATAATTGCAAAGAAAATGGGGAAGAAAATAGAGAATTTTATTCATATAACTTAGAAAATGTCCAAAGATATAGTGATATATAGATATAGTGTCCAAGGATATAGTGGATAAAATTTGGATTCAAGCAAAACTTCTTGAAGAAAATGTAATAGCCTATCATATAAAAGCTCCTAAAAATAATTGTCACTAAGTTTACTAAATAAACCACTTATCTGCTACTTCTCAGATCAGCACACATGTTCAAAAAAATTAGCAAATGAACTTTGACAAATTTGCAGATATTTCTAGCAAAAAGGACAATAATAAAGAAGCAGTAAAGATGAAAAAAGCAACTACAAATATATGAAAACATTTAGGATTCTAAGACACTTTCTTGAGAGTGTCAAGACAAAAATCTCAATATAACTTTGACTTTTTGGAGAGCTGATCATCAGGTGTTTTATAGAGTTTGTCCTACGCAATGTTCAATATTTCAAATAAAAGACAGTCACACTGTAGCGATTACCCCACACCGTCCATACCCCAGACTAGTGAAATGAAGTGCCTAGTAAATATGCTGTAGGTAATAATCATTGTGGTAATGGGTATACGAGGTGATATTGCTTCAGCCATCACCATTAATTACTCATTAATTAGTGGTCTCATCAGGATTAGATCTTCAGCTCTGAGTCTGGCTATCTGGGATAACCTCATTGTCTGTCTTTGGCCAGGAAACACAACCGGACAGTAATTTACCGTGAAATAATGTAACCCCAGTTCCCCAAAACTGACACCGCTGTGTCACAGCTCATCATTACTCAAGTGTGAAACAGCTGCCCCTCTCCATCCACCCCAGACTTTGAGCCAGAAGAGTTGCTGAAATACTTATTCCTTTAAGTTTACAAGACTTTTTAAAACATGCATAAGGTTTAAGCATGGAATGTTGCTCAATGATTTTATAGGTACCTTCACAGTCAATTTCAAGCTGTTCTGATGAGACTTATCAAATGGCCGTTTTTAGAAAGCAGCTAAGGTCTTCGCATTGCCTTAAAAAACGGAGTTCATTGCATCTATTTTTTGGTAGTATGCATGTTTTGCCACAGAACTCTCATAGCTTTCGTTATTCTTAGCTGTATTTTGTTCTTAAAATAAGCTTAACAAACACATATTTTTCCTGTCCCTGTCTTGGGACAACTTTCTTAAAATCCTCCGGGTGTAATCCTTCATGTTGGAAATCAGAAGGTAGAGGACAAGTTCTAACTTTGAAAGTGTCTCCGCCGGAAAACAGAACATCTTTTGTTTTACTTTGCAGGTACTGTTTTTGTGGCACAGAAATACACCCCATCGACTGTGTATTTGTTTGGGTTTGTTTCCATGTTTGTTGCATCAATAAAATCTGCACCTGTTTGTTTTGGCACAAGGAACAGTTAGTTGTCTAGCCTGCATAAACGTTTCCCACCTGCCTTGCTTGTCTCTCCTCCAGTGATAAAAACCCACTACACTTGCTGTGGGTAATTAGCAGGCCAGTTAATCCAGGAGAGGCAAATACTTTCTTTTGGACATCTGCAAACACTTCTGTTTTTTTTTTTTTTTCTACAATCACTTTTGTATTAGAAATTAGGAGAGACAATTTTTTTTTTTTTTTTAATATATATGGGGAGAAAAAAAGCATTTCTAGATGATGTGTTGTTATGATGAACAGGCATTAATAATTGACATTCGTGGTGTGAGAGAAGGCAGTGCGCACTCTGAGGGACTGTGATGATATCATGGTAACCATGAGAGCAAAGCCCGAGTGGTCTGTGATGACGGCAGATATGTGCATTGCTTTATACAAGCTGTTCCTCCGTTGGTTGGTTTATATTTGATGGAAATCCATTTATTCAATTCATATGTAAAATATCTACACGTACTCCTGAAAGTTTGCTCTGGACAGGATTAGGTCAGCTCAGTTGCACAAACACGGAGAGAACAAACTGCTACTATCTTCAAGCATCACCCCAGTGAAATGAAGCAGAATTTTCATCCTTGTGTTACAGACGGAATAGCTGTGCTGCGATGCAGGAATCTGCAGATGAGCGAGCCTGCTTCCCGGGAGCGATAGGTGAGATTTTCATCCTGCGTGCCCAGGGCACAGGCTCGTTTACGAGGGATTACAGTTAGCTCCTATGAATTGTTGTAGTTGCAATTTCCTTTAGTAATGTCTTCTGTAGTCCTATCCCAAGCCCTCCAAATATAGTGCAAAGATGTTCTGGGATTACAGGCGTGCATCCTATTGCCTTTGCGTAACTTAAAACCTATAGGATCATAAAACCAGCTGCTTATCTTCTTCATACCCTCACAAACCAGTGTACGGTAACTCCTGAGAAAAAGATTGTTCTCTCAGACCTTTTGTTCTGTTGGTAATAAATCCATGTATCAAATTCCAAATAGTCATTATTTTCACACTGATCATTTAGCAACTCAGTTAATTAACTTGGTGACAACCATTTCAAAGGGCAGCTTTTTGACTGCCAAAGTGTAATGCAGGAGGACATCCTCAGGTCTCACCATTTGAGAATGGTGAAAATGGGCAGCTTCTGAGCTAAGTCTGGTAGAGGACAGTGGGCCTCCAACCCACGTTTAGCTGAGGTCTTACTGCCTCAGTTTTCTGCTGCCTTTCCTTTCCTGTAAGGGAAAGCTGCATGCTAGTGACGATACAGAGCATGATACAGAGCTGCTGCTTGTTTCAACATACTTAACTAAGGCCTTTTTGTACATTATTAGTTTTTACTTGTGTTCAGCCGTTCTGTTTAGCTGCATGAGCTGGCACAGCAACCACATTCTGACATTAGAGAACCCCTCTGGTATGAGAATTTCTTTGCTGGCAGAAAGCTCTCTGCCTTTACGACACCAATGATGACAAGGGACCAGCCATCGTTAGGTACTGTTATGCTGTAGTTACTAAATATGTGTTGCTGGGAAAATAAACACGTAGCACACAGTTAGAGAGCACTTGACGTATAATGTGTTCTTGGTCTTCCTGATACACAACCCTGCTGCATAAACCTCTGTTTCAGGTAGTGCTTGTTTGACAGTAGTATTGCTTCAGGCTAAGTATGACCAAATATATCTTAGTTGTCTTTTCCTTTATGTAAAAAATAACAAAATCCTAAAATCTATAAAATGTAAGGTTCATAATCTCATCCTCAGCCTTCCAAGACAGAAACTGGGCACTGACAAGCTGCTGAGACTCATGGAAATGCATTCTCATAACCTAGGACTGCATACAGCGACTGTAAGAAGTATTTGCTCTAAACTCCAACAAGCACGTGCTAACGCTTAGAGGCAAAGAAATGATGATTGGAAAAAAGACAATATCCTTGGTGGTATCATTGTAGTTATCATTCAGTGGTTATCATTGCAATGTAACATACCTAGTGGTGGCACATATGGGTAGTACTTTGTATTAATACACGACAAGTTTAGTATAGCTGGTGGCATCTCAGCTATCACTTTCCTTCAAAAGGGTTTCCAGGACTGCAGAAATGTCCATGAAACACTGTTTTTAGTCAGGAGTAGGTTCTTTGACATTTATTTACACTTTTATTGTCATGATTTCAGGTGGGAAGAGCCGGGCACTCACTCGAGCAAATGAAGTGTCCCAGTCGCAACTGAAGGATAAGAGGTAAATATTAGGCCTTTTAAAAATGTCCTAAGAATTTTCCCTTTTTTTGTAGTTCTTATGTAACATCCTCTAAAAACACATGGTCACTTAACAAATGTATTTCAAATATAATAAAATCTCTGATAGAGTGAGAGCTGAATTCATAAATCTGTTCTTTATCACTCCTCACTGTCCAGAGGGATACGTAAGGATCACTGACGGAGTTTCTCTCTTTTTTCCATTACAATTTCTGTAGTCTAGTTATTTGAATTATCTCATACTTTTCTAGTTTTCATCCATATTAGTATTATTTTCACATAACTTCAAATATTTTTAATTTCTCCTACCCACTGAAATATCAAAAATGGTTTTATTCGCCTTGGTGACAGCATTTTTGATTACAACAAGCATTTTGTTGGCAAATCCCCAAACATTTCACAGCATAAAGTGTTGCAGTTGTTGATCGTTACTTGCAGGAGGCCACACAGTTTTCTGTGTTTAGTGGGCAGAAGATCTTTAGGTATGGGTTAGGTATAAGAAATATAACGAAAACATATCTCATTTGCTTTTCTCCTTTCCCTGAAAAGTAGAAAACAGGAGGAATCCTCAAATATTCTGTGTAAAGGCAAAATATTTGAGCATCCTGTGGGAAAAGGGAAGGAAGGTTCAGTCACAGGTAATTTTGTGCTCCATCTTTATGAATTACAAACCCGTTTGAGGTAAGCACAACCTTTCCTGGTGTCTGTCTGGAGGACCTATGTTGCTTATTGATTGTCCTTTTTCACTTGCGCTTACTCTTCAGACTTTCGTTGCCACAAGGCAGGTTAAAAGACTAGTTTCTACAGGTTCTGAGGATCAGCCATCACAGTTGAATAATTTACATTGTATTTTCACCCTGCTTTTTCCCTCAGGGTTGAAGAACTGATAGGTGTGTGTTTTAGCAATCAAAATGAACCTGTTTTGTTCCTATTAACATTCAGATTTAGCTCAGGAGAAGGTACTCAGCCATTTCAAATATCTGCTTTGTGCCAGAGCAGCTGATTACAGACCTGAAGGTCAATGTAAAAATTGGTATTAGTTTCCCTGTTGAAAAAAGTGGGAAGCACACATTATTGGCACAAACCCAATATTTCCTCTTTTAGAACAAGAGGAGTAAGTATACACCACGTTTGTAGACTGATAAATGAGATCTCTTCCAAGGAAACGAAACTAAATGGCTTTTTCTGTTTGCTTTGTATAGGAACTGTTCATTGAGGACCCAGCACTTATATTTGAACAGCACATTAAACAATTATTTACTCGCTTAGGCCACATTTTTTCATCTGTTTCTCTCAGTAAGAGTGCCAGGTCAGGCTGTTCCTGCCACATTGTCAACAGTTCATTCCTGTTCTGTGTAGTTATTTTCTGCAGGCTTATTTTTAGGCCGGATGAGTTCCTAATGCAGTTTACATAGCTCCATAAGCAGTTGCATGAGAGCAACACGGGGGGAAACAAGGAGAGAAGAGAAGGGTACGTGGGAAAAGATGTTACTAAGCTAAGAATGTGGAATCATGACTTCAAAACTGTCCTTGCTAGGATGATCTTGCTGCCTCCTCTTTGAGTCTTACAGTGTGTCTAGGTAAAAAGCTTTATCGTAGAATTCAGCTCAGGTGTTTTTCTACACATAGGCTCTATGTTCTCTGTTTGACAGTCTGTGTTCAATATTGATTTCTCATCTCACTTGGTTTCCTAAAATTTCTTAATATTTAATTCTTTTAATATTTTAGATGGTTTCACTGATTTGTTTTGCTCTACATGAAACATTTTAGACTATTCTTTAATCTACTTCTGCATATTGATTTTCTTGTCTGATCATAGAATCATAGAATGGTTCGGGTTGGAAGGGACCTTGAAGATCATCTAGTTCCAACCCCCCTGCCATAGGCAGGGACACCTCCCGCCAGACCAGGCTGCTCCAAGCCCCATCCAGCCTGGCCTTGAACACCTCCAGGGATGGGGCAGCCACAGCTTCTCTGGGCAACCTGGGCCAGTGTCTCACCACCCTCACAGGAAAGAATTTCTTCCTAATGTCTGATCTAAATCTCCTCTCTTTCAGTTTAAAACTGTTACCCCATGTCCTACCACTACACTCCCTGATCAAGAGTCCCTCCCCATCTCTCTTGGAGCCTCTTTAGGTACCAGAAGGGGCTCTAAGGTTTCCCTGGAGCCTTCTCTTCTCCAGGCTGAACAACCCCAGCTCCCTCAGCCTGTCCTCACAGCAGAGGTTCTCCAGCCCTCTGACCATCTTCGTGGCCTCCCCTGGACCGGCACCAACAAGTCCATGTCATTCTTATGTTTCAGATATAACAAGAAAGTTATTTTAGTTTCAAAAAGAATAGAATATCACTCGAATATTTTTCCATTAGTTTCGATACTATATTGTGGCCTATTGTGTATTTTTCCAAGTTGTTTGAAATAATAATTATATACTTTTATATACAGATACTGTAGGTACTCAAACAGATTTTACCCTCCAAAACCAGATATGAACACATTCTATGTCTCTGTTTTACTTTGGAGATTACATTGTCTTATTAACATTTTAGAATTATTTATGGGTAGCAGATTTACATATTTAATATTAAAACTTAAATTTTAAATGGGAATTATTAATTGAGGCTATGAATCTCTCTTTCTACCAAGCAAGCAATATAACAGAACTCTTAATGTGAGATAGTTTCACGAATTATACTATATTAGCAGAGGACGGACTAGAAATTTGACTCAAGTTCCGATGAAGTTGATGGTAGTCTCTGCATAGGTACTTAGGGGGAATACACACGGGCTATTTATAGCTTAGGCTAAATCTCCCTAACTTCTGGCTGTAGTCAGTGAAGAGAGATGAGCTTCTCCAAGGGACAGTTTAGAGCAGAAGCCTAGCATAGCTGTTCTTATTCATGCCCTGGAGGATCATGTGGTAGTGGCTCTTCAGCCTCTAATTATCTGTATAACCTGAGGTTTCTATAGCATCCAATGCCATAGCAGCTAATCCTTTCACATGTTAATTAGATCAGTATTATAGTACAAAATGACAGTATTCATTTTAACTTTACACAGAGTAGAAAGTTGGCACATTGGTAGGTTTTATAAAAACATCTGTTATACAATTACATAAATTACATTGTTATTTTCTATAAACATACATAAAAACAATAAAAGTAGCAGCAGAACGTTTAAGTTTCCTTTTAAGCAGATTTCTTAAAGATAAATAAGAGTTCAATGAAAGAAGAATGTGTCCCATTATTTAGTGGTTAATAGGTATCAATACTTGCTAACCCTGATTAGTAAAACTATGCTCGGTTCAGGCACGCACACCACACATATATGCCACTATGTGGAAGAAAATTCTGTAAGATTTATTGCATCTTGCCTTTGAGGTTTAAAAGGAAAAGAATAAAAAAATGTAATAACTCTGGGTCAAGGCATTCCATGTTGTAAAGACATGAGGTCTCATGCAAGTATCACAAGTCCCAGCGTCATCAGGGAAAACAGTTCTAATGGTTTCATCCTAAATCCCTGAAAATGTAAGCTTTTAGTTAACGTTAGTCAAATCAGGACACTATGTATTCTTGTTACAGCAATTTAATTTTTTTTTTTTTGAAGGATTACATACTTCATTTCCTCAGCTCAGCTGGTCTGTGTAAGAATCTTCTACTTCCTGCATCCTGAGGCACTCTCAGCTTTGCTCTCAGTACAGTTATCAGTTCCACCTGTCATCAAAGGAACACACAGGCTTTGGGTGACTGTTGAATGGTCTCCTTTTACTTCTTCTTAGTTTACTGAGTAGCTGCACAGAAAAAAAATATCAACCCAGTTGTGTTTAAACCATGCAGACATATAATAGTTTGCCTGTTAAAAAATTAACATCTAAATTATTAACTTAATTAAAGCCTCCATAATCCTATGGCAAGTACTGTAACATTGTGAAAAATTACAAGGTTCACTACTGTCCACAACCTGAAAACAGCATCAAAAGATGTACAGCAGAATCACACCATCTGCTAAGAAAATAATTAAAATAGACAAAGTAAGCTACATCACTCTGGTATTAAGTTAAACCAACATTCAAGACAACTGAGGCTGTACTAGATTGTATATAATTTTAGCAGCAATGCTGGCTTAATCAGTCTGCACCTCCAGCTGATAACTCCTCTCCTTCCCCAGTGTACTGGGGCAGCTAGTTGTGCAGCTCTGAAGCTCAACCATCTCAAAAACATCATTTTCTCTGCTGGCTTACTTGTCAGTGAGAGCAGTTCCCCACTTTGGTTCAGTGTGGGTGACTAGGCAGGATCGATGGGCCGAGGCCAACGGTATGCGGTTCAACAAGGCCAAATGCCAGGCCCTGTACTTGGGTCACAACAACCCCATGCATCGCTACAAGCTTGGGGAGGAGTGGCTGGAGAGCTGCCTGGCAGAAAGGGACCTGGGGGTGCTGGCTGACAGCCGGCTGAATATGAGCCAGCAGTGTGACCAGGTGGCCAAGAAGGCCAACAGCATCCTGGCTTGTATCAGGAATAGTGTAGCCAGCAGGACTGGGGCAGTGATCGTCCCCCTGTACTTAGCACTGGTGTGGCCCCACCTCGAGTACTGTGTCCAGTTTTGGGCTCCTCACTACAAGAAAGACATTGAGGTGCTGGATTGTGTCCAGAGAAGGGCAACGAAGCTGGTGAGGGGTCTGGAGAACAAGTTTTATGAGGAGCGGCTGAGGGAGCTGGGGTTGTTCAGCCTGGAGAAAAGGAGGCTGAGGGGAGACCTTATTGCTCTCTGCAACTACCTGAAAGGAGGTTGTAGAGAGGTGGGGGTTGGTCTCTGCTCCCTGGTAACAGGTGATAGACCAAGAAGAAGTGACCTCAAGCTGCACCAGGGGAGGTTTAGGATGGATATTTGGAAAAATTTCTACACTGAAAGGGTTATCCAACATTGGAACAGGCTGCCCAGGGAAGTGGCTGAGTCGCCATCCCTGGAGGTATTTAAAAGACGGGTAGACGTGGTGCTGAGGGACATGGTTTAGTGGTGCTTTTGGCAGTGTTATGTTTATGGTTGTACTCAATGACCTCAAAGGTGTCCCTTCCAACCTAGATGATTCTATGATTCTATGACTAAATGCTTATGCCAGGACAACAGAAGAGGTAATAAAATGTCAGGGATGAGAAGCCAGGATGCTTTAACTGGCCAAAGGTTGTCAAAAGTTTTAGAGACAATAAAGAAAACTTTCATATTGGTAAAGCTCAAAGAATCCGTACTTTCCCTTATGTGTACATCAAGAACTCTTCATTATATATTTATATTTTAAAAGATTGGGAAGGAGTAGACTAATCAAACTAGACATAGCAAATAATAAATCATCCTTTCTGAAGAGCTGAGTTAATTTTGTCAGTGTAACTTCAGTTCACACATTGCTACACACAGTTCATGTATATATATCTAGTGGTTTTTTCTTTCCATAGTGCATTATTTTGTTATATAAATATAACTTTGCAGATGTCCCTTCATGCAAAAAAAACCAAGTGCGTGTGGGGAATCTATTATCTCTGCTCTTTGAGTGATGTTCAAGGAAAATAAATTCTAAGAATTGAAGGGCATTCTTACTTTTGTTTATTCACTTCTATGCATAAGAAAGGGATTTTAAGAGCCATACTAGATGTTCATTATAAAAGAAGAAATTTTTTCTTTTTTTCCCCAGTATTTCTGTGACATGCCAGAGATTCTTCTTTTTATTCAGTTGAGTGAGTTATGCTGGCATTTTAGGCCCACTTAAAGATTGTATTAGAGCATGAGCATCACAGTGCTTTATCAACATCTCTGTTTAATACAGCCTTCCTACCTGCACACTCAGATATGGTTCTTTATTCTTTTAAGCCAGACAGATAATTTTAGAGGTTTGTGTTCCTAGGTACTTGTTCCTGACCCTGTGCTGCAGTTTTAGTTGTGCCAACACTCCTGCACATGGAGTTACCTGGGTTAGAAAAAATATTCCAGGGTTTTGGGGTTTGTTAGTTAACGTGAAAAATTTAATTGAACAAATCTACATCACATGTTGTTCAATTCTTTGGATTGCCACAACTCAAATTGCAATAAATTTTGTCACAAGGGCAGGAAACATTGGTAAGGGTGAAGAGTGACACACGAAATGCAGGAGTGTATTTTGTCAGTTAGTTCATGATTAATACAATATTTTTAATAAAGTTGTGTTTCTTCTTGAGGAGATTAAAATTTAAAACCATGTTGCAAAAGTCAGAAAAAAAAATGTTTTGTAGTCATTGGTCGTCTTTTTCAGCACTACATACTTTTAGACATACACTTAATAATTCTATTCCTGTAATTTCTGTTGCATGCAGAAGCACCTGCTCAGGTTTGCTTCTTCTCTCTATCCAATTTCTTTAGCTTTTGATAGTGCTTGTTATCTGGAAAAGTTTGTTCCTCTGTTGTCAGTGCCCTGCGTCACAATTTCTATTGCACTGTTTGCTGTTTCTATACATCATTAATTTGGTAGCTGGAGTAATAACAAAACCCCAACAGATAAAACATGTAAAATAGAGGATCTAACTGTAGCCCCGTCACCAAAGAATTTGTTTCATATGGATAGCATATAGGTCTCTTAAATGAAGTAATCTAATGTTTCAGTTCTCCAAGACTTCCACATGTGGAACTCCCTGATGGTGATAAATTTATGCTCAAAAACATTTGAATTAGGATCTATCTTGAGTGACATTAGCTTCTCATCATCACAGCATCATAATCATTCTTCATACTACTGGCAAAATGCAATACAGAAAGGCTAACTCTTTCAAAATCATACTACCAAAAAAATAATCTGTAGGATATCTGGGAATAATATGAGACTTTTCCTAATTTCTAAAATAGTGCGAAGCTGCTGGTTCATCCTTCCTCCATCCACTAATGAAAATTACCAAAATAAAATGAAACTTGCATTGGCAAAATATGACAAAATAATCTGTGACAAACAGAAAGAAGGATCACATCACTCAGAGGAGAGCTACAGTAGAGCTACAGTCCTGTTCGTGCACTAGGCAGAGATGGACTTTCTGCCAGAGAAAATTCCACATGTGGAATCTGAATTTGGTCCCTTGCTCCTCACCCATTGGGGGCTGGAGGTTTATGAGACACTGTATTTCTTCTTGTGGATACGCTGCTTATTAAAGTGTTCTTTAGAAACGCTCAGCATACTATAGTATTAAGTAATAGCGATTGCCCGGGCTGTAGAGCTCAATAGCTAAGAGCTGTCACATAACTACATCTTCCACTTCCCTGCCTGCTGCCAGGCATGAGAGAGGGGAGGGCACCTACTACAGTCAGTGACTTTTCTATATAACTCCCCCCTCCTCCCCTGAAAAGGTTTACATTTTTCATGATTCATTTTGCGTCGTGTGGGATTGCCAGTCACATGCCCTTGCAGGCAACTGCTCTCTTTACACTTTGAAATCAGGGCAAGTGTGGGTTTTTTTCATAGTCACAAAATAAGTTGCTTTAATATTTTCAGAAAATAATATCTTCACTCCCTCGGTAATTTCAGTACCGATTCTCTGATACTTAAAATAAGTAGCTATTTCTGTAGCTTCTACCTGCACCTTTCGGAAGTGTAGCAGGTTTATCTCTCATTGCATTATTTTCTATTATTTAATCTCAGCCATTTTCCTTGAGTTTTTTATAATTTTCTTTTCAGTTGTGTTTTATTAAAAATACTCATATGATAGCTTCCCTAATCATCATCAATAATTTTTATTTCAGAGTTTCACATTTTCTTTGATGTCTTTTAATTTAACATAGTCTGATTTATATATATATATATATATATAAAAAAATATATAAAATTCTTTGGTTTTATGGTAACCTGTTCTGTCTTTCATCTTTTCCTATATAATGAAATTCAAATAATTGTATGGTTCAGCTATTCATTCCTCAATTATGAACTGTAGAGACTGTGAGGACATGAGTAGGTTTTGTGTGATATATATGGTAGAAGAAGCTCTTTGGTTAAATTTAAAATAAACAGGAATTTAAAAACTGATCAGAATTTAAATGAAGTAGAAAGCTAAATCCACATGCCAAACAAAGATCCTAATTTCTTTTACCATATAAAACATAGATTTTTCTTTAAATAGCTAATCACCAAGAAAAATAAATTCTGCTGCTGCTTTATTATTCTTAGCTCTCTCAGAGAACTTGCAGAAATGGCTTATACTTAAGACCGTATTACGCCTCTCCTTGTACAGAGACATAAGAATAGTATCTCACGGGACTGCTTCAAGGCAATTGGAGAAATCATCACCAACTTTCAGGTCACAAGAAAGATGGCTCAGTACTCTTAATAAATATGTTCGTATGTTGCCACTGAACATTGACAAACTTAAATCGGAAACATTTATATGATGGTATGTTAGACGAAAGTTTTATTCTGTTTTGAATGCTTTGTCCTGCAAAACTATTCTACTACTCGGTAAAGTTTGTGGATTGTATGGACTGCGATGATGGTACAGGTGCGCTGGCAAATTGTATTGACGCTACACTGCCAGACGCGAGGAGCTTACGGCCCTATCTTTACTTGATTATATTACATCATTTACTACCTACTGTGGTTTGCATCTCCCTGCACAAACAAGCAGTCAGATATTTTCCCTCAGATATGAGAATTTTTTATGAAAAACAGATCCATTATTCCAATAGGATTGTTAACTTAGAAACAGATAGTTTACAATATAAGATTTTTAAAGTATGGTCTGATTTATGTGATTTATGGCAGTTAAACTATTGTAAATTTGACAAGTCTCTTGGATATCCAATGTTTTATTGGAAATATGACTATAAATTTTTCCTTATACTCATTTTACAGGAAATGTTCAATACTACACATTGAATTTTACTGTTAAAGGTAAGTCTGAAATTCATGTCAACTCATTATAACCTTACATTTTCTTTCATTTAAAAGCAATTCTCGTATTTCTGCCCCTTTCCACAAATAAAAACCACACTTTGGTAGAAACAGGGTAAACACAGGCTCCTGAGATTACCTTTTCCTCTTCTACTTTCAAGAGAAATGCAACGGTTTAAAAATCACTGAAGAAAACATCAAGTCCTATATTACTTACACGAGTAAGGATTCTGCAGATGGAGCCTGAGATAAGGGTGATTCAGTGGTGTGGGTAAAAGAGAAACTTCTCCAAACCTTTTTGCACAACTGGGAATATCTCTCATCTAGTGTTTTTCTGATGCCTGGAAAGAAAAATATCCTTTTCCTCCCTCCACATAGTTTGTATTTTGTCTAATTATGCATTCCAGGTATTTTCTTCTGGTCACCCCACTGACTTCAGTGGGCACTACGTCAGCCCTTACTAACAAAAATCCTTAGGCCAGATGCGTAGCAAGTATAAACAGCCGTAGCTTTATTAACTTGAGTGGAATGTTGCAGCAGAGGTGTTTTGATGAGACTGTAAGCCTCTATACATGCATGAACATAAACAGATTGATATAAATGCTTACAAAGTACCCGTAGAGCAAATTCTTGTCAATTGTGGTAGTCAAGCACTATAGCATTCTGTATTACAAAGGACTGTTTCTCGCGAAACAAAAATATATACGTTTATGTAAGGTTGCAAAGCTGCCATTGCATATTCTTTATTTTTAACAAAACCCAGGATTCAGTAGCTAAATAAATACTGAGATCAGTGATTGTTTTGCAATTTGATGAGAGCATGAGATACGCCTAGAGTTCTGTAGCTGAGTGGGTTTTTAGAGTCCAGTTTCAAATGGTGGGATGTATCTTCAGTTTTACTTTAGTGACCTATGAGGGTACATGCTCGGCTTCCTGTTGATCTGAAAAAGGTACAAAAGAAATGCAGAAACCTGATGCTTTCATTGAAACCGTGGGAAATCAAGGGCCCTCAGCATCTTTGCAAATCTTGTGTTAAGTGCCTCAAGCTCATGACAAAAATTGGAGTTCCCTGAATGGAACTCCAGAGTGTATTTCACATAGAGCAGAATCTCCACTGAAAATACTCTGCTCTATGCTATTAAAATCAATACAAACTAAAAATTAAATGAAACCAAAAAAAGTAGTACAAAAATAGATAACCCCAAATCTTCTGACTCATTACTTTCTTCAACCCAAACTGCGTATATCCTTCAGCTGGTACTAAAATACTTGGCATTAGTCTATTGTTATGAATGTCACTGTTCTCTACAATTTGCTTAAAATTACTTTTTTTTTGAGTATTACGATTGGCAATTTGACAGAGCACAAAGTGTGAGCTAATGAGTTGAAAGAACAGACTGTACTTGCAAATTCAAAGCTTTTACACATGAACTATCTGCACTTTCTTCTGAAAATTTGTATTCTGAGTACCAAGTTCTGATGTTACTTGCAACTCCATTACCCCATATCCAGCGTAGAGAGCAACACTTTCTGATAGGTTTCCCTGTCTAAAGAATTAGATCATATTTTGAGTATGTAACTCCAACACTACCTTAAAGTAAGTGATGCTCCACAACTTTCTCAGCACTGATGAAGGTAAAGTCCCCTCCTATCCAGCCGCTCCGAGCCTGTGAAGACAGACGGCAATATAAAAGCATGAAAGAGGTCAAGTCAACTGAGAAACCAGGCTGGTGAAGAGTCTAGAGCACAAGTCTTTGTGCAAAATCATTAAATGCACTCAATTCATTTTTAACCTAATATTTCTAAATCCCATGGTTGGATTAGTCAGGTGTATAGCTGAATTAACTTTCTAATTGCATATGATAATTTTAACTATAGAAAAATTCATCACAGGACAATTTTTAGGATAGAGTATTTAGCTACTTATTTGCAGAAGCATCTTCAAATAGGAGTCAATAATAGCACTGAAGTACAAGAGGAGCAGAAATAGGGGGATGTTCAGATTTTAACAGTAAAAATAAGTGTAAACATAAAATATTCTACATGCAGAGAAACAGAAAATGTTGGTCTTTGATAAATGATGTCTAAGGAGGGGTACAGTAATGGTACACAAAGCAATGAAGGACACAAAGATTCATAACTTTTATCCAACCCATTTTTAAGCTCAAGCAGAAGGACTTATCTCATTATGTGATTGAAGTTTTAAGGTAACGAAACCATTTGCTTATATCATAACTAATAAGCCTCTCTAGAGACCTGTATAGAGGTTAAACAGCCTCTATACTGGGAGTTAACACAGATGAAGAACTTCATGGCAACTGAAAAACTTCAGCTGCTTAAAGGAGACCACCTTTTTTTTTTTAACTGTAGGATAGGCTTTGGACTGCGCTACAAAGGCAAACTGATTCACAAGAGGCTAAGAACAGAATTCGTTATGAGCCAGCAACAATACACTAATTCCTTGTATAAAGCAAGATGTTGCTTAATCTTTTTGTATCATAGTATTGTCTAAGAGTGATATATTAATTGAGCCGACTGCTTAACCATTCTACTGTAGCTTACAGCACATTAATTTCCCTGTATAAACAAGTCCTGTAATTCATAGGGCGAAAAAAATTATACAGAGAATATAAATCTCTTATAGTGCAGGATTTACATTTATCAGATGTTGCTGATCATGGAAGTTATGAAACTGTACATGGCAAATGATAAACTGGGCACAGTTTTGTGGTCTTTATGTTCCTCAAACTATCTTTGTCCTAGAAGCATAAACATTAATAGGCCACTACCCTTTCCTTGATGCTACAGGCATCTATACAAACGCTTTATTTTCTCCGGTCCTTCTCAAGGGATGGCACTACTCCATATTTCCTCCTCATAAATTTTCTATAATTGTTAACCTGTAACTTGGCTTGGATTCTACCAGTGCTCCATTTCACTTTTTCAAGGAATTCCTTAGAACAATATGAACACGTTATGCATGACTGTTTTCACTCTAGTTGTGAGATGGGCTAAATTTCTGATCAGGCAAAACTAATGGAGTGTAGTGAAGTTCCTAATATCGCTTACAAGTGTAAAGAATAATGATGCCTTTAGCAACCTCCGCTCATTAAAGGTTTGAGGATGGTTCCTTTAAATTTATGTTAACATTGCTTTCCAATTTACTAGAAAGAGGAAACTTAGGCTGACAAGGAGACAGTGTTATGGGGGTGGAAAATATACATGATCCAATCAGCGAAGCTGGAGGTGGGAGGAACAGCTGCTTCTTAAGTAATGGCATATAAGTAATATTAGTCCCATTGGTTTAATTACATTGTAACCTTAAACAACAAACATCTGTTTTCCATGTTTTCTTCCCAAAGGCCCTGACATTTCCAACATAACCAAACCTTCTTATATTCTTCATGATAAAATAGTTTGGAGCAGTCTATAGTAGGAACGTTATTAGTATTTTTAAAAAAGCACACAAACCCAAAACCAAGATCCACAGGAAAAATATGTCACAATTGTTCTCATAGATTTCTTGTCTCCTATATTCTCCTCGATTGTATGCTGCAAAATGCAGAGATGAAGGATGGGGGAAACAGTAGATTAGGATGCCAGTATTTTTTTCTCCTTTTCCCCTGTCCTCATGAATGTTTGCAAAGAACACATACCTGTGATCTATGAGACATACTTAACTTTCAGATCAATGCTGTTTCCAATATAAAAATAACTGGTGAATCACTGTGCAGATCTCAAGCATGTTTTTAAATTCTGTTGTGTTTTCCTTTCTCTCTTTGGTTCATCTACAAAAACAATCCATTTTTAGGTCTTGTATAGCTGGGGTATGATGTACTGCTGTGATAAAGGGTGAGGGAATCTGTATAAGTCTATGTGCCGTACAGGAGGTCTGAGTGAATCACAGAGAAACGAAAAAAATCCTACCGGGCAAAGACCTGTTTTGTAGTAAAATTCAATGATGTCCTGAAAAATTGTATTTGCAAGTAGATGCTTCTAGATACCAAGTGCCAGGTCCCTAGAAATACCTAAAATGAGACAGCCAGGTAGGAAGGTGAGTGGAAAGATAAACGGGCTGGATGGATAGTCTTGCAGATACGGTTATGTGCTTGTCTTTGGGAGAAACTTACCTAAAATAAGGAATTGAATAATGTTCAGTAGAATTTACCTGTGGTGAAGGAAATAATTTTTGAAGGCAGATTACAAACGCAGAAATGTGTACAGAAATAACTATTTCAGGATGCAGTAAATCGCATTATATTCATGTATTTCAAGAAAGATACAGTATGTGTTAAAGATGGAATTCAGGTTTAGAATGCATTTTAATAATTGATGACAAAATCGCTAGACTAATATCGTAAATTTTATAGATTATATGCATGGCACATAAAAGATTAGCTGTGTTTATGAAATTTTATAAATCTGTAGGGTGTGGAAATTCACAATTAGATATATGACCCTACCCCCCAAACTCTGATAATGCACTAACCACACACTTAAAACACATTTCATTATTTTAAGTCTCATATTAGAATGTACTGATTGTTAAAGATGCGTTAAATTAATTGGAAAATAACTGCTATTCACATTGTCAAAAAGTATTTGAAAATACATTATATTCCACAAATATTCTGATCTGAAAAATACAAAAATACGTTTGAAATATTTTTATATGTATTTTAAACATAATGATCTTGTGTTTTGTTACAAAATGTGCATGAATTTAATTTAAAAGGGGTAAAAACTAACTGTAATCTACAAAAAGTTAATTTCAGAATGAAATTTTTGCATGACATACTTTGTTTTCCAAGAAGACTGTGCTGTTTTGCATGCAAAAATGGGTGATTCCCAGCTACTTTCTGTGTACCTAGTAGTTATTTTCACAGACCTGCAATAGATTTTGCTTTAAAAATGCTCCTTCTACACTATCACAACAGAATACCTTTATTTACTTTCCGCTTCCATGACACGTGTTCAGGATCAGACCAGAGTAACTGACAAATCTTGCCTGAGATCTTCAAGCCATTCACCCTGATCCTTTTTTTGAAGGTTTTGCTCTCAGCTATAGGTCAGTTACTGGAATGTGCATCCCCGTCTTGGCAAGTCTAGTCTGAACTGGCATTTTAGCTTGAGCAACTCAAAAAAGTAGATTTTTTAACCTAAGACTCTGAATTACGAACTGAAACTGCAGAGAGAATAGCAGACATCATTGTGTTCTACAGGCTCCACTACAGGGAAATAACCTAAAGCAGAAGACCAGGAGTGCGACAAAAAATAATTGAAATAGTAAAATTTCTTAGTTCACTTATCAGTAACTTGTCTGCCACATTAGCAGTCTTAATCATAGGAGTACTTATGAACTAGGATGAAGTTTTCCCATTTTCTCAGTGTAGTGCCTTTATAATCTGTGATGGAAGGCCATATTTTTAAACTGTAACATCATTCTTGTAGTTTCTTTTAAATTTGTCATTAATTTGTAAAGTGACCACCAAAATTAATGCTGTGCGGTAATCCACTAATCTTAGAAGACACTACACCGCTGATCCTAATCAGTTATCTTCATATTATGAATGCCAGCATTAAATTAGCTATTTTAGCAAAGCATCACGTTGGGAGTAATGATAACTCCAGGTGTGTTTATATACAGACTCACATCTTGAAAAGAGAGTTCTGTGAGCAATAGTAGCTTCTGCACGCATCATCTTGCATTCAGTTGTGTTAAAATGCAAGTTTGTTAAACAGCCATGGAAGTTTCCAATTTTAAACTGGGCCAATGAGATAAACATGGAATGAAGTCAGTCAACTCTACAGCAAAATCTCCAGTTAATAAGGTTCCCCATTAACACAGTGGCTTGGGATCTGTCAGCATCCTCTGTTTTATGTTGATTTTTCCATATGTATTCCTCAATGCTAAACAAAATGCCTAAAATCTAGAAATTTTACATGAAAAATAAACTAATCTGCTCCAAATTTCTACATAGTTTGTTTGATGACATTTAATTCCATAAAATTGGAACTGATTGGCAATACTCCTATTTTTGTGTGTCAGCCCATTTATTTTTGTCTTGTAGTATCTGTTTCTATACTTTGGGCTTGCTTCAAAGCTGTTGCTCTTAATACTGCAATTTTTTTCTTGGAGCTAGATACTGTTTCACAGTGTATGCTGAGGATATAAATAGGAACTAAAAAATGCTGAACTGAGATATGTGTTATTTGTGTTTTATATCCCGTTACATGGGGCATATCTAAACTGCTAACGATGGCCAGGAAGCAGGCTCAAGCACTGGATCACTGACCATCCACTCAGTTCCTTGGTTTACTTAGGATCATTCCAAAGCTGGAATTGGAGTGCTCCCAAAAAGCAGGATGAATCAAATCAGTGCATCAAATTTAGCTTCCTCTACCTACACAGTCTTTTAAAAAACTATCTCAGAATGTTCAGCACCCTCAAATGCACCCTCCCGCCACTCTCCTGGTTCTTTCTGTCACCTCACTTTTGAGCTATAAAATCAAGGTCTCTGGTAGGCAGACACTCTGAAATTTTAAAAGTGTACAGTAATAATAATGTATTAGGGCAACAGAGCACTACACGGGGACCAGAAGATAGTGAGATCCACCCTGGATGTGGGCAAATCTACCCCAAAAGAGGCTACCCTTAAGTAGCGTGGATAGAAATCAATCCACTCCGCTTGGTGTTGGAGTTGCTTAGGTATTTGAAATTGGTAGTGTTGAGAACATGAGAAAAAACAGTCAGGATGCTTTTCTGGTCAACCTAAATGATTTGGCATGGGAGGAAGTATTTAAATTTGAAATTTTGGGTTGGTCTCATTCCTAGTTAACAATTTTTTTTAGAAAAAGAAAAAAAATCCTAAAGCTCTTGGGCAAAAAAAGTTTTTGTCTGTAATGAAAGGTGTGATAGGATGCACTCACATGTTATCCCTGTACCAGGCCAGTCAAATGACAGGTAATGTTGCGTTAAGATCGCATGAAGATTTTCCTTTTCAGGATTTAAAAAGGTGGAAGTGGCATGTCATTTCTGGTGACATTAACTTTAAAAAAACATGTAATTGCAGATTTCAGGGAGAAAGAGTATTTGTTGGCTTGTCTAGATTTTCTTTCTTCACTTCAACCCAAGAAGTCAAATGTGAAAAGTTAAATCAGCCCTTCTTACATTGAGTTGGCGATGTCACCTGAGTTGTAGAAGGTGACATTTCCTATTAAATTTTTCACAGCATCTTGTTCTCTGTGCAGTTTTTATCTCTGATGGATCTTAGTTTTGAGACGTTATAGTAGGGAATTAAGGACTCAGAAATAAAGTAACTCCAGAATCATAGCAAAACCATATCCATGCCCAATTAATGGGCATTTTTCATGGGTAAAGTGCAGAGTCTTGGCTGTAAAACCTAAAATCTCTTGACATATAGCGCCCCTGAGCAGTGGAAGAGTTTTCTTCTATCATCATTTCCCGTAACTTGAATGTACGGACAGGAATAATTCTAGTGTCTTGTCTGTATCACTGAAGCTATATGTTGGACACATTGGCACCTCACCATCTTAATTTCTATACCCAACTTGAACCATCACTTCCATCCATACTAAATCTTGTGAACAGTGAATCTTCCCATCAAACTCAGAATGTGTGGAAGGGACTTCATCATCTTACATAGGAATTATGCTGTAGGTCTTAAAACACTAAGATTATTAATAGAAGTTACATGTCAATCAGTCTGCAAAGACTGGGAGGAGATAATGAAAAAGATGGAAATAAACAGTAAAGTGGCATCAGCAGTGATTGGATCTACTGCGTGTGAATAACTGTTGAGGAGCAGGGCTGAGAAGGAGCCAAGTTTGGGGAACTCACTGGTACATCTGTAAAACTGTTTCCTAGGTTGTTAGTCTCTCCAGGGTCTTCAGGTTTTAAGAACCTTTCACTTTGTGAGTTCTACAGTAAAAAAATTTTAAAAAAAATCAAAAATAATATAGGCTTTCCAGAATCATAGAATCATAGAATTGCTGAGGTTGGAAGGGACCTTTAAGATCATCGAGTCCAACCTTTAACCTACCCTGACAAAAGCCACTTCTAAACCATGTCCCTAAGTGCCTCATCTACCCTTTTTTTAAACACCTCCAGGGATGGTGAATCCACCACCTCCCTGGGCAGCCTGTTCCAATGTTTAATAACCCTTTCAGTGAAAAAATGTTTCCTAATATCCAATCTAAACCTCCCCTGACATAACTTGAACCCGTTTCTTCTCATCCTATCACTTGTCACCAGGGAGAAGAGGTCAGCCCCCATCTCTCTACAACCTCCTTTCAGGTAGTTGTAGAGGGTGATAAGGTCTCCCCTCAGCCTCCTCTTCTCCAAGCTAAACAACCCCAGCTCCCTCAGTCGTTCTTCATAAAGTTTGTCCTCCAGACCCCTCACCAGCTTTGTAGCCCTTCTCTGGACACGCTCCAACACCTCAATGTCCCTCTTGTAGCGAGGGACCCAAAACTGAACGCAGTACTCGAGGTGGGGCCTCACCAGTGCCGAGTACAGGGGGATGATCACTGCCCTAGTCCGGCTCACCACACTATTCCTGATACAGGCTAGGATGCTGTTGGCGTTCTTGGCCACCTGGGCACACTGCTGGCTCATATTCAGCCGGCTGTCCACCAATACCCCCAGGTCCTTTTCTGCCGGGCTGCTTTCGAGCCACTCTGCCCCAATCCTGTAGCGCTGCATGGGGTTGTTGTGACCCAAGTGCAGGACCCGGCACTTGGGCCTTGTTGAACCTCATACCATTGGTCTCAGCCCATCAGTCCAGCCTGTCCAGACCCCTCTGCAGAGCCAACCTACCCTCAAGCAGATCAACACGCCCGCCCAGCTTAGTGTCATCTACAACCTGGCTGAAGACCACGTAGAACATTTTAGTCTGGCAAATAATGCAATGCAACCTAGAATTTTTCCTATTTGCACTCAAATAAAACCTATTTCCTTTCAAAATAAACTCACACACACACACAGAGTGCTGGAATCCTTACGGTAAATCCAACAACTCTAGAAACACAGTAGCAGAGGGGGCAGTGAGAGGTCGTGTGCTTCACCCCTTTGTGCTGAGGCATGATCCATCCTGTTGCTCTTTGACCTCTATTTGTACAGTTGATATTTAAATATACTTAAAATCTCCTATTTTTCTCACTGAGAATTTTCTGTAGGGCCTCATGACTGAACCACAGAATTTGTCCGTTGTTTCATCCTAGGATAATGTATGCATTTCCAAGCAGAGGACCTAACCATCTTCATTACATAATGCCAAATATTCAGACAATAGAAGCTAAGCCTGTTGTCGAATTGCATTTCCAATTGACATTCTGTGAGACATTAGAAGTCACTACATATATCTTCAGTGCATGTGGGAGTCATGACATTAAAAATGACATAAAACTTATTATGCAGACAGAAAATAAACATTTTCTTCCCTTAAAGAATTTAAGATTGATGGATAATTACTTTGCTTGCCAAGGAGAGACTTCCATAATCAGTATAAATCATAAGGTCATTAAATTGGTAGGGCAATGAGAAATAAATCAATGCCCCGAAAATGACTTGTAATTGCTTGTTGCAAGATACATGGTTGAATGATATTTCGTAAAGACCATACTGTGCATCTATCTAATTGGGTTGGATGTGTTGGAGAGTCTGTAACAGAGCTAGCTGAATAAGTCAAAGACCACCCACATATGAACCAAATGACTTACGTGTCTGTGGGACACTCAGGAAAATCTGTACTTGGTGCTCCATCTCAACCCTATCAGGAAATTCTGAGGCTGCCTTAAAAAAGAATAGGAAAAGAAACAAAAGGTTGATGCAATTCATTTTGTGTGATGTTTCTAAAACCAACGACATGGAGACAAAAGTGACATGCAGTCATAGCGACAGCGATGCTATTTTGGAATGTTCTACTTGTACGTCTTTCATAATTGGATTCAAATGACCAGAAAGTGACACTTCTCCCACAAGCAGCCAGCTCTTTCTTGTAGCCTAATCTGATAAATAGTTCTGAATCAAAATCTCAAGAAATTAAGACTTCGCAGTTCGTAACCTTTTAGTACTATGGGTTTATAGATAATATATTCATCAAAATCAACTTAATTAATGTGCATCTGCAGAAAGGCAGTAAATAACTAATCTAAAATTGAAGTAAATTGTGATACAGATTATCAGTAAGCTTTGCATTCTAGAGAATTGCCTCAAGTCTGATTTGCAACCTGGGCAAAAGAAATGTGTATATCTAAACCCCATTTATTCTATTGTTTTCCCTGTGGATTCCGGACTTTTTTGTTCTCAGTTAACATCTATATTATTTTGGATTAACTCCACTAAAAATAATAGGATCATTCCCAATTTACATCAGTGTAATTTTGTTTCAACATGCCTGTTACTAGTGAAGTAAAAGGGAGGGATTTATTAAATGTTGTTGCTCATTCAACATGCTTACTTTCAAGCAAAGGTATTTGTTTAGTACAGATGACAATGACAAAGTAGTTATAGGACATTAGGGCTTAGTCAGCACCTAATGCCTGTTGTGCTGGGAGCTGTACAAATATAAAAAGACATGTTCCTTACCTCCAGATGCCTTAAGATTACAAATGCAAATAATAGCTTGGCAAAGTGATGCATCATGCAAACAAATGGAAAAAGTACAATTAACATAGTTTTATTAGTTGTGTCTTGTAGCTGGGTTTTTATGTTTTGTCTGTTTGTTTTGTGGCGTGTTTTTGTTTTTTTTTGTTTTGGCTTTTTTTTTTTTTTTTGACCTGGGAGAAGCCTTAATGGAAAGAGGAGGCAGCAGAAATAGCCAGATTAGTTACTGGAAAAAAGCTGGTGAGGACTACATATTTGCCCAGTAAGTTACTCAGAAGAGTAAAGCTAGTCTGAAACGATTCTTTAATCTGAATCCCTCAGTTTTATTGTTTGTTAACTGAGAATAGGCACACACATGTGTTAGAGTCTTCAGGGTGCTTATTAAAGCAGTTCACTATCTGCAGATTGCCATGGCTACTATCCAAGCATGAAATTCAAAGAGCAGTGAATATGGCATCATTCAAAATTCCAAACATTACTCTATATTTAAAATTTGTATATTGCCTCAATCTTTATAAGGAGCCAAAGCAAAAACTGCATCAGAACTCCAAAGCATACAGCTTGTTCAAAATTGAGATACATCCTTCTGAATTAAGCTGGTCAATAGCTTTCTAAAACCAAACTAAATGAGTAAAGGAAAAATTTTATTTTACACATTTTTCTAATGGTTAAATCCGATTTTGTTTCATTTATGTTTACATTTAATGTAAAGCTTTGATGGCAAATGAGTAAGAAAACAGGAAAATAGTATCCAGTCTGTCAAATTACAGACGAAACTATGTAGCTGGTTTAGAATGAAGAACTCAACTATCTTGAAGATGTCATGGTTATCTCTAGTTGCCTCAATTCTGTTGAGTTACCCTTCAGAAGAAAATCCAAATGTTTGGAATTATGTGATAAGATGAGCAATTAGAAAATACACTGCAGTGTCAACCATGATCAGTTTTAACATGGATGCTTCACTCCAGTAGTCACAGTCTTCTAGTAAAGTTAGTTTGCTGAACATAATAGAATGATGACATTCCTTTTCTTGCTTGATTATATTCTACTTTCACTTTCATCTTGTCTCCAACCTTTTTTGAATCATGACAATTTTTTTTCTCTGGTGAGATTTAAACAATTGTCCTTTTTATGTTATTCATGAGTAACAATGAGAGAAAGAGTTCAAACGTTTCTGTGAAGTTGTGAAGTTGCGTTTCTGCAGTGGTTTCTTAGAGAAGATATTGGGCCAAATTTTCACGTGCAACAGTTCAATGCTGTTCCATCAAACCTGGTTCTTTTACTGTAAGCAAAATGTATGTTTTGCTTATATATACAGTAGGAAAATATTCCTACTGTATGCAGTCAGGAAGACAGTACACAGGAGAGGTAAGTTTGAACTTTGTCAAACGTTTAAAAATAAATTTATGAAATAGTACAAAAAAGAGATTTAAAGATTTCAAGGCTTCAGTTGAATAAACTAGAGCCACAGTATCTGCTGTTGTTCATTGCTCATTTGCCTCATCTCTACATGGAGAAGGAAAAATGAAGTCTTTGAATCTTTTTCCAAATAATGATCCTTGAGTAGCATTCTTGGACTTGAACCCCTTCAGAGAAGTTGATATCTTACCAGAACTGGGGAGCATATTCTTTTTTCAGCACCACTGGTGGACATTTACATTCCCACTAGTACTGCCTGAAAACAGAAGGGGAAGACCATGGGGCCTTGACTCGCCACTGACTGGCAGTTGTACTTAATCTTCATGGTGGTGAGGTCTATGCTACACACGTTAGATAAACAGGAGCTGGTCCTCCTGCTAAGTATTTAAACCTGGATGCTTACGTGTGAATTGTACAGAAGATTAGGTAACATTTTTGAGTCTCCATGTCAAAATGCCTTTGAGGACAAATCAGACAGACATTTAGTCAGGGAAGTAGACTAAAAGATCTTTTCTACAGTTCTGCAATAGCTGCTTGCCATTTCTTTTCACCTTCCCTACACCTCCACAATGACCTGGTAAAAGAATTGCAAACACGGCAGATGCAATTTCAGTATCACCTGGAGAAGCAGACAGAAAGAGCGAAGCCAAAACCATTTCTTATTTTATTTTAGGAATTAAAGTTGAGGATAAGAGGTGTTTTCCCTTGGCCAGGGAGGCGGAGGGAAAGGAGGGATAATGCCAGCTGCTCTGTTACTCACGAAAGCAAGATCTCACTAATTCGATGTTCTTCTCCACCTACATACAGAGAATAATCATCTCCTAAAAATATTTATACATCCATACTGATTTCAAATAGAACACATGCTTCCAAAAATGTAATAAAGAGATGTATGTTCCAATAACGAAGGTTATAAAATATTTAAATACTTCCTCCGCTTCTCTCAAGAGGAAATGCCAAATAGCAAAGAGGAAGGAGATTCCAACTTCTCTTGTTTTCAGTGTGAGGTTCTTATTCCCCTTTGCTTTATCACTCTTCTCCCAGAATAAAAACCTATTACTATTTTGTGATGCATATCCTGATCCAAACTTCATACATATGCATTGCCATATGTTTCACACATCATATGCTTTCCTTAGTTTCATTTCAGGTTCAACATCAACACTCTTTACCCATCATGCTTATATACACATACTTTGTTCATTTCACACATCTTCCTATGTTTGCAGAGTTGAATAGAGAAAGAAGTTGAATTGACTATATATTTTAGGAGGAAGAAGAGACTCAAGTCCATATCTACGACATATCTATGTCATCCTTACGCACTGCTTACTTGAAAAGAATAACATGAGATATTCACTGACTATATGAACCCAACCTAAACTCCCTTGCTTCTGCAGGAGTAGAATTGCAGTGAAATTAGGAAAGAAAACAATCATTTCATGCAAAGCATCAAGAGGAGAAACTGCAAGCAGATTTGGGTATCTCTAGGCAGCATTACAAAATTGAATTTTAGATTCCCTATCATCTAGTGGAATGCCTTGCTCAGTTTAACACCCAGCTTAACCTGGGGACAGGTGCTTGTCTGAGTAGGGATCCTCAGAGGCCCAACGTCCTGGCACAACCTACAGCGAAGACAGGGGAGAGCCCTGCTGCAGCTCAGGATGTTCAAGATACCTAGGCATACATTTTGGACTCCAAATAGGGTATCATGGTTTTCCAGACAGCGACGTCTCAGCAGTATAAAAGGAATCCTGTTTATAATGAGTGAATGACAAAATGAGGGCAGAAAGGAGAAAGGAAAGGCTTGAGGTGGTTGTTCCCAGCTCTAAATCTCCCAAGGAACTGCCTATGGAAGACACTTCACATTTGAAGCATTCTTCTAGGGTGTTGCACTGGACAGGCAAAATGACTGCTGCACAGGGCACACAGCAGCTCTTCCCCTGGAATTTGAAGGTTTTTTTCCCTAGAGGGCTGGTTGAAGTCTGGGATTCTTTTAATATTTTTTTTTTTTTTTGGAGGGGGGGAAAGAGGAATGCTGTGATTTACCTGCCAGGTAGCTGAGGAAGGAATTGTAAGGAGGACTTTTTTTTTTTTTTTTTTTTTTACTTTATTTTTTTCCCCAGTGGAAAAAATGATATAGATGATATAGCAGCCCTTTTCCTAAATTCTGCTTTTTTATAAGACCATAACTATATCATTACAGTATGCTAATGTACTTGAAACAGGTGTTGCAAAATATCATTTCTTGTTATGTTTAAGTTTTACAGTCTGCACTTACAGTGTACAAGACAGTCAGCACTTGGAATTGTGAATCTCAACATTTCCAGATTTATAATAGCATCAGGCATTCCACCAACAAATTTAGGATCTTACATGGGAATACCATATTCATTTCTAGACAATGATCCTTTTGATTTGTTTTCTACTTACCATTTTTGTTATGGCTATAGATAGGAAGTATTTGTGTTGTGGATGCTTACAAATGAACAACAAAATTAAGAGTTCCTTTATGTTTTAGAGGAAGAAATTATTTACTTGGTTTATTGACCTGTATGGTGATCTTTTGGTTCCCAAGCTGAGAGATCTAGTGCTGTTTGGTGTTGTTCATGGACAAACTGAGTTTTGGACCTATTTATCGAAAATAAAGATATCAAAGAAAAAAATTTCAATTTTTTTTTGAGATCCTTATAGTCATTAATGTAATAATTTTAGATTACTCACAATACAGTCAACGTTCTTATGGATGTGGTGGCGAAACAAAAATTTTCTTGGGTAGTAATTCTGTTCTGCCACTACCTGATTAAAAAAGCAGATGGGTTTCACAAAGTACAAATGTTGTGGTTCTTAGTATGAGGGGCATACACAATCTCGATGTTTTCGTTTATCTCTCTACTGCCTCTACTAAAAGATACTTCATTTTTAACTGTTTTGCAGTTCTTGTTCAGTAAGTATGAAAATGAGGCATCCTACAAAACAACTAATAACTTAGTGACTGAGTTTTCACCTGGGAAGTGTAATACCTGAGGTCATCTCCCTTCTCCAAATCATGTCATGTACAAGCAGCATTTGGGGAAGGAGGTAGGAATTAGGTATGGGGTTGGCTAAGGGTCCAGTTGCCTTAGATGGATCCTGTTCCTAAGTCACTAACTTGAGCTGCTCAGGGCAACAAACCCCAGGGTATGGGTGTGAGTTATTGCTTTAGAATTCTGCAATATCCCGGTTCATCACTGCCATTAACCTCTGTTGGGCGAGGCACCTCACTTGACCTCTGTCCTTTCCGAACCCTAAATATCAGAGGAAACAACCATTCATTTGATATTTATACAGGTAAGAATACAGCTTTATTCTCATTTGACATTTATGTACAGTTACATTATGGTTTTTCAGATAAATGTCAAATGAAAGGTTTCCAAATCTGACATTTTTTAATAGTATGCCTAAAAACATTGCGGTCAAATGAAAGACTGTGATTCATGTGGCACTTAGAGTGGTCTACCTGTCTTCTGCACACAACTTGAAGGCTAATTCCAGCTAAACAGAGATCAGCAGAGATCAGTACGGTAGCACCTAACCAAAAAGGAGAACAGGAGAGCTGTCTGTGGAATTAATCAAGGTGAAGCAAAAAAACCTCATTCTCAAGTAATAGACACTCTGAGTCTTATTATCAAAGAGGTGAATAACCATTTTAAGTCTGTCAGAGTTCAAAACTTTCTGACCAGGTTCTTCTAGATATTTCACACATGGAGGGTTTAATATTTAATCCCTGATTTACTTATTTGTAGATACTTGACATTTAACAGGATTTTGATTTAGCAGAGCGATACCGCAAGGTACTGAAATCACAATACATGTGCAAATTACACTTCACAGAATACAGGAACTGCAGTACAGAGCTGAACCACAATACAAGTGTGATTCTTATTACTGGTCTTTAAAATATGCTCACTGTCAAGACACTGGGTATCCCCAGCTGCCAGGAAGGTATATGTGGTTTGAAGCTAGCCTCAAGCCTATTGCTGTCTTCGAAGTTCATTTTGTTGTTTTTCTCAGCTTTTACACTCTGTGTTGGATTGAGCCTCTATGATTCTATACACTCCCCCATGTTAGTCTGGCTACCTCAGGAAGACATTTACACTCTTTTGATTAAATCGGGCAGAAACATTTATACAACCAGTTCATCCACTCAATTGATCTAAGGCCACCCCGAGGTCCCCTTTGTGTTGGACTAAGTTCAATTTCCTTTGTAACAGCTGTGGTCAGTCACCGTCTCCATTCTTCCCTGAGCTTCATGAGCATATCACCTTCACCCTTACCCTGTGAGTCTTCTCCCATTGCAGAGGTTTATTGATCAGTCACAAACTCATAGACTAGTGCAGTTCTTTTCAAAAACTGATAGCATGGGCATTACATCAAGGAAAAAGGATAATGGCAAATCAAAACAAGAGCGACTCTTGATAGAAGCAAGTCAACCACCATCTTTCAAGTATTTTTAACTATCTGCCTAATAGATTAAAATAAATTTTCTCTTCCAAAAATATGCAAAGTTCACTGGTGATCAAAGAGAGAGTTGTTCTGGAGACGGCACAGCAAAGGAAGATGCTATTCCATAGAGATTACGTCAGAAGACGACTTCATCAAAGGCACATGGGATTTCTGGCAGCATTTCTTCAATGCTGTTGAACTCTACTGTTGGAAGGAATGTGAATAAATACTGACTAGTTTGTAGATTTGTCAATAAGTAACTTTGCAATCTATTTTACAGTGGTATAAACCCTTTTAAAAGTTTCAGTGAGATTTTGTTGCCTTACAGGATTTTCTTTTGCTTTTTTTACAGGAGAAAGGGACCTAGCCCCACATTGGTTCATAGATGTACATTTATTTGGTACACACAGAATTTACTGACTGATGAATAACAGATCTTCTAAGAACGCCCTATTTTACAGACATAGTTACTTCTGCTGTCACTAAAAGTTACTGGCCAACAAGACGTTACCATTGTGTCAATCTCCAGTAAGTGACCCTTACTAAAAAATATATATTAATCATATATTAACATTTTATATTTTATATATACTCTGCAGTGATTATACTCAAGAAAATCCAAGGGCTATAGTACATTTCAGCCTTATATAAAAGTGTTTAAGAGGCACCCTTACACTACAAACTACACTGCAAACTACCAAGAGTTGAGGGACAGGCCCATCGCGATAATTGCCAGCATCCCAGAAGGAAAGTGGTCTGGGAGCGAACAGCCTCGTGTTCTCCTGCCCTGGCTCTGTTGCTCCGGCGGTGGTCTTAGGGAGGGACTGGAGTCATTTCTTCCCAGAGTAGGGCCTATCAGCAAATGTCATGAACATGACACCCCCTCGGAGCAAAGATTTGTGAAAGACATCAAAGGAGCAAGCCATCAAGACCGCTGCTGGTACAGACTATGAATGCATAGACTGTATAAACTTTAAATAAAAAGCGTGTGAGAGAGTGACAACAGGACTTGTGAGAGGGCAGATGCAGATATATTTTTAGTTTTTTTAGGTATGTTTAGATGTACCAAAGGTGGTATCTACAGTCAGTCCTTAGATTTGCAACAGAATCTTAAAAAATATAGTAATTGAGAATGTTGTTTCTTATTTACCAATTACCTTTAGCTCAGACACCTTTATGAAGCTATATAAAATACACTCAAGTAGAATTTGTCATGGACAATAGATTAGCATGGACAATAAAAGCAGGCAGGAAAAGTGACTCTTCACTTCAGCTGCATCTCTTTGTTCCACCTCTTTTCTTATGAGTAACAATACAAAGTCATTTTGGTTATTTGAGACAAGGAAGCTTCTTTTCCGCAATTTTATTTATAAACTTTAGTCCAAAGACGCAATTGATATTGAGAGCTCTAGACCTCTCGTTTCAACAGCAATATATATTTCCTTGTGAAGTATTGCACTGAATCGCTGTTTTTTTTTCCCCCCATATTTCTATGAAATCAATTATCTAGTGATTTCAGCTATTCATGGGGTGTTTTATTCAATTATACATACCACCCTTATCCTGGCAGCATGCCCAGAAGTATCTCACTGTGGTTCAAACAACGATCACTAAATGTCATTAATTACCTTCATGGAACAAGACAGGGAAGAAAGGGCAGCGAGCTAGTTTTTGTTTTCACTTAGTTTTCACATGTGCTTTTGTCTCCTGGAATTCTCCACAAAAAAGAAAAAGGGGTGCTCACCACTGCCCCCTATATCCCTCCACTGTTGTTATCAACCATACTCATTAAATGGCCATAGGCCAAAAATTCAATCCTTTAAGCTCTGTACACAGATAACTGTACAGAGTTGAAGCTGGCTCGGGCCCAGTTTTGATTTCAAGCACGTGCTGGTCTTTAGGGTTATATCCACTGACCCCCCCCTCCTCCCGCAAGAGGTAACTGGAATCAGAATTAGATTGTTAGCTTTTGAAATAAGAATATACTTCGAAAATAAACTCTTATGAATTATGAAAAGGTAATTCTTGTGCTTTAAATCATAAGTTTGAGGATGAATCACATAACATATTGAGATAGGCAAAACTCTTATTACTGACATTTATATTTTGTTCATGAAAAGAAGTTTCACCCATCAAGAATTTTTAATTATATTGGCTGATCATTTCAGCATTGCAGATGTGAGCGAGCATAATGTTTAAATGCAAAAAGAAAATCTGTATAGTGGGGACTCTTTTCATCATTGTGATGCATGTGCAGATGAATAATGGCAAGGTAGAAGGAGAGAACTAGAAAAATGTTGGAATGTAGAATTATGAAACTGAGAAACTTCCATATTTACTAACTGGTATCTCTTGGATATTTTTTCATGAAGGTGGGGATGGTGAGGGAGGCAAACAAACCTTAAACCCATACTTTAATGTTATTTATCCAATTATATATGAAAATGTGTCTTACCCCATACACTAATCACCAGAAGAGAAATCTGTCATAATTCCAATGCAAAACATTCCCAGCAGGGGCCCTGAGTAGTATGGTGCTTCAAAGAACAGAATAAAACCAGCTATGTCAAAATATCATTTTTGTCATTTTTTACATGGCGAGTTCTGAACTAGATAGAAGGGTTTGTCTGAGGTTTGTCAGACATGGGAAGTCTATGGAAAAGACACAGAATGAACTTGGATCCAGATCAGCATTAACCATTAGACTGTTGTTCTTTTAATTCCCAGAGAATTCATATGACTTCCCTAAGGACATCATTATAAAATTGAAACCTTACTGAAAATATAAGGCCTGATTTTCTTAACAAACCTGGCTTTAACTGTACTAGATGAAACACATGTGTTCTTGAACAAGGAATTTAATTCTTTGTCCTTAAATGCAGGGACTTTGTGTACCTCTTTACTTATTTTGTTTCATTCTGTTGTCACAGGAAAAAAAAGAATCACCCAGATTTCTTTCCAGGTTTGGATTTTCATTATCATTTTAACACTGTTGGGTAAAAGAGCTATCACAGGGAAATGGACATATTCAAAATTTATGAAAACAATTTGAATTTTACTAGGAATAATAAATATAAGCATTCTTTTTGTCATATGATTAAATAAACATCAGAATTGGAAAAACTTATTTGGTGCTATAATCAAAATGGTATCTGGTTTGGTATTCTTCCTATAAGACAGTGAATATTCCCATGCAAGATGCTGCACACTGATGACTTTACATTGCACTAATCAGCTCTTCAGTTGGATGGCCCTGGTCCACTCTTCAGGAATTGTTTGAGGCATTTTTTGATGTCTGAATAACATAAACATAATTAAGCTTTTTTTCCCCTCCGCAAACAAATTGTAATGAAAACGTACTTCACCAAAATGTCTAAGGTAGATGCCAGATATGCAACTGACAACCGTCACATATGATTTAGGTAGATTCAGATTGAGCATATCCATGCATAACGGAGTAGTTTAACATTAGTCCGATTCAGAGGATTAATGAGTTCAATCTCTGTTTTTACTGTATCTTTTTGTCCTTATCTTCTTTTTAAAATGTATTTCTAAATTGACATTACAGAAGACCATAAAAGGAACTGGAAATCAGAAAAAAAAATTCCTTATTCTTTTACTTAACTGAACGGTTCAAACATACTCCACAGACCTTTAAACCCCCATTTTATGTCATATGCCATCAACTAATTATTTTCTTTTCAAAATTTCATTGATTACCTATCCCTGTACAAACAAACGTCTTAATATGGATTGAAACAAATTAGCCTATGCTTCTTCAAACATATGTATTCTGAATGAGGTTAAAAGAGAAGGTAAAAAAACCCACCCAAAACATCCCTTATAAACACCAGAGGGACCAGTTAGAAAAGAATGGCCTTTTCCACACTTCAAATTTTGTTATTCCATATCTGGGCCAGGTTTGCCTTCTCACCATGAGAAGAAAATTCACATCTGCTTAAGTTTTTTTAGTAATTTATAATCCCAACCACTGAAATTAGAAACAGGTGCCAGTTAAATGAAAAGGCGATGTAAAAAAACCCTACACAATATGTTTTCCATAAGACGCGGGAAGTATAAGAAAGAGGACAAAAAGATTGTTTCAAGTCATACAGGCAGAGAGTCAAGGAACCTAAATAAAAAAACCCAAACATCATGAAGATAAGATAGGATCTTTAACATGATTTCATCCTTACACGTTAAGTTCTGAAAGAAGTTGCACAGCCAACAACATCACTGCTTCTCCATCATTTATATCTATATCAGAGAATCTGAGGTGAGAAAGTCCACTATGGTTTTCTAGTCCGGTCTCTATTTCGGACGCATTAGACCTTGGAATTTTTTTCCTCCCCTTTCTCCATGAGAGACATGTTCTCTCCATGAGAGAATAACTAGTCATACCTACTATGCAAAATAATCATTTCAGCAGATGAGCAAACTGCCAACGCTAAAGAACAACTAAAAAAATGATCAAAAGGTAGACAGCACTAAAATTTGGCCGGGCTGGGCAGACTGGGCCCATTTCCTCACATTGAGGAAATGTGAGAATTAAAGTCACAGTTCTCTTTGACGTCATAGAAATCAGAATCAAGTAACTTGTTAAGACTCCCGAGCTCTTAAAGATGCCTTATTTTAAAAGGAAAAAAGTTATGAATTTACCACATGGAAAATGGCGACGGAGATTGACTTGTAATTGCCCCCGTGAACACTAGAAATTAAAATAAAACTTTGTTTGCATACTGTAATCTAAATACTGTACTTCTATATTACCTTTCCTGCCACTTATAAAGCAAATAGAAGACTATTTTTTCACACTATTTCTAAATAGTATTACGCTATTAATAAAAGTGAGCATTTCTGATTTGTATTCAAAAAGGTTAAAAAACATGTTGTTTGAAATAAATGCTGAAACAATTAAAATTGTATAACCAATGAAAATTTTAGCTCCAGTAAATTAATCTAAACTTGAAAGAATATTCTATTCTCCCCTATTTATGAACAGCTTTGAGTGCTCTGAAACTTTTTAGTGAAAAAAAAGTTTTAATACAATACTAATATGTTTGAAATTAAGCAATGTTGACTTTAGTTTTTAGCAACCCAAGGAAAACTTTGGTTTCATTAGGCAGTTTGAAGGGATAAGGAACATGTTTTGCTTTGGAAATTTTCTAACATTTCTTTTTTCTATTTCTATTAGAAATACAGAATTGTCAAATTTTCTTGTAAAAAATTGTCAGAATGTCTAATTTTGGACCACATCAATTTTTTTTTTTTTCCTTGAACTTAAAAACATTTTTTTTCCCACAGTGTCTCATCAGACTCCTGACTTTTATCACAGCATGGTCCAAAACCTACATGTTCAGGTGCAGTCAAGTGCTGTAGCTTCCATTTGCCAGGGATAGGGAGTGGAATTTACTCATTTATTTAACAATATTATAATAGCTAGTGGTCAGGACATTCTCCTGACAGAGGGAGTCTTGGATTTTTTTATCCTTGATTTCATATTTTCTCCAATGCCTCTATAATACACAAAGTATATACAAACTTAGGAATACACAGTAGAGTCAAAGTTCGTTTCCTTTCAGGTTTTCCGTGTGCCACAATCAACGGGCATCTCATGATCTTTGAGCCTTAAGAGTTTGAGCACTTCTGGGAGCTGATGTCAGCAAATAAGCTGTGGTTTTAGACTTGGGCATCTAAATTCTTATTTATGTCCTAGACAGGTAAGCCCTTTACCCAGTTTTGCTCTAAGTACCTAGATCATGTGTGTAAGGCTGAATTTAACAGGGCTGGGAGATAGGGAAGAGTAAAACAAATAGAAATTGATTCCAGTGGTGGGGTCAGGAAGCATCAGGGCAGGGCAGACTCTGTACCAAGCTCTTTCTTGATGAAACAAGAAACTATTGTATTCAAGCCAAAACATATGGTGGGAGGAAGAGGAGGAGCTGCTTGCCAAGCCAAACGTAAAGAGGCACTACTGAATTTAAGCAGCAGCAGTAGACGAGCTAAAATGGGGGGTTTATTTCTTTATTTCTAAGAAATATTTACGACAGACCTTTCTCAGAGAGAAGGGGAGTACTGGAAGATCACACGACTAGTCAGTGTTTCTTAAGAATAATTACTTTTTTCCCTATTCTGCTTGATACTATGTGAGCATGAAAGAGAGCCTAGCTCAGGTTTCAAGTAAGTAATTTTTCATTACCAGAGTCATGAATCTTGTGACAAGCAGCAGTGGTCTTCAAACTGGCCAAACCAGAGTTTCTAACCATCAAGATTCTTAATTAGCTCCAGTAGGTTCTGAAAACAATACCGTAACATACAACTGAATTTGAAGATAAGAGATCATAGTTTTATTTTAAGGAATTTGGCCATACGACAGTGCTACTATACTCTGAAATCTGCTTTCTATTACATTTTATTGTGCTTGGCCTTTTAGCATATGGAGCTTGGTGAGATCTTAAGGAACACATAATTATATTTTTAGACGTGTGGTGAGGTAATTTCGTTGATAATTAGATATTCTGAAATTAAATTGGTCTCAAAGATTTTCACAAAATCTAATACATGGTATTTTTGCGGAAAGTATAAAAATAGAACATCCTTTACCTGAAATACATTAATGACCCCCACATTATGTTAAAAATGTCCACTTTATGAATGAAAATTTAAGAGAAGTTCTTAATTTTCAGCACATCTAAATGAGCATGTGAGAAAGATGACCCGTGGGAAATTTTGACTTTTTAAACTCTGCATATCATGGTCTGTTGTGACACCAATTGTGAAAAAAAAAGTCAGCTTTTGAGAAGACATCTGCAACCCATGAGTATCGTGAAATTGACCTACGGTTTTACTTGTTGATGCAGCACCATGGAACAGTAGTACACCGCAAAAATCATGTCCCTCCAGTAAAGAACCAAATGCATTTTTAAGTCATTGTGGGGAAGTCTGCATTTCGGTTTACTACCGTTCACTATATAACAGGATTCATTTTTTTGTTAAACTTTTGCATTAACGTTGAGCATCAAATTCAATCCCTCTCCCCCAAGCTCTGTTCTGTTATTCTATGTTATTTGGGCTTTGGCAGTAAAATGACTGTTTTCAGCACCTGAAATGTAACACAACTACAGGAATTTCCACAGTTGAGCCCCTGTTTGGTTACCTCTGGGGAAGATCTGCCAGCCGGGTTTGTGATAGGAGTCATCAGAGTTCTCCATGAGCAAAGAGGGAGCAGAAAGTTCAGCTCCTTGGGAAGACGGTTTCCTGCAGTGTCCCTTCAGTACTCACCTTCTTTTCATTTCCAACCCTAATGAACACAACCACGACGGGAGTGTACAGAGAGAGACGGCCCTCCAGCGATGCAGGCAGAATGCAGTGAGGGCAAATAGCTCTGAGACGGGAAGGAGGGTAAAGCTGTTGTGTAATCACTGTTGAGCATAAGACAAGGCAGAAAAACAGGGTGAAAATGGAAAATTTAACTAACTGTCTACATTTGGAGGAATTCCCAACTCCAGGACAGGCATATTAGAACAAGGGCTACGTGTGCAACGAGGAATAAAAGCCACAAGATAGTGATTTTTAAATCTTAATTTTTAGTGCATTATGTGGTTTTTTGCTTTAGCTGAAGCTTTTTTTTCTATTTACTGCATTGAACATATGACTGAAATACACGTGTACTATCTAATATGCCGCTTCTCTCAAAACAGTAATTTAAGATGAATCTCATTAAAAACCCTCTTTCTGAACAGATAAACAAAGCGATAATGTATTTTTAATGAGGTAAGGTGATTTCTTGCTGTGCAAATGTGCCCAGACCTGTAAAACTACTGTTTTCTTTCTACCCAGTGAGGATAATGATGGGTGTTTATCAATGCATCATTGTCCTATTTGCTGGTGAGACTGACCTAGTGAGCTACATATAAGAACTAGGGACTCCCCCGCCAATAAAAAGGTCAGTATTGCTCTTCTGAAATTGCATTTCTTCATTGTTTGAATTATTATAATGTCATTGTCAAATTTCCACAATCTCGTTTGAATTATAGCTTTTGGTTGAATTCGTCACCGCTATTTTTTTTTTTTCTTTTTACTTAGGCTTTCCTGTTACTGCAGACGATCACATTCAAAACGGCAGCCACCAGAAACGTGGGGGATGTTCTGGGGTTTCACCACGCTCTGAATAGTTTCTTATGGTCAGAACAAAATCATGCTCTTCTGGTCTGAAAATACTTTGCTGTCACGTTGAAGAAGCTTCTTAGAAAATATAGAATTGTTCACTTAGCAGTTTTTATTTCTCTTTTTTTTTTTTTTAAATCTTTGTTTTCGAGGAAGGTATGGAAAGGATTGAAAAAGAACAATAGAAATGTTCTCAAAGGACAACATGACATTACTTTTAGAAAACAAACCCAGGAAGAAGGCTGCAAAAATACCTGAAAAGCAGTTTCTGAAATACAGGAATTTCCCCACCACCGATTCACAAAAAATAACAGGAAACAAATTCCCCCCCAAATGAAAGTAAATTGTACTCTTTACGCAAACCCATCCGAACCTCTTTGGTACCACTTAACATAAAGCACTCTGCATACCTTGGGAAATTTCACTCACCGTTATATATTAGATGCTTCAGATCCTATTAGAATAAGATGATGATCAAAAATGCATGATTTTGTGTATTTTTACATTATACTACGGTATTACTTTTTTCTTTTCCTTAGTGTTATCTAAGGTTTCTGACATTTAAATATTATTATTACTATGATTATTACTAGTTTGGGTTTGACTTGTTTTCTTTTTACGTTTTAGTCATGGTTACAGGTAAAAGTTCTAAACGGAATTACGGACCTACTGCAAATTTATTTTTGTAATTTCTCTGGTGGGCTTATATTGTACTTTATGCTAAATAAATTCTATTAATTGCTTTCCTAATTTTTCATTTATCTTAATCATGGGATTCTTACTCATACCTAAATTTAGCACAGTCCTGAAGTACAGCGCTATCTAATTTGATATAAGGCAATGGAAAAGTTCAAATTTATGTAAAATCGCTGCTTTTGGCAACAGGTATGATATAAGCAGAAACTTTCAAGGAAAAGGCATACTTTGATCAATAGTCATTTGAATTAATATCTAAATGGTTAATGTACATTATATACAAAAAGACAGATCTGAGAGAATCAATTTTCCTTTCATTTCCTATTTGTTGAAAAACTGCTTCCATAAAATAATGATTAATTCTAAATTGGACTCAAAGAGGTTTTTTTAATACTGCTAAATTTGAAGAGTATTTATTGAATTATTGGCACTTAGTTTTTTCCAGTTGGGACTTCCTGTGGAAACATACATATTTTTGTAAATATCTAAGGCCATGTTGTTAGCTTATCAGTAACGATAAATAGTGATCTCAATGTGCAGATTCTAGACAAAGACAAGGGAACTGTTTTAGGAGCATTTAATTTAATGAATGGACATTACAGTTTTGAAGAAAACTGAGCACTGCCATCTTTTGTTGGAAGAGACTAACTGCAACTTTTAAATGTCAATATTTGGATCAGTTCTGATTTGCACACACTACTTTCTATAAGGAGGTTTGTTTGACAAGAGTCAAGACCTACAATTCTACTAGACTACTATACTTTTATAAATGAAAACACTTCAGGCTAAATCCGTAAGTATAAACATGGCCTTTTTTTACAACAAAGACAATGCACTCAAGTTTGATTTCTTAATGTAGCTGATCTTTTAAGAAAAAAAAAAAAAGTACCTGCGTGTAACCTATACTGATGCTGAATCACAGTTCATTTTTTCATTTTCTGAGAAGAGAGATCAAGCACAGGGTGATCAGAAGGTCTCTGCTTTCTGTTTTGTAGCTCAAGAAGGAAGGGGTGAAATGAAAAAATGGCAGGTAATGTACATGAAAATGCAGAAACTTTTATGTCTCTGATTTTACTCATTGGCAGCTTAACAAGGACTGGTGCTTCCTGATCAAAGGAGTTTGTAAGAAACAGCTTAGTAAAATTTCACACTGCCTTTCAAAACTGGGAGTTCTGCGGTTTTAAAATGCTTATCGAGTCTTCAATTTCCCAAGCAGAAAGACATGTCGTATCCATGCCTACCATTTTTCTACGTGTAATTTGCTCATTTATATCTATTACTTCTTATTTGAATTGTTTCTGACACTTTTTTAACTGGGAAAATCAGGACTCTTCAATCTGCATTTGACGGTCAGGCTTTTGCTGAAGATGTACAGCAGATTATCTAGGGGCAGCTGTACTTCGATGTCAGCAACTCATTAGGAGTTGTGTATTTTCATAATGGAATAAATGAGCTTATAATACATTCACTGCACTCCTCCTGTTCTTCCTTCCCACCGTACAGTAGATCCCACCTGGAAGTTCAAGATGGTGGAAAATGCTTATGGCAGAGGGAGAGGAGTGAAGATGCCAGATGTTGGAGGAACCCCCATTAACGTGAGTGCTGGGCTTAAAACATCCTTTCACCTGAATATCCCTACTTACAAAAGTTTGTCTTGAGACGTGTAGAACTGCCACCAGCCATCCTAAACTGCAGTAAGGAGTGTGAAAACTGAACTTTCCTCCACAGTTGTGGCTGCAAAGACTTCTTTATATTCCCCATTCAGATGCCACCCTAGTTTGAACAATGGGCATATCCGAAAGGCGACCACTATATTCTTGCTCTGTCCGAGCCCCAAATGGGTTCTGTCCAAGCCCCAGGCAGAGCTTTTTTTTTTTCCCCCTCCCCTGGAAATATCCAAATCGATACTATAAATATGTCACTTTGCTTTACAACCAAAATTGTTTTCTAAACCACTATCAATACTTTAATAGAAAATGTCTTTTCCTTTAGCATCTCTAGATCTAGTTTCTGTCTTATAGTACTTGACCAGACACTGGGAAGTCTGATTTATTTAGTTCTCAAGTTTTCAAACGGTCCATTTCCTTTAAAAAGGATTGAATCAAAACATTATTTTGCTTTATTTATATTTCACATGTACAGGAAATCAACTGGCTTGTGTAAGACAAGTAACAAACACTATCAGGAATAAGAAAAGACATAACCCTCTCCTTCCAGTTACCAGGACCTTTGTGTTTCACTGTCATCTATGGTATTTGTGCCTTCCACAAGTTTGAAGCTAAACAGGTCAGTATCACTGATGGCTTGTACAGGTCTCTGAGTAAGCAGACTAATTCTATGACGTCATGTACATATTTGGATGTGCGGGGCATGACTGGTGTGAGCCTGAACTTAGGAAAGAAGAGACCTGTAACCTCCTGTTACTCATCTCTGGAATGGCCTACAGACCTCTGCCTTGCCCTGAAGACTATCCTAAAATCTGAGATACAATATTTAAATAAAATAAAGATTCTCATAACCCTTAGAATTATATCATTCTCACTTCTTTCAAAATCCCAAAATTTCAAAATCCAATTTATGGATTAAAAAGCTCTCTATAGTGTATTTTGATAAGAAATAATTAGACTCTAAATGTATTAATATATATTTAATACATTAATATGTTCAATCAATGGGCTTATCATGCAATTTTTATTCTCAGTTTTCCCAACGGGCTATGGTAATGACCATTTCAGAGTCTCAAAAAAATGAACTGCAAAACTCTCATTTGGCTCTGTGAGTAAAAGCTATTTGCTCAAACAGCACAATGTTAATGAGCACGCCCCTATTAATCTCTGTGTCTTTTGTTGACACAACTTGTTAACAAGGTTTCACATGAAAATTATTGAGCAATTTCATTCTGTGTCCTTAGCTTTTTTGGATATATAAGCACTGAATTTTGAAAGACATAAATGCCACTTATTTAAGTCTTCTGTATGTAACCTCTCTTAGAGGTTTGGCCGTGCCATGCCATGCCAATGCTTCCATGAATATTAGTACAATTACACATTAACAGAACGTCCAAATACCCTAAATATTTGTTTACTACAGGTATAGTTCAATACATTTACTGGAGGCATAGCTTAATACACTCATTCTGGCCAAGTAATTTTTGCATAAAATAGGGTGGTGGTGATGTTTTTTAACCTAATAATATAAACACATTTGAGTGACCAGTTATCAACTGATAAAAACAAAGCAAGTTTGTGCACTGTATTCACTCTTAGCTGCCTTTATAGATCAGGAAGAGCTACTATTCTCTCCTGTAAAAGAATAAAAGTTCTAGACAAAAATATGCACGGTAAGAGGAAGGGCCCCTCAAAAGTAATGCACACGGGGTAAAAATGAGAACAGTGATGCTCTTCCTGGAACAGAAGGAGGGGACAATGGGCACTGCCCTATTTGCTTTGCTAGCTCTCAGTTCAGTTCTTCTTGCCACAAAATTTACATTACAATTTCTAGCTCTAGTGTGTTAAAAGTTTACATAGAAAAATCCTAAACTAAGGGTGTGATTTGGGGGATTTCTTTTTTTTTTTTTAAATGATAATAAACCATGATATTTTAAAACTGAATATGATGAGCTGCTTATGGGCAATACAAAAAAGTCATCATAATAACACATATATATATATATAAGCAATACAAATCACTCCTTCAACAACCATAATGCACTTCCTTCCACGAATGGGATTTTCAAACTGTTCCCCCATACGCTGCAGAACGGCGGTAAGGCAGCAACCTGCTGCTGGAAGTGAAATTACTAGAACTGAGAAGTCAGGCATATCCTAGGGTGCTTCTAGTTCATTCATGATCTTGTACTTTCCTTCCTAAGTTCTGCTTCCCAAGTAATTAGGAGGTATCTACTTACATGCAGTAGACTAACCTCTGTCTCACGCATTCATGCCTCATTTCCTCATTTAATGCTCTTTTCAGTCTTGTTATTTATTTTCTTTAATATTACACTTCCAGCTCTATAGCCAGATGAGTCACACTCATTGCCATCCACAACAGCACTCTCCAAGGCCTGTGAAACAATAAAGTAATTTATAAAAGCTTTTCCACTGAAGTTATATACAGTCAAAGAAGCTAACCTTTATTTTAGTGGCACTTCAATTAGGATGAATTTCCATTCAGGAAAGTTTATTCATAATAAAATACAGAAGAGCATCACGTATTTTATATTTAAAAAAAAAAAAAGAACACACAATACCAACCACAACCACCACAACATACCAGCATAGTGGTGTGAGACACAGTGGCTTACACTCACAGATTTTTTTTCATTCAGAAACACAAAAAATAAAAATAGACTGAAAATTTCGGAGCACTTTTCTTCTTTGTCATAGAAAAGGGGAGATCAAGTTCTCAGAAATTCCTACATTAAATACAGAATGACTGATTTATTTTCCTCACAACAGAAGAGTAATTTCTCATTTCAAAACATTGTTTCCTCTGAGTTGTACACTGTTCCCTGTTCAGCTATCATTATCCGCCTACGATCACTACATTTTACAATTAGAATTCGGATAAGAAAGTAATTGTTACTTTCCTGAAGGTGACATTGACAGAGAGACAACAAAATGCCTGTGAGAGAAAGGAGAGGTAACCCCTTCTAACATACAGAAAAAGTCTTGCTAGCCATGAGTAGAGAAACCCAGAACCCAAACGCAGAAGAGAAACAGAGGGGGAACTTCTATACATTTTCCATGAGGGAAACTACCATTGTTTCGATTACATCAGTAGAAACTTGACCTGTAAAAGTATAGTATATTCCTTTTTCTGCCATTTTATCTGAAAGTTTCAGTTCATTGATTATGATAGGAATATACCCGATAAGGAGATGAAAGGTTTGTTACAATTACTCTCTTTTCCTTAAGGTAGTTCACTCCATTGACTACCACCAGAATTAACACAGGTAAATCCAAACGCATATGCCGCTTATCTGTACTTACGTCACCCAAACTGTTCTGTAAGATTTAAGCAAGCTTCAAGATGCTGGAATCCTGCTAAAGGTTATAAAAATCACCTGCTAAAGACATTTAGTCAAATCTCCAGGGAAGGACAAGTCAGAATACAGCACGGCCAGTCTCAACGTGAACATGCCACTTCTACAGGCATCGCGGTCTGCCATGTTTATTTCTCCAAGTCGGTAAAGCATAAGGGGAGTTCTCCTGTTTACAGCTGTGGATGTAAGTAGGGCACCAATAGTTCACAGCATTCCCATATTAAGAAAGATATCTCTTAGCTTGCTAGGAAAAGAAAAAATATTTAATAATATATGCATACAGAATTCAGGGGCTAATGTTGTGTAGCTCATTAATTCTGCTAACTTGGGTACAAGATGGCAAATACAACCTTGAACAGACAAACGGAGAAATGCTGAAATGCAGAAAATATTAGGTTTTGGTGGGTTTTTAGGTTTCTTAAAAAAATAAATAAATAACTTTACCTTTGTATGGTAGAGGAGCTGGAAATGAAATTAAGGATCTAGACTCCTACGCTTCTAATCTGAAGTTCAGAATTTACATAAAATGAAAGAATTTCAGCAGCCCGAAAAGATGAAAAGTCAAACAACACAAAACCACCAACAGAATTACAAACTGGTAGTTGTTTCACTGTGAAGAGTATTCCATTCCCATTTAAGGAATATTTATCTCCTTCAAAATTAAACTTGACACATTCAAATATTGTAAGTTTTCACTAGTTTAAAAAAAAAACAACACAAAAAAATATTAAAAGTATTTTAATACTGTTGCAATGCTATTAAAAGTCTTCGTGCTTGCAGAAGATGATGAAGGGGAACACATATTTTATACCGCCTCAAAAATCTACTTTTCTCTTCTTATAAATTGTGCCATGAGATTTATATGATAAAGTCTAATTAAAATAATTTTTCATACCTGCGTCCTTCTGAAGACCATGGCATGTTACAGGTCTATGTTAATGTCACATACACAATCTTCAATCATCCTGTATGGAAAATTTTATATTTCTGTAATATTCTATAAGAAACATAATCATCTTTGGCTGTACACTGACATTGTTAGCAGAATCCTTCACAACAATACAGTACATTCTGTAATTTTCCCTAGAGCTGAAACTCTTTCAAATGAACATGAGTCAGGCAGCGCTTTTGGGAATAATGTTGCGAAGTTGTAAATGCTGCTTACCATTCCCTTGAATACTGCTTTTTGGAGGAAGCACATCAAGTGTCAGACATGATGTGAAGTCTAGTTTGTTGTGTACCTGTTTGCATAGTGATATTTTCAAAGACGCTGCTGTACGTGGTCTTGCTAACTTTGAAGAGAAATAACTATTTAGCTTGACAAATGGAACAAGGGTTGCACAAACCAAATATATTAAATTGATCATGTCTTGCTGAATGATTTAAATATGGGCCTAGCTTCAAAGCTCATTGGTGCTTTTTGATAGAGGATAATTTTATATTAAATATTGGTTATTCAAAATCTAACACCAGCCTGTTTACTGGAGAAGCGCTAACAGTAAACAGCTTGATTTTGAGCACTCAGATCATAGTTCTGAGACCTCTTTTAAACTTAAAGACACGTGCTCAGCTCTTCCACCTTCTTCTAGAAGCCTGTCCTACTGCAGTTGTGCCCTCTGATTGGAAGTCTAGCCATATAGTAGGAGTCAATATGATGACTTTAGTAATTAAACTCTTATGTGAAGCAGGAGAGAGCACAAGGTGGCACAAAAAGAATTAAGACAGACTGAAATCAACATGAGTCATGAATCTGCAAATATTATTACCCTTCCAGGAGAAGCCTTCTTCTTATTGGTGATGATACCGCTATTATTTCTTTCAGTTCAGGCTTCATAAAGTTGTGTCTTCTTGGGGTACATGCTGTCTCAGATTTCTGATGGTTTTGCTATGTTTTGTCAATATTGAACTCATTTTAAAAGAAAAAAGTTGTACAATAATATTTTCAAATTTGACATGATTCAAACGACTATTTAGACTATGCCACTGTGTGACAAGATTATCTTTTCATAGAAATAAACTTCTTGACAATACGTGCAATTTTCATTCATGTATAGAGTTGATTTATTATAACAAGTGTTCTAAGTAGCTTTTTTAAAAGGGCTTGATACAAAGCTGGGATTTCCAAAGTTGCCTATGGTTAAAGTTTTCAAAATCTCTTGTCCTGTATGTCCTTCTGCCTTACATGGTACTGCTAGTCTGTGTTTAATGAATGACACATGGGGGGCTGTTAGGAAGTTGTGCTGTAGGGAAAGACTTTTTTCTGAGTCATGAACAGTGCCGAACGGTAGACTCATTAATCTGATTAAAAGCACGGCTCATTATAGCCCAGCTGGTTACGCAATTTTTAAATAATACATAGTTTTTTTCCGAGAACTCATTATTTGAAGTTATTATGTATTTTATTTATTTTTATGAATTTTGAGCTAAACTGTTGTAATTATTATGCTGTTTACATCGTCAAATTTGCCACTGGCTATTCATGTGAAACACCTGCATGTTTGCAACATAATCTCTCTAATGCTTACTAGATATTTAGTGAGTTTTCAACTTTTTGGTATGGTTTGGAATTATGAATCACTTGAAAGAGGAATACATTGCATAGCTTCGGTGCTTCGCCTGTCTCTGCACCTATTCTGGAAAATAATTATATAACCCCAAAGTACTGCTAATAAAGAAGATTATAACAGAATTTAAACAATGCTTTGAACGAAAAATTCCTTCTCTTTAAAAAAAAAATAAAATAAAATTCAAATAGGATATAGTTAACAGAACAATCTACTGAAAAATTGTTTCTATAACTGCTTTCGTGCACATGCTCCTTTCCCTGGTGGACAAAGTCATTAAGGTCATGGTGATAAGATTATTCTTTCTATGAATTGCTCAGTATTACATACCACAAGGCAATCGGCAATAAATAAAATATTATTCTGAGTCACCTCAATAGATGCCAAATCAGTAGGTAGCAAATAGGCAGTAACAGTAAAAAAAAAAAACAAAAAACAAAAAAACCCACAAAACAAACAAAAAAAAGAACCCACAAAACAAAAGTCTGAAAAAAAAAACATTGAAAGAAACTCTACAGTAAAAGGAAAAACGTTAACACTGAACACTGCAAAGCCAACTCAGTTAAAAGCTTTGGTTTGTATTATCCTTAGGTGAACTATCAATGCCATTTTTAGTAGGAATATGTGATGATTCGAGTCATATCCAATCTACTGTCTCTAGTGAATGCAAAAACTTGATCTGTGTCACAAAAAATGCAGGAAACATCCTGGAATCTGACTCTTAGGTGGAGAGAACAGTAATGAAAAATTTCCTTCAAGACCTAAGATTTCTTATTTGTGGAGCCCTTGCTGACAGGCTTATGTTTGACATGACACATCTGGAAAGCTGGTAATTGTCTGGCTCTCATATAATGTACTCGGATTCTGCAAAGAACTGCTTCATAACTCAATTACAGTTCACTGTGAATATAACATTTGCTAATAAGGAACTGTGAATGACAGACAAATTCTTAGAATTCAGGTGGGCTCTAGACCTTTTTATCAGAATTGCCTGTACTTCTCTCCCATAGACAAACACACCTTTTTTAGAGATGGCAAATGCTGTTTCAAGGCTCGCCACTTTTTCCAGGCACTGCAAAGATGCATCCTGAAGGTCAAATAGAAAAAATAAATTATTGAGATTTTCACTTTCTATATGTAACTTTCAAAGAAATTCTGAAAATTTTCACAGACAAAACTTCTACTAGTGTTGAATAAGAACACATAAAGCTAAAAACCCCCCATATTAACTAAGTCCAGAGGAGCTTAACTAGAAAGTAACTATTGCTGGTAAGGCTTTTTTATGAACATTGAACTTATTTCAGTGGATTCATCAAAAATATGCCAGATGGGACTTGACCACCAGAACTTTTTACCCAGGGCTTTCTTGTGAAACACGATACACTGTTTTTAAAACCTGGGCCATACATTCCCTGTCTAGGTACTCAGGTCCCAAGAAATAACACCACATGGAAGAGGGAGTTAATGCATCTTCCTGGGATTGTGGCATTTCAGGCTTTCTAGTACACGCACACATTCTTCTACCTTTGTGTAAGTGCTCAACTTACACAAAGACCAAGAGAAAGTCCTGTCAATGAATGTATGAGAAATGTGGCACATGCCATGTTAAGGCAAGAATCTTACTGAGATGCATCTGAAAAAGGAAGTACGCTCATATAGCGATAGAACCACCTGAATCATAGAGCTGAAAATCATTCTGAATGTAAGACGGCATACAAATTAACTAGTATAATTCAATGTAGTGTTATTACTCCTCTATTCTGTCTCACAACACACTGTTGAACCTTCATCCAAATTACCTTGCACCTGTCTTTGACATTGTCATGGTCCTTTCATCTAGAAACAGTTTCTCTGTATTTTAACAAGATACAATCTTGTCTTTAAATGAGGATGAGCTAAGCAGGCAAGGTTTGAGAGATTCGTACTCATGGATCTTTGAGAAGAGAATCACAGAATCATAGAATTGTTAGGGTTGGAAGGGACCTTAAAGACCATCTAGTTCCAACCCCCTGCCATGGGCAGGGACACCTCCCACTAGGCCACGTTGCTCAGAGCCCCATCCAGCCTGGCCTTAAAAACTTCCAGAGTTGGGGCTTCCACCACCTCTCTGGGCAACCTGTTCCACTGTCTCACCACCCTCATGGTGAAGAACTTCTTCCTAACGTCCAGTCTGAATCGTCCCATCTCTAGTTTTAATCCATTCCCTCTAGTCCTACCGTTACCCGACATCCTAAAAAGTCCCTCACCAGCGTTCTTGTAGGCCCCCTTAAGATACTGGTTAGGTCACTGTAAGGTCTGCTCGGAGCTTTCTTTTCTCCAGACTGAACAACCCCAACTCTCTCAGTCTGTCCTCCTAGGAGAGGTGCTCCAGCCCTCTGATCACCCTCATGGCCCTTCTCTGGACACGTTCCAGCACGTCCATATCTTTCTTGTAGGAGGGGCTCCAGAACTGGACGCAGTACTCCAGGTGGGGTCTCACGAGAGTGGAGTAGAACGGGAGAATCACCTCCCTCGACCTGCTGGCCACGCTTCTCCTGATGTGGCCCAGGATACGATTGGCTTTCTGGGCTGCTAGTGCACACTGGTGGCTCATGTTGAGCCTCTCGTCCACCAGCACCCCCAAGTCCTTTTCTTCAGGCCTGCTCTCAAGCCAGTCACTGCCCAGCCTATATCGGTGCTTGGGATTGCCCCGACCCAGATGGAGGACCTTGCACTTGGTCTTATTGAACTTCATGAAGTTGGCATGGGCCCACCTCCCCAGCTTGTCAAGGTCCCTCTGGATGGCATCCCTTCCCTCCAGTGTGTCAGCCGCTCCACACAGCTTGGTGTCATCGGCAAACTTGCTGAGGGTGCACTCTATGCCACTGTCCATGTCGCTGGTGAAGATGTTAAACAAGACCGGTCCCAGTACTGATCCTTGAGGGACTCCACTTGTCACTGGCCTCCACTTGGACGCAAAGTCATGCACAATATTGACCAAGTAATCAGTATTTGAAAATGTTATTGTTTTAGAAGTGTTTTATTAGGTGTTTCAATATACAACTATAAAATATTTTGACTCGGGATTTTTTAAAGGAAGAAAACAACACCCAAAAAAACCCCCAATTTACTCATGAAAGAAAAAAATTATAGTATTTGGTTTTTTCCCATTTAATACACATGGTAATCTCTCTCTAATACACACAGTAATTAACTGGATTATCTCACCATTATTTAGTGCTTTTATTTTAAGCAGACCTTGCCTATGGAATCATGAATTATAATTCCATGGACTATGGAATGGTTCCAGTAGGAGGCCCCTCACTTGTATGGTGATTGTGATTTTACATCTGTAAAGCATCATGAGTTATGTAAATATACTTCTTATTATTAACTGATCAGAGTTTACAAGTAGTTCTAGATTTGCTCCAGAAGGCTCAGGTAGTACACATACTGACTTGTCTGTCATCAGGGGTTTTGGTTTTGAATCTGTTTTTCCACTAGGCAGATTTTAATGATTTATTTTTCCCTACTATTACTACACTTACAAGGAATCACACAGTAAACTCCTTCATCCAAAAAACCCTACAGATTTACCTATTTACCACTACTTGCAGTTGGACTAGATGACTGTTGAAGGTCCCTTCCAACTGCAACTCTCGTATCCTATCCTATCCTATCCTATCCTATCCTATCCTATCCTATCCTATCCTATCCTATCCTATCCTATCCTATCCTATCCTATCCTATCCTATCCTCCCCTCCCCTCCCCTCCCCTCCCCTCCCCTCTCCTATCCTATCCTATCCTATCCTATCCTATCCTATCCTATCCTATCCTATCCTAATAACTTTGAGTTGTAGGAAATATCTGACATGTCCTTATCTAGAAAGATGTCTGTTTTGGCCAGTTTCACTGACACTACATCTGAGGTGCTGAAAAAAGTTTTCCTTACATCAAGTCTTACCTTGTAGTAGTACATGAAGTTTCCAGCTCCAAGTACAACATCCACTCTTCACACTCATCTTAATCAGTAGAGACTTCCCAAGCAGAAAAATCTAAATCACCTTTGTGAACAAATTGGATTACCTGGAAGAACAAAACCAAAATGAATGAAGAGCCTAAGTTCACTTTACAGGACATCCAATATCATCATATTCCTTTAAAATCCCGGTCCAGTTATTATAATTGTGCATTTTACCCATCGCTCAAACAGACATAGGATTTACCCGAGAAAAAAAATAAAATTATAATTTTAAAGTTCTATAGGAAATAACAGGAAAATGAACAGTTTATTGATTGATAAATAACTAGTCCTTTCAAAACAAATTTTTAGAAGACAGCAATTCTAATTCAAAAGCCACTGTAGTGAGCTAGTGAACCACAAATTATCACTTTTCACTGTGGCTGTCCTGACTCAACAGAAGCTTGGATGCTTTTTTTTTTTTCTCCTGAAAAAAATGAAAATGAAAAGTAGTAATCAGAGTACAGAAGTTTAAAATTTTTAATTTTTTTTAAAGTAAAATTTCAGTGTTCGGGGAAAAAAAAACCAAACAAATTGAATTGAACTTACTTTTTAGCAAAGCTAGCATATCAAGAAAAAAACTGTTCTCAGCCGCTGCACAAAAAATGGACCATCAAAGCAAAATACAACCCAAGAGAAAAATCTCACACACGAAAAGAACTGTGGAAGACACTTAGCTATTTCTAACATGAAATATTTTGTTGAGCTGGAGAAGACTGAACTTACTTGGGTGGAAAGACTTGAAAAAGGAAAACTGTCTGGGATCAAAGAACCATGGCTCAGTATTGTCTTTATTTTTTTTTTTAGAAGGAGCTTATTTGGGGTGGGTTGTTTGTGCTCAGCACAGTTACATCCTTCTGGGCATATTGCTATACAAAATACATCTTAGAACAGACACAGAATTTTTTGGAAAGAGACAGACGACATATAGCAGGCATAAGTATCTGTCTTCCCTGGGAGTCTTATCTTTCCAGACAATGGCAGAATTTGCCTCATGGTCTCTAAGCATAATTCTACCAATAATGATGATTTTTTTATAGAAGACATTTATCCATGAACATTCAGAACAACAAGAAATAGTTATGTTTTCTAAAGAAAAGAGAAAGTAGTTTATGTTCCTGTGTTAGTAGATGGGGCATACAAACTTTTGGGAGCAGTATATGCTTTGGAGAGCTTATTTATGTAAAGCATAAGATAAATTGTAAGATCACAAAAAGATATAAATAATACATATATTTGTTATCTGTAGAGCATTTTTCCGTCGAGAATATCTCTGATCTTTTCAATATTATCAGACTTGACTTTTGGGCGAAAGAAGAACCTTGTAACCAAAGACACTAGAGAATTCTTACTTTCTGGGTACATGCAGAGCCTCTATTTAAAGTCTCATACAAAAGGTTTCTATAGAAACCTGAAGGGCTCAGCCAAACACTGCTAAAAAGCTGAACCCTGAGGCCTACACAAAAACCCCCCGAAACATTTATCACTGCTAATGGCTCCTGAAGTCACTGATTTCTACCATGCTTCACCATACCTTCTTAATATACGATGTTATACCTTACATTAGCATACTCTAGCTTTGCAAATAAAAGTCTGATAACTGTTAAAAACATGGCTTTAACTCAGATCCTTAACTGATCCCAAAGGTAGTGAATTCAAAATTAACTCTGATCTCCTTTCTGGCATATACTATCTCCTAGGGCACGTAATATGAGGTTTGCTTTTTTTTTTTTAAGGAGCTGTTTGTCCTATATATAGTTATGTTTCAAATTGTTACTCACTAAAAGAGCAAGTATTTTTGGTTCCTTCTGAAAGTCATATTTCCATAGTGATGCCGAGCTGACAAAAATATGCCATACATCATGATAACTGAAAATTAACTCACTATCACAGATACTGCTCCCAGATACCATTTTAAACTCAGTCTGGAATACTATATTGGTGCAAAACTCAGTTTTTCCTGCACCTTATTTTAATACATATTCAGTATAAAGCATTCACTCTTCTTAATTTTCAGCTTGTTCCCTGTTTCTGTTTTGGTTTGTTTCAATTCGTTATCCGAGACTAAAATGGAGTTAATGACTTGTTTCAGGGTCCAATCCTGAAGAGCAGCTTGGATGAGGCTGCAGTAGGTTTGGCTTCCTCTTCCCTGGTCATGGACACTCTCCCCTGGCACTGCACACTCCTCCAGCAGTCCTTGCAGAACGCTTCCATCCCTAATCCCCACAGCGTGTCTTCCTATCATGCTCATTTTCATACTACAGAACCACCAGGGTCATCATTCCTGAAAGAGTATTTCTCTGTGTTTGTCTCCCAGAATGTTCCCAAATGTTCGTTTTCTGTTGGTCGTTAGGGCTATGCAGAAATCCAGAGAGAAATATCCAGACCCAACATCCATTGGGTCACCAATGAAACCTTGCAGAGGGCATATAGCACAAGATGGAAAGCAATTCAACTCTGTCACTTTGGGCAGTGCTTTCAATGTGCCAGAAAGGACAGACCCCATATTTCTCCTGTTTCGTGGGAGGTTTTTCTTGTACAGAATCTTTTGTTTTCTTGACAATAGTTTTAGAAACACAAATTCCTTCATGTAACTACTTCTGATATTATGGCTCACTTTCTGTTAATATAACATTTCAAATAGAATTTCAGTCCATAAATATAGTAATATTTCCTTTCTGCTACACCAAGAAGAACCTGCAAGAATGACAGAAGTCCAAAGCTCAACAGCATGCCAATGCTGATCAAAGAAATGGCTCTCCAAGAGAAATGGAGCACTCGTTTCTGAGTTTGCAGAGCTACGATAATAGGACATACCACAGATACCAATTCCAAAGATAATTATTCATACCATCTATGAACAACTCTCACAAATGTTATGGAGTTTGGGGCAAGTTTATCTTTATAAAGAATTCATGACATACCTCCTTTCAATCATCTCACATCCACCCACACTGACATTTCACAAACCAAACTTATCCGTAATACTTCTCAGCGCAAGGCACTTTCTACACATTTGTTCAGGTCAGCACACAAATGTTCTCACTTTCCAGCCTTAAAAAAAAAAAGAAAAGAAAAGAAAAAACCCCACATACTCCCACATCCTTGCACGAAAGACTACTCAAGGTCAAGATCAAGAAAAATGGCCTTTTTCCTCCTCTTTTGTCCTCCCCTTAGTTTGTGCAATACCTTCTTTCACACAGTGTGTAATGAATTTCCAATCAGAACTTTGCAAATCTTGCAATTTCTTTCTCCCAGGGATAACAAGATAAGACAGAGATGAAATGACAAGTATTAAACAGCTTTGTCTACTTCCCATTGCAAAAGTAAGGAGCTATTGTCATAAAAATTAACTCTGAAAAATTAAGTTATAGAAAACAAGAGTCTTCTATTTCTCAGTGTAAGGTTCCTCACTGTACCTTATTTATGCCAAGAACTATATCATGATTTCTTTTTATATGGTTATGGGAAATATTTGTTGAGGTACTTCACAGCAGATTTTCTTCCGATATCTTAATTACCTACTAAGTTGTCTAGAGCAGGTTGTGTTTCTTTCTAAGACGTAAAAACTCCTGAACAGTGCCTTTTCTAATTCTGAGGCAACAGTTGAGCTTTTCTCTTGGATGGACCCCAATGACATACTTCACTTACAAAAAAATGACAAGAAATACAACCAGAGAATTCTTCCTGTGGTAAGGCAATATATGTCTCAGCTGAAGGATGATAGTTATTATATTTGATGAATTGCATTAAAAGCTGGAAAATTTCTTATAGAAAGTAGTGTGGTATTTATGCAAAGGAATGGTACAAAATCATTAAACATACAAAAAATATATCTATAGACTATATGACTTAGCATGATGCAAAGGCAGAAAATGCTAACTCAGATTCACTGCTTCACCAAGACAATTATTCTACGAAATTCTTTAAGTACTAAATGCTATTATACTTTGATTTATAGAATTTTGTTGTTGAAGTAAAGACACTTGCTCACAGCTTGCTAGCATGTCACGGCACCGGCTGTATTAAAAGGAATCTATTTCTGACCCCAAATAGCATAAATGAACTATTACACCTGAATGAAGACAGGATCCGTTACTGCAGTTTCAGAGGGAAGTTCTCATCAGCCTCTGAATTTTATTACTTTACCACTTCAGTGCCGTGCAGACTCATTCATGAAAACAGTCTTCAAAAACCCACGTCAAAGGATGCTGAGCAGAGGTTTCAGATGCTTTAACTCATTTTTAAACTTTGTTCCTAAGTATGGAGCTGATGCCAATAAAACGGCCGTAAGAACTTTATTTTATTTTAAGAAAAAAAAATAAGGTTTTATGCCAGTATTTCTCTCAGGTATGGCTGAAACGTTTCATCTTAAACTCCCCAAAAATATCAGCTTCAGGCAACTCATCTCAAGTTAAAAATACCAGCTTTAGGACTGAACTACAAATAAAGCAAATGAAAAGGGCCCGGCGACTGCAAGTGTCAGTAAAGCTTAACTATAGACGACACCGTCAGTTCCCCGTGCAGTACGGGGTATTATAATTCATGTACGGTAAGTGGTGTTTTTTGTGATCTGGATGTACTTCTTAATGATTTCCACCACTTCGTAAATGTCAAACATGTGATCTGAATTTCTATTCACATTACCACTTTAGTGTATGATCCTGAATAATCACTATAATCTGTTCTTAGCAACTGTGGTCATGATGATGTGTACATCTACTTCCTTAACTCTCTCATCAGAAATCATTGCCAGTTCTCACAATAAACTTCAGGAGACAAGAAAATGAGACTGAAACAAAAGAAATACCTTTATTCAAGATTCTACAATGCCAGTATGATTTGTGACCTATTCTCACAAAGCCCTCGAACACATGTATAATTAAGAACTTAATTAATTCCACTGGAGGAAATAAAACTGCTTTATATGCATCACTGTTTTGAAGGACTACAGTATTACTCTCACAGCAGTAAGATTTCATGGAATACTGTTGAAAATGATGAATTGTAATTTTTTAATTACATGGAATAAGAAACACACACCCCCAGAACATACACCTCCCCCCACAAACATAGCCGAAGAGACATGAATAAAATGTATTCTTTTACAACTTAAAATATATTTAAGGTGTAAATAGATGGACCACATTTATATCTCAGTCAGAGAAACTAGTAAGACTTAGAGAATCTAGTCAGACTTTATTTAAGTATCAGTATATACTTTGAGGAAGGCACTTTTACACATTCAGAGGAGATACTGCTCACATTTCTTCGCTAATTATCACAACAAGTACTACAGACTGCAGAATGGCTGCTGCTGCTGAAAAAAGATCTCAAAAAGGGGTCATCAAGGGAACAGGCACCAGATTTGATTTAAGGACAAAATGTCCTAAAAATAACATGCCTGCTTACAATATAGCTGCAACACAGAAGCAGCAGGCGAGTATACCAATGCAAATTGAGGTCCCCAAAAAGGGGTACTAGTAAGCACAAATTTGACATACTAAAGAAAGAAAAATAAACTCAAAAGTAACACATACCACCAATATTTTAGACTTTTGCTTTTCTTCTGAATATTCTATTGGCACAATAGTATTTATTACTTTGCTTTATAAAAAGATGAATGAATTATGACATTGTTTTCATAATTAATTAATTTTAAATGTATTAATTTTAGAATTAATTTACTTGCTGAGCACAAGTTAGCCTGAAGCCAAAACCCTCTTGATTGTTCATAACAATCAAAACAATTGAATTAAGTTGAAACTGGATCAACTTATTTAATAGAAATCTTGATGTTCTGTGGTCAAAATACTCTATCATAAAAACTAATATTGTCTTTAAAGTTGCATAAAATTGAGTACTCTGACAATGTTCTGATCTTTCTAATATTCAAAAGAAGGCTTCTACTGAAGACTGAAGCAGACTAGAACAGTATTTCCATTTTGACTATCTTAGCAAAGGAACTAGGCAGAACAGGCTTCTCAAGAAGGAATAACAAACTCCAGCAAAGCAGGATTTCTACGGAGTCTTGCTGGAAAAAAAGTTATCATTCCTGATAGAGAAGTAGCAGATAGAAGGCTGTGACTAAGGACAACACATTTTAGAAATGAAAAATTAACCTTGTAGTTTTCTAATAGTCCTCTAGTAAGAGATCAAACATTTGAAAGCATCACTAGTAAGACTGTCTTAAGAGAGATTTTACGAAGGTATGACATTAGACTTAATGAAGGCATAGGCTACAGAAGAAAACAAAATAACCCCCTTTATAGCACATCTGACTTTTGATACAAGAATGTAGGCGAAATTGGAAAATGCTCATTTATATATGAATGTATTCTAATGAGAAAAGACAAAACAAATGATAAAAGGAAGGAGGAAGCTGAGCTTTTTTGTTCTAAGTTGACGAAGAAAACATCACACAGACACCCAGAGTAAGGAAGACCCTGGTGTTTGCTTAATTTCTAGGACTCAGCAGGCTATAAAAGTCAAGTATTCTGAATTATCTTAGGCTATGTCCAAAAAAAAAAAAATACCCCTCACTTGAAGATGGGTACAGCTTCAGCAGTAATAAAATTCCTTTCTTCAGGTGGTGGGATCCAGCCCAATACGCTGTTCTCCTTGTCTTGCCGCAATGTGCAACAGCCAAATCCCGTTTTATGGGTAACAGACAGGACAGGGAGCAGACTGCTGCCCCTGAACATCACCGACACAGAAGTCTTTCCTAAACCTTTTGATGAACCTTCAATTTACCAGAAGACAAACTAATCATTTACCCAGTACACATCTTGCAAAGCATCTACATTTTCACAAAGTTAATTTTTGCAAAGTTAATGTCTTCAAAACAATGTAATATCACATATACACAAGAATAACCATTTCCAAACATAATATTAACATTCCAGATGTGGACTTCTGGACATTCAAATAAATGAAATAAGCAAGGTCTACGTTATTTTGTTCTTCTGTTCCCCAAAAAAGGAAGCTCACACTTTTGTGTCATAGAGCTTTTGCTTCTCTTTGTTTAAAGAACCAAAGTGTCAGACCCTGCTCCTTTGGGCTAATATGTCTTTTTCACTGACGAGCTGCCCAGTATTTTAGACATGAAAAATTAATCTTATAATTTGTTAACTATCCCCTAACAAGAGATCAAATAACAGTTGAAAACAGTGCTAATAAGACTGCCTCAGGACACAGGTTTCAGGAGGGCAGGACCCAACTCTTTCCCACTGAGTGTGGTGCCCACTTTGTGCAGCAGGGTGCCTGCCTGGAGAAAGCTGTAACAGTAAAACATTCAGCTCCAGGCTCAGAAGGACATATCCTCAGAGTATCTTCCCTCTCTTTGCCTTTCTGACCAACGGTTACAAAATCTCTTTTGCCAGCCAGCTGACACGTTTCAGTCACTGCTACACCTGAACCATGAACCCTTCTTTCGTAACAAAGGTAGTTAGTTGACCACGTAAATTTACTTCCCATTATGACGGAATAAAGGTGCCAATGCACCTTTCATAGAATCACAGAACCATAGGGTTGGAAGGGACCTCTAGAGGTCATCTAGTCCAACACCCTGCCAGAGCAGGGTCACCTAGAGCAAGTGGCACAGGAACGCATCCAGGTGGGTTTTCAATGTCTCCCGAGACGGAGACTCCACCACCTCCCTGGGCAGCCTGTGCCAGGGCTCTGCCACCCTCAAAGGAAAGAAGTTCCTCCTCACGTTGAGATGGAACTTCCTATGCTCAAGTTTGTGCCCATTACCTCTTGTCCTGTCCCCAGGCACCACTGAAAAGAGCCTGGCCCCATCCTCCCGACACCCACCCTTTAAGTATTTATAAGTGTTGATAAGGTACCCCCTCAGCCATCTTTTTTCCAGACTGAAGAGACCCAAATCCCTCAGCCTTTCTTCATAAGAGAGGTGTTCCAGTCCCCTAATCATCTCGGTAGCCCTTTGCTGCACCCTCCCCAGCAGTTCCCTGTCCCTCTTGAACCAGGGAGCCCAGAACTGGACACAGTACTCCAGGGGCGGCCTCACCAAGGCAGAGCAGAGGGGGAGGATGACCTCCCTCGACCTGCTGGCCACACTCTTCTTGATGCATCCCAGGATGCCACTGGCCTTCTTGGACACAAGGGCACATTGCTGGCTCATGGTCATCCTGTTGTCCACCAGGACTCCCAGGTCTCTTTCCACAGAGCTGCTCTCCAGCAGGTCAGCCCCCAACCTGTCCTGGTGCATGGGGTTACTCCTCCCCAGGTGCAGCACCCTACACTTGCCCTTGTTGAATTTCATAAGGTTCCTCTTTGCCCAACTCTCCAGCCTGTCCAGGTCTCTCTGTATGGCGGCACAGCCTTCTGGTGTGTCAGCCATGCCCCCCAGCTTTGTGTCATCAGCGAGCTTGCTGAGGGTGCACTCTATCCCTTCATCCAGGTCATTGATGAATATATTAAAGAGGACTGGACCCAGTACTGACCCCTGGGGAACACCACTCGTCACTGACCTCCAACTAGACTCTGTTCCCCTAATCACTACCCTCTGAGCTCTGTCTTTCAACCAGTTCTCTATCCACCTTACTGTCCATTCATCAAGCCCACTCTTCCTAAGCTTCCCTATGAGGATGCTGTGGGAGACCGTGTCGAACGCCTTGCTTAAGGCAAGGTAGACCACATCTACCGCTCTCCCCTCATCTATCCATCCAGTCATGCCATCATAGAAGGCTATCAGATTAGTCAGACATGATTTCCCCTTGGTGAATCCATGTTGAGTGCTTCTGATAGCTTTCTTTTCCTCCACATGCCTTGAGATGACACCCAGAATGAGCTGTTCCATCATCTTTCCAGGGATGGAGGTGAGGCTGACCGGCCTGTAGTTCTCCAGCTCCTCCTTCTTGCCCTTTTTGAAGACTGGAGTGACAGGGGCAAGGAGGAGGTCTAATTAACATTAAAATTATTACAATATAGTTCTAAAAAGGTACAATGAACATGTCGTAATACCAACCAGGGAAAGCAGAAAGCAGGAACAGACCCCACAGGCAGGAAATACAGTGCAGCTTTTCTAGTTTTCATATGTGACTTCAGCCCATTACACAGGTTATGTCTAAGTGATGTCTAACAGATAGAATTCATATTACAATCAAAGTTTTGACTTTTAGGATGGGACAGCATAGAAGGCACTGTTATAAAAAGTTTGAAGGTGAACAGGATGGTATGTTAAGCCACCAAAATGGAATTTCATGATGGAAAATAACATGGTCCCCAGATACTCCTTTCAAGTATCGACGGCAACATCTTCTAAAAGCAGCTGAGTATTGCAAATTAATTAGAAGAAAAATATTAATGTATTAAACTTACATTGCAAGAAATACTAGTTTGCCAGTGAATATGTGAATAATACATACTGCATACAGACCTACACAAACAAAACAAAATGTTATGAAAAGAATAACTGTTGACTTTGACGTTATACCAGCAATTAACTTTCTGCCTAATCCTTCAAAATTTACTCGCATAAATAATCCATTCTCTTGACATTTGTTAAACAGAACTGCTCATAAGTGAAAACTGTTGTCCTTATGCTCCTCTGAGAAGCTGTATTCACTGTATCTCCGCTCCAGTCTGTTCTTCGTGATTTTCTGCAGCTGACAGATCATATCTTCCAACGGCATCGTAAAAGAAGGTTGAACCAGCAGAGGCTGGCTAACCTATACAAGCTGGGGTGCTAGTCTTTCCCTTTACTAGAATACATTGTAACTAAATAGATATGAAAATATTACTTCTTTGGCATACAACTTAAAACTATATTTGTAGCAAGTGAGTTACTAAACTGAGCTGTATTTGACTAGTTTTAAGGAAGCTGTTGAAAGAACTGTTGATCCTAAAAACATCAAAGGTTTAACAATGTCCTCTAAGTCAGCAATATTCTTCAAGGAAATGATAAATAAAGCATTCCAGATAAATTTCATTCCAGATAAAAATACTCTCCCTTAGCTAGTAAATCTCAGTAGATGACGTAGGTGCTTGAACTTCAGTCAGACTTTTTTCTATTTTTGATGAGCATCAGCTATAATGCAACTACTGCCCTTGGTTCATGGAGGTATGTAAGTATTACTGGTTGTTTGCATTACAACATGAGCAGTCAAAAATACCTCAGGGAAAGGGAAACATAATCGGCATGTCTAGACAGAAAAGGTAACATTCACAGAGAAAATATCATTGTATTCCAATGACGTCTTGTACGAGATTCTGCGTACCGCCATGTCCAAATGGCGTATTAGGGAACGAGACAGCACTGGAGTTTTCAATTACATGAATTATTTGACTGTTAAATCATTTCCAGCAATCTCAACAGTGACATTACTTTCCAAACTGTTCCGCATCAGATTTGCCTCAGGAAAGATAAAAGACTAGCTTAAAGCCTGGTGTGAGACTGGCATTGCTCCCTTCACACTTTTTTTTAACTTTATCTACGTTAGATAAAGCTACTCTCTCTAAGTCCAACACCTCCTTTTTACCATTCCACTGTACAGTCTACTTTTGGAGTTCTTATGGCATTGATATCTAGAAAGGAGGAAGAGTAGCAATTAGAGCCAGGAACCAACACCTTTTTAAACATGTTGAATCGACCGCTGTCGAGCCAACAAATTTTGCCCTCTTTTATGTCATGAGTTAACTCCTTCTAAATTTTTTATGTATCAGTCTCACCATCCTCTTTCAGGCCACTCTGCTTTAACAATTACATTGGATTCTGATTATGAAATTTTATATATATACAGATATTATATATTATATTGAGAAAATCCATCATCCATCTTACTAGTAAAAGATTCTCTCTTCCTTTACAAAATCCTTCTTGAGATGGACACTAACCAACAGACAGTATCTGTGAGGCAAGAAAAATAATACGGACATGACCTATGAAGATATTTTAAAGCTATACTGTTATGTCCATCAAATAATTAAAGGAAAAATACAACTCTCTGTTCAAATTAGAACTTACACACCATTCAAATTCTCGTATCAGCCGTGGACTGGTACGAGATAAGTGGACTGACTGTCCTCTTGAACTAGTTCAGAATTGGAAACATTTTATGCATGGTTTTGAACTTGGTTTGGAGGGAGAATTAGGTCCGTAATTTTGGACTAGGAAGTATTAATATCTGTTTATATACACAACTTGCTGAAGATGGCCAAGTACCAGGATCGAGACTTTCCTCCCCAAGCAAAGACTTAAAAATATGCATTGTTTTAGGGAGTGGAAATAATTTTGACTGACAGCAAAGGCTATCATTATGTAAGCCAACTTAATCGCCACTGTTTGTAAAAGCAGACCTTTTATTTGCTAAATATCCATTGATGTTTGGTCTAGTCTGTCTGAAAATAAGAAGGAAATCAATTCCATATCATATCAGCACTGGCTTAATTTTGAGCATGAGATTCTCAAAAGATGAAGTCTTACCTGGTATACTCCATGCATTTATTCATCATTAATAAGAACAACTTTACCAGAGGAAGGAAACAGAAGAAGTGATAGAATAATTAAGAGAAAAATGAGACCAAGATGATCTTGGCTTAGTTTGCTCAACAGAATGAATGCTATGGGAAGACGGCAAAGCAAAGTAAGGATATAAATTTTTTCCCTAGAAACACACCAGAGAACAGAAAGCACTCAGGAAAATGGCTATGTGAAAGGTCAATGTGTCAAGTAGGCATGAGCTGTCCATAAATAAGTCTAAAAGAAGCCTCCTATGCATCAAAGCAGTGAGGGTCTGGAAAAGATCCTCAGTGGGAGCAAAAATATTTATTTTACGATGGGGTTTCATTAAATTAATGGAGCCAGATCATGTAAGCATCTACAGTAAGAAGGATCTGATGGCCCAGATCTTTCATAATACTGTGCTCCAGTTCTGGCCTTGGCTTCACAGTTCCTTTGGCCACCTCATGCAGATTACCTTTGTTTAGGTGACAAGCTGGTGTCCAATGAAAATATTTCATTATTTCACAGATATGGCATCACAGCTCAGATTTAAATAAACAAAAGGCAAGCTGTGATGTGATTCAGGAAAAGAATTAACTTCTCCAGTTTCAGACTGACAACAGGTCACAGGGTTTCATCATCTCCACTTATTTAGGAAGTGAAAGTGGGAAGAATGAATAGACAGTTCCTTTATGTCTGCTTCCTTCTAGCTACGTTTTCATTTCCCATCACGAAAGAACAGAATGGTGAAGATCCCCAGGCATCAGTTCCCTGAGTTACGGGATCTGAGTTCGATTTCTTTTGTGATCCTCTGTGTCCAAGGTCAGGATGGAGATTACTTCTACCTCTGGAAATGTCAAATATGAGATCATAATGCCAAAAATTACTTACATAAGGTACACCATACCGCTATCCACACAGGATGAATTCAAGCAATTTATTCTCTACAATTTCATCTAAGCTTATTTTGAAAACATTAACATGATAGGGAAGTAAGCAAATCATGGGAAGCACATCCAAACCTACCAAAACTAAATGTTTCTAGAGACATCCAAAAAAGAGTATTTTAATATATGATAGAAGGCTAAGAAATCTTTACAATGCTCTATGCATAAAACAATGAATTGTTTTGGCTGTACTTTCCGAACATTTCGTCTTCAGTTCCATTCAGTTTACTGTCTGATCAACATGTATGAGTCTTCTGGCCATAATGAAATCCATTACAGCAAAAGACTGAAGCTGCGGTGGGGTCAATGCACTTCATGTAGAATTCTTTCAGTTTACCCAATTCACCAAAATTGCTCATCGTAGAGCGTACATCCCTGCTTAGCCAACACCAGTGATCCTTTGTTTGTAAAAGCTCATGATTCAGACAGTGAAAAGAACAACTGCCTTTTTCATACACCGAGATGAGAAACATTCTCAATGCAAAGAGCAATCAGTACTGTGAAGTATTGACGGAATAAGAGGAAAAATAAGACGTGTTGTTCTACAACTCTGATGTGAACACAATTTCTTCAGGGTATTTTTTTTGGTAATACTGGGAGATGGATAGGGGAAAATTTTCTCCTATCTGTAAAATCTGGTCTATGCCCTTACAGTGGAATTACTGGGATGAAATAACTGAAATTAGAGAAAAACTGAGTAAAACATCTATATTACTAACTCAAAAACATAATGTGATTTAAAAGATAGATGTAACAATATTGATTGAAAATCAATGGTAAGTAGTGTTCACTGGAAGGAGGGAAAAAAAGAAAAGAGAAAGTTTCTTTCAGAATTGATAAAATATTCAAAACCTAAATAAACAGTTCAATATATTTGAACAGAATATTTGACCCCCAACCCTTCCCTCACCTTCCCAGGTAAATATTTTACTCCACATCAAAGCTTGGGAAATTGCTATGGACTTAAAATGGAAGGAGGCCTTTCTGCATTATTTCTAGACCTTACTTTAGCTTTGGAGAATTTTGATAACTTCACTCAATTTTGTTTCTCCTAATACAGACAACAATTCTCCCATCTATCACCAAACGTAAAGAATATTTCCCAGAAGATATAGAGCCCCAAAAGATAAGAATCAAATCTGCATTTCCATAACAAATACCTACATAATTCAATTTCCTCTATTTTTAAAGTTCTGTAGTGCGATACAAACATGTACAAGTGTAGGTGGCTTACTTTGGTTTTGGGATACAGAACTGAACTTTGCAATATGAAAAAAATTTAATTACTTCAATTTCACCTTTATTATGAGTGTTTCTATACATGAACAGAACAGGTGGTTAACCATTAATAATATTTTTCATACGTTTATGTTTGAAATGCACTAGTTTATGCTTTTAAATTTTCTTTCATTACAATGAAAGTGACTTAAAATTAAGAGTGTAGGAGGCATAAAAAAATCTATCCTACCCAATGTCAAAAAGAATATCAAATTATTGATCTGTAGACAGGAGGAAATTAAATAAGGGATCCCCTTCTCATTTAAAAGGAAACAACTGCAACAACTCTGCAAAGTTCACAGAAGAAATAGATTAAAAATGTAGGCATAAAATCAACTACTGTCATGAATGTATCTTCTGCGGGAGTTTTATTTACAGAACACTACAAATATAAGGATTTATCAGAAAAGTATAGACCTAACTTTCTTTCCTGACCTTAACTCTTGTGCATACACAGCCATAGACACATTTCATAGTTGCGACAGCCAAAATTATTACTTTATCTCTGAAAACAGAATTGTTTTCAGTGACATATCATCTTAATATATTTTGCTTCTGGAAGTTTTTTTATCTTCTTGGATTTCTGGAACACATCTCTATTTTTTCAGAAGTCAGTGTAATAGATGGACAAAAATCAATCAACACTTTTTCCATGGAGAGTTACAAAATCATTTTTGCAACTCTGAGGCCTGAGTTGTATTAATCTAGCACATTTTATCTCCATTAAATATTCATAAAGGGTCAATCTATACTTGTCAGTTAACTGTAAACTGTTTTTATCTATGTAATTGTATCTTTACCTGCATTTAGTGCCATTTCACATATAGCTTGGTCTATAAAGAAAACACAGAATGAGATAAAAGAGGCAAGTGCCTTACTGATGTCCAAGTATAAAGAAATTCAGAGATAGAGACTTGAGAAATAATCATAAAGACTAGTTTCAGCTTAACGCATCTAACTTCAGTACTATACATGTACCAGTCTCTCCCAGAAAGTAGGACTCTCTCCCTCCTTTCATTAACAGTAGATGGAACCACAGATGACGATCTCTTAGCTAAAGTTTTCCTTTCTAAATATTTACTGTCCCTGAATGATTTAGGCAAGTGGCAACAGTACTATGGACACAGATCACCATGCTCCCAGAACACAGGTTCAGGTATTCAGTTCATTACTAAAATGCACTACAGCCCGTGTTCTACAACCTGTATAAAATTCTGTTTTCTTAGATATCAGCCATTTCCATTTAGTTCCCAATTCTTGTGCATCACATTGTCAAACCAAACACTGTAAGTGGCATACTTCTTAGAATCACAGAATCATAGAATGTGTTGGGTTGGAAGGGAGATGTAAAGGTCATCTAGACCAACCCCCCTCAGTAAGCAGGGACATCTTTAACTAGATCAGATAATTCGAGATTTAGAAGAAGAATCTTAAAAGGATTGTGGATATTCAGACAACATAAGCTTGAAGACAGGATCTTAAAGATGTGGAATAACCCTGTTTGGAAGGGACATTGGCGGTTCATCTAGACCAACCTTCTGCTTCAAGCAGGGTCAGACGTATGATTAGACACAGTTGCTCCATGCTTGAACCAGTCAGGCCTTGAAAAATCTCTAAAGGTGAAGAATACACAATTCCTCCGGACAGCCTGCTCCACTATTCCCATGCCCTAAGGTGAAAAAGGTTTTCCTTGAATCAAAGTTGGAATCTTTCATGTTTCAATTTATATCTGTTTTCTCTTGCCCTCCCAGAGCATATATGGCTTCCCTCATGCTGGACTACATAAAAGCATGAGGAGGATATCGTTTTCCAGCACTGACACGATAGTTGTACTGAAGTGAATACTTCAGTGAAAGTGAAGTGAATACTTCAAGTGAAAGTACAGAAAATATGGTGTGTTTTTTTAAGTTGGAGATTCTTAGAAGTATTTTCATTAGCAATTCACTTAATAAAAATAATTGAAAAATTAAACAACCCATTGTTCTCTGTTCACTATTTCCATTTCCACCTCTCATATATGCTTTTCTAGCCTTACAACCCTCACTGAAAGAAACGGGAAAAAAAATGGGAAGAGAAGAAAAATTAGAAATACTTAAATATAAATCAAAATATCTCAGAAGTTTAGGATTTCCATTTGAAAAACTTAAATACAACTTCAGAACATTTTTTGTATCTTCAATATCTTTTCAGTACCAAAATAGCTCAAACTTTTTATTAGTACTAAATTTATCGAGAAGAAAAAGGTATAAATTCCACTAACATATTTACAAAGTCTCTGTCTTATCCAAGAAATTTCCTGCATCTGCACAATTGTTTGGAACTCTTAGAACCCTGGCTTATTCATTTGGACAGAAGCCCTACGAATAAAGCCCTGGTACAGTTCTCCTACCCACCTTGATTGCAGGCAAAGAAAATCAAACCACAAAGAAATTCACAAAACACAAGAAATAATTTGAATATAAGGCTCTGCATCAATATTGGTTCTGTTAACTATGACAGATATTTGGACAGAATACTTTGTTAGTTGAACAGATTTATCATGGAATAATTTCTAGGCAAAGGCTAACATTTTCAAATGTCAGTACCCAAAAAATCGATCTCCAGGCACACAATTAAACAAGGCATAATTTTCAACTGTCCATCTGTGTAATTTTAACTTTCCAGTGAAAATCTCATCACTCCCAAACAAGGTTATCTTTTGTTGTGTGTATATGTAGTGCCAAGGACTGACAGGCTTTAGGTTTTGAGGGGAAGGATTCCAAGAGAACGCTCCTTCTACAGACAAATTCCCTGCTTGACCATAGATATTAAGTAACTCTCGACTAGATTTGTCCCAGTTTACATCCTTCTGTGCTTCACAAGGAGGAGACAACAAATGGTTGAGAATTGCTGAGAAATAAATATATTAAAAAGATGTTAAGAAGGTTAGGTTTTATGGATGGTGGGTAACTTATTAGGGAAAGTAGGCTTGGCATATATAAAAAAAATTCATTTCTGCCAAACCATCTTTACTTATGCAAAGTGCTAAGGACATAAGTAAGAAGTAACAACAATATAAGTAATAATAATGTAAGTAGTGATAATATAAGTAAGGATATTCTTCCTTACTTCTCCTACAGAAAGCAGACATTCTTGTTTTTCTATTTTGCTTCCATCCACATGGATCCAGGTAGTATTAGAAATATCACCCAGACAGCTGGAAGCAATGGTCTTGATTTTTAGATTAAACTGTTTTACTTTTATACAATAGTGTTTCAGATAACAACACTAAAACACATGTTAGCAAACATGCGCAAGTCCCCACTTTTACAAAATGGAAAGCGAGATATTAAATGTACATCACAAATTTAGAAGTAAGCAGCTGGCTGACAAATCTTTCCTCCTCTGATTCTTGTCTTGCTAGCTTTTTTGTAAGTCTCCCAAGAGTTTCTTTAGCTGCACCATGTGATATTTCACTACTTCTATTTTCTACTCTTGCAGCAAAACCTAGTATTTCACCGTAAACAAATAGTGTTAACACTTGTGATGCTTAATGTTTTGTCAGTTTGCTCAGCAAGTGTGAAGAAAATGCAAACACTTCCAAGCCTTTTTTCATGCTGTCAGACTTCAGTAAGTCGAGGAGATCTCCCAAATGGATGGTCTTGCATACTGCATTTAGATCATTTGCTGAAAAATTAAGAGTTGAAACTCATGCGATTCTTAATGCAGGCAATACCTGGTTAGTAAAACCTGTTTTTTTTTCCAACTGGAAGACATAAACATTTTTCTTTACAAGAAGCTTATAGGCTATGGAGATATTTCTTAGCTACAACAGGCTTGCTTCCCAGTATGGTTTCCTAGATATTCCTATGCATAAGTTCCTACACTCACGCTTTATGTTGTATTTTGATATAAAAATCTACTCAAGTGGATGTGCTTTTCAAAACCTAAATTTTTCACCAATATTGATATCTTTCACCACTTCATATAATAGTCCTTTGCAGGGGGAGAGGGAGAGTGAAAAATTATACCAGAATGAAATGTTTTGCAAAATATATTTTTCTTTTCGTCCATTGAGTCCGTTCATACATCACTCTTAAAAAAAGAAAGAGCTAGCTGTGTCATACAAATCATTAATAACAGATACATTATCCAATTGCAATAACTTATGTTTACTTTAAAAATGTGGGTAACCTTAGGAAAAACTTGATATGCAAACTGTGCAAACTGACACAATTTTGGGGGTTTATAGAAAGTACTCAAAGTAATCCTGAAGCTTACTGTCCCTTTGATCTCCAAAGGCATTTAGGGTGCATTAAAATCTTGAAAACATAAAGTTCAATGTATTTAACAGGTATCGCGTGCTTTTTGACAAGGTCTATGATATTCATGCTGGTCTCTAGCTGCTAATCCAGAAGGTTACAGGTTTCCACAGATCCTATCTGCAAGCCTCAGGCAGCTGCCTCAGATACTCCATTGCATCCCAAATGGCAAGAGATGGCTATTTTTAAGCAACTGAATCAAGCCAGTAATAATGATCTGCTACATCCCTTACCTTCTAACTAGTCTAAAGCTGTAAACGAGATGCAAGACACCGGGTTGCTCTATTTAGTATGACAGAGCAAAGGAATGTTCATTCTTGGAGTTGCCCACCTGTGAAAGGCTGGGTGTAGTGTTTGGGCCCTGGGTGGGGGGGTGGTGTTTGTTCTTTTTTTTATAGCCTGTTTGTTTGGGTTTTTTGAACAATTCTTCACATACTGCACTGGTGTGGTCCAGTCAAAAGTATCACAGATGTCATCAGAATTGTACTTAAAAAAAAAGCACAATCGTCTTCCCTGAACTGACCTGAAAATTTTCACCACAAGTCTATACCATCCTTCATAATTCTCTGCTAATATTCAAGGTAGCAAAATCAGGACAATTGTTACAGCATGTTTATATCAGAAGCAGGAGATGGGGCTTAAAATCCTATGTAATTCATTCTTTTTTAACTAGCTATTGATTTTCTTACAAATACCTTAAATGAAAACATTTAAGCTGTCTGTCTTCTATTGTAGCTATAGATTAACACTGTTTACATTTCACTTTATGAAATGAATTCACAACACATCACAAATGTTCTAATATTTCATCCTGTAACAGATGAAAGTGGGCTGGGAGGCGATGAGCAGCGGAGTGCTGGAGGGGACACCACTCAGTGCTCCATTATTGAGCTGCCAGCAGGAAGAGAGAGCAGAGAAGTAAATAAGTTGTTGTTGGTATCAGTTAACAGCTAAATACCCGTGCAGAACAGGCAAAAGGTATGGAAAAAGTGAGGTAAAAACAGACGTCTCCATAAGCCACTTAATATTACTTAGGATGTAACAGGGACATGACTAGAAAATTTAGAAAGGACCTTTTCTTAGGAACTACCTAATCCTGGATGCAGGTTTTATTAACCTATATTACTACATTACATGTACAATACAGATTATCTTGACAAAAAAATTTAATATCTCCTTTGCTGTTTTGAACCGTGGAGTAACACAGATTTTATAAAATGTGTCCATTAATCTAAAAACCAGAATTCCATCTGGAATTTTAATTCACGCTTGAGTGCATCACCCAGGAATCCCTTCCTGAGAAACAAGGACAGCTCTAGCAGATACACTCTGTTTATCTCAGATTTGACACTTTTTGAATGTAGCATAACAAACTTAAGACTGAACCGTGAGGTTTAAAGAAAATCTCTCATCCTAGATGCTTTATTTTTAAAACATTTCTACCATGGCCACGAATGTTATTTGCATCACAAGAAATTAGTTTCAGCAGACTAAAGACAGCAAGTATGGTCCCTGCAGGACAGAAAGAGAAATGAAGAAAACACATCTGAGAGAAGTAACAAATCAATGTTAGCTAAAACATTGGACAAAACCAGGCGATTGCAACACGTTCTAGAAAAAACCCTGTCATTAACTCTGATTAAAAAGTCTCAATTACTTGGGGCCGCACAGAATTTTATTACTTGAACTATGAAATAAACTGTTCCTAGTAACCTCATTGACTTAACAGAGAGTAACCCAACAGTATAAAAATATAGAAAATAAGGAAAGGGATCAAAATCAAGTATCTGAGGTAAGCACTAATTCAATCTTGGCTGAGGTCTCAGAACACTACTGTGACTTAGTGATAAATTTCTTTTCCTGAAGGAACTGGTTCCAAAGCCAAGAGCCCACTGCCATTCCTACAACTCATATGAAACTCTTCAAACACGAACTAGAATAACCTGGTGGGGAGAGCGAAATAAAAAATATCTGTAGCAATCTACTTCCAAGCCATTTTCCCAGGTTGATGGCAACTAACCTGGAGCACACTATTAATTCATGCAGTATTTAGTACAGAGACAGCATTCAGCAGCCTCTGATGCCACCAAAAGTTTCCAAACATCTATCTAAACTTATCAACGGATAGAAAACATTGTAGGAAAAAAACCAAAACCAAACAATTATACTCCATTTCTTGTAATTAAAACACTTCTTTTTGTATTTATAATAAATTGCTACAACAGGAGTTGCCCAGTTGTGTCAGATATCTTGTTATGTAGAATATTTTTAAAATAAAGACTATAAGTTTTTACAAGAGACACAACAAAAAAAAATTAATGCACAGGCAAATTTAATTTCTTGTTTCCTGCTGGGCTTTTGGTTTGTATGTTTTTGCTCTGCTTCAAACTGATTTTTAAACAGACTTGGACATCCCTTTACATAACACTGTCAGTTTGAACCAGATTTATTTGTCCAATGAAGTATGTTTTATCAGAACATTCATTACCCTTTTTGAACATAGTGGAGTCAAGGATCAGAAAGCAATTTTCCTTCTTTCCTGTTCTCAAAAGTATGATTTTTTTTTTTTAGTGAGGTTAAGCAGTGCTTTTTCAAATTCCCTCTGCTTGATGTGTCATCTGTCGATGAGTCAAGCCTGTTATGCTGGGACTCTGAATACAAGAATGGTTCCTCACTTTGAAAACTTTTGAAAGGAACGCTTTATTGTTTCTTTAGGGGAATCTGAAATATGCTCTCCTTTTATTTGTAGATGTCATGGCCATACCCATTGATAGAAGGTGTTGACTTTGTACACAGACTCTTCAAATATTCATACTACCACCATGACTGCATTGCCTAACTAGTTCTGTTTTGAAAGACTAAAGCTACTACATCAACAAGAACAGACTGGAATTTCTTTGCATTTTTAGAAACATCTGCTCTACATGTCACTATGTAATATATCTACATATTTACTGTAAAAGAAATTAAGGTGTTACTTTGCTGCCAAAAATTTAAGCATGTACAGGACATTACTATTTTTGACACACTGCAGATGGAGGACTTTAAAAAGGACAGTTTAGCCTTTGCAGCCACATGTAATGGATGCACACCCATCCTCCAGATAAAAACAGCTCTATGAAGTAAATGTTTAGTCTGCCTTACTGCTTTTCACTGAATTTTAGTTCTAACAGATGCTTTCTAGTTCACATAAAAATACTACTGATAATTGAGGGAAAAGTTTTGCATCTAAAACTTCACTCATGATTTTCCTTATTGATCAGCTTATCCCCTTCCTTAATTCACAGCTCCAAACTCCCAGGAAAGTGTTCTGAGCAGACAATGACAGGGTAGGGATATCCTTTATGACTCTTACTGTGAAACTGTGCCATTATGTAAAAAAGCACATAATATTCACAGGGAGAGCAAAACCACCCACAAACAATGAGGAGTATGAGACCCTTCAGAGTGGTTACAACTTTCAGCTACAGCATTTGTAATTTCTTAAAGCTCTTACATCCTTTACCTTGCTTAAAGCATGAAAGAACAGTGAAGAAAATTGGAAACCCTCTGGAAAATGCTCAAGCATTGGCATACATCAAGAGACTTTGGTGGGGTAGAGGAGCAGGAGGGGAAGATTTGTCAGTCTCCCAAGATACCTATTTCATTGCTATAGGTGAGGCAGCAGTGAAAATAAGGTATTTTTATTCTTGCCTGATCCATCTTTTAATTTCTCAAACTCTGCCTCTTCTCAGTGAACAGCTGAACATTTTTGTTCTTGGGATACTCCAATTGCAAAAGGAAATGCTCATCCCATTTAAACTTTATGTGATTAATTAATCTGTTAAACTAAATTGTCACTGTATCATACGAAAAGTTGAACTGATTCAGGAGATAGTCCACAATATCTAAAAAAAAATCTTAATCTCAAGGTTTCAGAATATATATGTAGCCACCACTAAAGTATTTTACAATAAATAAATAAATATCTCTGTGACGGTTATGTGGAGGGGAATTTGTAAAAAGGAAAGGGCAATATCTCAGCATGGAGATTCGCTTTTACTCTTTTACTTTCATAGCTAGGTTTAAGAGACAAAGAATAATCCATTTTAAACATTCCTTTCCCAAAAGCTTTTTCTGCAGCATTCAGGTTCACATATTGTGTCCTATACACAGAAAGCGAGAGTGAAGTGTTTCATTAGTGTTTCAGCACAGGTCAGAAAAATCCTTCCGAGGCGAGTCTCAGAGCATCCCCTGTTACTGTGCTCTGGTTCGCGCCATGGAGTGGTCTGACTGACCGTGCACTGGAGGGATCCTGGAGGATACGCCGCAGGAGCTCACTTCCCACACTCCAGCTGCAGAGGGGCAGGCAGCAGCCCATGGGACTAGACTAGAGCCAGGCTGAAGAAAAACCACTCCAACACAGGCATAATGGGGACGTCAGGTCCTCAGCACCAGCTGTTTTACTCTGCAGTCCCATTCCTATTTATCCACCTGCTAACGTAGAAGTAGCTCAACTGCCTGCCAACTCTATGTTAAGCACCATGACTAGCATTTCTTGCATATGCTCATTCTTTCTTGTTGTCTCGCTCTCTCACAAAATCAGGCAGAGAGGTTGCTGCTAAATAGCACAAGACATTCTCTCTCTTCAGTGCCTGAGCAATCTGTCTCTGTGGTCTTCCCAGCCTTTATGAGCCCAAGGATTTGGAAAATAAAACTATCAACTAAACCCAACTAAATCATATCGTACAGAACAAAGCAAGACAGAACTCTGGCTGGCCCTCACCCTTCAGAAACACAGCACTTTCAATAAACAATACTGAGTTTGTGTAGATGCTTTTTAAGATGGAGAAGAATGAGGCAAAATTAAGTGGTATTGAACATCAAAACATCACTTTGGCTAAGCAGCACGATGCTTAGATCCTTGCTGAAAGCTTATCTGAACTACTGGAAGCTCCTTGACTCTGCAAAATCATGCCATACCTTTTAAAGCAGGTCAAATATCAGGCACTTCATCTGCCAGGAATTTCCCATCAGCAAAAAGAGAGGACGGGGAGGAAAGATCTTCCATCATTTCAGAACCTAGGAAAGGCTGGTGCTGCAGTCAGTACTGGATGTCGTTTTATCTAAATTTATCCTTCCATCAAATTTGATTACACATCATTAATATTTTTTAACATAACTAGTTTCTGTTCTTCTTTTTAAGCAGGACTTGTGTCTAGATCCAAAAGTATCTGAAAATTCAATTTTATGCATGCTTATGCAAATAATTACGGACAATTATGTGTACAGAATATTGAATTGCATGTATGCACACGGATAATTTCCACCGTTTGCATGTGCACATCCCTAAGTGTTTGCAAGAACAATCATAATATTTGGACATAATTTATTAGCTGGACAATTACACAAATTATATATTTGTATTTTAAACGAGTCCCTTATTTTTTCTACATTCTGTGTAATATTTGATCAACTCATTAAGAAACATGAAGATTAAAATTCAGGAGTGTCTGGATGCATGCCTGTTACACTTAATTAGGGATTGCTGAAAAAAAGATCTGAGAATTATACTGCATGATGGCAAAGATCTACACAGCAATAAAAATATTCTGCACAACGTTTTAATTCGATTCCCTGCCTTTGGTAAACTTACACAGGTGAAATAAAATACAGTATTTTGCACTATGTCAGGGTTTAATTTTAGAGTTTTATTTATAAATTCTATGGGTAATTTAAAGAAAGGAGTAAGTGTCAGAGTAAGAAGGTGTAGTATTACAGATTGGTTTTTACAGCCACGCTGTAATGGCTTCAGTGTATATTAAATATTTAAGAATGTATACTATACATTTAAAAATTGACAAAGCAGCAGAGGATAAAAATGCAGCACTTTTGGTATAAAGATTTCAGATACAATACGGCGCATGAAAGCAAGGTAACAGAGTAAGTGTGAATCATCCTGCTAAGATGCTGAAAATGTTCAAAGGGTTAAGGATGGCAAATCACATTTTGTTGCTATGTGCAGCACGGATAAAAATCTACTGGAACCCCCTTTAATAGGTGAAAGGTGGTCTGAGCCAAAACGCACATACTGACGTCCAACCCTTCCCCAGAGAATCAATGATGTTTTTTTCTGTGTGATCAATGTAATATTCCACAGCTAAATTTAGGGACTCTGCATCCTATGAAAAAGGCACCTCTCTATGACTAATTAACAATAAAAAATTGTGGTTATCTACAGGTTTAATTATTTAATCTCCAAGGTTTTGATTAACTTAAATCTTTTCAGTAAGGACAAAAGAGTATATGGAAAAAAAAATGCATTTCTAATGTTGTTTATCCAGAAGGGATTCTGTAATTTTCCCTAGTCAGCTTGTAAGATTACACCATCTTTGCTGTTAACTCCCCTAACCCAAGCAACATACAGCGTGAGACAGACTGCTAATAAACCTGTTTCGCTGTGTCTGTTTATTATTTGGCTAAATCATAAACTATGCCTACATAACTTCTCCTTTTTATTTTGGAATGGTAAAGACTTTCACTAAGACAGAGATCACAACATTCAGTGTCTGATTTTGATGTGTTAGAAGAAAGCTGAAGAGCTGAAACCAGATGTCTTTAGCCACGGTGACGGTAACTGGTTTCAGGCATATTTTATAACGCAAACAAATCCTTACACCCAGGTCCACTCTCTTTTCGGTACCAGCACTGCATCTGTGTGTTTACAAGTCACGGGGTGATACATGTTGGTGCACCAAAGTCAGAGGGAGTTTTGTCTGATATTGGTGGGGCCATATTTCACTTTTAATAATTCATCTGGCACACAGGCTGACGTATTTCCAGTGATACAGTGGGTGGGTAGTGTGCAAAGGATGAAATGGGAGAGACACTCTCACCATAGAAACTCTTCCAGGAGCCAGCACCATTGTAAGCCCTGTTTTCGCCAAGCACTCTGGAGATTCTCGCTTACATACAAGAATATACACGCTCTGCCCAAAAGTGCATAACAAAAATATTTTAAATCAAGATTTAAAGGAAGTAACAGACCTGAAACTCAGGGAGTAAGAGTTCAGTTCTCAGCTCTGACACCATCTTGCTCTAAAACAATAAGCAAACCCATATGGCTCTTTTTAGAAACATTAATAAGAGAAATTAGCATGTGAGGAGATTTTTGAGAGGCTTGTGAGATCATTTCACAGTGAGAGAAACCCAGCGAAAGTCTGCTTTTGGAAATATACATTGCACTCTTCCTGTTTTTTTTTTTCCCTTTACCTTATCTCCCCTTTGTCAAGTGGAAAAATGAAGCTACACCATAAAAAGGAATATTTTAATATCAAGTATTGTCCTTAGTACCATGAATATTTATTTCTGTAGGACTTACCTTATCAAGCAGAAGTCAGGCTTACAGTTTCCCCTATTGGCCAGTTGGCAACACATGGACAACTCAACTAGGAAGTTTCCTACTTAAAATTAGTTGTTCCAAATAAATGCAAAATTTTGACCCATGAATAGAGTACATATGGATTCCCAGAGACACAGCAAGCACTGCAGCTCTCCAGTGATATTTTTGTAGTTCCAGTGCTAACGATACTTTCTGGTTCATCTACAATTATGGGTCGAGTTCTTATGCCATCATCCTACAGCATAATAGACACATACGGACCTCTCCAGCTGTTACATGCACTCCATTACTCACTGTGTTTTGTATTAAATATAGAGTTTCTGTAAATGTTTATGTTACCACAAAAATATGCATCTTGTGACCTTATAGTGTAAGAATAAAGAAAAAAACATTGAATTTTTTTTTCCTATTGCAACGGACACGTAAACAAACAGATCAAATGCATTCTTAGACCATTCAGCTCTCCCTCGCCTACAGAAGGCAAGGGACATGGCTGTCAGGATGATTGCAATCCTATCTAATCGCTGCTGAAAAGTGTGAGGACTCGTTTTCACTAGCTTTCTCCACAGTCTCCCTTCACAGACAGACTCCAGACGCCAACATTCCTTTAGAAATAAAGTTTCAGGGCCATTTTACAACCACATGGCCTTCTGGTAGAAAAGAGAGCCATTCACATATTCCCCCTCATACGGATAAATCAAAAAGATTTATGTTCACAGAATATTCACAGAACTTCGTTCAGCCTTCCTCTCTGTAGAGTGTTTTCCATTAAACATTAAAACAAACTGTAGTGACTGAAAGGCATGGAAGCCTCAGTCCTTAGGGGGAGCAAGCACCTGTGAATGCCGCTTCTTCCAATGGGTTACTGGTCACTATGAATTCTTGACTATCACACAGTAAAATAAGGAAACCATCTCTATTTCACTTGAATACGTACAGTTGTCTTGGTTTTTTGCAATCCTGTAAATCATCTGTGCACAGAATAAGATAGAGTTGAATTTTAGCAATGCTCAGATATGTCTACTTGGGAATGCCAGCCACTGCAATTTTACATATTAAAGATATGTATCCTATCAACATGCCTGTCAAAAAAAAACATAACCCCAAACCAACCACAAGCAAAACACCCAAACCCAACCCCTCGAAACTCCCAAACCATTAAAAATATACTCAAAATCTCGCCAGGCCTATTATAATCCCACATCATGAGCTAGGGAAGTTAGACATTTCTCTATCTCTAACAGAGGTATTATGATGGAAAGAACGAAGGGCAGAAGGACAGATGGAAAACTCATTTGGGAGGTATTCAAACATTTGAGAAACTAAGTAACAGTTTCAGCTCCATTCCAACGAAACAAGAAGGATGCTTGTGGTAGACCTACCCGAACATCAACAGCTGAAACACTGGAAGACAGCACATTCATTTGATAATTTGCTGAAAATTTCTAGCTGGTGGGATTTGTAGCTGTACTTAGCCTACTCTCAATGGTTGTTCGTGCTCTACGCAATGATAAAGGCTGACATAGTGAAAGCAAAATTCAGTAAACTACAAATCTTGCATGCAGTTTTTTTTTCAGGTGTTTGCTCATTTAATGCCCCTGCAGGTCCAAATGCTAGCTGATTATTCCCCATAGTGCTCCATTTCAAATCAGCAACACCAAGAAAGAGAAAGGTTACTCAAACTATCTAAAACATGGTTTTGGAGCAAATTATTCTTCCAAATGTTCAACATTTTTGGCAGAAAATAGTCCAGGCAGCCCTGTCTTATTTACATTTTACATTTTTGAAACAATTTTTAATCCAACTGAAGAAATAGGTGACTGCCCTAAAAAAACTAAAAAACCACACCTAAGCGTGATTATGAGCTATTTTTCAGATGACTCTGTCATGCTCCTAACAAAGAAGAGGCAGCTTTCAGGGTATGCATTATGTCTGTACAGTGAACCAGGCTGTTGTCCATTGGAATCCTGATTTATTTGAAGCAAAAAGGAAATACGTGTGCTGAAAATGGAAGAAATTGCGGAAGGGTGGAAAACTAAAAGACAGCAGGATTAAGTAACTTCCAAGGTCACATACAACAAGCCTCTGGCACAGGCCAAAGACTCTCTTTTTGGTCTCTTCTTTCAATCACTGAACAACAGGAAGTATGGAAAAAATCTCTCCACGTAGTATGAGGAAATATTTGGTTTGTCCTTAGAGCCCAGCTTTTCGTCTGCACAGTGCTGTGGGCTCACTGCTCTGCCCTGGGCTTCCACACTGTTAATGGGAAAAATCAGTCATGAAAACAGACCAGCTGTTGGAACGAAACCGATTACACTTTCGCTCTTTTCACGGGTGATACAACCCACTCTTCCTTTCCTGAGATTAGCTTCTCTAAACGCATTGCATTTCCATTTAATAGACTCAATGGAAAACTACGTAAGTCTTGCATAAACAATACTTTTAAACAGTCACAGACATATCACATTTATTTTTCCTTCAAGACAAATTGTTTCCCTATTGTGCATAAAGTTTCTAGAAGACGAACTTCAGACTTACTTTTAAGATCTCTGAAAAAAAGTGAAAAGATGCTCTTGAACATCAGGGATGCTTAGTCACATGATTAGAATTAGCCAGGAAAATTTCACAATAAGAACTGTTTCCTGACACAGAGATGAAATTAACGTGCCCATGGAAGGTGAGAGTACAACAACACATCTACAATTCTCAGGAATATCCTTACCCAATGTGATTTACAACAGTCACCAGGCAGCTAAGATGCGGGGCTCCTTACAGCAACTACACATCACCTACGCGAATGCACGATGCACCTTTGCTCTGACATCCCGAGAATCCCTTTTCCACCCTACTTCAATATTTGTCCCCTGAAAGACTGAGAGGGAGAAGGAAATTTGCAGAATATTTTTGCCTGTAGGGCACAATGAATTTGGCCCTGTACCTGTGTGATTCTACTAAGACACAAAACGCCGTTTCTCACCAAATGTCTCTTGCAGCGTGTAACTGCAATTCTATGTTAACAATACGTGATTACTCCTTCCTGACTTCATCGTCTGTTGATGCTAACAATATATAGATTGACCAGTGTATCACAGTTCTGCCCTCTAAGGGTATCTGGTATCTGTGACTGTCCTGTAAATAAATTAAATGAAATGCAAATTAACAAACAAAAACCCTAAACCAGTTTGTGAAAGACTTGCTTGTAAGTGTTCTATTGGTGCTTTTGTCACTGCAGGCAACCAGAGTGTGAAGCTGGTAAGAAGTCAAGCAAGCTCTTGACGTCAGTTATTCCTCATTTGGAACAATTTTAAACAGTGTTTGACTTATGTTCATGTGCTGATCATTGATTAAGCCACAGGGATGTTTCCTCTAGTGTTTCTTTGCCCTTATTGCTATAAACAATGTAGTACTTTTCCAAACCACTTAGTTTCAGACTCTGTGTATGGTCTATTAATAAATACACCCTTATATTTTTTTTGTTTTTCATTAATCCTAGAAGACAGCTGATTTTCTGACAAGCTCTGGATCTCTGAAACACTCATAATTATCAGCAATAAGTTATGTTTATTTCTTAGCTACATTTGAACATTAGAATTTATGCACAAAGAATAAATCGTTCCTCTAACAGAATGACCAATTTTTATATTTCTCCGTGTAGTTACACATTAGTCACTTGGCATTTTCAGTTAAATGAGTATGTTCACTTAAATAGTAAGGAAAAAAATAATAGCAGACATACAGATTTAATAGGCAAGCAGCATGCTTATTGCCGTAACTAAGGGACTTTTGATGTTATAAGAAACCACTGATGTCTGCTTCCATTCACATAGCACGCACAGTGATTTTAGACAGAATTAATTTCTTTCAGTGTCTTTTATTAAAAGCAAAGGAAGGCTCCAGTTCACAGATTAATAACCCGTGAGTTATTTCAGCTGTCTTCAGTGAATAATGCATGTGTGTGCCTGGATTTCATGCTTCTTCATAGCATAGGACCCAGTAATATGGACTCCATGAGTTTTCTTTTCAGTCTTTCTCCATATCATTCTCAAAATCCACTGCTATTTCTTGCTATCACCCATTAAAATTAAAAGCCTGAAGTTGCCTCATGACAAATCTTTTTCAAGGCAGAGTCACTGAAATAGGTGAATCAATAGATGAAGCCGGAGCGCTTTTTCAGAGGAACTGCGGACACTGCAACTACAAAACACAAGACAGCCTGGTAGGTCAGCTATGACTTGTACATGAGATGTCTTGTACTGTGTGCTGGAGCTAAACTTGCAGGATTCAGCTCAGCAAAGATGGGAAACCGATGCAATGACTGATACGAAAGAAAAATACACCAAGGATTGCTGTTAACAGGAAAATTGTTCCTTCCCTTCCCACCTCTGGTCACAGTCAGGAAGGGCTCACCTTTCAGGCTGGCACTACTCCAGAGCACGGCAGAGCAGAGATGCTCGGCCTCTGAGGGAAGGTGGGGAAAGGGAGTATTCCCAAAGCGGGAGGTGGAAGGGAGGGAGCAGGTCTGAAATTGCAGGTGTGCAAAAGTACAGGAGAATGGTTTTGCCTCTCTGTTTATAAACTGCTTGACTCTATCAACCTCATTCTTCTGGTTTCCAAATTATTACTTATTTTTATAGGAGCATGTAATGCTTTGGGGTTGTTTTTTTCTTCCTGGGTGATTATAAATTCAAAGCATCTTTAGCTGAGAAAGGCCCAGCAGAATAAAACAATTATGAAAATCTTAACATCGAATTCCTGGCTCTGCCATTTCCATCCACAGAAAAAAAAAAAAAAAAATCATTTGAACCCTCTCTCTTTTTTATGAGTATGTGAAATAACTCAAAATTTTTTTATTCAGCTATTAATTCATGAGCTCTCAGAAGCACCACTTGAGAGTGATACAATGTGGAGCACTGCACAACTATGAGCTAGCAGACTAGTAGTTATCTACTTCTGTGACCAGGTCGTATGTAGTAACGTGATCAGCCCACTGTCAGCTAGACCTGAACCTTTCAGCAGGACCACGAAGCACAACAATGTTTACATTCAGTCATTTTCTGCTATTGTTTCTTGCTTCTCTCAGACATGTTCTAAAATGTGACAAGAAGGAAACCCCTTAAGCTTCTTCACACATCTTTTTCTGTCTAAAAGGTGTTGGAGCGTGAAGTAACTACTACTAGGATGGCTCAGGATAAGTATTTTTGTGTACATGATGACAGCAGTTATTACTGGTTCTGAATACTGCATTCGTGGTACTATGGCCTATTAGTGTTTTCCCCCTTCTGTTGGATATTTGGAAATACTTGGATAATTAAAATGATCGTTTTAATTGGGTTTGTATGGCAAGGTTTTGGTAGCAGAGGGGCTACAGGGTTGGCTTCTGGGAGAAGATGCCAGAAGCTTCCCCCATGGCCAATAGAGTCAGCTCTGAGATGGACCCACCACTGACCAAGGCTGAACCTGTCAGTGATGGCAGTAGCGCCTCTAGGATCACAGATTTAAGAAGGGAGAGAGGTGAAAATAAAACTGCGCAACAGCACAGAGGAGTGAGAGTATGTGAGAGAAAGAAGCCTGCAAACACCAAGGTCACTGAAGAAGGATGGGGAGGGGGTGCTCCAGGCACCGGAGCAGAGATTCCCCCGCAGCCCATGGTGAAGACCATGGTGAGGCAGGCTGCCCCCCTGCAACCCATGGAAGTCCACAGTGGAACAGATATCCACCTGCATCCCTTGGAGGACCCCACGCAAGTGGATGCACCCAAAGGTGGCTGTGACTCTGTTGGATCCCGCACTGGAGCAGGCTCCTGGCAGGACCTGTGGACCTGTGGAGAGAGGAGCCCACACTGGAACAGGTTTGCTGGCAGGACCTGTGACCCTGTGGGGGACCCACACTGAAGCAGTCTGTTTCTGAAGGACTGCACCCCATGGAAGGGACCTGTGCTGGAGCAGTTTGTGAAGGACTGCAGCCCATGGGAAATACCCATGTTGCAGAATTTCATGGAGGACTGTCTCCTGTGGGAGGGACCCCATGCTGGATCAGGGGAAGAGCACGAGGAAGAAGGAGCAGCAGAGACAACACGTACTGAACTGACCACAACCCTGTGCCACTCAGGGGGTAAAGGAGGTAGAGAAGCCCAGAGTGAAGTTCAGCCCAGGAAGAGGGAAGAAGGGAGGGGTGAGGGGAAGGTGTTTTAAGATTTGTTTTTATTAACCTACTCAGATTTTTATTGGTAATAAATTAATTTCCCCCAGTTGAGCCCATTTCGCCCATGATGGTAATTGCTGAATAATCTCTCCCTGTCCTTATCTTGACCCATGAGCCTTTTATCATATTTTCTCCTCCCTGTCCTGCTGAGGAGGGGGAGTGACAGAGCGCCAGCTAGTCAGGGCCAATTACCTATAAAGGTATCAGCAAATACAGTAGCACAGCTTTGGAATAAATTCAGCCCCCCTTGATACTAGTAACAGTTTTGCCCTTTTCCCCAAAGACACAAAGAGCACGCTAGTCCTCTGCCAATGGTAGCTGCTATTAAGTTGAAGTGTATACTGAATGATACTATGAGCGCTAAAAGCTTTTCTTGTGAATGTTCATACATCGTGTCCCCACCCACCCCGAAAGGGCAAAACAAACAAAAAGGCCTGGAAGAAACGGGAGAATTAAAACATAACTACAAAGTATTTCCAGTGGAAAAAATAACATTTTGAATCACTCCTTTGAGGAAGCCTGCTTCTCTCAACTCTTATTGCAGTATTCCTAAGTAAGGCCCTTACAGTTCTTCCACTTGGCCTTGTTCAAATCATCATTCCTGCTGCAGGAAGGACAGCAAAATCATTACTGAAAAATAAAAGGCCATGGACAAGGAATGGGAAATAGACCTAGAAAGGCAATATCTCTGTTAAGAGCCCCACCTCTGTAGATGAAGCTTGCTCTACAGAGAGCGGCGGGATGCCTCCCATCCTCACCGCTCCCCCTCTGTTCCTCACTTCCTGATACTTATTCAAAATATTATTCTCTGAGTGTGCTGAGTTTTGTTCTGTGATATATGGTGTGTAAATTCCAGCCTACCAAATGAAAACAGGATCAAAGTCTAAACTAACTTACTAAGCAAACACATCTGGGGAGGTATTTCTGACAAACAGATTTTTATTTTCTTTTACAATTCAGTGGACCTACAAAGCATGGAGGGCTAGCAGTTACTATTCTAATAAGCATGGCTCTAACAAGTTGCACCTGAGCAAACTTGTGAGAAGACTACAGTCCCCTTCAACACCATGTACATTCAAGTTTGTCATGGTTTAGCATTGGGTGTGTAGGTACCTGAAGGCTCTTCTCTCCCCACTCTGCTGCCCAATGCAATCTCCAAAAATCCTGCTGTGCGTACAAGCGAAGCAAACACTCAGATTAATCTCACTGAAGACAGCAATAGAGAAATACTATTAACATGCAGTGCTACTCCTACACCAACAGCTGGTAAGCCATCAGAAAAGCATAAATAAACTAATTAGACACAGAAAAATCTTCAGTGTAATGATGTCCATCCACGCATTGTACCATTCTCTTTGATAAGCAAGGGGAACAGGGAATCAACACAATTTCACTTGCAGGCATATGACCTATTCACCAGTGACCTTTATCTAAGTAGCAGGGTACCTTTACGTATAGCTATGTGCTGATGTACACAAGCATGCCCGGCTACCCCATTAACTGTATGCAAATTCCATCAATTTCTCTGCACAGCCTTTCAAGAAAACTTTTTTTTTTTTGCATTCATAAGAGCTGCAGCAGTCTAAAAGTTCCCAAAGGAATGTGTGGGAGCTTGTGTTACCTGTGTAATAATACTCTGATTTTGAAGTTTTCAATACCTAGACTGGAATACTGAAGACAAGTAATTGTACAAATTGAGAGCACCTATTAAAATTTAATTACAGTATTTCTACCATTGTTTCCAAAAACCTGCAACGCTGTGTACATTTCCTGGCATGTATGCAAGACTACTATCCAACTTCTAGCAAGAAGAGTAAAAATTCTTACTTAACAATTCAATGCATCAGACTGGGGAGAAGGTGGTGAAAAGGGGAAAGAAGAATCCTACAAGATCTAAGAGATACCTATTGCAAATGGCCAAGTTTGTCAGCATGCATATGGATAAATGAACCTGTGTCTACTTCTTTCTGGGTTTTAGATTTAATTCTGTTCAGATGGAGGTTAACCTTTTTCACCTCGGTTTCTTCCTTTTCCATTTCAACAGTCATACCACAACACAGGCATGGACCAAAGTTAGGTGTTTCATTAGATTTGGTGTCACATAAGGCTTTTCAAGGAATGATTTTATTCCTCTCCAAATAACATTTATTAGCTTTTCAACTCAGAGGTACATGTATGAATTGCACAATCATATCCACAGAAGATTTGGTTTTCAAAATAAGACACAATACCAAAGCATCCAGTAAGCATGGCTGCTGGCTTCAGTAAAAGCAGAATCAGAACAGAAATACTGCAAGATCCTGTGCTGTTATACAGTGATGCAATTCAGTTTTAATCATGTTATTAGTGGTGGGTTTAGTTTAGGTCAGGATGGCCTCTTACACAGATTTTAATGACATATTAGAAGTATAGATAGTAGTATCAAGAACAGTTTTCCAAATCTTGCAGAAGTGAAGAGAGTGAGAACCCAAAGCAAACAAGAAATAGACTTGGAGTGAATTTAGTCCTGGTGAAATAGCCATCAAGATTTTCTCCCAGCCATAGGTTCTCCTAAACGTAGAAATCTGCAGAGTCATAATTGTATTTTCCTCTTGATCATCTAAGAAATACCTTGTATGTTTAGTGACGTGTAAAAATTCTTATTAATGACCTGCAATTTTCCCATTGACTATGGGGCACTGCCATTTTGCCACAATACCAAAACCTACTTTGAGTGCTTTGCAGAGTCACTTACTGCTCAATGAAACTAAACCAAATGGAGGATGTTAGATTTCACAATACTTCATGCAGACAAGATTTCAAAAGAGAGAGAACTGTGAAAGTCTCGGTGGGTCACAGAAAAGAATACTACAGGCAGGGGCTCTTTTCTGTATGCGCCATTAATGATTACACAACTGTGGAGGGAAATGAAGTATGCTAACACTAATAATCTGCCTCCCATCAACGGCACAAATCAGCATAAATCTCCCTAAAGCAGAGGAATAGCACTGATTTACATCAGATATTGGACTGCTCTCTGTGGTCCACATTGGACCACTCATCCACTCGTGAGTTATGAGGTTAGGGTATGCATTTTACCATTTACTGGCAGTAGTTGCAACATTCCTTTTATCTTAAAAAAAGATCTTAGGCACCCACTACTGTAATCTTTACATTTATAGTAACCTGCCAGCTTTTGCTTTTATTTAAAGTAAGTTCTAATTGTACATGGGATTTTAGGTCTCAGTTTATATTTGTAATATGAAAGAGTATTCTCCTACAGACTTTTCAAGGAAAGCTGAGAAAACACTATTTTTTAAGAATGCAAGTGAAGAGGAAGACAATTTTTTTTTGTTTTAGTGCTGGGAGAAAAATAATTTAAAACAAATAGAGACAATGACGAACAGTACTTGAAAAGAGACATTTTCATTCATATACTTACTATTGTACTTCCACCAGAGTCAGAATTATAAATTTTTCCCTATGAGTTCCACTGTTCAATTTTTATCATTCAATGCTTTCATATCAAAGATTTTCACTAATACATAATTCCTGTAGGAATATTATAGGATTATTTGCAAAAGACACTTTTTTTTTTCCCCTCCCCTTGAGTTTTCCATTCTAAGCAGGAAATGATGCTGCTAGTATTTGGATGAGCTCCAGGCAGGGGAGTAGACTAATACCGTATGTGCTGGATGAGAAAGGATTATAGACAATGGAAAATACTACATGCATATGCTTACTTCAAAAAAAGATATCCTGCTCCTGCAATGCACACATTTTTACTGTTGCTCCCTGCTGCCCACTCTAAAGAAGTTATGCTCTTCACCTTCATAGATCCTGTCTTATAACAGAATTGCACAATGAAGATCTTAATTGCAGCAGCATGCCCTCCTAACAGAAGGATTTATCCATAGCCATACTTACACTGTTACTCAGTAATTTAGCATGCCAGTGAATTTGTAGATTTAACTTACTGCAGATTTCATCTCTTGTAAAAGAGAGCATCAGATGTTTTCCTCATTGCAGTGGGCTACACTTGTCCTGCTAGCTCACGCGAGAACCTTGTAAACAACACAGAATATACTAGCAGGAGCTTATTTCTATAGAGATAGACAATATAACTAAAAAAGAAATTCAGCTTTTGACATTGCTGAAATATCCCAGTTTGGGGTAAACAAATGGTTCTCTCTCCTCTTTTCCATTTCTCACACTTCAGCAAGTTTAATCAGCTCACAGCGCATGGTATTTGCACTCTTCCACCTGGTTATGGACCAACAGGTCTGGGACCTGGAGGCCAACTCATAGTCAGGATGTAAGGGAAAGCATCTAATAGCCTATGGAGATGCCTTTAAATAAATAAATGAATGAAAATAAGCCCAACAGCTTGGGGTGAGGGAGAGAAAGTTCCACAAGCTGGGCAAAAAGCACCTACCGTACTCTCAATATTCCATGGGGTTCATGGAGATATGAGTTCTGCCCCCCATCCTTTCACCTGAGGGGAGCAGAGGCTCAGAAAAATAGAACATTACCTTATGCCATAAGGTTTTCACTCATTAATGGAATATGTAGTATTTCAGATTTACATCATATATTCGATTGTGATCATCTGGACACAAGAGTATTTCAGGGCAACAATAGAAGAAATTTCAATTGTTAAGTTTTGAGTTTATTGCCTCAGAATGTAACCCCATGGTCTACAAAATACACAAGGCAAATAACATATATGTTATATTGCAATATATGCCCAAGTTGCTCTTCCAGGCAATGGACAAGTAAACACTCACATGTGCTTTACTGTGTGGCTCATATCTATATTTTGGCTCAAATTTTGCTGAAGACTTCATGGTTATAGAATACCAGCCAACATTATGAGTTACTATACATTGCGCTTCTTTGCTCGTCCAGCAAAATGAATGTATCATATAAAACACTGCTAACTCTTTTTCCTCGTATCCCTAAATAAATTTTATGTGCTTAGTTTCAGCATCATTCTTTCCAAGTTTCACGAGTGGAACTTACTAAAGAACCCACAATGTAGTACCAAAAACTGAAGAGGCTAAATCTCAATTTAAAGAACATGAAAAGACACGAAAGAAAGACTGGGTAAAGTCTAAGCCAATGAAAGTATGAGTCATTATTATATAACAAGCAAGTTGGGTATGTTCTGATATTTTAAGCTGAAGAAGAGATAGGTTGAGAGGGGAAAAGAGCACAGAAGTGGGAGTCAACAGGGGAACTGAGGTGAAGTAAGTGGGTATGTAAAAGTTTAGCAGTACTAATAGGGACTTAGATGTTCCCTTAATTCCTGTTTTCCTACATTTTTTAAAAGCTCAGGTAGAGCTCATAAAAAAATGTTAACTCTGTTTTCATCCCAAGGCATGAAGTATCCATTTAAACCATATCAATGTAATTAATTTTCACTAGGTAGCTATTAGGCAACTTCTAGGTAACTTTGACAAACTTCTTCCATTCATAGAAGACACAGCTGGGTAGAAATTAGTCTCTAAAAATACTTTCACACAACCTGCTTGTTTTCTAGTCACTGTCTTCTTATGTTATGCTCATTCCATCTGTCAATAGATATGAGTCACACATTCGACCTTTCAGTTTCACTTGCGCACATAAATTTCTTCCAATTTCCTGTGAAACAAACACTTTTAACTCTTTAGGGACTAGCAATTTGCACAAATAGCACGCTAGAGTGGTTAAGGTAGAAGCAAGCTCTCGTGCTGATATTCTTAGCTTTCCAGTCTGCACTACCTTTTGAAAGCACATTGTCTCTTCATTTTGCTGACCACCTTTCTGCCCACCCTACCACTAATTTTCACTGAAAAACTAGTCGGTATGTGGAGCTCCACTTTAAAAACCACAGTCTAACTATATTTTCAAAGCAAGCCAAACAGCAGAGAAGCAGGTACAAGTCACTCCTGACATTACCAGCCACGATCAGCAGATTCACTGAAGGAAAGCTATCATTTTACCATTTTTAAATCTGCAGCAAGCAACATTTGGTTCAAAGCTAACTTAAAAATAAAGACTCATGCTTGCCCAAATGCTACCCACTGACATAAATCATGATGCCTTTACCAACAGATCCTATTTTTTTCCTCCCCAAACACAATAAACACCTCCAGTACGAATGAAGGAGGAACATGACCACAAAGAACACAGCAAAATGTGAAAGCTAGATCATTATTCTGGGATTTGGGAGTATATTGCTTTACTCTTTCTTTCAGACAGAGTATACAATTTAGTCTTTGAGGAAGCTTTCAAGACAAAGGGAAAAAATTATCAGTTTTAACAAGAACTACAAAGCTGAACTACTGAAAAAGAGACCAAATTCTGCACGGTGATCTGGTAAAGGAGGACAGAGACTTGACATGTACAATTTGTTGGCAGACCTCATTTGTGAGCTTATTTAACTCGTTATTGTTGAAACAGCAGCTCAACAGCAAGGGGCTTTAAGAGAACAGTAGACTCACACTCTGTTTCAATTAAGCATTATAATGGCGTATAAGGGTTTGTCGTTTGGCCTTGTGGTTCCCTTCCAAAATACACCAGACTCAGACCAGCTGTAGTATTGTCCCATCAAAACTACTTTAACTATCTAAGCAAAATGCCTTTGCCACTACTGACTGAGATTTCTCCATCTATAGTAATATGAGGACATTTTTAATGAAGAAAATAGGATGTCCCCCTGTACTCAACACTGGTGAGGCCACACCTTGAGTACTGTGTCCAGTTTTGGGCACCTCAATACGAGAGAGATATCGAGGTGCTGGAGCGAGTGCAGAGGAGGGCAGTGAAGCTGGTGAAGGGCCTGCAGAATAAATCTTATGAGGAGCGACTGAAGGAGCTGGGACTGTTTAGTTTGAGGAAGAGGAGGCTGAGGGGAGACCTCATTGCTCTCTACAACTACTTGAAAGGACACTGTAGAGAGGTTGGTGCTGGTCTCTTCTCACAGGTAATTAGCGATAGAACAAGAGAAAATGGCTTCAAGCTGCAACAGGGTAGGTCTAGGCTGGACATTAGGAAAAAGTTCTTCACAGAAGGAGCGGTCAGACACTGGAACAGGCTGCCCAGGGAGGTGGTGGACTCACCATCCCTGGATGTGTTTAAGACTCATTTAGATGTGGTGTTAGGGGATAGGGTGTAAGGGAGAACTTTGTAGAGTGGGGTTGATGGTTGGACTCGATGATCCCAAGGGTCTTTTCCAACCTGAATGATTCTATGTCAGGCCTGAAGTTCAAAGCTCACTGTTGCTGGAAGAGATGACTGGATGAGCTATGGCTGAGATGACACTGGAACTGCTCAGGCTTCTATGCCTGTATACCACTGTGATGACCTAAAGGAATCAGTGAGGTTTTATCACTGTCATGTGAGAGTAGTGCTTTAGATAACACTGTAAAACATGGAAGCATCCAGAAAATCTGCTACTGACTTATCAATGAAGACTGAATTTTTTGACCGTTACTTTTTGGTATTTTCTGTGCTTTTGGCATTGAAATAATAAAACAGAATGCATGTAATAGGGTTAAATTCTGCTCAAGTAAGAATCAGTATGAAACAAGCAGCGCACACTCATTTTCAGACTTAAGTGTCTTAGTGAAAGCAGAATGTATCACTAAGGATACATCAACCTAAGGATAAATCTATTTTATCCTAGTAGTACTCTGGAGATACACATCGACATTATCATTATACTTTTGCAGAAATTTAAAGATCTATTTGACATCATACCCCAAACCAGAAACAAGACAAACCTCAACAAATAATGAATGTGCATGCATTTCATCAAGACAACAGAGGAACATCAGGATTTCCACTCAATGATTTGCAATCTCTGTATCACAAATAACAACACATATAAATATCAGAGAATAGTCAGTGACATATGATCCAAAATATGTTTTAACAGAAGACCTACACCCAGACACAGGCTACTGATGTTTTTAAACTATTCCTGGAATTTCAAAAGTTTCTGATCCCAGCAGTACCTGAATCAAGCATTACCTTATTTCATCTAGCCAGTTTTAGTTCAGCTTTTCCTATCAAAGATGAAATTGTAACTCACATACCTTATGGCTATGAGCTCCCAGTCACTTATTTGACTAGAGACTAGTGAAATGAATGAACCCAAGATGACACTGTAGACACATATATGTGATCTTTGTGTTAAAAATCTTTTCCTTCCTTCAGACAACACACACTCAAAGGATTAATTTTACTTTTGGTGACTTATTCTCACTGCCAACTTAAGCAAATCAACTAAAGAAAAAAGAACTTTCACGTAGTACTGAGATCATTGGCAGACAGCAGCTTGTGCATTGGTTCCCAAACTGAAAAAAAAAAAAAAGACAATATATGGACAACACCGAAACCAGAACTTAAAATTAGCAATAAGCAATATTAGTCACTGGGGGCTTTTTGTCTGTTTTGCGAAGTGAGGGTGGGGAGTGTGTGTGTGTTGCTGGGGGTTTTTTTGTTTGTAAGGGTCTTTATTTGTTTGCTTCTTTACAGTGCCAACAACCATACAAGCTGCATTTGTATACTGATATTATTGTCATCAGGTGCCTGTAGGCTAAATTTAAATTATCATTCTTCAGGTTCTTCATATTCATTAGTTCAGATAAACACTTGCCATTGGCACACAGTTAGCTGATAGTAACACCTACAGAGTTAAAAAAAGCAGGGGAAAAAAAAATCTGTTAAGTGATGGCTCTGATTTAACAGGCAGCTTTTCTGTGTCAAACTTAGTCTTTCAAAAACATTATGATACGTGGTCCATTTACAGATCTACAACGCTGTCTACTATTGCTCTCTTAGGGCTTCAAATCTCTGAACACTTTTTCCTGAACTTCCAAAAGCATAAGTGCCTATTATTGCTCAAACCTCTTCCCACTGAAGTCAACTGAACCCAGGAGATGACTGTCAGAACATGTGTGTGACAACACAGCAACCCAGCCAGACTGTTCTCAAGTCAGGGCGCATTTGCTTCTCCTCAAAATCCTGATCTTATTTTTGGCAAGACCAGATTTTTGTTTCACAAATCAGGCAGAGAAAAGAATAGAAGGACATAAATACATTCAAAGTGTAGATTAACAGAGAAAAGTTAATATGAAGACCTCTAATAAATGTTTCACAGGAGATTATGATTGTCCAAATTTATCAAGTGTTAATTATGAAACTATGACCTAAAATACAAACTCTGATTTAAGGATGATTTAAAATTCAAAGGAGTACTTTACATGTTTTAACCTGACCCCAAATTAGTTGAAGTCAGTGAGCTTTAGATTAAAATCAATTCAGAGTAAATATTTATTTTAAGAGCCTGATTTAGTAATTATTTTTAGTTATTAGTAAAACTCAAGAAGACCAGTACGAGTAGAACGAATGAAAGAATCAATGATGATCTGCACTAAGTTTCTCTTAAACAGTTCTTCACCAAAAAACCAGCAAGCGGTCCATATATTGACAACAGTAACAGTAAGAATAAGAAATTCCTATTTTTAGATTCTTTATCAGATGTGCATTTTCATCTGGGGTGTGCATTTTCATCTGCGCAAATCATCTGGGCAGGTGATTTGCCACGCAATACAAGTTTTGCAGCAAATCTGTAGAGGTCCGGTGACCGCCACCGTCTTTTATTTGTATCTGATAATTCCTAACTAGGGAAGGTAAAGTTTTCCAGCGGTCTTTTGAGTGAAGCCCAAGGCTTTGTTAATAATACAAGCCTTTAACTCTATAATTGGGAGTTAGAAAACTATTTTGCTATTAAAAGAAGCAGCATCCTACATTATTGTCATTTTTCATGGAGTTTCTAAAAAGGTTAAAGTTTAAAAACAAAACAAAAAAACGCACAACCATACGTATTCATTCTTTCTTTACAGTTACTTAACAGATAGAACTGGTCCAAACAGGCAATAATTGACAAAGAGTTATTTTCAGCAACATTTTCAGCCACAGTTACTAGGACATTTATTAATCGATTGCAAACAGACAAGGAAGAACTTGATCAAAGTATCCAGACAGCAACAAATTTCACATGTTGTTCACTTTCTGCAGGTTGTTCTGGAACCTTAAGTTTAACGAAACAATGTGGAATGGGAATAGTTAGCTTATGATTTAGCATACCAATATACCCAGACACCTTCATCTGTATGCTGGCAGAGTTGCTGCATCTAGTATGCAGCTAGAAGCTGCATTAAAATTGATGAAAGACAACGTAACTTCTGTTGGATGATTCTGTGCATCTCTGAGTCGACAAAACAATGCAGCATTCCTAATTTCTGTTCACAAGAAAGTCTCCCAAATATTTTCCCTGTTTTGTTTAATGAAATGCCTTTGATCTAAGTAACTCGATTTCCTGTTTTGATGCTGTTTCGCTATTTCCACTCTTAGCTCTTTGCATACTGCAACCATAGACCTAGTGATTAAGCCAGCGTTAATAGCAGGTTGGTGACAGAAAAATATTTGCTAAAATTAAAGGGCACGGGAGACATTTAAAATCCTTCAAGTCAGATCAGTGTAGAAGTCCCAGAATCAGTGAAGGTTTAAAAAAATTATACACTAAAATAAACAAGTACCTTTAGTGATTAATTATTACATATAAAAGACAGTGTTAGACTTGTGTGTTTGAGAGATGTGTGTACAGGTGCACTGCAGAGTAGGACGGTAATACACATGACTGCATGGGACGGTAGAAAGGTTTTGTTTTGGGTTGGAGGGGTTGTAACTGCTCTGGATGGCTTCATTACACAGCAAAGGCAGTTGTTCTGTTACTGCTAATTAAGCCTTGGGGAACAATTTGTTGAGGTAGATGGAGAAAATTTGGATGAGAACAAAAAGAAGAATTTTAATGTTTTAATCCCAAGCATAAGCAGAAACTTTCAACTTCCAAACTTCTGGGATTCCAGCATAGGAGCTAAATGACTGATCTTGCAAAGAGCAAGAACCCCCAGCTTTTCACTGAAGCTTACAGATGTTTGCAGTGCATTACAGCTCCATTACTACATTAAAATAATTTTAATTAACTGCGTCCTTTTATGTAGTTGTACTATCACAGAATACTCTTCCGTTTGTCAGGGTCACATTCAGGAGTTTACGATTGTAAAAACCACTACAGGTGGTGGTTTTTAAATCACTTAAGATTTTTCTGTTTATTTTTCAAATGCTTGATAACAAATGAAAGGAACTTCTTTGATGGAAGAGTGATGGTTCCATGACGACTATTTGATTTCACTAATGACAGCCCTCCCAGCAGAAGCACTGAACGCTGTACCCTCAATGCTGTCACTTGAGCTTGTATCAAAGATGGACTGCTAGCACAGGTAACACCCCAACTCTCACCTACATGTGAATTCAGGTGATGCCTGTTTTTTCTTCTAGGTCATAACTTAGAGAACTGAGAACAGATAAAAGGCACACAAGATAAAAGAGACTGCTTGTTTCTTTGCTGACAGAAAAAGCGGCAAACTGGGAGGCTGTCTAGGGATCAAGGAAAAAACCCTAGCAACAGTTCCCTGCCAAGCGAGGTGGAGGGGAAAAAAAGGTGGCAAGAAGATCTTTTCTGGATTGACTACCTGATTTAGAGCTCAGAGAGAGACAGAACAAGCAGCTGGGAGATATAAACACTACCAACTTTGTTATAGATTTGCACAGGGTAAAACCAGAGGAGAATTATAGTGAATCATCTGAGGGCAGGCAAGAGAGATGCAAGTATACACAGATTTGTGTATTTGGGGACTTTTTGCTCAGATAACATTTTAGAACACTGGATCTGAAAAGCATTTCCTTTTTTTTAGAGTACCAAGAGTCTTAACACTTCATAATCCAGAGAAAGACATACTTCAGAAAAATAATAAAGTTGGATTCTTTGCTGGGCAACACCATGGAAGCAGATTAAAAAAAGTCTTTTTTTCAAACACAGATGTCCCTCCCCATTTTGACTTCTCAGATGCCTTTACTTGCAAAAGAACAGTTCAACACAAATACATGTATTTTACCAAATCCTATTCTTCTATTAAAGTATCCTCTCCTGGGGTTACATGAATTTTTCCATCATTTATAATTTTGCAAGCTTCCCACAAATCTCCATTTCTCTCCATTACCTTTTTTTTTGCTACACTCCCTATCTTCCTTCACTCCCATCCAACCAACATCCCTGCTTCTCTGTCTCGCTGCAATTCTATCATTCCTTGACCTTGCATACAGTCAGTGATGTTCTTTGCTCTCAATTTGCATTCCTACACACATCTCCTGTGCATTAATCTTCTCCCCTCAGATTCCTCCTGCTATCACAAATTGCAGCCACCTTTCCTTGAACCAGCTTCGATTTGTTCCTTCAGGGAAGAACGCAAGAAAGGGACCATCTTGTCTAAGGACCACTTAAGCTTCTCTTCTCGTAGGATGAAGAGCCACAGTAAAAATTTTAACAGCATGTTGGAATAAGTAGTCTCCAAGTTTGCTACCGAAGTAAGATTTTTCTGTCCTAACCCACAGCATGTACATTTGGAATTAAGAAGACGACATTTTTTAAATAATGGATGTGCGTGGTTTAAGTAACATATACAATATGTTTTATTTGTTTTGAGGAGAAAAAAAAAACCAAACAACACAAAAAAAAACCCCAAACCCATTCTGAAATACGTGATGTTTAGCACTGAAATCCTCAGGAGCTTAGTGGCTGCTTAATGATTGGATCCACAAAGTAGCCTCCTTTATGCAAAAGGAAAGCACCTAACCCTAAATGTTTATCCTCTAACGTGTCTGAGAAGTACTCGGATACATTTGGGGATTCTGCTGTTAGCACCTAGAGACCACAGCCTGCTGAGGCACCAGGCAGAACAAAACTGCAGCTTTTGTTTTATGGAACGAAAGGCTGTCAGACTAATGGGTCTAGAGTTTTAGCATAAACAACTGCCCCCCATCTCCGAGAACCCCGTGATTCACTGAAATGCTTAGAGGATCTACCTTAAATAACATTAACTCTTAATCAATTATCCAAGGACTTGTTATTCAATTTATTTTTAAACACAGGTCGTGCTCTAAGTTTGGGAAGCATGATACCTGTTATGCAGAAGAGAACTGAATCCTGTCAAAGGAAAGAATGGAGGTGCTCTTGACCATGAAGTTTTCTTCTGGACTTCCAGGATGTGAACTGCCTTTTAGTTGTCACCTTCTGCAGAGACCAGGCTCAGAAAAGCCAAAGGCAAAAATGGTAATAAAAATAAACTTCCAACTGCCTCAGAAAGCAAGACAGAGCTAGTTTAGCAGTTCAGCATTAAGAGAGCAGTCATGTTATTCCTCTAAGCAGAAAAAATACAGACAATAGAAAAAAGAATAATCTGGTTACTCCATGTTTCTTTACAAATTAATTTCATATGTGTCAAAGCTTTGCATATGACTTTTCTGCCATGAAAATCTTTCTTAGAAGGTTCAAATGACCCATAATTATTCACAGCGCTCCACACAAAGAGAAACAGTAACTTGAACACAGTCTGAAGGATAAAGTCTTTTAAACCGTTTAAGATCTCAAGTAATACTCACGGAAATCATCTATCTGTTTCAACAGATCAAGGATAACAAAAGAATATGGAACCAGTCAACAAAGCAACAGATAACTGAAAAACATCAGTAAGGCTGGATAAGTTATGAAAGTTTACCCAAAAGAAGTCTGGCAAAACCATCCATTCTGTTCCCAGAGCTAGAATTCAATAGTTCAAGCACATTTCAAGTCCAGCACTATCTTGTCATTTGTGTTTTGTTTGTGCAATTGAAGAGATGAAGTAATTGGAAAAGTATTAAACGTTTTTGTACATCTTGCTTTGGTTCTATAATTCCATAGAATCATAGGGTTGGAAGGGACCTCTGGAGATCACCTAGTCCAACCCCCTGCCAGAGCAGGGTCACTCAGAGCAGGTGGCACAGGAACGCATCCAGGTGGGTTTTCAATGTCTCCCGAGACGGAGACTCCACCACCTCCCTGGGCAGCCTGTGCCAGGGCTCTGCCACCCTCAAAGGAAAGAAGTTCCTCCTCATGTTGAGATGGAACTTCCTATGCTCAAGTTTGTGCCCATTACCTCTTGTCCTGTCCTCAGGCACCACTGAAAAGAGCCTGGCCCCATCCTCCCGACACCCACCCTTTCAGTATTTATAAGCGTTGATAAGGTCCCCCCTCAGCCGTCTTTTTTCCAGACTGAAGAGACCCAAATCCCTCAGCCTTTCTTCATCAGAGAGGTGTTCCAGTCCCCTAATCATCTTGGTAGCCCTTTGCTGCACCCTCCCCAGCAGTTCCCTGTCCCTCTTGAACCGGGGAGCCCAGAACTGGACACAGTACTCCAGGGGCGGCCTCACCAAGGCAGAGCAGAGGGGGAGGATGACCTCCCTCGACCTGCTGGCCACACTCTTCTTGATGCATCCCAGGATGCCACTGGCCTTCTTGGACACAAGGGCACATTGCTGGCTCATGGTCATCCTGTTGTCCACCAGGACTCCCAGGTCTCTTTCAGCTGAGCTGCTCTCCAGCAGGTCAGCCCCCAACCTGTCCTGGTGCATGGGGTTACTCCTCCCCAGGTGCAGCACCCTACACTTGCCCTTGTTGAATTTCATAAGGTTCCTCTTTGCCCAACTCTCCAGCCTGTCCAGGTCTCTCTGTATGGCGGCACAGCCTTCCGGTGTGTCAGCCACCCCCCCAGCTTTGTGTCATCAGCGAACTTGCTGAGGGTGCACTCTATCCCCTCGTCCAGGTCATTGATGAATATATTGAAGAGGACTGGACCCAGTACTGACCCCTGGGGAACACCACCCGTCACTGACCTCCAACTAGACTCTGTTCCCCTAATCACTACCCTCTGAGCTCTGTCTTTCAACCAGTTCTCTATCCACCTTACTGTCCATTCATCAAGCCCACTCTTCCTAAGCTTCCCTATGAGGATGCTGTGGGAGACCGTGTCGAACGCCTTGCTTAAGGCAAGGTAGACCACATCTACCGCCCTCCCCTCATCTATCCATCCAGTCATGCCATCATAGAAGGCTATCAGATTAGTCAGACATGATTTCCCCTTGGTGAATCCATGTTGAGTGCTTCTGATAGCTTTCTTTTCCTCCACATGCCTTGAGATGACACCCAGAACGAGCTGTTCCATCATCTTTCCAGGGATGGAGGTGAGGCTGACCGGCCTGTAGTTCTCTGGCTCCTCCTTCTTGCCTTTTTTGAAGACTGGAGTGACACTGTCTTTCCTCCAGTCCTCAGGCACCTCGCCTGTTCTCCAGGACCTTTCAAAGATGATGGAGAGCGGCCCAGCAATGACGTCCACCAGCTCCCTCAGCACTCTCGGATGCATCCCATCGGGGCCCATGGACTTCTCTTTCATAGGCTTTTTTTACCTTAAGTACCTTGTAATGGCCTTCTTCAAGCAATAGATCATTTTTCCTTTAGAAGTCAATGTTACACATATGATTCGGGTAGAAGTGCAAGGATTAGCGCTGAGCTTTAATACAATGGTTTATTTATAGCTGAACACTTGTCCGCTTGCTCAGAGCAAGAAAGCCTGAAAGAAGAAGTGGTAAAGATGAAACTAAATGATTGATGATTAAGCCTGATGTAAGGGTTAGAGCACTGGCTCGGGTTCAAGGCAGCACAGATTCAGAATGCGATGTACCGAGATGCACCAGGGCCTAGAAAATCTGTAGCGAGGGATAGGTGAACCAGAATACAACTGCGTATCTAACACCAGTTAGATTTACCTTGTCATCTCACTTCAAATTTAGAGGTCTTAAAGACGAAAAGCTGGTACCATCAGAAGTTAAAGCTGGAGGTAAGAGCAAGGTTAGGATCAGCTGCAGGACTGTGTTTATAGCAAAGCCTTTTGAATCCCTGCAAAGGCCATGTGCAGTAGACAAGTGAGTTAAGACATAATATAGAGACAGGCAAGAGGTATGAGTAAGATTTGCAGTTTAGGAGAGCACAGGCTGAGAGGAGAGCTGAGTTGCTTGGAGGCCCTGGGTAGCTTAGATAGGTACTAGAAACAGAACATGGTTCATGGTATAGTCTGGCATATGGAGATGTTAAAACCAGATTTCAGGCTGATTTAGAGTTAGATCATAAAGCACCTTGATCCCAAAAGTGAAGTAATTCCTTTATCCTACAGGGATTTTAAAGGAGATTAAAGACCAAAACCGATGTAGGTTTTTAGGGTTAGGCCTGGAGTCTGCACGCTTAAAATTAACAAAAATCAAGATGCATGGACAAGAGCAATGCTTACTAATCAATCCCACGGGATAAGCAAGGGTAATAAGGAAATATTTAGAATGAAAGTTCAGTTCAGACATAGCTGCAAATAAATTTTAGAAGTATCAAAAGATTAGGATGAAGGCTGTGAATCACTTGGGATTTGGATTATGTCCCACACAGGCAGAAGTTCCTAGAGTTTAGGGTGGGGAGAGAGATAAGGTTGTGAAATTCAGTGATTAAGAGCTGGATTTATATCACAATGCTGAAAAGGCCACAGGGCTATGAGAAGAATTTATGCTGTCAGAGGCCGGGATTAAGTTTGAGATAGGCAGAAATCCCCAAGCTTGGCTAAGAAAAAAAGTGGCACCTTTCTTAAGAGATTTAAGGCATATACAAGGTTGTAAACTGGTAAAATAATAGCACAACAAGAGATTTGAAAGTGTTGCAAGGATCAAACGTTTTGGTGGAGGACTTATCAACAGTGTGGTACATCTCATTAGCCAGGGAAAAATATCAGTCAACATTCAAGAGAATTATGTGAGCACCTACAAGAATGGGAGTTAAAACATTCTTATTACCTCCATTTAACAATACTTATTCTGTACGTGGCCTAACTCCCCAAGATAACACTTTGTAAGTGGAAAATAAATACAGAAATCATAACAGCACTGTGCAAGTTATGACCTAGAGCTCAGTAACGCTGTTGCAGTTAAATCCCAAGTCTTGATTTCTGCATTCTCATGACCCAGTCAATGACTAGGAGCACTAAGAGATGTGAAAGACTCTTTTCACCTTTTCAGGAAACATTTGTATTGAAATGAACGTGTAAAATTAAACGGCATTACAGCCAAAAGTATGAGACCAGATTCTCCCTCTGTCTAGATTAGGGCACTGGAATAAAAATACTGGAAGTAAAAATGGGAAAAGGAAGCACTGCAGGCAAAATTATCTGTTCATTTTAAGGTATGGATCATCTGGTTTTTTGTTTTTTTTTTTAAACTCAGGGAAGTGAAAGCAATATGCATCATATTTTCTTTCTCCTGAATGAAGTTACGGATTCTTCCCACTGCCTTCATGCACTTTTTCCATATTTTATAACTCAATTTCATATGAGGATAAGCAAATGTCATTATCTAAATTCTGTTAAAAACTAAAACACAAACCATAACAGAAAGGAAGCATTTAGAAATAATTCCCAGTTAAAAAAATAAAGCTATTTTTATTTAAATGCCTTAACATGCAGAAAGGATTGTATTAGTGTTCCAATTGTTTGTGTTCAGCGTATCATTTAGAAATGCTTACAGAGGAATGTTACTGTTGAGAACTTTTAAAGGCATAGTTCTTGATTTGACAAGTTCTAGAATAAGCACCAAAGAAAAGATTTGCACCATCTGAAGTTCAGTAAGACTATAAAACTAGATAACGCAAATACTAATCTTTTAAAGACTGCATAATTAGCAAGATGAATTATTTTAAAGAAAGGAGGAATTAAAATTACAGGAAGTTTCCCACAACCACAGTGGGATTTTTTTTTTTGCGTTTAGAGACCCAGTCCAAAAATGACAAATTCAAAATGCCTTACATGTCAGCAGTCAGGTACTAAGTGGTTTACTTCATCTGGATAATAGTATAACCAGTTACTTTTTCTGTTTCTTCTGTTGAGGCAGCCTTTCTTTGCGAATTCATTTTGTTTACCTACATCACACAGGTGGCTGAAAGACTGTTCCAGTTACATTGGCTGCGTACCGCAATCATACCAGGTCTCAGCACAAAGGCAGGCTGGTTTTTGATGAAATGCTTCCGTCCCAGAAATCCGCTGTCTTAGAGCTTTGTCCCCCATGTCACGTTCTCCACCTACATAACGTTCAGACAACTGATGAATCATTAGATCTCATCACCCTATCGTTGGCAGCATCTCCCAATCATACTGCACAGCTGTAAATGGCTACTTGGGCCATGCAGCTGGTGAAAGAGAGCTCAGACTTTTATTTCCTACTAAGGCCTTGAGGACAGGTTAAAAGCCACAGAGACCAGCATAGAAGTCATCCAGATATAAATTCTTCAAGTGGGAATCTATAACCACTCCAGCAGCAGACATAGGACCAAGTCAGACAGCACTTTTAGGAAGAAAGAGTGAAGTGGCTTCACTTTCTTCTAGGCATCTCCTTAGGAGGTTGGCAGAAACACCAGCAGCGCTGAAGACCACATTTCCCCTTCCATATTCTTATAATGAAACAGGCAGCTGGGATGGAGGAAGGGGTAAGGGAAGGAAATGCAGAGGAAGTCACATTTTGTATATTTTATGAACTGTTTACTCTGTTCCAGGGGGAAGGGGAAAGAAAGAAAAAAAAAAAAAGAAGAGTAAAAAATAGCCTTTTTACAAGTAAATATATGAAGCTGCAGAAATACCGTGCTGCTTTTGTCAAGAGGTCTCCTGAGTAAGCCAGGCAATCTTGCTTTTCAATGCCCGTGATAGAGCCTGGGCAGTTCATGGCATTGTTCCATTAACATCTGGCTAGTGGACAGTCTCTGCAATGAAAGGCAAGCTGACTGACATGCCTCATTGCTATTCATTGACAGCAGTCAGTATAGGACACCATTCCTGGTCAAGTAAGCATTAAGTCACAGAAACGGGTGATTTCTCCTCTTTTTCCCCTTCCCCAGTCAACCATAGCTTTCTGTGAGTAGCAATTCAGAGGAGTGTTTTGCTATTTGAGGCCACGAGACTTTATAGCCTCACAGCAGACAACCCCAAGAACTTCTGAACAACATGGCACTTTTAAGCTTTGCTAGAAATAAGCATTTGAGCACTAGCTTAGGTACTTAAAGCGTAGTAGGTACACGTTTGTGTTAGAGCTGATTAAAAGGGAACAAACTAGGTGTAAGAGGGTCAGTAATTAAGCCAGGTCTCCAGGACTGACTCATTTACACAGAGGGGATTTCTGCTATCTTGCAGTCAGTGCAGAAAACTGAGAAGTAGTTACGACTGTACACTATGCACACAGCTGCATGAAAAATAATTCTTTCTTTAAAATGGGGAGATTAATAGGACAGTTTGGATACTAAGGGTAAGGTGTGGGTGTGTGAGGATCAGGTTTAAGCCAGCTGGGCATCTGCCTCACTTCAGAAGTAGATTTCTGTATGTTTCAATAGGGAGGTGGGCAGAGTTTATGCCTTACAATTTTTCTCCTTTGACAGAGATAAATACAACCAACATAATCCACTCCTAGGCTCACTAGCAAGTCCATGAACCACTGAAACTAGCACTGTGTAGTCCTATCCACAAGCACAGGGACTTGTTTCTGCAGAGAACTGAACTTCACTCCAGTGACATAACTGTTTATTACTTGACTAACATCTCAAATAAGACACTGGGTAGATCTTGAACATCTCCAGATGTTCAAGTAACAAACTGTTTGGCTGTTTATATTCCGTGGTTTTGTCTCTGTTTTCAAACTGTGAGCCCCAGATTTGAAGGTGCTGCCACCCAAGTGAATTCTCAGTGCCAGAATTCCTATGTTAATAACATGCATTTATCCTCTTATCTGGAACCAAAACAACAGCAAGGTCACGTATTGCCACAAAGTGGCACGGAAAAATGTGTCAAATCTGAAAAGACGGCCTAAGCCACCTGACCTCTTCCCGGGCAGGGCCAAACACCTCTCTTGTTACTCTGTCTCCGAAGGAGGCATTGCTGGAGAAGCCACTTCACACCTGCAGAAATATCTTTGTTGAATAACGGGGTGGATAAAAGGCATAAAATATTTTTATTGCTCGAGTTTCCTCATAGAGCCAGTATCTGGCTGCAGGGCACTTCCACCTCCAGATCAACATAAAAAAGATCCGGCTGTATATATGCTGTCCTCCCCCACTGGGCAGGAGTAATGGCAGAGGGGAATTCTTTAGTTACTAGTCTGCCTAACTGGAAGACAGACATTCCCGTAAAACTGTGTGGGAGCATTTCACAGTGAAAGTAAAACACTGTTAAAAGTAAATTCAGTGAACTACTTCTCATGCAGTGCTGCTGTATGAAAAGACAAGGATATTTTATTATACACACACAAACTGCCAGACACCAACACCACTGCAGTGCCAGGTTGCCACCAGAGAGTTAGTGCTCTTTTTGTCCACAGTATCCTGTTATTAAGGCTGCGGACCAAGTCATACCTTCACATGCCAGTCCCAATCTACCCAAGGAGCTGAGGGCAGTATCACAGAACAGCAGGGGTTGGAATGGACCTCTGGAGATCATCCAGTCCAATCCCCTACCAGAGCAGGGTCACCAGAGCAGGTTGCACAGGAACGCGTCCAGGTGGCGTTTGAATGTCTCCAGAGAAGCAGACTCCAACACCTCTCTGGGCAGCCTGTGCCAGGGCTCTGCCACCCTCAGGGTAAAGAAGTTCCTCCTCATGTTGAAGTGAACTTCCTATGCTCAAGTTTGTGCCCATTACCTCTTGTCCTGTTGCTGGGCAAAACTGAAAAGAGCCTGGCCCCATCCTCCTGACACCCACCCAAGTTTTATCCTCAATATGACAAAATAACGAAGGTTTACTCTCTGCCTTATACTCCAACCAAGCTGATAAAATTGAAATACTTGATGTTTAATATAATTGATTTTCCACCCACCAAGAGCAATAGTTAAACAGTAAAAATCAATGCCGATCTCTAACCTCCTACTTTTTTTGGTCATATTTGACTGTTGTGTAACAAGTTAGATTGAAAAACATCAAAGTAAAGGGGAAAAGGCAGCAAAGGAAATAATGTGGTCGAGACCATGATACCCTTCATGATAAACACTTGGAGTATCAAAATATTAATGACAAAATCATGCTGCTTGGCAGTAAAACTACGTTGGCTGTTTAGGACAATGGGATCCTAGAGCTCGCCTGTATTCCCACTTCATACAGAAGGGAAACAAAGATTTACAGCATTGCAATTCTGCTAATGTCAATGGAGTAGAACTGAAGTTTCATACTTGGCCTGAGCAAGTCCAGCTTACTGCTTGTCTGTAATTTCTGGAAGAGCTACCCCAGAAAACATACTCTTCTACTAAGCCTCAGTGTGACTTTATACCTCAAATATTTGCAGCTATTCCCACTCAGATTTCTGTGTCCTTGAAGGCACAGAAAATTAATATTTGCAGAAAATATTTAAAGAAATGTTGATTTTTAAACTTTAGTACCATTACCACACTATACTCTTATGGCAATGTAAGAGAATAACAACTATGTGCATTACGTATGCATTCAGGTGTTGTTTATATGGGATGCTCACTCGTTGGCAGCCAGTTTCACAAGTTACAAAGGTAAAAATACTAAAGAAATGACAAATAGGTATTACCTGTTAACATTACAGTGATCCTTTAAAAATATTAGGTCACACACAAAGCAATAAGCTCTGTGTAAGAAAATGCTACACACTCTGCCTGAGTGCATACCACTGTTTCATCTAGCCAAACCAAGAGAAGCTTCAGCTTTTACTATTTCACAATTTTGTAGTGTTATTTCTATGTGGACATATTAAATTTCCATAAAGAAAGCTAAGGCTCTCATCACACACTAGACACATTGGCCAAGAAGCATTCCTGAAGCCGGCACAACCAAGTAGAAAAAAGTCAGGCTTTTTCATTATTATCAGCATTGGATAAAGATGCTTTTCATTTATATCATACGTTGGAGATTTCTTTATTAATTCATAACTAGACGCACAGTTAATTGACCTACTAACTGATGGTTCTTTGTTGACCTGTGTATTAACTAACCATAAAGAGCTTTTGTCTAGCAGAAAACAACACAAATTCTCTCTAATCCTCATCTGGAATGTAACAAGTTTTCTTTGTCCCTCTGGAAGACTTCTCCCCCAAAGCAGGGAGTGAAGTTCCAATGGGACCACGTTTAACCAGACCGTATGCTGTCTGATATACAGCGCTCAATTCTGCCAGCTTCTTACCGACACATAAATTGTTTCTTAAAGTTGAATGAAACTACTGATGGAATGTGCAGCAGAACTTTCACAGTTTTGCTTTTGCATAGCTTTAGTTCAGCCCAATTTTATGGAAACCACAACATTTTTGGTGTTTTGCACAGCGCATTGCATTGCGGCAATTACACTAGTGATTAGGCTGTGGGCACACAGTCCCTTTTTAACTGGCTACAAGGATATTATAGGCTGCCTAGCCTCTCATAGCTTAAGAAACTGTGCTAGCTATGTTTTTCTATGTGAAACTGCAGTTCAATTGATATTTGTGTTCAAGTGCGAGTTCAATTTAAACTAGTTAAGAACACAATAATGAGTTTTTCTTCACTAAGGCAGATTCGTCCAAGTGATGAGCAGACCTTAAGGAGTCATTGAAACTGAAAATTGGCTTTTCTCTACACTTTCTCTTCCGAGCCACCTTAGCTTCACCACTAAAACATACAAAACTAATATTCACATCCATTAGAATGAAGACATCATCTTTATGCTGCTACTTTGCAAGGAGTTAATTAATTTTTTTTGTGCATGAGGTGCACTAGAGTTTCTAATAATGAAATTATATCATAAATTATAAAATTCAGACGTAATGCGGTATTCTGTGATCCACACTGAACTCACTGTATGCAATGCTGAAGTACAAACAATTCATGTTGATCAGTTATATGTATGAAAAATGCTGATCAGAATAACTATTGTGTTACCTGAATTGACAGTGCTGTAGACATCCTGCCATTCTACACCATATTAAATAGATCTAGTTAACACCATAATGAAACTTGTGCAATCATCTTCAGCATTGAGCACTTCCATCCTAAAGGTCTTACCACTGGGAGCAAGAGAATGGTCCAATCTGTCATTTTCTCCATGCCAAGACCACCAAAGTCAGATCTTTCCACTGTGCGAGTAAAAACTATAAACTATAAACAAAGGCACTCTTTGAGCCTAAGAGCAGTACTCCCATTAATCTATAGAGGGAACTAGGTCAAAGAAGCCCCAAGGCCTCCCTGAACTACAAGAGCAAGCAGAGGCCCACAAAGGGATATTTCGGCAGCTAAGAATCCCTTGTGCAAAATAACAGTCAATTAATAGTCTCTTTTCAAGACACACCCATGCATTGGACGACCGGAGAAAGGACAATGTTCAAGTTACTCCTTAGTTCAAGGAACATCCTGTTGGCTTGCAAAGCTAGTTTTGGGGGCGAGGGGTGAGGGGAGTCTATACAAAAGAGATCCCAGTGGATGCAAGAAGAGAGCCCCAGGCTACCCTTTACCGCCAAGTGTAGCAATAGCCAAGCATTTTACCCACCGGGGACTGGAAGGAGACCAAACTAATCTCTCAAAATCGTTACAGTCCAATTACTGTTGGGTTGCAATGTACTACATCGAATTTTAAGCAGCAGCTTGCAGTTAAAAGGTTCTATAACCCACTGTCAAAATCATGGGCCAGCCAGAAATCTCCAACTATGTTTTCTTACAGCAGGTTATAACGAATTAGGAATTTTATCAAACAGTTTATCAGAGAGATACAGGATTAAATTTATTTTAGATGCAACACAGAATCCACCTGCTTAAATACTATTACTGCTAAGAGTGCATGTATACAAATGAAAAAGAAAACAAAATACAACTTGGTACAAAGGAAGAAACAGTTCTCTCAGAGCTCAGCATCTAGGAGTGCTTCAGCCTGAATAAACATCGTAAGGAAACAGGACTGCAACCTGAGTGTCAGACTACATTTATGGAAATGATACAGAGGTGCTGAAACACCTAACCATTTTCTCTAGCAGTGCTGCCTCCTACATACTAGAAAGTTGTATCAATAAACAAATATTTTCCAGCCTCCGTTGAAATATTTAGGAAATATTAGCACCAGGGCAAACTCTCTCTTCTTAATTACGTTCAAACGTATTGTTTCCAAAATGAGTTGTTTCAGCTTTCTCCACGCTTCCCCAGTTTTTAAAGACTTCTTGTTCACAATTTTATGTCCAAGTTAATTTACAAGTGCATAGCGGGGTGCTAAGAGAACCAATCCTCAAAACAACAGGGCTTCTCCAAAAAGCAATGGTTCTGCTTTATATAAGAAATAAACTTTTTTATACATCGTAGAATATATAGGCATAAATACTTGATTCAGCAATTCTATAAAAATGAGAAATGTATTTTGAGAAGTTTAATTTCAGGGATGGTGATAAAGAGTGATTTCAATATCAGCATAATTCATGCAAACATTTGCTGATCAAATTAAGTTTTTCATGAATTAGCCCTGTGAAGTACATCTTCCCACATTCCTGAACAGAAAAATACTATAAGAACCTGTCTTTCATAATTTTGGAGAGTACGTAATTGCAAATCACAGATGAAGATGTAGCAAAGACAAAGCTCATGTCAGGCTTGTACCCAGATCCGGAGCCCATGTATCTTCTAGATACAATTTACCTCCCTCTGCTCTGTCTTCTCCCCAGGAGTTCTAGGTAGCACCACTGCCTTCTCTGACAGACCCGTACCAATCTGCTCCCTCCGAGCAACCCTGACGGCTCTCTCTTGAGACATCCAAGATCAGTTCATTTTTAACCATGAATCTTCCCTCATTTATTTCTACTTGCCAGTGCTGGAAAAATAAGAGACCAGCAATATAGAGTGCATCCAGTAATGCCATCCTTACCTTTTAATAGACATACCACTCTAGAGGTGACACACTTAAAGCCGGTGTCTTTCCTTCATGCTAGTTTCCGAATATCTCGTCTGTTAAACTTCAGGCAACATAGACTCACAATGAACACAACAGCAGCACTTCTTGGTGTTACTGTCATCTTAGTACCAAAATATTGTATATTAAACTGATCAGTCCTCTATTCTAAGCATAAAATATGCCGGTTTATAGGAGTACCTATTGCTTTGCATCAGTACTACATTCTGCAAGTATTAAAGCTACCTTTACACCTTTAAAGTACTTTTAAAGATCCTAGAGCAAAATGCACTTCCCCCAAAATAATACAAAGAATTAGTTTAATAATCTTGCCTTAAAGTCTTATCAGCTACATAGTTTCTCCCCCAAAAACTTAATCCGTACCTTAAAGCATGGTTTCATGCTATGCCCAGCCATTATACACCAAGCTCGAACAGGTACAGGGCCTCCCAATGCCTTCTCACATTTTTATTAGTTAGTAACCAAAATCTGCCTCAGTTTGGGGAAAAGGCGTAGGAAGAAATCAGGCAGTAGGAATAATCACAAATCAAGGACCCTGGACATTCTGAAAACTCCACATATTTTTCAAAGTTAATTTCAGCAATATTTTGAATGTGTAGGAAATAAATAACCAGCTTGTTCTCTTCAGCCTCCCCTCCATTCTAACAAACACTTGTCCCTTATTACTGCAGCCCATCCCAAGATGCCATGGCACCATCCCTATTTGCAGCAGCTTTATTTTTTACCTAGTTTTTGGTAGGAGTTGTACCTGTCCCACATTAATCTCTTCAAGGAAGACATTTTCTCCTATTCTTCATATGAACAAGGCCTAGCACAGGGGACTCTAGTCTTGGATAACCTCTGTGTTCTACTAAATAGCATGTTTTAAATGGGTTAAATTAATGGAAAAACTTCCTTATAGAATAATAGCTCAGTATAGTAAAATGAGCGAGAGGAATGCCAGTTAAACAGTCCCGGTCTGACCACACAGAGGAGTATGCTGGTGGGCAATTGAGATTACTTCCTTATACAAGAGATGTGGTGTGGGAACGGAAAAATAACACATGTATGCAGTTTTGAGGGGCAATTTCTAGAAGTGTTATTTGTAGGCTAACCCACCAAGAAGAAAGGGAGAGATTCCAAATGGAGATATGAGATGAGTAAGGGTAAAAAAAAAATGAATGTTTGCCCAAATCTATAGGAATTATGTAATCAGAAAACTCTCTGGACACTGAGGACATCAAGACTTCTCCTATTAGTAGTATCAGTCCTATGTGGACACAGGAATGAGTGAGTAACCACAGTAACTTTTGATGTTTTATCTTTTGGTATAACTTGAGTAGTAACTCCAAACATATTGGAATACAGCATGCCACAATAAGGTCCTACACACTCGCAGAACATAAACCATGAGGACAAGGCCCTACCTACATATAGCAGCAAGTAGAAGAGACGCATTGTAAGAAAATATGTTAGCCATGGTATATTTTGCAATGAGCCACATAGGAGCTACAGTAATAATCCCTAGGATCTGAGAAATATAAACTTCAGCTACTCTAAGCAAAGGTAGCAAAGGATTACTCACTCTGATATTTTAGCTGCTTCAGTTCCCATTTTTTTAGCTTCATATCTGCAGGTACATGTCACACAACAGTTCTCCAGCCTTATCACGAAGTCCAAGTTCTTCAGGAAACAAAGCTGCACAAATAAAACAGTACTACCCCAATTCCTCATTTATAAAACATCAGGGAAAAGAAGTGAAAAATCACATCTGTTAAGTCTGAACTCAGAGTTACAAAAAACAAGGGGGAAAAAAAAAAAGTGCTGCCTGCGCTCACATGTTCTGTAACCTGATCCAGGAGGTAAATTGGCCACAGGTGACACTCATCTGAAACCCTAATCAAAGGAACCTGCTGAGTTTTACAGATGCCTCTTATTTTATGCATTTGGGCTGAACTGAATATCTGTTCCTAGTTCCCTATTTTTGCTGTTGAAAACACAAAATTCTGCTGTTGTCTTTCTTATCTAATCTTGGCATCAGAAAAGTTTGAGGTTTAAAATTAAGTCTACTAGACTTTTAAATTACAGCATACAGAAAGTTTAAAAAATAGCACATGCTTACAGATATGTCAGAGCTCAGAAAAAGAAGTGTTTTGGGTTGGGTTTGGTTTTTTCCTTTTTAACATTATAACCTTTATCTGTGACTACTGGCAATGTTCTCTGATTCCACCCAGTAAATATACACAGACCCCACACACACTCAAACTCCCTCGATACAACTTACAAATAGATGAAGAGCTTGACAGATTCAATAGATTTTGTTCCTGGTCATAATCCTTCTGAAGTAATGCCTAAACTTTTTTGCAGCTAGTATCTCAATAGTCTGTCTGTTTAGCCATTCTGTACTCTTACCACAGATTAAACACAGCATCTAGCTGCCCGTGCAGCCTCAGAACTCCGGTTCTGCACTTGCAAGACTGATGCCAGGGAGTGGTAATTATACTTCAATGACTTTATTGACTGCAAATGATTAAGCCAAGCATGACCGACAAAGCTTTACTGACCACTTCTATTTATAACACAGCACCATTCCATACCCATTCAGAGTTAGCTACATGTGGTTCTTGCATGAAGCAGTGTTTTGCTGCCTCTTAAGTCTTGGGTGCTTTCACAATAAGGGGGAGTTATTCTTTCATAACTGGCTATATGCCTTTTGGAAACTTCTCATAGCTTCTCGGATTTTTGGGAACTCTGTTGTTGAAAAGCTATAATTATTTTTTTATTATTATTTTCTTGGTTTGGATTAACATATACTGCCATCATGTGGTCAGAAATAATAAGAAAAAGTAATTACTCAGTGAAAGCCTCACCTTGAAAGCTTCACCTTCATTTTAAAACGTTCTTCTTTCTATCAATACGAGCACTAACTCAAGACTATTGAAAGAGAAGGAGAAAAATAATCTGATTTTTTGCTTGGTTTTGTCACAGAAAACGTGCCAGTGCTTGATGTCTTGGTGGAAGGACCCTAAAGCTATGTTGCAGCTGGGCAGCAGCTGACTAGCACAAGTGGTAGCTAGCTTCAGCACAGTGCTTTAGCTACTCTTTCTTTTACTCCTTTACTGTACATCTAGACACGAGTCATACAGGGCTGGAGATGAGAGTGACTAGGAGAAGACAGAGCAAGCAAAAGATAGGCCATGATGCAGCAGCGCAAACGCCCAGTTCGTGTGGGAATGCCAACACTGCCAGTCTTTCCAACCCATGCACAAGACTCAAGAAATCCATCAGGCAAACTACCAGTTCTTTTCTACTTGTCACTCCCACCGTCTGTGGGTTCGCCCTCCTCCCTGCTCGTTGTAAGAATGTATTTACCGCTTTCAGCATAAGGAACTTCAACTGCAGTACTGTCACAAGAGAGCCAGAGAATAAAGAATGAAAAGAAAAAGAATGATCCACAGGCATAAATGTTCCGGTTTTTACAAGCATATCTTGAAAGAAAATAACTACAGAATTTAAATATATCATAAATTTCTTAATATTTTGAAGGAATATTGGAAAAATTGGAAATCATTAGAAAAAAAAGTTCAGTTGTGAAATTGTGTGCATTTGTATGAACAAATTCTATTTAAAAAAAATATTTTATAAGACCTGGACAGTTTTAAAAAATAATATAAGCATCCGAGATTGCCAAGAACCCCAGACTGAAGTAAGAATATGGTTAAATTCCAGAAATCACTCTCAAAATACCAGCAGTTTTCAAGTTTAACTACACAGTAGAAAAACAGGGGAGGAGGTTGTTTACATCTATTTATTAAATGTAGCTTACCAAAAACTAGGACTTAAGCCTTCACTAAAGTACTAAAATGTCAAAGTTAAGGCTGAATTGGCCAGTTCTCTGCATAGCCATTATAAGCTGCTTTTCAAGGTCCATCACGTGGAACCAATTAGTGGCATCCGCCTTCACAATGAGTAGCACTGTATTCCAGAAGGGTCCCTCTGAGTAACTTGCTACTCATATTGAGCTCAGTACATCAGGATCTAACAATTAGGTAGTAAAATAAAAGCAATACATTGATTCCCCTAGTGTAGCAGTTTATCAAGAAGAATGCCTCAAAATCCATGAAATATGATTCTTATTCAAGAATCTTACGTATTGCAGAAAATAACCTAATAACCTTTAATGCAAGAAAACTACATCCAAACGGCATAAGGTCTGATCCTGTTTGCTATAATCACTGTATAAACCAACTTATATTGTCTAATGTAAGCAACTTTCATAAAAACATGCATGTACTGCCACATAGTTGTTACATGAGAAATTAACATTCACCAACAAGACTGAAATAATATTTCCCCCCACATTTAGGTAAAACAGTTACCATAGGGGTTTTTTTTTTGCTTTAAAATAACTATTAATAACTATTTTGTTATGAAATAGGGATTCTAAAAACTTTGACAGTATAACAGTTTCAGTATTTAGCTTTTGAATTATTTAGTATATAGAACTAAGTTTTCGTTCATTCCTCTTCCGGGTGCCAGTTTCCTCTTGAGTTAAAATCAGATCTGTTCCTACAGCAGCCTTTTAATACAGTTATTTAGGTGCTTCAGAACATGTCATGTCCTTGCTTGCTATTTTACAAGTTATAGCTAGAGGTGATAGATAATTGAATTTATACCGGGTGTAATTGTTAATGTAACAATAATTCTTTCAATTTAATAGCATTAATTTAGATTGAGATCAGGTTACTTCTCCTTTTCATTAGAAGTAACAGCACTGGGCTCTCATTTGCCTTTAGACACAAGCTTGACAAACTAGACTAATGGAAAAGAAATTTCAAATAGATTAGCATTAAAACAAAAAGATGGGAGAGTTGCAAAAGCATAAGAGAATAAAGAAAAAAGGGAGAGGTACAAACTGTAAAGCAAGAGTTCCATCAAATAAACTGACAAATTAGCTATCTCCAATACAGAACAATATTTCATGACATTTCTGTCACTAAGACCAAGGTTCAAGCTTGACAGAAAATTCAGGATGACCCCTAGCTCATGGATCAAGCCTATGTACCATACAGTAAAAAGAAATGGGAAAAAAAGAGAGCAAAGAGCCCTGATTTCTGCTATTCACTTCAGGGTCACTCAGCCTTAATACATTTCATCAACTTCCTTATATTCTCCAACAGAAGATATCTTGATACAAAGCAGTCTGAACAGTGGTGCTGGAGGTAGTCCAACATATGTTGCTCGTTTACCAGTAAAAAGTTCACCAGCTTCAGTTGTAGCTCCTCATCTTTCTCACCATTTCCACTGTAAGCAGAAATAATTCTCATGAAACAGCGTATGAAGTTCAAGGAAAACAAATACTAAGCCAAAGGTATATAATTGCTATAATACAGAAAGTTAAGAAATTCTTCTGGCTTGGGTTGGACGGAGCCCTATAGATAAACACATACTGCGTTTTCACATCAACAAATATACTTTTATCCAGCTTAAGAAGGATTTACGTAAAGACAGGACATAAAGGCTGTTTCTACAATATTTAAAGTTGCTAACTGGAGTTCTGGGTTTACAGTTGAAAGACTACAGAAATTATTTTCCAGTTTCAGTGAGATTCATTTTTTCCAGTTACTTCCAAGAAGAATATGTAACAGGATAGCTTGTTAATTATCTAGAGATTCCATTATAAAAGCTGATAGAATATCTGAACGCTGATACACAGTTTCATAGCATTTAAGTCACTATGACTTGGACCTACACTGAAATACAGGCCCTCCAGTGAGCTACAGACCAGACAAAAAATTACGTACCACCCCAAAACAAAAGAACAACTTTACCAACATGCAGCATGAAGTGTTCAGTGTTGCTAAGCAAACTGATACCTAGATAAAACATATAACAGAGGAAATACAACTTTGCAGATCTTTTTTCTACATTTCATTATAAGACAGCAGTCTGTAAGGGTCTAAAGGGGTTTGGTGTCTTCTTACTTTGCCTTAACTTGTAATAGTCATTAAAAGCCTTTTTTGTTTCCTCAGTCAGACCACAACATGCAACAACAGTGGGATAAACACATGATGTTGGCTAATAAAATCTATCAAAGTATTTCCCCTTCTTTCCAGAAGGAAACAGACACATTTCCGTTCTTGTTCCCTAACCCTCCTAGATGTAAGCCCATATTTCATGCAGCGTTTCTTGGGGTTGTCTGGCCAGTTCCAGTTAACGATCGGACCTGGCTGAAAAACAAGGCAAAAGCTCAACAAATGCAAGAGGATTCATTGCAGCCCTGGGAAGTACAACAACATTGGACCTGAAGCACCAGCCATGGGGGCTGTTCAAATGGGGCTGTGGCCACACCTGCTCTGTGGCCTATAGCTGAATCCCTCAGCAGGAAATTTCTCCACAGTTACAGGAAAGCAAGGAGTTAATATTTTATAATCGCTACATACCTTAACTCTGACCCACAGAGCCTGGCTGCTTGCCAACTGACCGCTTACACAAAACTGGGAGAGCTGCAGGCGATGTGTTGCGCTCCCACTCAAGCCATTTCTGTTGCTGTACGTAGGGCCCCCCCTGCGGGGTAGAACTTAGACCAAAAGCTGAGATAAGTGAAGTTTGCCGAACTCAGACTGGGATTAGCATTGTGACAGAGACAGGTAGATTCGAGAAGCTAGCTGTTCAAAAAGCACAGTTAGCAGTTAGGCACCGCTGGGTTACCTTACATTTCCGGGACATTTCAAGGATTGGGAGCTATGTCCTGGTCTGAAACTTTCAAAAGTAAAATTAATCCTCTGAAATCTTAGTTAGATAAACAAATCCTGGGGCAGATGGTACGTTCCTGCAAATGCATAAAGAGTTGCAAAGGTACAGAAAGTATGGCTGTTAAATAAAAATACAAGTCCATTCTCTACTCTTGCTTTCTCCGGAATCCTGTACTTAACTCCCTCGCACTCCCAAACAACTTGGGTCTAACTGATTAATCTGTTTCCTGGGGTGATGGAAGAGAATCACAGCTGCTTAAGTTATAAACAGTTAAGAACTATATTGAGTTACATACACGAGGCTAAAACTGAAAAAAAAATGATGAAGAAAAATTTTTTTTCAAGGTTTCCAAAATTCCTACCTAGAGGATAAGGTTAATTCTAAGAGGACACGCCATACCAGCTCTTCTTTATTTAAATCATTTTTACCAACTAATAGTCAATGGTTAACTTTTGAAAATCTGTGGTTTAGTTGTTATTATTTATCTTGTTATTAATCTCCTAGAGGTCAAGATCTAAGAGCAGTTAACAAAACATGAGCCAAAACCTATTGCCTACACCTGAATACATGGAATATACACACTGATCCATAGAAAGGTTATTTAAAAGCCAGAGATTGGAACAAAACCTTAAATTCTGGAGCATACCACTAGAGGGTGCACAAGGCTACTCCATTGTAACCACTCTCTGTCTTTATACACAAATATTTATTCTCACAAAGCTCCAAGTAGCCTTGTAAGCACCGTTACTCAAGTTTTAAAGGGTGAGAGCCTGGACTAGTTCATATCAGGCACAAAGTCAAATTTGGCTTTCTGACCTGAATACCTAGCTCCTCCGATGTATTATGAGATAATTTTTGGCTACAGCCACTTTTTTGTGGACATTTTTTCTTTTATACTGTTTCTCTGCATCCAGTGAAGAAGTCATCCTTAGCAAACTTTTTAATCTAGAATAAAAAAAATCTAAGCTCTGCTCTGCTCCCATTAAAGACTTAGCCCCTTTGGAGGAAACAACACAGCCACAAGCAAATTACTGCAAATAGCTTTCCTTTCAAAAACAAGTCAGGATTCATTTGCTCACTCTCTCAGAGCCCCTGGGACAAAAATGTAAGCTGAATCAGTCCGGAAGATTCTCCCTGTGCCCTGTGCTTTCTTCTAGGCTCTGAAGACTTTAGCCCAATGGAAGGCTTTATGAAGGATGGGTAGGAAAAGGTGTTGTTGCATTGTTATTTCTAGTGTGACTGGAATGGAATATGGGAGTCATGGTAAGAGAGGGTGAGGAAACTCCAGTTGCATGAAAACATTTGACATGGGGCTTCCTTTCTTGTCCTTTCCCTGCTTTGAATTGGATTACATACCGATGGGTTTATCCTGCTTTCTTGCACAGGTTATGAAGAAGCAAGACTCTACCCCAGTGAAAGTGAGGGGATAAAACTGTGGCTTTATTATTATTTGTCATGCCTCTGGAAAAGTCCTTTCTACTCTTCCGCCCTAGCCTAGCCAAAATATTCCGTTCACCTGCTAGACAGGTGGTGTCACAATACACTGGAAATTAAAAAAGCATCAGAACTAAGGGTGTCTAGGTCATGGTTTGGGCTGAGAAGCACATATTGCTGGCTTGGGATCACACCTAAGGCTAGACAAAGTTATGGGCACCGGGCTACCATAGTTCCTATAGAGAACATAAGACTGGAGTACATGAAAGAGACAGCATCTGCAGCTAAACTGAGTCAAGGTTTGGAGGATGTTACATTCTTCGTTTGTAGATTACCATAGGAAAAGGCACACCAGGGCAGATGAAACAGAAATTAGCAGATCATATACGGACAAATAATAGTTTCTATTTGCTATTTTATTATACTATTAATTCCATTTACAAAACAGAACAACCTAAGACTTAAAGGCCATTAAATTGTCTGGCAACAGGCAACAGTGAAGATGCAGAATAAAATAAAACCATCCTTACCGTTCCAGAGGATGGGAGGGTAAATTGTTGTTAAGGGAATTTGCAAATGAAGATTCCATATGAGCTACTGCTACTATTTAGTAGTCCCTTGAAAGAGATCTCTTCTATTCCCTATTTAGGCTTTTGGCCTGCCTCCTTCCCTATCTACTGTTGGTTTTTAAGACCAAGTTTTATTTAGCCTCTTCTTTAAGAACCCTTTCCAAGACTATCCTTACTGTCTTTCTCTATTATTTTTACTTCCACTAGGAATGTGGGAGTTATCAGTGACGACACTCAGGACTTTATAAAGTAGCATAGTAATGTTTCGCACTTTTCACAATCCCTTTCCTAAAATTCCTAGCCTTTTATATATTTTGATTACATCTAAGTATTGAGCTCATGATTCTTGAACACTATGAGAATTACCTTAACACTTTCTTCCTATGGTAAAATAGAGCCCAAAACTTTGGTAAGGTTTGTGTCACCAGAACTCTCTCATCTTACTATTCATCTGGTTCTTATTAGTTTATTTATGTGTAATGGCCATTTTTGTTCAACCTTCTCTATGGGGAGAACTATTTATTGCTATGCTTCATATGCTACTGTTTAAGCTTAATGTTTTTCACTCTTCAGCAAGAGATGATCTCTTTTCTTTGGTTAGGAAATTTATCAAACATCCACAAGGTATCTAAACGTACTGTTAATTATTTAGCCTTATTCACATGGTCACTGATTTCTTCAAAGAATTCTGATAGATTTTGAAGATAAGATTTCCCTCTGCAGAAGTTGTGTTTTGTTTTTCCCTACATCACTGTTACCTAGGTATGTACTAATTCCATTTATTGTAGTTTCCTATCCTTTCATACTGTATAGAACTGTAGCTCCTTAGACTCACTGCCTTCCTCCTGTTCTTCAAATCCTTGTTAGCATAATCACTTTACTAATATGCTAATACCTATGCCGTTAAGGAGTCTCAAAGAGAAGCGACCACACAAATGGAAGGAGCCATTTCATATTTGATTGCCTTGGAAGTCCTGGCTATACATCATTGGTCCTACCAATTTGCTAGCAGTCATTTTATCAATTTTACCTAGGACAACTCCAACTGATTCTTCAAATGAAGACTGTTCCTTCAGACCCATGCTTATAAAGGATGACTCTAAAGAGGAGAACATCCATATATTTCTAGCTGCTTACAGCTGTGAAGTTATGCAGAAAAGCTACATTAATTTTTCCAACACAGTCTGCTTCACCTCCTTCAGAATAAAGCAACTCATACTCACTAAATGCAATAGATTTGTGGCCACAGATTCAGACAAAAACAGATTTGAGACTGTTCAATGCCCTTCTGCAATCAAATCTACAATGTGAAGGCTTTTCATGCACTTAAGGATCACAACCAGCCAAAAATGAGGAAAATTTTTCTTTTTTCCTGGCTGGCTGACTGACTTATTGCATAACCCTGCTATCACCAGGCCGTGTATTATTCCCGGAGGAAACAACAGTTTACCAAAAGAGCAGATGTTCTAACCTTTTCTTTTACAGCTTTTTACAGATGCTTTTAAGTCAACTGTCAGATCCTTCAGCCTTTTTTTTTTTAATAGATGCATCTCTGGGGCAATTAATTTCTCTAATCACACTCATGTTTTGATCCAGCTGTAAGTAGAGCTCTGCTCAGTTCTAACACATATTTATCGTTTGTACTGTAAAACATTACTCTCACTGTCACTTCTTTGTTTTGCTGGGCATCACTATATTACATAAACGCTAAAAAGAGGAACACGGTCTTTATTAGATTCTTAAAATCATGGTTGCTTAAGACCCCTGCCATTGTTAGTTACTATTTAACTCCCTTACAGCCTAGTAATGCAGGCTTCCCTCCTTACTACATTACTAAGGTATATCCCCTACCTGTTCTCCAGTCAGTCTACTTCACCGCTCCTCCAGTCTCTTAGGTGTAGACCTGAACAGGGACACAGCCTCACCCCACACTGCTCAAGCCACTGCTTGGCCTTTTGAGCACTCAGTTTCTTAGGAACAGTCTTTAAGCTAACTTCATTGCAGTTATTGTTGCACAGGGTTTGTATCTTCCATCACAACCTGTCTTTACTACAGATAGCACGTCATCACAGGAAAGCTCTTATCTTTGCTATTTTACAGCTACAGTGCACTAAGAGGAATCAGCACTACCCCTTGCACAAAATCCTTTGGGATCCTATGAAAATTTGGCCGGCTAGCAGTCATGAGTCATAAGATCCTCACTTGATATCAATTCCCTCTATGACACCACCAGAACCACTGAGAAAAAGTCTTTGCCTACAGATATGGGAGATCTGAAGTTCGACAGGTACTGGATTTCTCCTGATGTCATTATTTATGAGAAGATAATAACGAATAGTTACATCTTACTTCTCAGAATACAAATTTTCCATCTCGGCTTGAACTTTTCTTTTGCTGGACCAAGAATAGCTTGGACCTCTTCCAAATACTTAAATCAATATCTTATGACATTCCAGCTGTTGTTATCTCTAGAAACAAAGTAATTGTTGCTATCAATTATGATCACAGAACATATAAATAACCACTGATGGCAGTCTAGATGTTTAGGGGACTTCCATCAAGCGACCTTTTCCTTCCATACTGCTTGCAAATTCGTTTATCCTGAGAATGAGTTTGGAAATAGCATCTCAACTTATTGTCAGCAATTCTTATTTTGTCTGCTTTTTTGGCAATCATTCATTGAGATAGTGTACCTGATGAGAAGGAAACATTTTCATCAGCCTGGCTTTTATGATTTTTCTTGCAATACAAATTGGGAGAAATGCACCCATCCTTTTAAGTGACTGGGCTGTGATTTGGGTTATGATTGCCACTCTTACAGTACAGTCTGAGATGGATGAAAGGCAAAGCAGTAAGTATACATCAACTGATGAAACATGAGGTTCCCAAAGTAAAAACATATTCAGTTTTTAAAAAGGAACGTTTCCTACCCTAATTCCTGTCGTTAATACTGGATACAGTTATCTCTTAGGCAGAGAGAAAGAGATAAGTACTTAACACGACAGACTGGCACAATGATCTCCAGAAGGGCATACACATGCCTAAATGCTGCTCCAGAGAAATGAGAATGTAACATTTTATGGGTGTTGAAGGACATTGTCTAACGCATTGCACATAGAAAAGAACAAACTGGTTGCCATTAAGTATATTTTCATTCTACTAGGACTATGTAAACTAAAGGACAAATTTTTGCTTTCTTCATTATACACATCTGGAAGAACTTTACTGAAGGCTGTAATCCCACACCAAAATGAAGTCTTCATGAAGTATGAGTTAATTAGGCCTACTTAGAGCAGAAGTTTGCCCCCTCATGCCTGTAGTTAGAAAAAACAGGTAGAAGGTAAAATCTCATCTTTTGAAGATACACTGAACTAATGATTCACATCGAACTAATTCAAACACTTAAAATACTGTGATGAATTGAGATCTCAAAAGAATTGTCAGGTAAATTAAGGCAATTATTTCAGTTTGGTTGAGAATGCAGGCTAGGTAGTGACAGGTCAACACAAAAACAATAATGTAAGAGATCTTGTGACAAATCCTCAGGGAGACAGGAGCATTAAATTTAGATGGTGGACAAAAGAATTAGTTACATGACAGTAATTGAGATCAATTGGAACACCATGTCCTTGCTTGAGTCACAGTTTCCCTTGTAGTCTCTCAGAACAATTACTGTTTTATCACCACAGGGATTAAGATAAGAGCTTCAGAGCTGTATGTGCTTAATTGAGCTGATATATAGCGTGTACTGTAACGTTTCTTCATGGAAAAGAAACCTGTGTTTTGTGATGCATCACTTTAAATGGTCATGAAAAAATATTTGTTTAAAAACTAAGTCTCTATTCGAAATCATATAAAAGAACTGCAGGCACGCTAAAGTTTAATTAAGAACAGAAATACTTCAAAACTTGTGATTACATCATGATACTTTCCCCTCACACAATCCCAATAAAATATTCTCAGCCCCACACTCCAAATAAAGTATGTTCAGATTTATTTCATTGCATTTTTTATGTCTGTGACCTTCCCCATGGAACTGGCCAGAGAGTAAATTCACCAAAATAAATTTTCAAGGGAAACTGAAGTTTTTGGCCAAGCTTTGACAAAAAAAATAGAAAGAAGTAGAAAAAAGTTTTGAAACTGTTGAATAAACTCACCTTGTTGATTAGTAAGGGGGTTTATTTCCCCTAAAAAAATATTTTATGTAACACAACTTTTAAAAAAAAAGCCTGTTATTTATTTGATCTAAAACACAATTTTACAGTTTTTAATTAATTCAATAGTTTTATTTCATTGAGAAAAGAAAAAGTTTCCTTTATTTCTTAGCAAGTGCATGTGTCTATTGGAAGCACAAAACGTCGCATGCGTAGCTAAGTTTTCTAAACTATTTATTATAAGAACTTATTTTTAATGACTTACACTTTGTCTGACATTGTCTGAACCATGACTGTGGCCCCCAGAATGTAGGACACTTGTCTGTACCTTCCACTGCTTTGTGGGCATTAGCAGTGAGAAAAAAGCACCATCAGAGGAAGAACTGAGATGCGGGGGAAAAGAGCTTCAGCAGATACAATTTGGGAGATGCTGAGGTAAATGAGGAAGTGAGAAGGTGGAAGGGGAGTAGAAGAGTGGCTGATGGGAGAGAACAACTGCAAGCGGGCTAGGAGCAACAGAAAAATGTCTGAGCAGCATCAGACATGCATGAACTTGGAGGATGTAGTTGGCAGAAACTAAGCAGGCAAGAAACAGAGTTGAAAAATAAGAGAGGCTGGAGGTGGTGAGAGGAAAGCAGGGAGGGAAGGGTGTATAACCTTCTCCCTACTCACAAACGCTGTTAATTCAGGGTAAAAGGTGCAACACAGACTGTGGTACAGCCAAATTTATGACGACAAGCGGCTTTCTCCCTGCCTGTCTCCTTTGAGTGACCTGCTATATGAGTAAACACAAGCTTCAGAAACGTGATGCTGCTTTGATAAGAGACAACCATTTATCTGCCCTTGCCTGTCACTTCTCATTCACTGAAATACCTCACCCAGGAAAAGGAATATGGCAGTATCTGTGCCTGGATTGAAAGAGACGGATCAACTCTGTAGCAAAAATTGGTGGAGAAAGGTCAAGTATAGTTGATACAGAGAAGAAAATATGTAAAAAGTGAAAAAAATAAAATAAACCTAGTTGAAAAGAATATTGACTTTACAAAATCAAGTAAAAGTAAGGAAATTTCAGGTGTAAAATTTCTTATGTGATCTTAATTTGACTTTGTCACATACAGGCCAAAGTTACATTTAAACTTAGTCTATTTTTAAATTAGAGTTCATGAGTGAAATTAGAGTTCAAGCCCTTCTTTGCTATCATTTGTATAATTAATTAAATCCACATTAATAAGCTAGCAGTGAACAACATTTCAAAATTTGCTATTCTAGAATAACTAAAGCACAAATACGATTTTGTTGCCTCTAGACTTGTGAAGGATAAATAGTTGGTCCCAATCAATGAGGCTCATTTCAATGTGGTGTAAATATTTATATCTGAATGATGAATCTCTGAAAAACAGATTTATCATGGAAAGTATTACAGACTGTTAATTGTAGCACTATTAAAGTTGTCACAGAAGTAATATAAATTACACAAATGTAAATTACTACTTTCAAAATGAAAGGACAGGCATTTTTAATGCTTCTTTCAGATTAATTTACTATAAATATCAGCATTTTCTGACAGTAAAGTAACATGGAAGAAGAAATGCGATGCATGTGATTAATTATAAAATTACCAGTCGACAGTACCTCACAGAAAATAAACTTCTTTCCTTGCTGATGAAATGAAGTCAAATTGTTAGCATTTGTAAACAAACCTATTTCTTTACTCCTAGAATGGAGATGGATAGGCTGAAAATGAAGAAACATTGCAGATTGTTCAGTGCTTCAGAACAGAAATATTAAAGTCTTTTTATTTTATAAATACTTTTGCCATTATATATAAAGAACACAAATGAAGAAAACCATATTATTCATCTACTTAAAATAAAATAAAATCTACAATTTCCCATCCCTTATATAGTTGTGCTTTCCCCAAGCGTATGTTAGGGACTTTCCGCTCCTGAATACCTTGTATCCTAGGCTGCATTCATTGGAGAGAACCTTTCACTGGAAAAACATTCTAGATTTTGTATCCCACTTCTTTGCTGGGATCCAATAAGGCTTCTACTTAGAATCAAGTATTTTCCAGACCACAGCCATTTAGTTTTATTCACCCAAGAAGAAACATGTTGAAGCCTTTTTTTCTTCAAAATCTATATTGCCTTTTTCTGGAAAAACTCTAGTTTTGGTACATATGGTAATATTAATGTAGCTTTGGATGGTCTGATGCCATGATCTCAATTTGGCCTATTAACTGTTCATATTCTTACCCGTTTTCTTCCATGTAGTACCAGTGCTTGAAAGACTTTCAACAGTCTTTACTGACTGAACTTCTTATTTTATCTTGACCCTTACACTAACGAGAAATAGTTACTGCACCTCCTAAATACAGATGGGGCTAATGCTCACACCCAGGTCCTTACTGACATCAGGCACATTAATTAACCACTGTGAGAAGCGTAGTCTTGGGATGCCTTTACCTACATTTGAAGAATGCCGTGACACAGGTACTACAAATTTGGAAAAAAACTCAACCCAGTGCTTTTCCTTTGTCCCAGAACATGCAAGAGGTGGAATAGCTTTCAACTTGGAAGATCTTGGAAGAGTTTTACAATGTGAAAATAAGAATTTATTCTGATCAGTCAAAATGCCGGATACCACCTGGCAGCACCAAACTGTCATGGAGTTGTAGCTCCTTCAGTTGGACACAGGGCTGGTTTTGTAGTTCCAAACTGCATGCCAGGTCATTATAAACTCTAGAACTTCCATCCCAAATGCAAGTTATACTTTAAAAAACACCCCATCACTTAAAAAGTAACTTAAAACAGAAAAAAGACACAATTGAAAATGTGCAATTTCTTTCTTTGATAGGAAAAAGGAACTATACTGCACATGATATTTAATGTAGTCACTAATTAATTCAGTGAAAAATATTGGGGGGGGGAAATGAACCTGCAGAGAACAGAACAGTGAAGTAGTCAGTTCAGTGAAATACCAGTAAAAAAGAAAGGAGAAAGATAGTCTGAAATCTATTTCATGGAACAAACAGAGCTGGAAGACTAGACAGGATAGGAGCAAATACATTTGTACCCTAATCTGAGTATCAAAAGCAAACATATCCCATACACAGTTCGGTAGCTTTTATAATTCTTACAAAGAATCAGAATAATTTTAGATTTGATTTAATTTATTTTCCTAAGAATATTGATAAATTTTATCAAGAAGTTTCCAACTGGAAGGTTAAAATGTGAATAAGCAATAAACAATGTTAAGTAGTTTTTCAAGTCAATAGTAAATTCCATAAATAGGTTGTAGAATTCTTCTTAGTTATGCCTTTGGGCTAAAAACTAAACTAAAGTTGCGTGAATTCAGAGCTAGATCCAGGTACACTCTGTATGGATGGGAGAAGGCAGAGAAAAGGAGAGGCGTTCTGGTCTGGTTAGTGAATTTCCTGGTGACACCAAAGGCAGGTCTAAGTAGAAGATAAACGTGCTGAACCAAATTTCATTTACAGATCGCTATGCATTGATTAACTGTTCAACACAGCACTAAACAAACAAACAAACTATTTGCAAGAAAAGATTTGAAGCCTCGCTCTATTGTCTTTAACCCTGAACTCAGCCTTCTGGATTCTGGCCATCATATTTTTATCTGGTCTGAGAACTGCAAATCATCAGCTCACTCATGTCAGTGCAATTTCAAGGTTAGAAATGCTGTTACGAATTCTGGAAAAAAATAATGGCGCCATATTCAATATTTTTGCCCCTTTTTCAGACAGATTATAAAAAGGCTGTGTACAGAGAGTACCATAAATATGCTACGCATCCAATTCTAACTTTTCTGAGTTGAAATCAATGGAAACAATATCTGAGGAAGAACAGAATCTCAAAGTCTCCAGAAACTTGTACAGGGCAGAAAACAGCAGTTTTGGAAAAGTAGCTGTCATCTGTTTGAAAGAAATGTTCTGGCTAAGGGAGGCACTGGAAGAGTATTACTGTTTCTCATAAAAAGATTAAGCTTTAAGTGAGGTCGCTCACTGCCTCACAGGAAGAGAAGATGAAAACACATGAGAAACAGTTCAAACTGGGGGATTTAGTTCTGTCTGACTGGATATACTGACCCTGGTTAGCTTTTCCTGATCTTGCCATGTATTAGAGTAAATAATGCAACAGTTATTTCCCAATATCGGTTGCTCTTTATGTGAATGAGTGAATAAAAATGCTTCATTTTTCTCATTGCTTACCATTTTGTACTGACATTCCATAAAGTCATGCTACTAGAAGAAATGTGAAAAATGTTTTGAAATTCTCTTCTGGCTATGCTACTGGCTTATCTTGGGCACTTGGGACCGTAAGCTCCAGCTGATTTAATTTGTCTTGCATTTCCATGGATATGAAAGCATTTAAATCAGGCTGGTAACAAATGAGATAAAAGGAGCAAAATTCTTTTCACTTTTAAGTCACACAAAGCACCTAGGTATTGACTGAATAGTAACCATGTATTTCCTTTTTATGTTTCTGACTGTAGCTGAAAAACGTGGTAAAAACAAAGATGCTTATATTCTGTGAAAGCCAGAATTATTAGGACACTGGCTTTTGTTTAGTAGTTGCAGTGAAACAAAGCATACAAAGGCAATGCGATAAACTGCCAGAGACACCCTGTCTGTGGATCAGAATGGAGCTGGGATTGTTCAACTCTGACTACATTTGTAGACACCTCGGGTCAATAAAAGTGGACAGACACAATGGAGCAGCGTTGAGGAGACTCCTCAACAGCTCCAACATATGCAGATTAGAGGGAGAGGGGAGGAACCTGAACCTCTCGGTACACATATGGTTTAAAGTTTTCCGAAAGAAAACTAGTCTGCAAACCTTTGCCGACCAGGCTGCGGGCCCCTCCAGGAAGCACAATGCTGTCCCTTCATCTGTCTCTCACAGAAGACACTAGAATATCAGGAGTCTCGGCCCCACAGCCCAAGTAAGGCCTCATGCATGGAAACCTTATTTTTGTTCCTATTCATGCAACCATTTGGCCTGCTTCCTAACGCATCTCCCGACTCTGCGTTCTGCACACTGTTCAATACCAGCTTATGTTTGAGGTAAAATGGGGTGGGAATATAAACTTTTTCCTGGCAATGGCATCAAACCACCATCTAGTCTCCTGGATCTCCTCTCAGATGCAGGACCAACTTTCAGATGAAGAAAGATACTGTTGAGTTCATGAGCTGAAGCTGAACGGCAGCCATGACTCTGATAACCTCTCATGACGTTCTGGAGCTCATACCTGGGTCCAAGAGAGTGGCTATTACTTCATAGTGTCTCACGTCCCGCAGCTCCTACTAGGCAGTGGCTATCTTTGGTCTTAGCAAGTCTGCCAACGGTAAAACTGTGATTAAGGTCTCTGAGTCCATTCTTCAAATATCTGTCTTTTAAACAGTACAAACTGAAAACTAAAGAGTTTGAACCCTGCTTGCTCCCCAGCTTAACACGCCATGTAAGTATATTCACTCCTGCACAAAGAAAGAAGGCAGATGTCACACTAGGGCAGAACAACAGTCCACTGAACATTTGACACCAGATATCCAAAACCACAGCCCAATCCTTCACATAATCATGAAAATTCCTCCTTATCTACACGTTCTACCATGCAATTTTATATCTCTGAAAAGAACAGGCTGTTGGAAGAGAGGAATGAAGGAGGCACAGATATAGCATAGAGGATTTTTCCAGGCTCATCAGGTTGCTATTTAACTTATGGCACAAAGGTTCCTAATGATGTTTGTAATTCTTCCTTATTTGAGTCATCTGTCCGGTGTTTTCTCCTTTTTGTTTTTATTTCATATTTGTATACCACACAAAATGTAAATGGGGAAAAAAAAAAGGTATGTAAACATTAATTAAGAATTATATCTAAAAATTAAATTAGGACCACATTGTTTTCATCTAAATATAGAAATGCTATAATTTTGGCTATTGGGAGTCTTCCCCAGAACACAGACAGTGTGAACTGGAGGTTAGGGCTCTTAGTAATCAACAACCAAATTGTCAAAAAGTAAGTAAGTGATAATTGGTTGCCTTTCCCTTCAAAAGCAAAGGATGAAACTCACTGCTATAACATACCTTTACATTGAAATGAGAAAATAGCTCAAATCTTGTTTGGAAAATGAAAACTGAGAGTGAAAATTAAATGCCGGAATAGAAAGATTAACAATTTTAAGGTCTCGCATTGCAAACTTTATCTTTTGTAGATAGTCTAGGAAATCACGGTGAGAGTCTTCTAATGAGAAAGAGCTGTCAGACAAAACCTACTGTGTTCCCAGAACTGTGTACCAATTGCCTAGAAGGGCCACCTTTGTTTTTTCAAGTTGAAAAGATATTCTCACGTTGCTTTTTCCTAAACAGAATTACTTAAGTTATGCCCATATCCAGTCGGTGACTTACAAAAATGCAGGGTGAAGATACAGTACCACTATACTGCAGTTTGAGTTCAAGCTCTTTTTTCCCTGCTATGCCTAACAGTGCCAGAGGAAGGCAGAAGTTGAACACATTTTCTATAGCAAATTGTAGTAAAAACATACCCAACTACTTCACAAACAAGCTGGGAATAATCAATAGATTGTACAGAGCTTTCTTAACACTAAGGACTATATTTAAATTACAAATTTGAGCCTCAAAAAGAAGCAAATGCTGCAAAATGATCAAGAGTAAGAGAAGAAGAAAAAAACACAATAGGAAAACACAAAAGCACTTTGCCAATGTAATGCCTCTCAAACTTTAGAGCACGCATCTGCACAGAGAAGCCACCTCTGGCTTATGCACAATGCTCTTGTATGTAATCAACTTACAAATGACAGGATATTGCAGGTGTTGAGGCCTTATTATGAGGAAAAACTTGTGGGGAGAACACTCTGTGTTAACTCTATTTTAATTTCATATTATTGAGTGGACAGGAGAGGTTAAAAAGCTTTTGCAACTATGGAACTGGCCTATAATTTACAATAACAGACTTCAGTTTCTACTTCTCTCTGTGAAGAGTTTATAATGAGTTTATAGAGTTCATAATCTTATAAAAATATTTAGGAACCTCTAACAGTACAAAGAACAAGCTGAGGTCTTAACTGCAAATAAAAGAAAAGAAAAAAAAAACCAAAACAATCCACCTTAAAAACTAATTTTTAAGCTAGTTCTTAGAAGGACATTGAAATTCCCATGCTTGATTTCTGCATGCAGTTATCACAGGATGGTTCAGTGGGGTTGCACTGAGTCATATTAACATGGATGATCTCAAAGGAATTACCTATTTCAGATAGTACTTGACATTCAGTAGAGAGCACTCTTCTCTCTGTGTTAGTTCTGCTTGCAGGAAGATACAGGGAGCTGTTAGAGAAGCAAACTGTTACATGTCATTTCAGAAAGTATTCCTAATCAGAAATTTGAAGGAGATAAGAGAAAAGGAAGTACTGACAGTGTTGCTTTTAATCTGTGTTTCATCAATGCCTTTGGGAGCTTTTAAACCTGACCTTGTCCCATCTACTTGCTGCTGTTATAGAAAAAGTACCCTCTTCCTCACTCCACAGTATGCTGAAACAACCACCTTTAAATAGCATTCTTTACCATTCCAAGTGACACATCTCCACTATTCAGGAGGATTGAAAATGTAAAATATCAGTATGTAAAAGATGGAGGGAATGTGGAGTTTTTTTACCTGAAGTTTTAAAGTTTTTAAACTGAATCAGCTGTGATACAATAAGCTAAATACAGTGGGCTACGGTGATTCTGTATTGCATTTCCATGTACTTATGTACATAATCCTTAGAAGGAAACAAGTTATTCTTTCAATGCTGATAGCTGTGCTCACTATAAACTCTTCAATCAGGCATAATGCTGGATGCGCAGTGAGGTGGCTTGAAAACTGGCTGAAAAGCCAGGCCCAGAGAATGGCGATCAGTGTGACTAAGTCTCGTTGGAGGCCAGTAACTAGCAGTGTACCTCAGGGGTCAATACTGGGTCCTGTCCTGTTCAAGATCTTCATTAATGATCTGGATGATGGGGCAGAGCACACCCTCAGCGGGTTTCATGATGAAACAAAACTGGGTGAGGTGGCTGATATGCCAGAAGGTCATGCTGCCCTCTAGCAGAACCTCAATAAACTGGAGGAATGGCCTGACAGGAACATCACGCGGGTCAACAAAGAGAAGTGCAAAGTCCTGCACCTGGGCAGGAATAACGCCAGGCACTGGTACACACTGGGGCTGACCAGGCAGAAAGCAGCTTTGCAGAAAAGGACGTGGGGTCCTGCTGGACACCAAGTTGAACATGAGCCAGCAATGTGCCCTTGCAGCGAAGCAGGTGAACGGTATCCTGGGCTGCATTAGGAAGACTGTTGCCAGAAGGTGGAAGTAGAGGATCCATCCCCTCTCCTCAGCACTGGTGAGGCCAGTGGACTGCTGTGTCCAATTTTGGGGTCCCCAGCACAAGAGATATGGAGCTACTAGAGAAAGCCCAATAAAGGGCCACAAAGGTGATTAAGGGACTGGAGACTCTCTCCTGAGGAAAGGTTAAGAGAGCTGGGACTGTTTAGCCACTTTGAGATTACGGAAAGCTACATTTTGCAATGAGAGGTGACATGGTATTTGCTTCAGCACCAAATAGAAGTATGATGGCAGCATTCTCTTGCCACTCTCTTTGCAGTTTCTAGAACTTCCTATGCACCTAAATGCCATGGGTGAATCCCACAGGTGTGTATTTCTGTTTGAAAAAAAAAAGAACAGTGCAATTTATTTTCTGGTTAAGAGTTAGCGTCATCTGCTAAAACCTTACTCATGGGTTTTGGTTTTGGTGGGTTTTCTATTTTTTTTTTTTTTTAATCAAGAAATGAAACAAAAAGATGTAATCTTTTTAATTATCATTAATTATTTTGAAACATAAAACCTACAGTTTCTGTTGCAGCATCATCTAAAAAATCCTGGAGACAAATCCCTTGCTTATATAATGTGTTAAGGTAACTACCTTGCCGTTATAAAAGTTTGGATTACCTGGTACCTTTACCAAGGAGCTTACAATGTTTGTCCCTAAGCCTTTAAATGGCTACACAGGTGAATACATCCTCATGGCACTGAACAGCTTAAATTCTATTTGATGTACCTGTAAGTCATACATACATTTTCAAGGTAGGGGTCTAAAAATATCCTAGGTAAAACAAAACAACTTCCTTCTCACTCCAAAAAAAAACCCCTTTGGCTACAATATTACAACAAATGCCTGTGGTCTGTCACACGCTTAGTTGGTTCGTCCTGGGAAGCTGTCCTCAGGAATCACTGTATCATCTGTAGGGATTTTAAAGCTATATCTTGTTCACCTTAATTTCCCCCCCTTTGTCATTTTCATGATTAATGCATTTCTCTTCTCTTTGAAGATGCTTCATTATTTTCTACTTACATTAGTCATTCTTGTTGGGGTGACTAAAACCCATGACTAAGAGAACACAGATTAGGCTAAAAAAAATAAAATACAACAGTAATTACTAGGAAAGTAATAAACATTTACAGATTTTTCACTCTTCCTCTTTAAATGGTTTACAATTCCTCAGCTTCAGCAAATCCAAGTGTACTCAGGCCAGATCTAGAATATTTACTTCCAAGGAAAAAAAGATGCCAAAGAGTGGAAATATTCATTGTACAAGCTATCAATTTTCTCTTAAAGAAAAACAAAACTACAGTAGTCAGAAGATGTATAAAAATAAGATTTGGCAGTAGGGGCTTTTATTTACTTTGGGTTTTGCTTTTTGTAAAGAAAAGTAGCATAAGGTTCAACAAAATGTATTACATTTTCCATGAATTGGATTTCTGTATTTATCTTGAAAAGATTTAGCTGGATTTAATATCCAGTATTAGAAACTTATCCTTCAGTCCTTTCAAGGCCTGAGGATATCTTCAACAGATTTCATGCCCTGCCTAATAAGAAGGGTTAGAATAGTAGTGCAAAAGGTTGCAACAATAGGGCAAATTTAGGCTAATATCACTGAACTGGTGCAATGGTTAGTATTTGTTGTAGTCCAGTGTAAGTTTACCTTTCTACATAATATTAAGTCAATCAAGATTGGATTCAAGCTAAGTTACAAGATTACATGAAGATTTTAAGCAGAATTAAGCCTGTAACTGTAGAGAGTTCATTAATATATCCTGACTGAAGGAAAACACTGAGATATATGGAGAATCCTTAAAGGTGGGCTATTAGTTGGACAGCGTAGGTATTGTTCCTATCGCTGTTGTTCCATTACCATTTTCTATTACTTCATTCACAGAAATATACAGCTGTTTCTTCATGGAATCATGGAATCATGGAATCTTCAGAGTTGGAAGGGACCTCTAGAGATCATCTAGTCCAACTCCCCTGCTAGAGCAGGATTGCCTAAACCACATCCCTCAGGGCTGCATCCAGGCGGGTCTTGAAAATCTCCAGAGAAGGGGACTCCACAACCTCCCTGGGCAGCCTGTTCCAGTGCTCTGTCACCCTCACTGTAAAGAAGTTTTTCTGTGTATTTGAACGGAACTTCCTATGTTCTAGCTTGTGCCCATTGCCCCGTCGCTGGGAACCATTGAAAAGAGCCTGGCTCCGTCCTCCTTAAACCCACCCTTTAGGTACTTGTAAACATTAATCAGGTCCCCCCTCAACCTTCTCTTCTCCAGGCTAAAGAGTCCCAGCTCTTTCAGCCTTTCCTCATAAGGGAGGTGCTCCAGTCCCATAATCATCTTGGTTGCCCTACGCTGGACTCGCTCCAGTAGTTCCCTGTCCCTCTTGAACTGGGGAGCCCAAAACTGGACACAGTACTCCAGTTGTGGCCTCACCAGTGCAGAGTAGAGGGGAAGAATGACCTCCCTCGACCTACTGGCCACAGTCTTCCCTATGCAGCCCAGGATGCCATTGGCCTTCTTGGCGACAAGGGCACACTGCTGGCTCATGGATAATTTGCTGTCTACCAGGACCCCCAGGTCCTTCTCCTCAGAGCTGCTTCCCAGCATGTCCGCCCCTAACATATACTGGTGTTTGGCATTCTTCCTTCCCAGGTGCAGGACCCTACACTTGCTTTTGTTGAACCTCATTAGGTTCTTCTCTGCCCTGCTCTCCAGCCTGTCCAGGTCACGCTGGATGGCAGCACGGCCCTCTGGAGTGTCGGCCACCCCTCCCAGCTTGGTATCATCAGCGAACTTGCTGAGGATACACTCTGTCCCCTCATCTAGGTCATTAATGAATATATTGAACAAAATTGGTCCAAGTATTGACCCCTGAGGGACACCACTCGTTACAGGCCTCCAACTGGACTCTGTGCCGCTGATCACAACCCTCTGGATTCTGTCACTCAGCCAGCTCTCGATCCACCTCACTGTCACCTCGTCTAGCCCATACTTCCTCGGCTTCCTAATGAGGATGTTATGGGAGACAGTGTCAAAAGCCTTGCTAAGGTCAAGGTAGATGACATCTACGGCTCTCCCCTCATCCAGCCAACCCGTAATTCAT